>NC_137695.1:131674186-132344177 GCF_964034855.1 Anser brachyrhynchus
GGTATAAATGTAGATTGCTAGGTCCATGGGATGGGACTATAACCACACTTGAGAACAGGTCAGCAGAGAAGAAAATACTTGGGGAGACAATTATCCAGGGATGTAAGTTAGCCCTATTTAAAACAGGCTGTGGAAAAGCCTCATTTTGGAAGTGTGATTCAGATATGCTTGCAGATATGTTTTCAGTTCTGAAAGCAGTGAGATAATGAGGCTTAAAGCGGATTTATCGTTGCCCAATAGCCAGCATTTCACAACCTGAAATAAAATTACTCAAGGCTCCCGTAGCGCATGCTCTAAGTTGCATACACCTCCAAGGCAAAAGGCAAGTGGTTGAAATGGTTTGAAAGTACAGCACGATTGCATCAGCCAGGTGAGGAGCTGCTGGAGATGATTCTCAGCCCTGAGTCAGCAGAGCGTGGCGTGGTACCGGCTGCGCTGCAAGTGGTGCAGGGCTCCCTGCCTCAACAAGAGCCTCGGGAAGCATTTTGGCTGAGAAAGTTCTCCTGACACCTACTCCCTCTGCAGTCGTTTCCACATCTCCACAAAGGATGCAGCTACCTCCCTTTGGGGGAGCCTTCCCTACTCTGCCCTGAATGATAGGCATCTGGTTTTGTCTAGCATTTATGGGGATCATGCAAAATGAGTTTGGGAAGATGAGGGAAAAATGGATGTCTATGTCCTTGTTTCAGGCATGTGCATTATAGCACTGAATGCGACAAATTAATGTCCTGGAAAGACTAAAGGCCTTTGAAATCAAAGTATTGAAGCCTGCACAAATGCTATTTTCATCAATGCAGACTGCCGAGTGACCCAAATTTCATGTTTTATAAAGCAGTTTTCTCTGAGTTGCTTACCACATCTGCTTGGTGGATTATAGAATAAGTAGGGAAGGGAAGGGAGAAACAGCCATAACTTTTACTTATTAGACCACAAGGGATCAAAAGCAACTAGCTGTACAGAACTGTGAACAAAGCTGTAATCCTCAGCTGCTTGCCCTTTGGATGGGAGCATCCACATCGGCATGGTTTGTTCTCTCACAGCACTGCGTCAGAGAGCAAAAGGCTCCATCCAGCAAGTCTGGTACGATATTTGCTGATGGAAAGAGGACAGCTGCTGTATGCTCATTGCTCTGAGGGGAATGTAATCTATGAAGGAAGAATGTGCATCTGGGGATCTCAGCATTTCAAAAGGCACCATAGTCAAGAATTCTGAGTGCTGCCCCTATTACGTCTTCTGAAAAGGCGTAATATTAGCTGCTCAGACCACTTTGGTTTTTCTCATTCAACCCCACAGGATAAGGACAAGCCCTCTTGGTGTGACTGTTCATTTTTGAACATGTGTGAAAATTCAACCACTTTTTGAAATCTAATTTCTTCAGAAAACTGGGCAGTTGTTCAGACTATGAAAGAGTAATTGAACACTCTTTTTTTTTTTTTTTTTTAATCCTTTTACTGGTTTTGCCAGAAGCCCCTGACCATGAGAGAGAATGAAATGGGGTGATGACAGTGCCAGACGGAGGAGTCCAGGCACAATGTCAGCAACCTACAGAACACAGTGTTCAACAATGGCATGAAAGATGCTTTGTGAGCCAATAGAAAAGCTGAGAAGGGACCGGATGGGCACAAAAGCTGACTCTAGCTATATATCCTAGCACTGCCTACATAGGGAGATGTCATCACGCTGAACACTACAGCCTCAAATGATTCCTTAAAACCACAAAGTCTGCAACTGTTCGTTTTCTGCATATTTCTCCCACATCAGTGGAAAATATATATTGAGGCAAACAAATGCCATTTAAACAATAAATTCTTTTTATTTTAACTGCTTGGATGGTCAGGACATGCTATAACGGTTATATTCACCCCATTTTTATGTACTTGGAATCGTTTGTCTCCTCTCCATGTTGAGAGACCTGCAAATTTTCTGGCGTTGGTTTGCATATGTGAGTGGTACAATTTGTACAATTTCTGTACTAAGTGCTGAAAATGTGTCTTATTACTTCCAAGGTGTGAGCTGTCTTTTAATTAAAGACTTAAATGCAATACAAACCACAGTAATAAAGTGGATAGACTAAGTCCTTAGTACCCAACCTTCACAGAGCAGCCTGCACAAGCACAGCACGGTCATTCACCTCACCTCCTCCTGGCATTGCAATGTGCTTTGGACCTGAATTTATGCAAATGTAACTCTGTGCAGTCCCCTCCTATTGCTGTGGGAGCCTTTGGAAAGAAAGCAGGCAGAGCTGGACCAGATTAACCAGCTTGTCAAGCCAGACCTAGTTTGTTGGTTTGAGCTTAGACACCTCTTTACTATGTAAATTAGTATTATACCCAATTTAAGCCATATTTTGGAGCTAATGGTCTTAGGAACACTATAGGTAGAGATGTTTCATGATGTACTGGTGTTTAATTGATGAATATTTTTGAGTTTATGGTAAATTAACAGTACCAAACTATTTAGCCCATTCCTTATGCTGCCTTTGTGACCCTTATCAGAATTAATCTCAATTAAAAAAAAATCCCCCTTTTTTACAACTCCATGGCTGAAAAAAAAATAAAAAAAAAATCAAGGCATACTACATAGCTGGAAATCTGGATGTCTTTCTTCATGTTATCTATATCACTCCGTAATAATACCTTGCTGTTCTTTGCAGTTCTTTCTTTGATCTTCAGTAACATATTAGGAAATTTTCATCACTGTCACTCTGTTATAGGTAGTGAAGCAGTAGAGGGAATGTTAATTAAAGTCGCTTGCTTAAACTCATTCTCAAAGAGTTGGTTGCTGTACTATGAAAGGAAGGTAGGTTTTTAATAGTTTTTTATTGGCTAGTACCACTACAGAAGTTACAGCAGGAATTATGGGCATGATGTTGAAAATTCTGGAAGGCTGATATGTATTTCGTGTTGTGCAAGTGAGATCAGAAATTAGCTACCTTTTGGCTCGAGAAATCTAGAAATTAAAAAAATAATAATAATAAATTTGCATTTCTAAGCCCTGGGAAAAAAAGTACTGTCTGGGGAGAACTTATTGCCTCTTGGGACAAAACTGATGGTACTCAAGAAGATGTGACCGTGTGCCTACATCCCTTTATCTAGACACTGATGCAAAACCAGGCACTGGATGCAAAACCAGGCACTGTCATCCCAGGCCTCCGACTATAAAGACAAAGAAGAAAGCCTTAGTAACATTGGTGAACCATTTTGTTTTGCAGCTGGTTGATTGACATGGCTTTTGAGACTAATTAGGATTTGAAACCATAACAATAGCTCCCCAGAGATGGTTTAATAGACTGAACAGGAACATGGCATCGTACAGACACCACCTTCTTCTATTTGGGATATTTTCAGAGAGGAGTAAGTTTCTTGTTTTCTATAATGCATTAAGAAGAATATCACTTAAATGTGGCTTTTCCCGCAGATTATTTAACAGGAGATGACCTGGGAATAGAAAAGGAACACATTATTACATTCTTTGCCAAAGAAACCAAACCAAACCAAAACCAAAACACATTGAAAAACAATGGAGGCAGATAGTTTCTCCAGAGTTTAATTGTTTTCTTAGTTCTGCACTGTACAGGGGTGTCAGACCCTCTAGTACACTTGCTTGTTTGGAGTATAGTACATCCTAAGTAAATGCTGAAAGCAAATCAGGGAAGCACGTACCTACAGGGAGAATAATGCACAAAAAGAACATGAAATGTTTTTTCAAGCTTTTTACAAACAGGTCAGCTTAATATAGAGATACAATTCTATACAACTGTTATTTTTGTCCACTTTACAGGGTTGTGTTAATCAAACTATGCAGTTTTGTGTTGACCTTGTTAACAAGCGTGAAGAGACCAAAAGCACTTTGTCATTTCTGGTGAGGCAACTAGTGCAAAGCAGCACCTTTGTGAGTTTTACTGGGCTATGAAGGATCCGGCCCACAACTGCCCCTGCTGGGTCACCAGACACCACAAGTCTCTCCCAAAGTCAGTTCAGCATGTGTACAGATCAAGTGGAAGTGAGACATAAGCAAAGAACAATAAAATAAAATGGACCATAATACCAGTGAGTTAGAAAAGAGAGGGAAAGAGGCAGCAGGTGAGTTTGGGAGTGATTTCTCCTTAAAAGCTTATAAAATCCCAGTTTAATCCTGAAAGCTTAGGCTGAGAAATTCTAAGAACAGATTTTTGTTTGGGTGAACTGATGTTTCCATAGGTTTTGGTAATGGCTTTTACAGATTTCATTTAATTGCTCTGTATCTGGGAAAACCGCCATGAATTTGTGACTGATTGGAAATCCAGATGCAAAGTTGAGCCATGTTTTGCAGCTGGCCTCCAGCGAATGTAGTGAACAGTTAAGGGAAAGTACAAGGAGTTCCTGAGGGAACATTTGGGGAGGGAGTAGTGTAAACTGTCTCCATGTTGGCAAGAAAGAACATCACTAGGAATTAAAAAAATCTTACTTACGATGAGATGTACAATTGTTACTGAAGGAACTGTAAATGAGGAGATTTGATGTTTTCTTTTTTTTTTTTTTTCCTTTTTCCTAAAGAAAGGCAAAAAAATGTGTTTGTCGCAAGAAAGGAAAT
The DNA here is from genome assembly GCF_964034855.1 of Anser brachyrhynchus. Classification (NCBI taxonomy): domain Eukaryota; kingdom Metazoa; phylum Chordata; class Aves; order Anseriformes; family Anatidae; genus Anser; species Anser brachyrhynchus. The sequence continues at coordinate 131,678,759 of NC_137695.1, forward strand.
GTACATGGGAACATTTACTATAAAGTTATTTGTTGCCTAGCTTGCTTTCAGAGTGCTATAGCGCATCCAGATGGAAACATCCTTTTGGACATCCTGCAGGAAGGAGCGCTCTTACAACCTCTAGCCTGGTGAACAGAACAGCATGCACCAAGAACAGAGGGTGGCAGCCTGTTTCCTTGGCCTATTACCAGGCCAGGCCTGCCTCCCCTTTCCTCTCCTGTAGTTGTGAATAATTTTAACATATAAAAACAAAGTAGTCTCAAGTAACAGAAGATAACCGTCAAAAAGGAACAAGTGAAGATCTCTATGGCAAAAAGAACTATGCCACAATGTGCGGTCCAACTCTGAGCCAAAGAAAATAGTGGATTTTTTTTCATTAAAAACAAACATTTTAAAAATAGAATAGAATAGAATAGAATAGAATAGAATAGAATAGAATAGAATAGAATAGAATAGAATAAAATAAAATAAAATAAAATAAAATAAAATAAAATAAAATAAAATAATTAAAATAAAATAAAATAAAATAAAATAAAATAAAAAGTTTGATGTAATTTTAACTTGTACCTTTTTACCTTTTGCTTTTAGAGGTCCCTCTTTGGTGACCAATTTCTTTGACCTTTACAGCAAACTGCCACACCACGTGCTGAGCCTTTAAATGAATTGGCAGAGACACGCCGTTGGAGCTTCAAGTCCGCTCATATGGATTAGTTCGAAGATTATGGGGTGCTGTGATGTCCTACTAGAAACAAAAGCTTGTCTTTGAAATTTGAGAGGCTTAGCTAACATCTACAGAGCCCACCAAACTATGCAGCTTTACAAGTACTACAGCGTTTTGCAATGTTTTCTATTAACCTCACTTTGTTTCTGTTGTGCTGAAGCATTTCAAATGTCTCTTGTGCTTCTGCTGCAAAGCAAAACGCTGTGTCAGGTGGGTAAGGGATAACTGCTTCTGGACAGGGAAGCAGAGACCCAGTCCTTGCTTGTGACAGGAGCAGAAATCGCTGCTCAGCATGCCTCTGCACTATTCATCCTTGTTTTCTATTCAGCTTTCGTCTCTTCACCTCACAATAAGGTGCACCCCAGGTCATGGTCTGGCCTTCTTCCTCTTTGTCTTCATTTCTCCAGTGGGAGGGTGTGTTGGGGTTAGTGGGGGGAGCAGATGGTCTCTCCCCTGGAGAGAAGAGATGAGTTTCACGGCTAATGGATGGGAACGTTGAGTGCAGAGATAGAAGGAGACATAAATGTCCTTGGAGAGAGCATGGAAGAAGTGACTCTAGAGCTTGGGAAAGCCTGTGAAAGAGCACAAGAGAGAATCTTCTTACCGCAATTTGCATTTTACTGCTAGAAATTTCTGAAATAGTACTGCCCCTTCCCATTTACCAATGTCTTTCTGCAGCTTTCTCCATATTTGCCTGTTCCCATGCTTACTTTTCCTTTTTTTCTCAGCACAGTGCTGAGGTCTGGTTCTGGCTGTGTGACCGAGGAGCCTCAGGCAGGCTGGGGAAGTGTCCTTCAGCCCTGGTGGGAAAGCAGAAGGTAACCAGCTCTCTGACCACTCTTATCGCTTCATGGAGTATATGCTACAGGTATGTGCTGTCTGTAGGGGCACTCATGCATGGTAATTTGGAGCTATTAGGTCATCAGTTGTAAAGCAAAAAATTAAGTTCTGTAGAGATACAATTAGGAGACTTTTAATTTCCTTATCAAGCTGTCATGAAAGTAAATAGCATCAGTTTGTGGTAGAACCATCAAAGAAGTTAATTTACGTACATTTTGCCTGTTATAGAGAATGTGTAATCAGAGCAGCTATAGCCTTGATGTCTAAATACTGGCCAGGAAAAACTCATAAGGCAACAAACAGGGCACAACATAGAAATTAATGGTCCTTCAGTAGAACAGTCCAAGCTATGTTATGTTTCTCCTCCTCTAGCCAGGCTCACAAATCCTCAAAGAAATGCACTGAAGACAAATTTCTTCACCAACTGCATGAGTCAAAGGGTGGATGGATGCATCTCTGAAAGGCTGACAGCAAGAGGAGGTGCCTTCTAAAACACAACAATAATTATGACAATTATATGTCAGGGCTACTTTACAAAATGATGTTTAAATATGGCAAAGTTTTATTGCAGAGGAAGGATGAAGAGTTAGAAGTATTTACACTATTTCCTTAACAAAAAAAGAGTCTGGGCTCCTAAGTCCATCAGTGTCACAAGTGATAAGAAATCTAAAAATAGATACCCAAAGTAATATGGTGTACTTTACAATAACGTTTTGTTACTGCAAAAGCAGAAAATAATCTATGAATTGAGACTCACTACAAGTAAGAGCTGTCATAGGCATTAACCTTTGTAACTGATTTTAGTCATCTGTGACCCAATTATGAAAACTCTAGACTTTTGCAATGCACTTAGAAATAGTAGGCTAGGCATGAGAATGCTGCTATAAGCTGATTGTATTTTCTCCTACCTTGTGACCCCTGACCTACTTAAAATAACTATCAGATGACCTTTTCTGTTTTGTTTCATCAGCAAAGAAGACAGGATATTTTAATGAGCCTTTAATAAGCAGCTTCGTGCCCCAGATGGGACTCAGGAGGGTGGTTCAAAATGGTATTCAAGGTGGGAATGTATTTCATCCAGCTACAGGTACAGAAATTGCCACAGCGTGAGTCCAACACAGTCACCAAGGCTCCCTCTGTAGGAAAAGGAGAACAATCCCACTGGCCTTACATTTGCAAATGAGATCAGCTGTCCCGTAGCACTTTCTGTTTTCCTCTGCTTATTAGAGAGAGAGCACAACTGACTAGATTATGTGTAATCAACTTCCATCAAGATAATAAAGCAAATTAATTCCACGAGGTATGTCTAAGAATAAAAGCAAACTGAGATATAACTGTGTGCCATCTCTGTATGGAGTATTGAGCAACGCTGCTAAAATGGCCTGCCAAAATGCCTGACTGATGAAAAGTAGTTTAAAACTGAACTTTTGGAGAAGCCAAAAACTTGAAGCAGATGTAACTCAGACTTGGCCCACTCTTGGATACCCCAAAGAAAGGTAGCTTATTCATGCCCTCTTCATCTGTCTGATAAAGGGAGGGCCTAGCTTGTCATTTTTGTTTTTCTTGATAGAGATAACAGGCTTCATGTACTTGCAGTGGTCTTCAGGGACCAAGAGACATTTCCCTGTCATGCCCATGCAGTGATGGCCCCTAGGCCAGGACACGTGCCAAGCTTCCTACTGCTCTCTTGCTACATGTCAGGAGTGTGAGGTGGTGTCCTCATGCTGAGGATCTCTGTGTCTCCACATTTCGGACCACCACACCCCCTGGGCTTTCACTGATGTCTTCTCAAGGGGATTATCAATACAACACAATACGCCTCCAGCTACGGAATGGCCTAATGGAGAATAGGGGGAAATAGTTAAGATTACATCATGGCTCCGAGCTATCTGAATCTTGCAAATCTGGAAAGCAAATGTTGAACTCAGGAAAACCTTCACGTCGCCCATTGTTAAGTGAAAGCCTGGGAGAAAAATGAACAAATACAATGCATTTTTTTCTAAATACTGTTGATCTGCTCAGAATAAACATTCTAAAAATGCTCTCATGGAAGAATAGTGGATATAATTGATGCATTTTTGTTTGGACACTTTCATGAGCATGAGGAACTATCAATTTCCTGATGATTTCCTCTCTTGCCAGTACATATTAAATCTTTTTAAGGAGCTGTTTGCCTTGTTGCTGTCTGATCTGTTCATTGAGGAAAAGAGATTTAATTTTTGTGTTTGCAGGGCATGTGAAAAGGCTTATATCAGTGAATCCCTAAGAAGGAAATATCCCAATTTACCTGCAAAAGTGTAATTGAATGAAATATTTTGGGGGGCTTTTAGCAACATAATGCTGAAAGCATTACAGGTTTTGGACGCAAACAAGGGAGATGAAACTTTGTTCAGAGCGATATAATATACCGTGGTGGCCAGAATATATCACTCTTTGTCTTCATAATAAATTAAAATATGAAACTATTAATTTCATAGGTAAAGACAGACAAGCTGATTTTTAGGTTCTGTTGATCTTGCACAATACATCAGAAGACGTCTTTTGACTTCTATATTTAATGTACAGATATATATTTTTTTTCTTGCACAGAAAAGGTTCATGGAAGATTTCAATAGTAAGTGAGGGCCCTGATATTTTCCTCAGCCGGGGATTTTTTCAGATGCTTCTGCAAGTGCTCTCAGCTAGAAGAATTTGCCTGCATGCTGCCTGATGGGCATATCATAGCAGGCTGTATCTTTTGTGATATTCCTGCTGACCATTGCTCTTACTTTTCAGTGGTGACGCCTGTGAGTCAGTGCTTCAGGCATGTTACACTCAGTTCTCCCACTGTTATCAAGATAAAAATCTGCCACAGGCAACTGTCCATTGAGCTTACCTCGGCTATTCACTGGTTCTTCCACTCCTGGCCTCCTGTCCTGGTTTACTACTCATGCTCCAGCCACGAGTTTTCTCCTTCTTTCATGCCCTTTTGGAGAACATGACTGTTGGTTTCCCTGTGGGTCTGGAGGACCTGAACTAAGCAGATAAAATGAGCTCCATAAAGCTCCTCTCTGTTCCTCTGAGCTGTTTTCTACGTTGTCCTGTCTCTAGGACAGTTTTACCAGGTCTGAAATTTTCTTCCTTGCTCTTGTGATTCATAGTTTCTCACAGAGGAGATGGGCTCTGCACAGGCCTCATGACCACCCTTTGTTAAGTCTTGGTATAGGACTTTTACGTATCTCAGCCCGATGTCTTCTGGGCCTTTATTTAGCTTCCTTCTTAAAAGAGGATCCTACAGCATACCCTAGGCCTGCTTGCGGTCTCTGTTCCTATCCAGACTGCTGCTCTAAAACCCAGGTATATATTTGTCCTGTAATGGCTAATCATTTATTCAGTGAACTGGAATTCAATACAGTCCAGAACCTGAGCTGCAGAAATTCTCTTACAATAACATTTTACTTTCTTCCAGGAATCGCTCAGTGTCCGTGAAATGTAACTGTCTCAGAATGACAGAATGCCTTGGGTTGGAAGGGACCTTAAAGATCACCTAGTTCCAACCCCCTGCCATCGGCAGGGACACCTCCCACTAGAGCAGGTTGCCCAAAGCCCCATCCAACCTGTCCTTGAACACTTCCAGGGATTTGGGCACCTACATCTTCTCTTGGCAACATGTGCCAGTGCCTCACCACCCTCAGAGTAAAGAATTTCCTTCTTAAATCTAATCTAAACCTACTCTCTTTTAGTTTAAGACTATTACCCCTTGTCCCATCACCAACAGAATCACAGAATGGAATTGTATTGCATTGATGACGTGATCATCTGTTGATACTGTCAGTTGCTTCCAATCAATATCTCAAAAATATTTATTTAAAAATAATTTGAAAGACTGCATTGTGAAAAAATATATTTTTTATCTTTTAAGAGTGCATCCCTTTTAAGATCAATTTGCTTCATTATCTTTCTCTTCTTTTTCATGACTCTTTTCCAAGGCCTATCACCTGTCAAATATAACTGAGTTGTCTCCAACAATAAATTTCTCTTGTTCCACATTTCAGTGTGAGGTTATAGTTCTGGAATGTTTCTGCCAAATCATTTCTCATGCTAATTGCATGATCCTGATTATTCTCACCAAGACAGTGACTTAGAGGTGTGGACGCCTTCTCCTTACAGATTTTTAAGGACAGATCATGGAAAGTCTCACAGGACAGGTTTAAGCATGTGCTCATTACTCTTCCCAGTTGTCTATAACATCACTGTGCAAGCTGAGAGTGAAAGTTATTTCTGTGAATCTCAAAAGAGGCCATTCCCAGAATAAATGGTGACACCACCGTCACTCTGACTCAAGATTATATCTTGCATAAAATGTACAGCACAACCTTTGCTTTGCTTTGTTCCTTCATTTAGACTGGTGAGTGCTATGAAGCCACTCCAGAAAAACTGCAGGTGATGTACGTGTCTGTGGTGGAAGACCTTGTGAGTAAATTGAACTTTCTCTGCATGCCAGTGTTCGTGCTTTGATACACATTTCTCCTTACCTGCAGGTATGTGGCACCATTGCTGTTAAATTCAAATACACTAATCTAGCTGTGCATCGGTGTTACTCATAACTTCCTCCTCCCTGAGAAACCCTCCCAGCCACCTTCAAAGTGCTTGCTGCAACTTTGAAGTCACAGTAAGTCAGAGGAACCTGCTGGTAGGGAAAGCTCACTCTTTGTTTCCTTTCCCTTTACATCAGGTAGTAGAAGGCCAAGTTTCTACCTTGTGCAAATCAGCACAGGGTTGTTGAGGACAGAGACATTGCCTGTTCAAATACAGGTGACTTCTTGTCCTGAGGGCATCTGGAAATACAGACAAATATCTAAAAGACTCTCAGAACTTGTGGTTTGTTTTTCTTCTTAGTCATTTCCTCAATCCCACCTTCCTATAAACAGAGAAAAATAGCTTATTAAAACTTAAAAGAATACCTGATCATCTTCTGTTTATCAGCTTCCTGTCTTTCCAGACAGCTTGTAATTTGTCTTAAATTTACAAGCTATTTTTTTAGCTACCATAATAAATATGGAAGGTTTTCTGTCCCTGCTGCTCCTTGTCCAAAACTTTCTGTTATTTCAGAAGGAAATGTCTGCTGAATGGGAGGAGTGTTTCCATAGCTATCATGCTATATGGATGTAAGGAAGTGGAGTTTGCAGGAAAAGATTTATTAAGTCTTTATTAAACTAGCTGATACTGCCAGAAAGCTTGGGCAACATTTCAGGCTCAGAATCCTTTTTTCAGTTCAGCTGAAATCACTGGTTCCACTTATAAAGATATATGTGATTTTGTTTGTTTGTCTTAACTCCATCCCTTTTACTGATGGACAAGCCTGTTTGAGCCTGACATTTGGGAGGAAAATATCACAGCTGTGTATCTTTCAAATTGTCAGTTTCGATCACTCATGTGCTGGCAAGGACTGTGAGTATGTCTCCATAAAAAAAGCCTCTACCTTTTAGATTGCTCCTCTTTGATGGATCTTTGGTTCACCCGGAAAAGTTGTTTGAGACAAATGCATTTCCAAAGCTGAGCATGGGGATGTATGGAACAGTGAACTCACTCAAGACTGCTTTTTTGAAGGAATCAGTATGCCTGTCACTGACAGCCCTTTGCTTATTAGCTGACACTATTTTCTATTAAATTGCATTGATTTTCTCAGTACTGTAATGTCCTAGTGACATTAGGCAAGAATAGCCAGTTCAAGTCTATTACTACATACTCTGCAAGTATTACCAGATGAGGAAAAAAGAACAACCTTTCAAGTACTGGGAGAAAGGTTGTTTTAGTACTTTGGAAATCCTTTGTGTTTCTTCTTTGACCTAGCAGAGTCCAAAAACTGCCCAGTGGTTTCTTAAAGGTTTTGCAACCGAGAGGCAGACTCTGGCAGAATATCAAGCGCTGAACGGATTGTTTCTTGGTGCTTTCTGAATTCACTCAGTAAAAGTGTTTGGAAGCAAGACAACAGAAGAAACGAGCCATCACCAGCTATATTCACTCCTGGTCGATAAAGGGTCAAGGCTGTGGCCCTCAGTGGGAAGGTGAGCTTCAAGCACTGCTCTGTGAGACACAGGCAAGGTTACAGAGGGGCAGACTGAGGCTCATCTGGAGTTTCAAGCAGAGAAGAAAAAGAACAACAAAGGGCAGAGCACTATTGTGATATTGCTGGCTCCTCCTACGCGCAGCACATGATGCCGAATATCACGAGGAGAGTGCCGCAGCTCTGATGTCAAATGCTGTCTCCCAAACGTGGAGCTGGCAAGTCATCTCTCTACTGTCACTGTACAAAATTGCAGGTCTCTTTCACTTCTGCTATATAAAGACGTCTTCGTCATCAATCTGCAATGGGCCCAGTCCTGCCAAGTTAACAGCCCATCTCATACTAACAGGCAGAAATCTCTTGGACAGAGGGATTTTTGTTGCAGGTTGGGAGGGGGTTGTCCGGTACTCCATTCTTCTCCTCTACAGCACCTCTGGCCCCCTCCTCCCAGTTCCACGCCCTGAACTCAAGTCTGTAAACCTTTTGAACTATTTTAAAAAATGTACGGCTTGTCCTCTAAGACATAGGAAATTACATTTGATGGTCTATTGTATAAGAATTGCCATATTTAGAGAAAAATCAACAGATACAATCTCTGATTTCCTTTTCCCTATACTCCTCATATTCGCCTCCTTTTGCTTTGCTTGATTTTGCTGCTGCCATGTTGTAGCAGACGCAGATGTCACCAATTAGAAGATGGATTTAAAACTAATGAGAGCTAGGTTAAAAGAGCCTGCCTGCTCATTTAGCTGTTGCTGGAGAGTTGTGTCTCTGCCCCAGCTCGCATCTGGTGTTCTTGATGCCTTGTTGTGCTTTTAAAGGTACTCCTGAGATAAGCTGCTATTCAGCCTATGCAAAAATGTGCCATATATAAGGAAATCTTTGCTTACTCTTCTACAGATTCTGAAGCAGTCTTTCCAGTACTCAAAAGAACAGAGGTCAGTGATGTTAGTCTGGATCAACGGCTAAACTCTAAAAAGGACTTCTAAATGCAGAATTTGTGTTTCTTGTGGTTAACTATTTTGAGTTATCATGTTATAAGTTTACTCAGTGAAAGTAAACTCAGCAGCAATACTGATCAGGAAGGAACTTGCTAGCAGGAGCTCAATAACTTTGTAGTAGCATATTGCATTTGCAGAAGGGCTGAATTGGAACACCACTAAGCAGATTAAAAACAGAAATGTGTGTTGGAAAATTAATGTAGTAAAAGTTAAGATTTCTGATTTAGAAAGAAATTCCTTAACATCTTTAAAACTATGAATCTGGTTAATTTCAAAGCCAACTAAATAGTCGGCAAATTCAATAAATATGATTTTTTTAAAAAGCTCCTAAATAAAATTAAGACAAATAAATACAATTTATCATTTACCATTGAGACAAGACTTCAATACTTTTTCAGGATAGACAAGGAGAGGCATTCTCATGCTCAGTTTCCAAAATGTGCAATGAACTCTCTTTGGACCAAAGGACAGTTGCAAAGATCCAACTTATACTCGTAGAACAGTGCAGACTTTGACCTGGCTTTTCCCCAAAAACCCACACATTTCTGTATCTGTTGCACACATAAATTTATCTCCTGGGTGAGGTTTGTGAGAAAATATTTCCCATACAGCAGATGCTGGTCAACTCTTAAGGCACAAATCGTAGGCTCCTGCAACTCGCTACCCAAGGTGATTTAGGTGCCTAGCTCCCACTAACAGCAACTTTAGTGCAGTTAAAACTAGTCTTTCATGACACATTGTTTAAGAAAGCTAAGAGTTTGGGCACACAACTCTAAGTAATTTTCAGAGACCTTTTTGGCCTTTTTTTTTTTTTCATGAGTTTTCTCTTGTTGCACTGGGCGTTGTATTGCAAAATGGAGCTGGTCATTATAAATGAAAAAGTTAAAGCTTTTTGCTTTTCCCAGTCCCACTAATTTAAATATTTATGACAATCTTCTCTGTTTAGAAGGTACATGTAAACCTGGCCAAGATTTTCCATAGCATATCCATTTATAATATGTAGGTTCAGCTACCTTAACTATATTTTTCATTGTCAGCCTTCTGGCTCTTATTCACTGCTCTACAAAGAATATTTTGCACTGTGAAATACCCATGTAACTACAGTGTTTGTATTCACATGGAGCAAATTATAAGCACATGAAAGTAAAGTACATTCCTCATGATCTTTACACTGCTTGAAGATTAAGAATACAATAGATTAAAAGAATCCAGGAATAAAGTGGTCTCTGGGGAGCATTCACAATATTTGTGTAAGGCTATGCCCATTTAATATACGAATCACAAATAAAACGCTAATAGAAATGTTTGAAATATTTTCCAAACATTCTCATTATATGGCCTCACCCCCCTTCAGCTTCTGTGTTGCAGCAGTAGTGCTGCTCAGAAGAGTCTGTACCACACATATTTAAAAAAAAAAAATCAGAGTCTACTTTGTGCATAATTAAGAAGTTCAACCTATGTAGTTCTACAAAAACTGGGAAAACATTCTCAGAAAGTTGCTGTTTCCAAATAATGGGTTCCCTCGAACAAACGTTTAAACTTTTGTTGCAGTATCTATGCAGCCTGACTTCCTGTAGATGATCTGAAAGCTCCAGTAAATACCGGGGGCTTGATTAAATGAATTCAGTGTAATTAAGTTGATTGGCACTGTCTGGAAAGCTTGACCATTTCTTGCTTGCATCAAGAAATCACAGACATTTTGTGTCTTGAAACAAATGCTGTTATCAAAAGATGAATCATTTTGAAATGAAAAATTAAATTATATTTTTTAGATCTTCTTAAAATGTATTAGCCAAATGGCAGGTATTACAATCTCATCTAGCAGATGCCAGCTGAAAAGCAATAAAAACAGCAGTAACGCAAAATCACAGGTGACACACTTCAGATGAGTTCCTAATTTATCATCCTTTTGCTGCAATACCAGCTTGAAAGCAGTCTTCACTCTTTCGATATTAAATATTTCAGAAATATATAAATGAACACAGATGTCTGCTACCTTTTTATGGATCACAAGACATCGCCTTGCTCTAACTGTATGCCATATTCTTACTCAGTTTCAATAGGAATTTAAGTTCAAGTCTCATTTGGCAAATGCTAGCAGTCTTCCCATTAGCAGTGAGAAGCCAAAAGCCCAGGTATGAAGCAAATCTGTGCCCGGTGGGATTTGACTGTCAAGCATGCACTGCCATACTTATTGCTTTCTGTACAGTTAGATTACTTGTAATGAGATCAAAGAAAACCCTTCAAGGATATTTTATTATGTGTGAATGGAACCTGTAAATTGATTTCCATGATACAGGAAAATTAAATTTATCTGATGTGACTGTGCAGAAAAGACTTGCCTTGAAAGAATATTCCCCTCTTTTTCATGTCTACCTGACCCTGTGCGAGTATTTGGAGAGCATCTGTTCTCCTGCCTCATTTACAAAACCTTTTGAATTATTTCACGTCATACTCACCCAGAACCCAGTCAACACCAGCTGACCTAAGATCCAAATGTTATTCCCTGTGAAAGTTCAGAAATCAGTGTGTTCGTCTGACTGCAAGACTAGGGCACAGTACTCTCCTTAGGCACAGTGTCACAGCCTTCATCCTGACCCAGAAGTTTCTTTGATTATTGGACTGTTAACATCAGTGTTAACTGATGCCTGTTAACATCAGTGGGCATAAAAAAAAAAAAAAAAAAACAAAACACAAAACATCAGCAACAACAATAAAAAAAAAACCAACACCACAGCTCTGTCTGCACATCGGTGTCCTTTGAATTAGAATCTGCCTTTTGAAAACCTTTGCACAAATTCAGTTTTTGGTCAGCAGTGCTTTGAAGGTTTCTGCATCAAACTCCATTTTGTGGTGTAGACACCCCTGTGTTAGCTAATACAAAGAAAGCTTGCGAAATAGCCATCGTGAAATGAAGACAGCGTTATAATCAGATGTTGTTAGCAATAAAGACGTAATTGGCCTCTAGTCCCATGCATGGTGCCAAACCCAAATAACCTCTTATGCATGCATTTTTATTGTGCGGCGTATTTAATTGAATCCTTCGAAGTAATCAGGGATTCACATCCAGGTGATTATAATCCCTATCTCCTTCAGAGTTAAATTCCCAAGTGCGGTGGCCAGGAGGAAACTTCAAAGCAGAGCTGCTGAAGGAGCAGCAGGTCCGCAGCGCCTTGGCGTGCCAGGGAGCACGGTGTGTGCACCTCAGCAAATGTTTCACTCCAGCTGACCAGCTGATAATCCTGCAGGCTTTGCCTGCTCCTGGCAGGTGTTACTTTTGGGAGTGCAGGGATGTGCCTGTGGCTGCAAGCAAGCAGGACGGAGGTGTGCAGCAGTGTGGTGCTGCTTGCAACACCCAACACACAGCTCTTTGTTTTCGCTGACAACGAAAAAAAAAAAAAGAGAGAAAAAAGAGCCTATGTTTTTTACAGAAGTGGTGTGGGCTGAAATCCCACCTTCTTGACAATCTGCATCTATGTATTAGCTAATATCTGTGCTTGTAAATGAACCAGCAGCAGACCAAGTCCTCTTGGATAGTCTCTGTTGTCCAGCAGTCATGGTTGGTGTCCCAGGCACTTTTCACGTCATGGTTCACAGGGGTAGCATGGGCCAGGAACAGATTGCAGGCAGTCTCCTAGTTTGGGGAAATAGGGGTGCATACGTAAATGAGCAATTAGTGGACTGATATCTAGAGCAGCGTTTATTGCAAAAGAAATTACATCCAGACCACTAACAGTCATGACTGTTTAAAAAGCCAGCTAAGCAATTAAGCATTAAACTGCTACGATGAGTAAATAAAAATATTGTTTTTAATGACCGTAATGTATGTCAGACTGGTTTGATTTATGTGCTAGGAGTAAAGACATTGCCCTGTTTTGTTAGACCAGTAGACAACCTTTTCTCATATGTGGTTCCAGAGTAATTGGGAGGGTCTGAATGCTCCCAAAGGGTCTTCTGAACTCTACACTACAGGTGGTTTTCTTCCAGTGGCTTCTTTGGGAGATGCTAAGGGCATAGCAATATGTCTGGTGGGAAAACTTCCGCACTTCTGCAAAACAATTATTTTTTGCTGTCAAGCAATTTTTTTGAAAGCAAGAGCATAGGCACTTGCATTTAAAACCTGAACAAAGCAATTCAAGAGGCATGCCAGAAATATCAATCTGAGAATAAATAAATTAGGTAGAGGAGGTCACAGGCTTATCAAGGGAATTAAAGCAGAAACACTATAATGGCTGGTTTCAGATCTCAACATGCCCACTGCTGTCATAGCAGAGGAAGACAAGAGCAGGCTGGATGACCCCGTATTCACTTGGCAGAAGGCTACTACTTGCCCAAGCCAGGTACCTCCCAACTGCTTTGGGCAGGGATTTCCTTTGTTGCTGGTTGTGCTTCAGCCCTGAAAAGGTAATCATGTCATTTTCTAATAATTACAGCCAGCTCATATTTCACTGAATTTAATGGGCAGGGCTGTTCAGTGCATTTTTGTGAGTTTAAAGTGATAAAACAAGTTTTATTAGATAGAAGTTCACTGAAAGATGACAGCAAGATACCTTTTCAAATCTTTTCCTAAGATGCTTGTGCCTTATTCATTAAAAAGCAAATGCAAAATTTCCTGGTTTTATTTCACGTCATCTTGTTCTGGAGAGGGAGAGGAGGGGAGCAAGATTCTTTTAGCCATCCTGGCTCAGCAGTGCAGAAGCATGCTAGAGGAGGTGCGTCAATGGAAGTAGAATTTCAGAAATGCAAAAGGTTTTGCTGTGGTCCACAGGGAATTTGAAACGTGACGTTCAAAAAGCTACCCCCCTCCCTTTTGTAGAGACGGTTTTCCCATTAAGACTCATATACCGTCCTGGGAATGTAACAAGGATTTTGTCTGCGATCCAAGAAGACAGGACCACATTCTCAGTGATTAGATCACTAAGCCCAGCAGAGGCTGTTCAAATTCCTTCTCTGTACATGGCTGGTGTGTTTACATCTACCATGGGCACTTCTGTCCTGTTGTGCTTTCTGCTTTGCCTACATAAGTTGAAAAAAGTAAAAGAGCTATCAACGTGCAGTTCTTCCCACTATTTTAGTGAACAACAAAAGGTGAGTTTTTTGTTCAGTACAGTTTTTTTATTTCTTCCTAACCATATGTATCAAGCTTGTTGCATGAAAACAGTGTCAAGAGTAGCACTTGCTGTACAGCACTGCTGTGTTCTGTGCAACTGAGAATCCTGTAGTCTCCATTAACTTTGCAATATCAAGAAGTTTACTAAAATATCAGGAAGAGCTGCTCTGTTAGGTGAGCTTTCCCAGACATTAGGGTGGAGGGGAGGATAAAATGTCAAAAATAAGCCTAACATCAGAACTCCCGTTTTACAGATGGGTAAAATGAGGCATAATAATCGAGTAATCGTTTGGTCTTTCAAGCTACTGTCCATCTTTAGCTCACAAAACAAAACAAAACAACTAAACAAACAAACAAAAAACTAAAATCAGATATGATACAGACTTATAAAGTCATCTGTAATAATAGAATCATAGAATCGTAGAATCGGAATCACAGAAAGATTTTGGTTGGAAGGGACCTTAAAGCCCATCTAGTTCCAATCCCCCTGCCATGGGCAGGGACACCTCCCACTATACAAGGTTGGTCAAAGCCCCATCCAGCCTGGTCTTGGAGTCTGAAGAAGATGAATGGAGAATGGTTGTTTTTGTCCCATCACTTTTTTTGGAATTCATGACCATCAGGAAGCTGACAGGCAATGACTGAAAAAGCAACAAAAGGACATGATTTTCTTATGGTCACTAAAATCTGTTGGCTGGTAGAAACAAATCCCAGAATACTGGGGAGGCCAGTGGTATAAATCTGTTCTCAAAGCACTTAGTTGAGTTTGGGGAGGGACATGGATGTAAATGCAAGCTCCAGCTGCAGCAGTGCTTCAGCTGTGGGTATCTGGAGGCTGGGAGGATGTATGAAGGAAAGGACCACTTGGCACATTCCCTGCTTGCGCTTGTGGCCTTTTATCCACATCCATAGATGGCCACTGATGGAGACCAGATCCTAAAGACACTTTCAATATGATCCAGTACAGCAGTCCTCATGTTCCTATCTCTAGGTAAGCAATGCTTAGACACAGATTTATTTTAATGCATCTTTATCTCAAAAGCGCTGTCAAGCAATTTCTAAATGATTTGAATAATTTCTTTTTGCATCCCTAATAAGTGATGCCAGGGAGCATTTGCTGTTCAGCATTTGTGAAAATGTTGATCCATAATCAGATACTAATCTGTTCTTTTGCTGCCTGGAAATAATAATAATTAAAAAAAATAAATAAATAAAAAAAAGCGACAAATTCAAAGCTGTCTCATGAGGGCTGCAAAGATCAAATGCTTTTTGTTTCCCCTTTTCACCCACAATAGCCTGCTTCACAAACTAGCTGCAGTAGGCAGTGGCTCAGCAAGTGAATTCCAAATCACTCTGGGCTTTGTTTGACCTAGCAGCCAGTGTAAGACAGAGACACAACTGCATTATAACTTCCTTCCCACAACACAGCATTGTTTGGAAGCTGCCCAAAGAATATTACACCACCGACTGCATTCCTAGCTCAGTGGGTATTGGTAGCCCAGAAAACTGGTTCCCTCCTTTGTCAGTTATAGAGCTTCCCAGTTTGTACCCTGTCGCTGATGCTCTGCTCCATTCCTGGTATCATCAGAGTCAGTAAAAATAGAGGTAACCTTACAAACAGACCAAACTGATGCAAAAGCATTAAAAACATTCTCAATAGGAAATTTTATAACATTTTTACTGACTGTTAATGAAACGGCGGACACTGTTTAAAATGTTTTCTTATTTAATGTTTTCTTCTTCCTTCCTTCCCCTGCATCCATTTTTGTCCTCAAAAACAATTTAGTCATGTCATCTTTCAGGTAGTCAAACCAATATGAGCACCCAGTCACTGAATGGGAAAATATGGCAGCTATCATGAGTTTATACGACAGTGATAAGCTATGTATTTTAATTAACATCATATCAGTGAAAGCCTTTGTTTTCATAGAGGCAAGAGCATTTTAAACCCTTCCTGTACTCCAGCAAACAAGGCAATGAGGGCACAAAGTCCAGGATGTTAATTGCATGTTCCAGGTTTCACTATTTCAGGGCTTAAAACTGTAAGATATGATATTGTATCCTAGCTATCTAGAAAGATAATTTGGGCTAATTCAATAAAAAAAAAAAATAAATGTGTAATCAATCCTGGCTACTGCTCAGGTTAGGTATAACAATTCTGACACAAACCGCTCCTTATCTAAAGCCACACAGTCTTTGGGCCTGATCCAAAGCCCACTGAGGACAGCAGGAGTCTTCCCACTGACTTCAATGGGTTTCCAACAGGCTGTTTGCTCTCATCTATTTATAGGCAATTTCTGTCATGTTCTGCTGCATTTTCACACTGTCTGACCAGGTTCTCGTTAACCACACAGCACTATGATGGAGAGCAGCAAGCAGAAGAGGCCCAGGAGGGGCTGGGGGCAGGAAGCCCGTGCTTGATGCTGGCGGCAGCTTCACCAGGGCACGGTGCCGGGGTCATGGGGCCAGGCCCCGGTCCCCACAGAAGGAGCGGGCGGGAGGAGCAGGGTCCTGCCCTGCGAGGCACTCTGCTCAGGAAATGGCTTTCGGCTCCGGCCCCACTTACCGAGAGTTTCTATGCGGATGTCCAGCCTCAACGTCCAACCGGAGAACGGTCCTGAGAGAGCAGGCAGCAGGCCCACTGGCTTCCTTCGCTTTCCAGAGATGTTGCTTATGCCCCACCCTCTACAAAATATAGTTTGGAAAAGGAAAGTGGGTTTGTTAAAACCCTGGTGTCTTTGTTTCAGGCTTTCTTGCCTTTCCCCAGTGGTGTTGTTCTGTAGCAATTGTCACTGTGGGGCTGGGGAAGTCACCGTGGATGGTGCTGGTCCCCAGGGATGCTCCAACAACCTAACACAGGACTTAACAGGACTAACACAGGGCCAGTAAAGGACAAGGTAATGGTGCAAGGTGAGGCACCTCCATGTGGAGCACTCCCAGGTGGCTCACAGAGCAGTGCAGAAACCAGGGGCTCCCTCTTTGCCAGAGGGAGAAATTATTCCACAGCGCTCCAGGGGAGGATAGGATGGGAGATGAGAAGCACATGTTTCAAACTGACATATCACCTGGACTTCAGCAGACGAATGTAATTATGTGAGTTAACAAAGACATGGCAGCTTTGATGATAGCAGTAGTTCTTGCTGTGCAACTCAGAAGCAACAACACCAGTCTGTGCAAGCACGGTGCCGTCAGTGTCAGACGGGGAGAGCCATTTTTACTTATTCTGGTTATAGTCTTTGTGGAAGACCATAAACTTGTATCCAAGATAGAGATGAATTGCTGTCCATAAACAACAACAAAAAAATATTAACTCAGGTTTAAACAGAACTGAAAATGAATGGCTGAGATGGTAGGGATGAAGCATTAAAGGTATCTCCTACCTGTAAGTCAGGAAAGCAGGTGCTCTAACTGCCTCTCTCCCACTGCTTCATATTTCTGTGTCACTGTTTCTGGGAAGCTCGTTGCAGTTTTCTCTGACCATGGTCTTATGGCCTGACACAGGCAGGCCAAGAAAATGGGTTTTCAAGGTCAGTCTGGAGAGACCTGGCTACAGGGCACCCGTTCCAGCTTCAGCCACAGAAATACCTGCAGTGGCTGGGCTGAGTCTGTGCACATAGCTCTCCTCCTGTGGTTGCAGTTTTAACCAGCAGATCACAGCATGTTATCACAGTTGGAAGGTCTCTGTGTCCCACGTTACTTTCTTCTTGCAATTTGTGAAAATCACTGTCTGTATTGTGCCCTCCTTTCAAATTCACACTAAAGGTAGCGACCTATCTGCTGCCAGGTGCACACTGAGGACAATGAGATGTCTGTGCCATTGCTCTTGTAGATACTGATTAAAAACGGTGCAGGCAACCCAACCAGAAAAAAAGCCAACAATATGGTCACCAAGAGTTGTACCATAGTCTGGTCACCATAGTCTGTATGTAGAAAGTGGAAGAACTATTCCTGCAAGAGCACTTCTTAACTTCTGAGGGCTTGACTGCAGACAATACCATTCTTTTTGCATTTTAGAACACAGTTCGTATAACTTAAATATTCTTCTCTTAATAAAACTTAGATGATTCAAGCTAAAGAAAACAAGCTGTAGGTTTAGCACTTCTAGTTTGCAAGCTGGGATTCAGCCCAGATCGTGTTCGCATCAGGTGCTATTGGCAGGTCTGTGCAGAAGCAGAGCGAGCTGAGGGTGATTTTCTGCTCCCTGTGTCACTTACTCCAGTGCCAGACTTTACATTACCTGTTATGTCTTTTCAGGGATGGCTGTAGGGATTAAACGGGTCATTAGGCATTAGGCATAGACATCGTAATAATAGGCCAAGAATGACATGCTTGGAGAAAAATACATGGGGAAATTTGTCCCACTTTGCTGCACTGTATCCACCCTGAGTAAGTCAGGCTGTCACGCAGATGACTCAGAACAGTAGTGTCACACCATCAGTGAGAGTGATGACTCAGAAAGCAGTTTTTAAGCTGAAAACAACCTTCCAGGTTGTCATTGAAGGTTAGAGATGTATGACGAAGATTACATTAAAATTCAGCCTTTTGGCTTTTTTTCTTCAAATTATTTGCCAACTTAAACATTTCTTCATGCTCATCCACCACACAGTTCTTTTTTAGATGAAGTTTCAGTGGCCTCCTGCCCTTGACATCCATTCACTGATTAAAAAAAAAAAAAGCATGGAAGAAGAAAATAAAGCTATATATTACCATGGATATTAAGCCACTTGTGTAGTTTCAAACTTTTAAGGATATAAAAATAAAATGCTACCCCTTCCTCCTGCAACAGGCTGTTTCCTGTGACAGGTTTCTGTATGCCTCTACTGCAACTGGAAAGGTGCAAAATTGACAGCATATGGCAAGACAGCAAATATTGTTACAAAATTCTCCCATTCCTCAGAACTAAGCTGGGATTTCTGCATGGTAATGAGTCATGTAATTAGTGCTGGAATGTTTCATTAATCAGCCACCAAAACAAATTCAAAAAAAACCTATTGTAACACAGGTTATTGACTTCAAAGTTTGTGTAAGTCATGTTCAGTTAACTGCATCTTCCTCAAAACAGCTTTAAAATAAAAGAAAAATTATGATCAACAGGGGTCCCTGACTTCGGATGCATGTGACTTTTTAACATAAACCTTAATCTTGAGCAAAGAAGCATTCACATGATCATTTAATACATAATTAAAATACCAAGAAAAGAGCATGACTTTGTAAGATCACTGATTTACTATTTTCCTCTCTCATGTATGGATGAAAAACATTTTACACACACAGCTGCTTTGCCCAATCCTCTGGGACACTGTTGTCCACCAGCTAGGACATTGATTGTATAATCTGTGATTCATTTTCTGCCAAAATGTTTTTTCTGATTTCACCCAACCTAGTCTTCAAGCATACATTCAACTGGAGAGTGCAAACTTGCTGAAAGCTTTCCTAGAGAACCAAATATAAAATAATAGATATATGGTAGTCCGAAGTAGGGTATTTTAGGACAATACCAGGGTTCCATGTGCACGAGGCTGATGGCAATAAAAGCACACAAATCTTTGGGAAGCACTGAAATGACAAAACCTAGTAAAACATTTCTTAGGGACAGGATTCCTGCGTAGTGACATACAACATGTGTTAGAGACACACTTTAGGAAATCTCCCTTCCTCTGTGGTGGCATCATTTCTGCAGTTAACCTGTTCTGTCTCAAGATCTGTACTACATAAAAGGGAGCTAGCTGTGTTAAAACATCCGGGCAAAGAACAATATTCCAGTTTCCTCCAACAACATGTTGTCTCAGAAGTCTTTTAAAATAGTTTATAAAAATTCCAGTAGACATAGCAAAACAATAAGGTGATAACCTAAACAAAATAATCAAAAACAAACTGGGAAATCAAGCTTTTAGAAAAAAAAGCTGTGTATGACTGAAGACTGTCTATACACTTGTTTTTTTAGTGCAAAGAGGAGGAAAAAATTCTTTAGTTGAGTGAGGTGGAGCTATGAAGAAATTCATCAGGCTACCACTAGAATTGCCTGCTATTAGTTAATAGCAAGCGACAACTTCATCTCACCAGCTGATGCGTCATGTGTCTTGTTTTCATTTCTTCAACAAATGATAGTAAATGCTTGCCAGAAAAGTCATAGATCGTTAACTTTTGATACAATGATTAACTTTTAGCCATCACCATCTCCAAAATACATTTTGACGATCTCTATCTATTGATAATTTTGTGTAATGTATTCCTCTTTCTCCCATGCTGAGGTTGCAGCATCCAGAGATACTTCAGCAGTGGATCCCCACAGTCAAGAGACCAGTAAGTAACACAGGTGGGAGATCTTTCCTGAGAGTCATTGCAACAGTTTGGATTAAAATGAAAGAAAAAGTGCTTCTAAAAGGTACATTGCTATAAGTAATGAAGAAATCAATGTATTTTTATCTAAACTGAAAGAGATACAGGAAAAAATAAAAGATGCAGTATATTTCAGAAGAGGAAGAATTACTGATGTCCAAAAAACAAACAAATATTTTACAATTTAAAGACCTTTTCTTTAGCAGTGTCTGTTTCTTTTTTTGTTTGCTTGTTTGTTTTTGATCTTTATAATAAAATCTCTCTCTGTCTCCTCTCTGCCCCTTACCAAGGCTCAGGCTTTCCCTGAAGTGTTATCATATATACTCAAAAGAGAAAGGTAAATTTATACACAGACGAAGCCATCCCAGTAGTGGGATAGTATTTTTTAAGA
The DNA here is from genome assembly GCF_964034855.1 of Anser brachyrhynchus. NCBI lineage: Eukaryota > Metazoa > Chordata > Aves > Anseriformes > Anatidae > Anser > Anser brachyrhynchus. Next base: position 131,699,207 of record NC_137695.1, read on the forward strand.
TACCTGAGAGTATTGCTTTTTCCAGCTGAAGGAAATACATGGAACAAAAACACTGTGATGTATTTCACCTTTTTTTTATACAGTAACGCTTAATTTTGGTCATAAATAGGTGTTTGCATTGCCATATAGAATAAATAATTGTGTTGTTAAAATAATAGCTTTTATTTCCTGGTTATAAATATAACACAAAGTTACTGTTCCACCATTCATCCATCTTGAGTATCATGTTTAATACTGAAATAAATAATACATGTGTTGGATTTCATATATAGGCTTTCCATTGCCTGGGGGTTGGATTTCCTGCTATTGTTCCTTACAGGTAACTGTGTACACTCATTGATCATGCTGAAGACCAGTGCTGTCTGAGGTGGTTTTGGCTCTGTACTTACAGACCCAGACTTCAGAGCATGCCCTTCTGCTTGGATTAATAGTGGAAAAGAGAGAAAATACTCTCCTTTTCATGGAAAGCCTTTTCCTTCTCCACTTTGAGATCAATGTCAACTTTTTAATGCGATTAAGAGCAAATTTCTTAGGTAAATGTCTCGGTAGAGGGGTTGTCATGCTGACTGAGGTGAAAAAGACAATCAGTGAGCTTTATGCATGTTTAAACTACACACAAACCTGTACAAGATAGTCTGGCCACGAATTCTTTACAAAATGACAGTTTTTTCCTTCTACATCTTGAAACAAGGCTCCTATCACCCACCTGCCACAGCTACCACTCACTTGCAGTGACCAAATTGTCCTGTTCTAGCTTCCACCTGTATGAACTCGAGTAGATTTTTCTGGGAGAGTCTTTGCTTGTGAAAACAGCAAAGTAAAACAGTTTGCCTTGTCATGAATGCACAAAACCAGATCTGTTCAAGTGGATCACTGTACAGCAAATGCCAGAGTGCCTTGTTGCTGTGCTGATGGTAGGGAGAGGACATGTCTTTCAGATCTACAGTCTGCTCTTTTCAAAATGAGCACCACTTCCTAAGTGCCGTGATTAGCGGCTACCACTCATTGTTACACTTTGGATATTCACCAAGATAGATATAGGAATTTGGTAATGCCGGTGGTGGAGCGGACACAAAACCCGATGGAAATGCACTTCTGATAATATTCAAGGAATCAATTTTGCAAAGAGCAGTGTGCAACCTGACCTCTGTGCAAGTATGAAATTCCTCCAGCCTGTGGAAATTGCTTCTGTTTGCTCCAAATCTTTCTCAGCTAAAACTAGTGAATACAAAAGGAGCAACCTAGTTTTGCTTCTTTGTTTTTCTCTGCCACTATTTAGCTGCCAGACAGCAGGAAATAGAGTCTAGGGCCATTGCTGCAGTGACACTGGCATAAGCTAGGGCAAAACCATTTTCTTAGGTACACTGCCTTTCTCTCCATAGCTATATTTTGTTAGTCTTTGTCATGGCAGGTCTCATGCCTACACACACACATATATATGCATCAGGACTGGACTTACTGAAAGGGAGTGAGGTACAGGTACATTCCCCCTGGAGCTGTCAGGCTGAGATTTTTTAAGACCAAAGACTACACAAAGTCCTACAGAAGCACCAGAAGGAAAGGCTAAAAGTGTGTAGTGCTGTACTCTTGTTATGCTTTCAGATTCACCTCTTCCCCATAAATTGCACAGGAGTCAATCACACTAATTATTGCATTTTAAGCTAATGGATTGCTTAGGCTGACTAAGGAAAGCAGATTGCATTTAGATGTCTATCCCTCAGTTTTTCTTTTAGTCATGTTCTCTCTTCCTCACAGCTTGAGAGACTTCTCACAAGTTTACAAGATTAAAAAAAATCACAGCCTATGAATGGGTTTGCAAGCAGTAGAAGTACATCAACCCGTGTGTGTGTGTTTGTGTGTTATAAAAAGGATGTGTGTGGAAAGGCATGTAAAATACAAAGGGTAATACCATCGTTTACACGTTATTTCCTTAAACAGTATCTTCTATTCAAATCCAGATGGTGCTTGGAGAATTTTCTGCTTCTGAAAAAAGAGTTCCCTTCCTCTTGGCTGCCGTACATCCTCACACCACACCTGGGAGTGACTCTGGTCACATTCCCATCTCCTGGCTTGGGATCTGAATGTTCCACCATATAATGTGTTATCATAATGTGGATGCTCAGCTCAGTCCCCGAGGTGATATCCCCCCTTTTCTCTGGGACATAAGCAACACGCTGCTGTTGAACTCTAACATCCTTTCCGAGCTTCACCCTTTCCCCATCTGCTGAAAGTACTCTCGGCAGTCTTACCAAGAAAAGAGGAAGAAAAAACGAAGACTGCTCGGGAGAGTACTGAGTAATTTCCTGATTTAATAAATTAGGCTTGAGAATCCTGCTGCTATTTTTTGTTGGTATTTGTTGTTACTATTTTATGAGTATAAAAACTTCAGTATTTTTAGAAGCAAATGAGGAACAAGGATTCAAAGTCAGTTTTGCTTCCAGCATTTTGAGTGTTTGTTAGATTCGTGAGAGTCTCCTGGGAGCCCAGACTGGGTTACACCAATACAGCAGCTCATTGTTTCATTTAGCCGAGAAGGACCTTTTAGCCCCCCGGGTTCCCACACATTTTCCTAGCACAACAAATGCGTACAAGTTACCAGAGGCATGAAGCTACTGTTGAGGTAGGGTAGGAAACCAACTGGAAAGCAGCCATCAGTGCTGCCCAGCTGTTCAGCCCAAGCAGGGGGCAGGCTGTCAAATCCATAGAAAGAGCAGGAAGCAAGGCAGCAGCAAGCATTCAGGGAGAAATCAGCTGGCACCACCATGCTTACGACGCGTGCCAGTATGGGGTCAGGACCGTGCTTTCACATCTGAGTGGGAGGAGGCAGGTCACCTTCGCTGCTCTTTTAAATAGATGATCTTCAGTCATGCCAACACAGTTGGTCTTGTGGCACAGAGAGAGAAATGTAGGAGGGTTTTCATTGCACCACCAGCCTGCCACTGCTCTCGAGCTGGGTGCTCCTTGGAGCTATACCACCAAAGAAAGCTCAGCCAGGACAGTGGTGAGAGCTGCTAAACCTTCAGCTCAGTGAGCTGAAACAAACATCACACAATAACAAATATCGCTTATCAGTTGGGGATGAAAAGCAGATACTTCTAAGCTGTTATTCATCTTTAACATTTAAAACAGGTCAGCTAAACTCTTTCCTAAAAGTTCTTATCATTCTCTGTGGCCTATACAGGCAGGGTAACTCAGACGGCTGACGGTGGGTGAGCTGACCGCAGGACCCCATAGGGTGAGGCTGCTGCAGCTGCATGCCCCGGTGAGGCTGAGCTTGTCTTCCCAAAAGGCACACGTGCATGCACACACAGACACACACTGTACACATGGGCAGCTGGACAGGTCAGCAAAGGCTGACACACTCGGCACTCACGCCAGCACAGGCAGGCCTTGTCCTGTTTCCCTCCTGCTGGTCAGGATGCAGGTGCATTAGCGAGAAATTAAGCTAAACTGGGCAGTTAAACAGCCAAAGAAAATGAGGAGCTAGGGGAAGAGACAGACAACAACTCATATGGACTTAAAACCTTCACCATTTTTTGAAGTCTGAAGCTATTCATTCTGATAGCACAGCCTGACACCAAAAACATAAACCATATTGACACCTCTCTGCCGACCAACAGGAGCTGTCAGCAGGCTCCCAAGCTGGTTCCAGATGGCAGAGCTATTGCTGATGCAGAGTTTGAGAATATCTTTAGTGTAACATATGTCTTCAACCTATAAGCACCAGTCCTTAAAGAGCTCACAGGTATCATACAGGCAATCCTTGCTTTGGGATCCCAGCCCCAGTGCTATTATATTGATTTCGAAGAAGAAATATGGCTTGAGTCCAGTCAAAATTAAGTGAAAAAGTGCATCCTTTAACCGTTTTCACAGCCCCCTGTGATAATCTGAAACTTGTAGCATTCAAAGAGTAATACATCAGTTCTTCCCTCATACAATAAAAGCTTTGGGAAGATGACACTTAATAGCCTGATCATTCCCACCATAACAGTGACAGAGTGACAAGAACAGCTTTCTGAGGAGATAGTGTCTCCTGCTTTACAAGCACTTCAGCTTTTCTGAAACAGTGACAGATGCAAAATCCTACCACATTCACAGGCTGGCTGCATTCATCACAGCATGCTGTATTCAGATTACTAAGATTTATTTATTTATACACTAATTTCAGTTTTTCTTTCTCTATTTTATTTTATTTTATTTTATTTTATTTTATTTTATTTTATTTTATTTTATTTTATTTTATTATTTTATTTTATTTTATTTTATTTTATTTTATTTTATTTTATTTATTTTATTTTATTTTAATTTTAATTTTAATTTTAATTTTAATTTTAATTTTAATTTAATTTTATTTTAAATTATTTTTGTCTCAAAGTGCTTAGCATCCATACCTGAGCAAAGACATATCTTGCACCAATATATTTCTGGTCCAAGCAGTTTAAATCTCCTATGTCATAGGACAGATAATTTAGAAAATATGTGCAGTAGAAGGAAACCACAAGTACTGTTTATGCTCTGCGTAATCTACTCTTTTGATTTAGTTCTTGTTAAACTTGCCTTTTTTCTCTATGTGCTGAGCTTTTGCCCCATTATAACATGTACTTTGGAAGCTGAGGAGACATCCACGGTGCTGTGACTCTCACAGCAGGTGCTGCAGAGGTGACGTTAGTCTCAGCTACATTGCTTCCTGGACATTTTTGGTGGCTGAGAACAGTGGTATCAGCAGCTTGGTCCTGGGTCACTGGCTCTGACTAAAGCTGAATGTATTAATTGATAATTCTGTGCGTGTGCATGTGTGTATAGATATAAATATATTACAGTTCTTACCTATACGAGGAATTTCATCACGTCACCAGTTTCCTATACCCTTGACCAGTCTCCCATCTCTGAATCCCTTCAATTTATGGCATGTTTGTTAGGTCTTATTGCTTCTCTCTGAATTCTACCCTTCAACACATCCTTTTTTCACTGCATTACGCAGAATTAGACACAATATCATGCACTGTGGAGGTTTTACTGGGGACCAGCACCACATGCAGATGACCCCAGCTCACTGGCCGTCTTCCTGACTGCACACCCTAGCGTGAGGCTTGCCTTTTTTCAGCAATGTCAGTTTTGTCACTCTTATTTAGTCTATGGTCCACTACAAACTCCCAGTGTTTACACTGGTTGTTGCTTGTTCCCCATCTGGTGTTTGTGCTGCTGCTGCTATTGCCTAGTGCATTTTTCCCTCTTAAATGTCCCCCTGACTGTTTCAAACTATTTCCTGAGTTTGTTGAAATCATTTGAATTTGAACCCTGCTTTCCGGTGTGCTTGCATTTCCTCTCTTCTCTGTGTAGTCTATAAATATCATCTGTGTTGTTATTGAGGAGATTGGGCCAGAAGTCCACTTGACACATCTTACCACTCTGACAGTGAAGCACTGACCGTCCAAACATGTTTTTTGCATCCCTTCTTTGTAGCAGCAACTTAATCTAGCCTAAATTTTTATCATGTTTGTGAAAGTGTTTAATGAATTGCTGTCAAAGTCTTGCTAAAGTCACCAGAGATGAGGACTGCTGCTCTTCTTCCATCCACAAGACTTGTCTATCACTCTGGGGAAAAAAAAAAATGGCATTGGTTTGAAATGATTTGTTCAGATTGGCTTCCATTCTTTTATTCTCTTTTGGCTTCTCCTAAGTAGTTTGCCTGATGATTTACTTGGGAATTTTTCTGAGGACTGATGTTAAACTGGTTGCACTGTAAGCTCCTGGCCCCTGTATCCTACTAAAGAACTGAAGCAATATGTTGGAGCTCTGCTTCCTCTTCAGCAGGAGTTACAGGAGCAGTGTTTCTGCTTGTAACCATATCTGTGCAAACATCTCATTCAGAACTTTGATGTTAGCAACTGGCTTGTTTTTTTGGATTGTTTTTTCCAAGTCAGATGCAATTTGACAAAAATTTACATGCGGATGTTAGCTAGCCACAATGAACAGGCTTTGCAAAGGGATTCTCAAAAGGAGGGGGAATACAATCTTAAAATTATTCCTCTTCCTTGGCTCAAGTCTTACAAAGTCATTATCTTAGACTCTAATGATTACGTTTTTATTTCACAACATGTTTTCTATCCAACCGGAGACAGTACTGGTATAAACTGTGATGATGCTTCTTGATTACACCAATTGCCCCAGAAAGAGGAAGCAACATGGAAAGCCTTAGTGTTGATTCCTGTGCTCCTGGCCAGAGGCTCAGATTCTATCTGGAAAGCAGAGACATTTATGCACTACCCTTCTATAATCTGATTGCTCGATCTCTTGTTAACTTAAATGAAAACATCTGCGTTAACCAGGTAATTAGGGGCCTTCGGTGTTTTGTCTTGAAGTTTCAAATTACTTTGTAGTTCCACTGTTAGTAGAGAGGGAAGGTTTGTGAGAGAATTAACATTCCTTTTAAACGATTTTCCCCGCACAAGTTTACAGGCTACAAAACTCTGAACACTAAATGGTACAAAGTATGAGAAGGTGGCATAAAGCTGTACAAAGCTGTGCCCCTCTGCTAGGAGTTTCTGAACACAAGGTGAATGAGTGCTCCACCGTCACTGTCTCAGATTTTCATATCCACACTGGAGAGCTTCCAAGTAATACATGCACGTATATTTTAGCTTTTAGTTCTGGAAATTCATCCTAAGAGCTGAGAGATAAATGATATTATTGTTGGCATGTTCAGTAGTGTACAGTAGCTAGATACAGTAAATATTTTTTCTTCCCATTAATTATGTCTACAGATTTCCTAAAGAAACCTAAAACTCAGTCAGACATGATACAGGCTGTGCTTTATCTGGCTTGTCACACAGCTCCACTACAGATATCTCCTGTAGCTTTAGCCCTGACAGTGAGCATATTTATAAGCTCGAAGAACAGGATCAATAATTTGCAGTGTTTTTGACCCTGTTGCTCACAGAGATGCCTATGAGGAAGCATTGTCCACAAGGAAGTGCCTCAGAAAATAGATGTGTTCGCTTGGAAGTAAATTGAAAACCCTTTTCCCCTCGCTTACACATCTCACACATAGTATGATCAATATTGATGATAACATTATATCAAATAATTTGAAAAATAGTTTTAATCTAACTAGTTTTAATTAGTACTCTACTGAGTACCTGAAAATAGATCAAGCTGTAATCCAATCACTACACCCTTCCTCATCCCTGAGTCATGGCATTCCTCCAAGTTTTAGTTCTTAAATACTCATAGCATCTGAGAAATAGTATTTACATATTGATTTCCTTCCCAAAAGGTGAGAAAAGTATAATCTCTTTTGAAAATACTATATGAACAGTGTCTACTTTACATATCTTTCTCTTTTTAGTGTCTCAGGGAATGAGTTACTCCTAATGTTGTTGCGCCCTTTAGTCCAAATAACATCATTTTATTGTGTTTCCTATCTGCAGCACAATGGCCAATAGCCAATCACAATGTTCCGCACCAAAATGGCAAGGATATGCTCTAATTACCTCCCTAACAAAGACCTTGATTACATCTAAATTCCAGGATTTCTGAAGGCGATTTTTCATGGCATCAGCCTATTTGTTTCTGACTGATTACCCCTTCAGCGCTGCTAACCTTTCACTCCTTTTTCCACAGACATCAACAGAACATCTTTAATGCAAAACAAAAATTAGGGAAGGTAACAACATTTTAAAAGACAGAGCTGAGCAATTTCTACACAGCAAAGTGCTTATCAGCCTAACATATTTTTTTTCTCTATGAAAAAAATACGTAGTGAGGACTTGCTACGAAGCTCAATGGCTTTAACAACTCCGCGTAATTCCCCTCCCCAAATCTCTGCCATTTCTAGAACTGCTCAGCTGCATGTTTGCTGCCTAATGAAATTGTCCCAATAGGTGACCAGGTTTCTGTGTGTCTGAAATAGCACCACAGGCCATGTGCTGGCCCAGGATGGCTGTGAATTTGCTTTGCAAGAATACAGTTGTCCCCAGACCCGCCACCTATCTGAACGCAATGAAAACAGTCAAGAAAAATTTAAAGTTACTACCTGGGACATCAACAAGGACAAAGACTCCCTTGCTTGAGAGTCAGTGGCCTTTCCTCTCTTCCCTGTTCCTCTCTGCATAGAAAAGACTAGGCTGTGGGTTACAGTATCACAGATTTAGCGTTGTGTCACCCAGAGATGTTTTCTATCACAAATAGTTGATTTCTGCCCAGTCTAAGGCAATGGCTGCAGTACCCACAGGGCAGATGCAGCTTTATTTGCTTGCAGTGGTCTCTGTAGCAAGGAAAGGATGAATGACCCATGCAGGTGTTTCCCACTGGGATGCGGGGGGATGTAGGGGAAGCGAGGTGTGGCAGTGCCTTACAGCACTCACAGAAGGACTGAACGACAGGAGAAGGGAGTGTCTGTGGCCCTCTGAAATCAGCCAGGATTTTCATTATATGGGGTCATTGCACTAGATAGAGCTGATTGGTTTAAATGGTGCTGTTCTTATGCCAGCATCAGGCTAGTTTTATTTCTAGATTAAGCAGCGGGGAAATGGCCAGTGGACTCATTTGCCATTGTGAAAGCACCGTTCAAGATATAGGCATCGTACTGCAGTTCAGACATTACTTCTATGAGTATCTGGCCCATGTAAAATGTTTAGGAAAGAAAAACTGATTTAATGTAAGACACAAAATAGACCTTCAGACTACACCGTTCATATTCACCCTAATTTCTTTTGGAGACTCTGAGGACTGCTCTATGGACTCCAGTATCCCAAAGCACTCCACTTCTGAGCCGATTTGTACCACCTGCCTTATTGTTTTTGCCTTCAACACTATCAGTTCTGTTGCAGTTTTCCTGTTTTGGAAAGTCCCCAGCTCACATGACATTTTGAAGTGACCTTTGTATAGCGTGAAAGTGCCAAATACTAGGATCCTAATAGCATATCTGCATCTCATTAGGAATTTTAAAGCTACTATTATTTTAATCCCAAAACTCTGGAAAATCAAATGCAATTAAAAAATCCATACAGAGAAGATGAGAGAGAGAGATTGTGTCACAGAAAAGGACAAGACAGTACAGAAATGAATGAGGACTAGGTGAACCATTGTTTTTTTTTCCCCCAGTGCTGGAAAAAACACATTTTGTACCAAAGTGAATGTTTATTTCCTTTTCTTGAGGATATAAAAAGCTGAAAACTGATATTTTGTTGGATAGGAAAATATTCCGTTTAACCTCAGAGAAGCATTTGCAGGTTGCTGCAGGAAAAGCAAAGAAAATAACGAGCTTGTTTGAAGCAGTCACTACGCCTTTGCCTGCATCTCAGGGCTGGAGAAGAACTGGGCCAGGGTGGGCAGCTCCAGCAGCCTTCCTGGGACTGTGCTACACTGCAAGGGGAGGGTATGAGGTAGCTACTGTGCAAAAAATGGAGATTCATAAAAATGTAGTGCAAAAAAATCAGGCCATCACATACACTGCAGATTCTGGGCTGTAAGAAATGCATTTTTCAGATCTCTGTTAAGAGTCTAGGAGAATAAACAAGAAATTCATGTGCAGTAGCAGTTCATGTTGTAGGGCTGGTTTTATGGAAGCCTGGCGCATTGTCTTGAGTTAAAATATGTGATTACAATCTGCTTGCAAATGATAATACAAGGGGAGCACTTTGCTTACAGTCCTTGTTACAGACACCAGTGAAATAGAGTGACAGAAACTCTGACACTCGCAAATGTGAATTTTAATATCCAGACTAAAGATGGGGAATTTGTTCCCCTCTCACCCCCCATTTAGGTTAGAGACCAGCATAAATTTGTCCATAAATCCCCGGCCTTCTCTCATAGCTCATATTTTCTAGGATCCATCCTGTTTGCTTTCTGGCAGCTGCCACCAGTTAGTCTGCTCCTATATAAAAGTATGTCCCAAGCTGGATCCAGTCTGTAGTTTTTCCAAGGATGTGTAGAGAAGAAAGGCGACCTTTACATTTTGCATTTACTTATGTCATTCTCTTAATTTTCTGCTTAGCCACACCAATTCAGATTCCGACATTCAGGATCTTACTTAGCATTGAGAATTCATGTTCTTGACTGTAAAACCAGTAGGAGAAAGTTCATATTAGCACTGCAGCTCCCAACAAGCCAAAATAAACACATGAGCCTATCACAGTTATTTTAACCCCTAAGAGAAGGCAGGGAGAGTCCTGCATGATGGCATGGAGGCAGTGACAAGGGATGAAATACTCCTCTTATGTAGCTGGGTGCTGTGGTATTACTGAATACCAGCCAATGGAAGCAAAAAATAATAAGCTGCTACAATGGCTTTTTATTAAGTAGATTGTCTGGTTTTTCCTTAGTTAAAAGCACAGAGTAACTGCAATGGGAAGAATGAACGGCTTAGCTACTCAGCCAGGCTTAGCAGCAAATTCTACCCTTAAAATCTCCTTTGTGTGCTTAACATTAAACCCATGCATAAAAACTGTGCTAGAAGCAGGGTGGATTGCTCAGTGTTTTACGAAATGAAGCCCTCTAGCATTTAGATTTCTGGAGTTCATTCATACCTGCTCCACACGTTGTTTCACAGCTCATGAGCTAATTGGCAGAGAAGCATTATCCTGATAATTTTTTTTTTTGTCCCGATACTTTTTTTCCTGCAATAGCTGTTTTCTTCCAAGTAATGCCAGGATATAAAAAAGTGATACCAAAAAGAGTATAAGCATTTTGGGATGAAAATAAAATAAAGGTGCAGTAAAACTATTAGGCTGAATCAATAAATCATCTTGCAAGTCAAAAATTCCTGTGGTAAAGATGATTTTCCCTGTAGGAACTACTCAGCAATAAAATCATTTTCAGGAAAGTAGTACTGCAGCCATGAGATGAGAAATTTTACACATACCAAGGAAGCAGTGTTAGCCCTCTCCCAGAGGCAGATCGGTTGTATTTTAATATTTTACGCATGAATGCTCTGACCATTTACACAGACAGGAACAACAGAAAAGATGGGCATCATCCAAGAAAGAAAACTTAAATCATTCATGTGCAGACAAACACTCCATTTCTTGTGTTGAGAAGCTTTTATTGAGTCACCACAATACTTTGGATTAGTCACACTATGGCTCTGGAATACCAAATTATAATGCAGTCATTTTCCCGATAAAAGTAAATAAGAAAATAAAGAAGCACAGTGCATGAGGCTTTGGTCACTGAACTAAGGTGAGTTTTAAGAGCCAGTCCCAGTCCGGTGCAGGGAGGGAGTTTCTTCACACTCTTTGGTAGACTCTAGTGCAGACAACCCCTTTCATGGCGCACTCCTAAGGCACAAAAGAGAAGATCAACATAAGGGCCTCGCAGGCAGCAGGTGTGCTGAGGTCAGTGAAAATCCAGATCTCATCTTTTAAAATCTGTATTATTTTTAGGGCAAACAGCAAAGTTATAGTTATGTCGCAATAAGAGTGGTTTCTGTTCTAACAGCATCAGAATTAATTAAGCATCGTATAATGACAAATAGATTGCAAAATTAGGCTCAGCTTCCAGAAACAAATTTACCTTCCTTATTATTACTGGTTTGACAGAAATGTCAGCACTGCCTAGTGTATCATACCGTGGCTCATGAACGCTTTCAATTTTACAAACATTTTTTTGTGGAAGTAGAAGCAGCCTTTGTAGTTCAGAGGTCAGGCTTCTGGCCTACAAAACTTTGCACTCTTGAGTCACAACATGTTTCTCCTGACCTTCTCACCCTGGTGGCTCTCAGCGGCTCCTTATTACTCACAGCCACCAGGCAAGTGCGACAGAGGTGACAGGACATGAGACAGACATCATCGGCCTGCAGAAAATAAGGCCTCCTCCACACTCCTAGCTTAGACCAGGGGCAGGGCTCAGGGCACTGGTAGTAAAGGGACCCAACCTCTGCTCAACACTTTAAAGATGTTTACGTAATTGGAAAAATTGACGCAGAAATGCAGCCACAATAAGATGTGAAGGCAAATAACTCTTCCAAATGTAAGAAAACTTAAAATAAAATGCAGTCTGAACAAGCGAGCATGTAAAGGCCTAGTGCTGCTGTTAGTGAATAAATTGCCCAAGCTAGTTTAGGTCCACTCTTTAAAAACTTAAATGAACAAAATAATTGTCTTCATTCAGAATTGAAATCTTAATTCCCTGAAATGTATTATGACACTGGCTTGGCTCCCCTGTGGCTTTTACGTGGCTGCTACAGAAAGGTAGGTTAAATGGAGAGTGAGGAAAGTCACCGTTCCCCAGCCTCCGTGAAGGACGTGGTCCTCTCAATGCTGAGGGCCCTTCAGAGGATTCATTTGGACCTGCTGGCCCCACTGCACATCAACGTCACCGGCAGGATTAGGCACAGAGGTCCAGCTTTCATGCAATTAAACCTCCAGCACCTGCTGAGTGAGCTGGGTGTGCTCAAAACAAAAAAGCAAACAGAAGTGTGAACTAACTTGCACTGGTGGAAATAAATGTATGAAAAGGTGTGAAATCACTTTTCTAAGGTGGACAGGCTCCATTCTGAAGATGGAAGAAAAAGAGACAGTACAGGGACAGAAGTATCCAGCCTGCAAAATTCTTTTTACATTTTACAGGTTTCTGCTCTTTGAAAGCCACATTTGTTTTAAGAATAATCTTGAGATCAGTAAATATGATCTCAAATCATGGCAGCGCTTCCAGTATAATCACTTTAATGACAATTTGCTGTTATGGGACAATATTTATTTCCTTCCAGCTTGTTTCCCTTTTTCTCCATCCTTATTTATCTCATAAGCCAAAATTGATAGTCTGCTTAGACAGAAGTAAACTGAAGACTCCATTCTTCTGCCATCCAGCAGCGTACAAGAAGCAAGAGCCTGGTACTTACCACCACCATTTTCCCATCAACCAGTCTTCTCTTTATTGTGGTTTCTTTGCCGTTCCACTTCTGCACTTGCACCAATGACCCTTTCTCCAAGGTTACAACACTCTATAAAGGCCAAGAGAAAAGTTTCAAACTGTAGTCCAAGCTTTGCAGGTTAGGGTAGCAATTCACTTTATGTTCAGCAAGATCCATGTTCTCTGGTATCAATAAACATTACCATTGGTGTCAGCACCATACTATTTCTTCTTTCATTGCTTTTCTTGAATAGCTTAGAAATTTCTTAGTGCACTAATAGGATAGGAAAAACTCCTCCTGGTTCTCTTCTAGGATATCAGAACTACTCAGAGATCATCAGCCCCCTTACCTTAACTTTCCGGTCATCTGCTGTCGTTTCATCAAACTGCTGGCCCAGTTTGAAAGAGATCTCTGTATTTTTGAAGGTGCTTTCAGTTCTGATGTTTACTATGTCCCCTTTCATACTGATGATCACATCAGGCTTTGCTAAGCCACCTAGTTTCCGGGTAGCTAAGCCCACTCCTAGAAATCAGAAACATAACCGTCATTACTTTCAATACTTAAAGGGGTCTTATAAAAAAAGATAGAGAAGGACTCTTTACTCAGGAAGATAATGATAGGACAAGGGGGAATGGTCTTAAACTAAAAGAGGACAGATTTAGACTAGGCATTAGGAGGAAATTCTTCACTGTAAGGGTAGTGAGGCACTAGCACAGGTTTCCCAGAGATGTTGTGGATGCCTCATCCCTGCTAGTATTCAAAGCCAGGATGAATGAGGCCTTGGCCCATCTGATCTAGTGGATGACATCCCTGCCTATGGCAGGAGGGTTGGAGTTAGATGATCTTTAAAGTCCCTTACAACCTAAGCCATTCTATGATTCTATGATTCTACATTATAGGAAGCTAGAAACCCACTATCATTTCATAAAACTTCAGTGGAAAAATGAAGAACACTTTCTTCCTGAATACTATAATGCTTGCTTCTGTTGGCACACTGATTCTTCATATGTGGAAGCGCTGTGTTCAGAGGCAGCCCCAGTTGACAGTGTGCACCTCCAGCAAGAAATAAAGATGTACATGAGCGTATCTCAGAAACTAGTGTACATTTAGCTAAGAAGAAACATAGGAGCTTACTAATGTGCATGTGCTTTTATAGAGATAGAATGGGTAGAAGAAATCAGAAAAAGGGACTATTTCTCATAAAATGTTGATGAATTCCTTTTAAAATAAAAATTCTTGAATGATATGAGAACCTGAACTTTTCTTAACCAGTTGCATGGAAGAAACTGGATTCTGAACTGCCAATGTGCTGTATTTATGAAAGCATCAAATACACTGGGCAATTCCTAGGTTGCTACTAAGACCCCTTAAGGATCTTAACATTTAAACCTCAGTGAAAAGGACAAGTAAACATATAAGTAATGATTTATTGCTGTTTTATAAAAACGGAAAGGGGATAGCTACAGTTAGTTCATTTGTTAATGCTGTGCTATGCGCCAATGAAAACATCCATACCAAAGGAGATAATGTTATCGGTAAATTATAATACTATCTGCAGTAATTATTCAATGCTGAAACATTTCTGTTCAGGTCTTCAGAAAAATGTCTGTAGCTGGACTTGCATCCCACTTTTACGCTGGTTAATTAATTAACTGAAGTTCTTTTGTTACTCAGTTTAACATTTCAAATAAGGGGAATTAGTGTCTCAGTGTATCATTTATACAGCAAAAGAAATGCTCTAACTGACTGTCTGCGCACTTGCTATCCAGGAATGAAGCCAGCATTAGAATAAAACACAATGCCTAATTTGTTACATTTCTGGCATTCCTCAGTAACAGATAGATTCATTCATAGGATTTAGACCTCTGAAACCAAAGTGTCATGAGACATCAGCTCCATTATATATTGTAAATTATCACAAGTCATGAGTTTAACAGTGGAATGAAGAGAAACATAAAACAATGCTGCATCTCCTTAGATCCTTCTCATTACAGACAAACAGAATAGATCAGGTCAGTTCAGTTAGACAGAGGTAAATTTATAACAGTAATTCAGCACCTGCCTTTCTTTTTTTCCATTTTAGTAAATGCTGAAGCAAATACATGAAAGTATGCTAGAAAAATAATTAAAGTGCCTGTGCGGCAAGGAAGAAGACAGCATGCATGAACAAAGCATAAGACCAAGAAGAGACATTCCCAAATGACATTTATTAAATAAATAAAAATTTTAAAAAGTAGGACACAACATCTCTCACCTAGTTCTTTCATATAGTCATCAAAATTTTCACTGGAGACGAGTTTCCAGGTTCCCACAAATCGGTTACACATCCTGTTGGCTTCGTGAGGCAGTGGTCCTGAAGAGAGAGGCAGCGGCTACAGAAGCTCTTGGTGGGAGTCAGAGAGATTGTGTGCCCGGCTCAGACCTCATTTGCCTCCTTTTAAAGATGCCCGGTCCCTGTAATGGTCAGGATGGGCCAATAGGAGAGGCAGGGCCAGGGCAAGACAATGTGCACCTTGTCCAAGGCAGCCGTGTCAGTACCAAGGCTCCGGGTGACGCCTGCCTTGGCTTCCTCCACTGAATAGATCAGGACAGTGAGGTGCACATGGGGAATGGGATGTGAGGCTATCCCTGCAGCCATGGAGCAGTTTGGCGACTGCAGGGGGGCTGGAGCCACGTGGAGATGCCAAGCACAAGAGTACTGTATCCCCATGAAATCCAACTCTGACTGTCCTCCCAACACCATTCTGCTGCTATCACCATTACTACTGCTGTCACCTCTAGGACAGGTAAATCAAAACCACATGGGTTTAGGGTAAGAACTGTTGAGAACCTGCTATACACATTTTTTTTTCTTGTTTTATGACTCATCACAGAAAGGATTTGTGTATTTTATCCTTTGCAGACAGAATGGGATGCATCTGTCCTTTTTTCTGCCTTTGCATCAGAGCAATGATCCCAAACTGTTGGTTCTTCCCTAAGTATACTCCAGGAGGCACCACAAAGAGAAGAAGCGGCCAAGCTTCACTGTCTCCCTTCTTCCACAAATAAAGGCAGGTTCTGAAGATTGGTGCATTCATGGAGCTCAGCTCTAAAGGGCTTATCCTGAGTTCAAAGCTACTTGGTGAGAGGTGAGCAGTCTTATTGGCTTGGGAAGAAGGCATATACTGTTCTCTTTTTGCCTCTCTGCACCCGCATAGTTAGTTTTTGTAGACTTAAATGCAAATGTAAGCCAGTGCAGCCTTGGCCTTGCATTCAAATGTCTCTTACTGTCATGAGATTTCTTCAGGTTTCCCTGCTGGCATGAAGGGCAATGGCTGTTTCTGTGCCATGTGAAGCAGAGAGGGATGCTCAGGCCAAACATCTTCTACCTTCAGATGAGGAGACAAAAAATCTGCCACAGAAATATCTTCTTCCAGTGGTGGTATTGCATGGTTTAGAATGTGTCTGTGTACCTCTGTTATTACATGTATTACCTAAAATTTCACAGAATCACAGGTCTGGGAAACATGTGCCAGTAAAGAAATTCTTCCAGATGTTCAGAGGGAATGTTTCAGTTTTTGCCCGTTGCTTCTTGTGCTTTCCCTGGGCACCACTGAAAAGAACTTGGCTCTGTCTTCATTGCACCCTCCCTTCAGGTACTTATATCCAATGATAAGAGCCCCCCCGAGCCTTCCCTTCTTCAGACTGAACAATCCTAGCTCTTGTACCCTATCGTCATAGGACAGGTGCTCCAGACCCTTCATCACCTTAGTAGTCCTTCGTTGGAGTCTCTCCAGTACTGAGGAGCCCAGCACTGGACCCAGCACTCCCGGTGTGGCCCCACCAATGCTGACCAGAGAGAAAGGATCACCTCCCTTGACTTGCTGGCGATATGCCTCCTAGTGCAGCCCAGAATACCATTAGTACTCTTAGCAGCAAGGACTCTCCTGGCTCACATTCAACTCCACCAGGAACCCCGAAGCTTTTTCTGAAATACTGAGTTGGAAAGGTTGAAAGTTGTTTTTTTGTTTGTTTGTTTAATGTACATTGTCTTGTGGTTAGTGAAAACCAGACACAAAGGACAAATCCATAAACCATGTGTATATTTGACAGGCAAGAATTGAAAGCGTTGTAATTCAAGACACCTTAAAGTATATAAAACTATTTAGTGTGAGACCACATCAAGTGTAATTCTGTCCCCCTGTCTAAACCACTTTCCTGGAGAAAACTATTACTTGCTATGTAAAAGGATTAAATGGCTTCTTTCCTGTTTGTATGAACCATAGTTCACTAACAGTTCAATACATTTTGTCTTCTTGTCATGATTAAACCTTCTGAGTTAGGACTACGTATGGGGACTTCTCAGATCTTTATTGCAAGGAAAGAAGGAGTGAAAGAGTGAAATGGAGCTGATGCTGGGACAAGATAGGTAAGGTTTGGATCTTGTCTTGAAAGCTGTCATATGTAGGAAGGGGAACATGTTCAAACAGGAAAATGGTACAACTTGAGTAGGGAAAATAATATAGTCTCTGGATTATTCTGTAGATGTGTGGAAAACTCAGGGTCTGAAGTTACAAATGTTGTTTGTATATGCAAAATGTTTTTATCCTATCAGTCATAAGATGAACAAGGGTAAGTGGAGCAGAACTTCCTATTACTGCTCAGGTCTAATTACAGTTCAGTCTAAGGGTGTAAAGATCAGAGTGATTAAAAACGAAAAGAAATAAAAGAATAATTATTTTCTCCTCCACAATAGGAAGCAGATTCTGTGTCTGTAAAATGCAAATAAATGTCAATTTGTGAAGGTGTTGTCCAAACAATGTTCTTCTAAAGAGGAGATGCATTATATCACATTTAGTGTAAAGAATAGCTAGGTCTTTTATCCAATCTCTGGAAATGAGAAAACTTCTAGATGAAACTATCCATTATTTCTCAAGGAATAATAGGAAAATATTCAACCGTTGCTCCTCAGGCATTCTTTGTTCTTTCATTTAATTGTCTTTTCCACATAAAGGCACTTTAGCAAGACAAGGCTGGTGCCTTTGGGAAATAAAAGATGATTGGGACATTGTAAAATCAGGCTCAGAGAAATTCAAGAAGAGCAAATCAGTCAGAATAGAACAGCTATACTGCAGTACCAGTAGCCTTAAGAACAAAAGTGACAGAGAATTATTTATACAGACAAAAACCCCAGTCTTAAGCAGTCTCAAACAATGTTGACATTGCTACCATCTATCTCTTTGTCACTAAGAAAAATCATCACTTTCATTTAAAGGACATAGAGTCTAGAAAGAAGAAGAGCAGGGAATTAGTTCTTCAGTAGAAATAATATCTGTGGAAAGCAATCTTTTCAAGTGTAAAGAAAAAAAGTGGCAAGGATTGTGTGTACATGTGATAAGAGGGAGCTTTGAATCTTTTTTTTTTTGCCGTTGGAATAAAACAGGATTTGAAATCAATACACTTGGAGATTGTGAAGCAGGACTAGAAATAAGGGTAAAAAATGACAAAAATAGAGAGATAAGAACATGAGGAGAATTTTAAAAGAAACATAAAAAATACTTTACAAAAAGTAAATTTATGTTAACTTCGCTAAATGAAATATTATCTAGGCAAATTTCACCCCAAAGAAATCTTAATTCAATTCTATGGGGAGTAATCAACAAAACAGAAATAAAAGCGGAGAGTGGAGGCCAAATGCCTGCCTTGCCTAAAGGACACTAGGGATGTTTTGACACTGACGCGAGGGAGCCGAGGGAACAACTGCAAACATGAGGCCAGCAGTCTGCCCTTCCCAAAAGCTGCATTTGGCGGCGTGAGCAGCCTTTTGTCGCCTTAGCTGGGCCACCCCAGGAGACCGGACCAAGACTGCTCAGGCTGAGGGGACGGGTAGCAGAGCTGGGTTCACACTGGGCTCGGCAGAGCCGCGTGCAGAAGTACGCTGAGTTCCTTCCAGTGGAAACCAAGAATGAAAAGAAAAACAGAGAAGTAACAGAAAGGTCAAAGCACAGAATGAGCCTTGCTTCATCCTTCTCTTGAGCTGCTGAAAATCTCTAGGCGTGAGTCCCCTTCCCCTCTGGTCATCCAAGACCACTCCTGTAAAGAAGTAGTCAGCCAATACACTAACGGGTAAAAATCTCCTCCTCTTAGCATTCAGGGGTGCCAGTTGTAGCCTATGGGTTTTGTAGGGATTTGGTGAGATCCTCTTTTTTAAGAAAGCAATGCTGTGGAATGGTTTCGGATTTTTGAAGAACAGTTCAGCACTTCAGAAAGGAGATGGGGACCTGCACTGCTCTGCAGGCGAGGCAAGACACTGACTGATCTGCCTTTACTCCTTGAAAGGCATATTGTCACTTCCATCCACATATGAGAGAGCACATCTTTGACAGAGAAAAAAATATCTCAGTTTACTCAAGAAATTATTGGGCTGCTGTCTTTTTTAGAGAGTAAGTTTTGGACTTGTTTAGAAAGTGAATTGCAGTGTTCAAATTCTAAAAAAAGCATCACTAATACTTCATTATGGTGCTAGCCCAAAAAAAAGTTTGTCATAACGTCACTTCACTGAAAACCCTAGCACCTGAAGTTTTAAATGTTGTTGTTTTTCTAATTAATAAATCTGGTCTTTGGTTCATTCACCAAGTCTGAATTTGGATACTAAAATAAATGGTGATTATTTCAGAAAAGATTACATTCCCCTTTGAAAAATCAGGCTATAAATGATACAATTGCAACTGCAGGCTTTATTTAAAATGGAAGATTTGGGGGAAGTAAAGGTTGCTATATTAATATTGGCAATATGACCTCTGAAATAAAATGTTTCTGTAATTGTGGACAACGAGAGATCATAGACTCATAGAATCATTAGGGTTGGAAAAGACCTACAAGATATCTGGTCCAATCATCCCCCTACTGCCAATGTCACCCACTAAACCATGTCCCTAAGCACCACGTCCAACCTTTCCTTAAACACCCCCAGGGATGCTGACTCCACCACCTCCCTGGGCAACCCATTCCAATGCCTGACTGCTCTTTCTGAGAAGAAATGTCTCCTCATTTCCAACCTAAACCTCCTCTGCCACAACTTGAGGTCCTATCACTAGTTATCTGCGAGAAGAGGCCAACACACAGCTCCCCACAACTTTTCTTCAGGTAACTGTAGAGAGCATGAACTAATCTTCAATATTTATGTAGCTTATTTAAGTCAATATTGCTGCTTCCTGAGATCATCTCCCACTGGCAGGTTTTCTGCTACTAAACTGTACTTTTTCCATCTTTCATAAATAATTTTGTGCTAGGTAGATTGAATACTATATATGTGGGGTACTCTAAAGCATAATTCATTCCCCTACGCAACTGCTGTTCTTAAAGCTGATGACATTTCATAACCAGTGAAGCCATATTAAAATCAAGGGGCTTTTTTATTTTTTTTTCAGAATTTACTGATGATCTTTTAGAACTTCTTTTAAATGACTCCTTAGTTCATCTGGAGGGCAGAAGCTCGTCCTTTTCTTTTCCCTTCTCCAGCTGTATTAATAGTGCAGACACTTGGGAACAGTCTGAGTCATACAGAAGAAAGTCCAAGTGTATGAGGTCTGTGCTGCTGGCAGTAAGGTCCCAGCACTGTTGCCTCTGACAGCCTCAGGAATGTCAGGAATACGTGGAATTTGGTTGACAAGAGGTTAACTTAATCATACAGCTTGAGATACACTATTTTCCCCATGTTGTGGTTATTTATTGTCCTTTCAGGTTCTTCTTGTTCAGGTTTTCACTAGACTTTTTGTCTTCTGTTTGAGTTAAGAATTCAGGGTTTCTGTGGACATGACGTTTTGAAATAGGTGGCAAAAGAAAAGGATAATTCAAGAATAAAAGGAGTTGAAAAATCTGGTGTCTAAGGGGCCTTGTATCTAGAGGGGTTTGTGTTTCCATGAAAGTTTTCTCTAACAGGTGTAAAACACAAAGACTGGTTTAACCTAATGATCTAGTAGAAAATGAATATAGGAAATAAAGTAGGTTGTAACACTAGAAAACCTTTAGGCATTTTAGTAGGCCTGAGAGCACTTTCTAAGTTATGATTTTTTAGTTAATGGTTTTTGTCTACTCCAGGACAAGAAAGATATTAGGGGAAGGCACATTAGCAATTTCAACAAAGCTAAGAGCTTTGATTTCACACCAGGTGGATCTGAACAAGATCAAACCACTTCAGATCACCCCCACGTTTAAAATTTTCAGCATTTGTATGGTATCCCAAACCATAGCCCTGTGTGAGGTACCAGGTTCCCTGCTCACATTCAAAGCCAGTGCTGGCTTGTGGGCATATCAGCCCACATCAGGCTCCTTGCGGTCATTAGCCCATACACAACATTCATCAGATGATGGTTTCTGTCCAGGTCTACATCCATCTCCATTACACAACAAATGCCACCCACTGGACCGTCTCTGACCCCCCTTCTGCAGTGAGATGGGTCACAGTTACCAAGCGTGGCACAGGATTTAACACGATACTGCCCCCACAGCTCTGTCCCCATGGTGCACCCCCCAAAGACCCTTTCTGACAAACTCCAGCACAAGCCCAGGTTGTAGAAAGCAGAACATTTTATTGAATAGCCATAACAAATTAAACTAGCTGCATATAATTGTTTTAGGATATATCTGTAAAAAGTGCAGTTCTCTTTAAAATGTATTTGTGGAGTTTTTCTCCTTCAGTGAAGTTTTTCCTCAGCTTTAAGCGTTTGTCCTGTCTGAAGATGGCTTCTTCATGCCTTTTCATAAACTCTTTTGCTGGTAACATTATTCATGGTGCATTCCTGAAAAAAAAAATTATGGAAATTTAATCAGCTTTTAAGTCTCACTGCATATTTGTTAGTCAGAAGGTAGAAAAATGCTTATCCACTGGAAGCCAGTGTAAGAATGAATTTGCATTTCTTGTCCTTCAGAAACAATTGCCAAAACAGTGAAACTCAAGTTTGAGAGCTTCAGAAAGAAAAACATATAATATTTCATTACAGGACTGAAAGACCATCCGTTTCAGCTTCCCCCAGGAGATTTCTAATCTCCTCATTTTATGGCCCCCAAAGAAGGCTCCTGGGACTTCCATGGAGGGTGAATGGACTCTGGACTTGGGCAGTAGTCTCTTTTCCTCTCACCTTTTGTAGCTGTGGCTTGTCTTCTTCACACACTTGCACAACACACACAGAGTCCTGCATGACTTGCAGCTGCTTGTGTCAGCCTCTGCATGTTAGGCTCTGTCCTCATCTATTTTTCTATTAGATCAAACTCTTTTCTTCAATCTTTCCTAATGAAGTTGTTATTAAAAACCATTTCTATTTATTCTCCTCTGGTCTTTATCCAAAGAAATTTAAATATTAAATTTGTGGACACATCTTTTTCTCTAGGGGAGGGCAGAACTCTTCAGGAATTTCATGTACATGTAACATGTAGGAACTGTAGCTGCCTTTTATGAACACATTTTTAGTCCCCTCCCAGATATTTCAAAGCATCTTTTCTAAAACTGGAGAGAAGCACTGGAAAACCCCAAACTGCAGTTGAGCCTCACTGGCACCAAGCACAATGCTGTCTGCCCAGACAATGCCAACTAAAGGAGATCTAACTTTCTTTCTTCCTTTCTTTCTTCCTTCCTTCCTTCCTTCCTTCTTTTTCTTTCTTCCCTTCTCTCTGTCTCTTTCTCTCTTTTCTGAAGAGGAGCAGAAGGACTACTTTGTGTCAGCATAGAGCGAGTGCACCTAACATAGACTTCACTAATGCATCCTCTATTCTGTACAGGACTTTAAAACTAAGATATATAAAAGTTTCCCTAATGGGGATGGTTTATTTGCCCTGCTCTTCCCTAACCATCTCTTGCTCTGAATGGAAAGCAAGCATAACCCTACCATAAATTTAACACCATTTCAGTTTTAATACAAGCTCCAGACTTATTCAGAGAGGCTTCTCACTCAGTGTACAGACTATTCAGATGTTTTCATTCCCCATATTTGAGTCCAATGTAATACATCCACCAGACAAGAATTCTGCACAATGAATTCTGTGATTAGACAACAAAAACAAACTCACCACGACCAGGTTCCCATCCACCACTTTTCTCTTTATGATAGTCTCTTTGCCATCCCACTTCTGCACCTGTTTCAGTGAGCCATTTTCTAAAGTTATGACATTCTGTTAAAGAAAAAAGGTAAGTTTGGCCTTTTTATCAGGGTGCTATGGACTGAAGAGAAGACTGTTTCCATGTCCAAGCAGTACTTAAGCAAAAAGGATTCTTTGTATGCTTACCTCTGAAGGCATCATTTCAACAGCGTATGTCAAAACCATGACTCTGTCCTCCTGCTCTGACATCCCCTTTGAGAGATGTATTTGGAAAATGCCGTTTTTAGACTCACCTTTGTTTTTCTGTCATCTGCTGTGGTCTCATCAAACTCTTCACCCAACTTGAAAGAGATCTCTGTATTTTTGAAGGTACTTTCTGATTTGATGGTTATCACATCACCATTTATGCTGATAGTTACATTGGGCTTGGCCACACCAGCCATTTTCCTGGTAGCAAATCCCACACCTGCAAATAAGAAAGGACACCATGAAAGTTTTATCTCTAGTTAGTGTTCTTATCTTATTTGGGAATAATAAAAAAACAACTTCAGTGTTGCTTTCCCCATTATTTTCTGAATTGTTTATTAATCCTGTGTTGCAGAAGTTCTTTTGTAACATCTAACTAGCTGTTATGTTTATAGACCATGCCAAGTTGGGATGACACAAGGAAATTGTCTTCTGTCATTGATAGAGTAGCAAAAACAATGTTTTGAAGACTGACGCAAGATTTTAATGCTAAATATTCACATATGTGCTTACTCCATATTACCACAATGGTTTATGCACTAATTTGTATGCTGACTATATCTAATAATAAATAAGCAGAAATATATGAGTTTCTAAGCCACAAAACCAACCAAACAAAAAACACTTAAATCACAGATATATTTGTCAGTGGCTGTGCTGAATAAAAGGAAATGATTAAGAAATAGCTGGCAACGGTTGTCCTGATTAAAATCTGGGGTAAAGATTAAGAGTGCTAGAGTCTCACTGAAAGCTGTCTGAGTGCTGCAGAAGTCTCGGTGAGTATTTTACTCATAATCTCCAGATAACACCCCAAGATTTTTAGCATGTATGGATCCAATCAGTGCAAGTTACCTCATACATCTCCTACCCTACAAGAATATGGACACCTTTTAAACCCTATTTTAATTCTAACCATGAAGTTTACACCTTTAGAGACGAGTGTTATTCCTCAAATCTTTTGCAAGTATCTGCATGAATGCATGCAACTTTATTTATTAATATTCACCAGAGGCAGCCACGGAGCTCCACTCACTCTAATAGCCATAACAATTAGACAGTGTCCTAGTCCAAGAGCAATATAACGAAATTTAGGTGTGTTGCTCTTAGACATGGAGAAGCTTGCTGCATTCTAGCATTGTACCACTTTGTATCTCCAAAGGATAAAAGCAAATCCACATAAAACGCTGCAGTAAGGTGTTTTACTTCCATTTATAGCACTACTAAGTAGGCATGCATAGACTTGGCTTACCTGAAACTATTCCTCGCAATTAAGGTTTTTCTGTATAACAGGAATGTGACAACACTAATCCAAACAGCAAAGTTCTTCAGTATAACACTGTCTAATCAAACTAGTTGGACTAAAAACCCCTTGATAAACAGCATAGCCAGAAAAAAAAAAAAAAAGTAAAGAATAAAGTTCAAATTCAGCATTCCTTCCCTTTCCCAGATACAACAACTCCAAATAACAATTCTCACCCAGCTCTTTCATATAGTCCTCAAAGTTTTCACTAGAAAGAAGTTTCCAGGTACCCACAAAGTGGTCACACATTTTGTCAGGCCGGACAGGAGTCTTCCACAGGATCAAGCAGAAATGCAAGACGGGAAGATAGTATGAGCTCCAGGAGATGAGGAGTTATCTTTAAAAAGGAGCCTTGGCCACATGATGCTCTAGGATGACCAATGAAGAGGGAGTCCCAGTGCCCAGTGTTTTCCTTCCTCCCCTACCCCTCCTTTGCCAGTAGGTCATAGTGTTATTATTCATATGTGCTTACTGGTACAAAGATCACTGTCATGTTTTCATTTAATTATTTTTATCATTCAAGAACACTCCACCTTAAAGACAAATATTTAAGTCATATTGTCTATGAGAAGAAAAAGTTAGGTTCAACCTACAGAGAATATATTCTCTCTAATATTCTATTCTTTCATTTCAGTCCTCCATATCAAATGAAAATTCCTAGACTGGGCGATCTAAAATGCTTGTTGAGATTATTTAATTTGCTTTCTGCACAACTACAGTCAGAGATTTTCTCCAAAGAGGCACAGAACTACATGAAGAAGTTGATGTGGGGGCAGAAAGAGGGAGTGCTGGTGGCTGTAGAAGGGTAAGGCAATAAAGCTTCTTCCTCAATTGAGATCTCCTTAAGGTTGCACCACCCGAACCAATTGACCGACGGGTCTGTATTCTGCTTTTCTGTGCTGGAGAGGGGTTATAGGGGTCTATGAAAAGCACAGCAACAGAACAGGTGATTTCTCTCCCATTTGCTTGTGTGCCTTCTGGTGACCTATGTCCCAATGACTAGCATCATGACTAGTTAAAGCAAAAATCTAGGCTCTGGTATCAGCCCACTGAAGGTCTCTGGACATGTAATTTGCTTTCTGTTTGCACTGTTCAGGTAATAATCAGTTTGAGACAAGGTGTGTACAGGACCAGCATAATGAGGTCCCAGCTTGACTGATCCTCTAAGCCCTGTTGTAGCTTGGATCACAAAAAAAACTGTCAGAAAACACTCAAGCAATTTCTTAGGCTTTCCTACTGGCTGTAGCATGCTATTTCAATTGTAAAAACCCACACATTTAAGCCCCAGCATTTCTCGTTACGTGAATTTCCTCAGTGGAAATACTCTGCTGGTGATTAGGCAACAAATATGTTGGTCCACATATTTTGGTATTTGCTGACTTTGTAAGTAACAGTTTTATATAAAAATTAATTACATAGGACTGTGAGACCATAGGAAAATTTAGGCAGGAAGGAAGGTCCCTGGTGCAGCCTCCTGCTCAGGAAGAGCCAGCTTTGAGCTCAGACCAGGCTGCTCAGAGCTGTGTCCTGTGGGGACCTGGAAGCCTCCAAGGATGGAGTTGCACAGCCTCACCGGGAACCTGCACCCTGTCCAGCCCTGTGTCCCAGGGGAAAGGGTCTCCTCACCTCCAGTCTGAACCTCTCTTCTTTCAACTTCTACCCATCATCTCTTGTCCCCCCACCACGTACCACTGTGAAGAGCATGGCTCCAGCTCCTTGGCCACACTCCACAGGTGTTGGGGGCTGTTGTAAGCACCCCCAAAGCCATCTCTCACCCAGGGTGAACCAGCTGTGGTCCCACAACCTCTCTTCATGGGGCAAGCGCTTCAGTCCCCTGAGCCTCCTGGGGGCCCTCCACTGAACTCACTCCTAAACTGAATGCAGTGTTCAGGACAAGGCCTAGTGAGTGCTGAGGGAAGGGGAATAATCACCTCCATCGACCTCCTGGCTGTGCTCCTGTTCATACAGGCCTGGGATATATCCTCTGACCTTTCTGCCCACCAAGACCTTCGGGGCATTTTCTGCAGAGCTGCTCCCCAGCCAGTTCATCCCCATCCTGAGTTGCTGCAAGGGCTGAATGTGTTTGTACATGTATAATTAGTTGCTCTCTTGTCCCTTTAAGACAAGAGGCCTGCAGGCCCTTTGTGGGAGAAATATATTTTTAACTCCTTCTTCAACCTATTTTTTCCCCAAGAATAGTTAAATTTTAGGTTTGGTCCATTCTTTTTGAGTCTTTGCATATTTACTGACTTTGGGTTAACTCCAAAACAAATAAAATAATAGTCTAATTATGGAGGTCCCTGATTACTTTTGTGATTGTTTTTCTCGGAGTAACACATGCTCAGGTCCTCTGAAAGAGGAAATTCTGAAGGACCCTGAAGTTTGTGTCATTATCTTTTCTCTTTTTTTTTAATGTTTTGTTTAGATTTTTTCTTAGGGTTATTGGATTGAGAAATGCTGTACTATTTGTGAGAAGTCTGTAGAAACTTGAAAACTCAAATCTAGTAAAAATACAAGTACTTGAAAGACTTAGGTGAGGAATGCTTCAGTGGCTCTTATAGAAAGGATGTGAACTTGCTGAACTCAGTTCCTGCACTTACTTTTCTTGCCTTTTGGGAACTGTTCTGTGTGTGGCTTACTGCAATTAGCATTCATTTCTTTGGAGGGGAAATGGGGCTTTTATATTCAAAACTATAGCCTGAAAGCGGGGATTGACATTCCTTTGGTGTTAACAGCTGCCTGCAAAGCTTATGCTGCTGGAAAGGGCTTTTTTTTTGGGAGAGAGGTGAAGCACCTGCTCCATGTAAATCAGTTCAGAGCATACAAGCTCACCCTCCCTAGGCAGTCAATTACTTTCACCTATGTAAAGTGAATCTGAGCTATTTGTAGATGTCTTGCAAACATGATGACTCAAAAATGCAAGCAGAAGAAAACCGGCTTGTGGGTTGCCCTGCTTGTTCACTTCAAAGCACACAGCTATCTGGAGCAGGCTCGTGGACTCTCCACTTGGGAAGTATCCTACCCACGGTCTCCTCTCTCTTGAGAGAGACTTCAGCGACAAGAGATAAAAGCTTGTGGTATTGATGTCATCTAACACAGATCCTGCCTGCTGTCTGGGGCAAAGGCCTCAAGTAATACAACCGTGCTGGTGAAGACTGGAGTACTTAATGGTCATGAAGAAATCAGTGCAGCCTTTGAGCCTGGAAACTTGGGAAAACCTGGGATTTGTGTCTTTTGTAGAAGTCTCTTGCCAGCGAGAGCTGGGCAGCTTGGCTGAACAACTCTGTGGTCATCAGCACTGATGGGATCTAATACCATCAAAAGCAAGGGCATCTTTAAAAGTGTAGAAACCTTCAAAATAGGAGGGGATTTTGGAGAAACCACATCAGGTTTTTTTTCTTTTTTTTTCTTTTTTATTTTCCAGAAATGAGCACTATAGTGACCTCCTTCTGCCTCTTTCAGAAGTACAGGAGGAGCAAAGTTACTTTCCATGTGGGAAAGAGTATGCTTACTTCAGTAGATGTCACTTTGGGCAACTTTGAAAGAGGACTGTGACAAAACCTTATTTGTATTTCAAATATGCATGGGTTTAACAAAGTAAAAATACAGCTTACTCTCAAATGTGGAAACATGAAGTAACAAACCACAGTTATGACTATTCACAGGAGACATGAGCTGGTTCCTTCTCCTCTGCTCTGCAGAACAGTCCCCAGCAGCAAACTGATGCTCCCCATGCACACGTCTGTTCCCTCCCACCTCACTCAGGATCTGGGCACTATTGCAAATGGTCACTTTGCTGAAGAAGTCATATTCTACCAGCAGCAACATTAACACTATTATTTCCTTGAGTATCTACTAGCACATATCTTCCTGGTTACATTGTTGGGCTAGGAGATTTGGAGACCTCAGACTGGTGATTTGATTTTTACTTTTAATGATGCTGGGTTCTTGTATTTCTTCCTGGATCAACCTGTAAGTACTCAACGTGTTTGAAAAGGTTTCCAGTATCTGAAGGTAGGGCTGTGAAAATTGAAACATCTAAAAGGTGTTTCTGAAACACTGAACTAAGCTTGTGGTAATGCCAAAAGCAGAAATGAAATCTTGTAACTCCAAGACACAGTAAGATCAAGCCCAAAACAAATCTGGTAGTTGAGGCCATTAACTTGCTATTAAAATATGCAGGCTTACATTTCTGAACTTGTTTTAAAGAAGAAGAAAAGAAAGCAGATACCGTTGGAGGGAATGGACCCTTGCCTTCACCAGGTTCTCAACCTGCAGTTCCTAAGGAAAATACTGACTTCTCATACATTGCTCTAACGTGTATGCGTTTCCTCGTTTCTGGAGCAAGCCTATTGGCAGTATAAATCCCATCAAGCAATAATATGGATTGCAGAGAGTGAGACAAAAGGAAAATCAGAAAAGTAGAGAAGGTAGAGTATTTGCAAATCAATTTTCTTTTCATAGCAATGAGAAGAGATGCAGGTATGCTAGCTCCTACAGGCTTGTAGGTGATAGGCTTTGAGAACATAACACGGGCATTGCTGTATAAGGGTACTCAAAATGCCTGAACTCTACTTGAATCATGCTATATTCAGCAAATGTAATAGTCAGGCTAATGATAACCTAACTCCACGGCTTCTGAAGATTTACATGAGATCTTGTTTTGCTGAGTACAATGTAGACAATATAGATGTTTCATGTTTCTAACTTCTTACCAACTGTCTTTACTTAAAGGACAAGTTTAAATGTGTCTAAAGTTTCTTATGCTTAAACCTGTCTAACTTTTTTCTTATATAGTCGCAATTTTGCATCTGGCATTGAGGTATTTCCTCTTGAGAGTCTACGATGAAAATCAGCCTTCCTCTGACTCCCACTTCGGTTTTGTCTGTGAACTTCATTTCCCTGGACTTGCCTCCCAGTTAGTCATATCAGATCTCAACTCTGCAAAGGTGCTGGCTCAAGTTAGACAGGTAAAACCAAGGTGACATCAGTTGTCAACATATTAATTGGCTCCCACCTCCTGGAAATCAGGCAGGCACCCATTCTTTCCCCTCAGGCTGATGGAGAGCTGAGAGCAGGACATGGGCTTGTTGTTTCCTTGAAGAGAATTACCTCAGTCCTTCATTATTCTTTCCACATGTGCTGACAGTCCCAATAGAAGATGTACAGAGAATAAAGTGTATCTGCTGTTTTAAAGTCTGGGAGTCTCTCAGGAAGTTCTTCTGGATAACTAGAGCCTCTTTTTGTGCTTTAAGTCAATAATAACATTGAATACACAAAATACCAGAAAATACCAGAAACTATTAACAGCTGGTTGTTAGCACGTAAGTGAGAAGAAGCATTTTGGGTTGAAGATGATAGTACCAAACCCAAACTCTTTACTGGCTAGCTAAGAAACTAATTTTTACTAGTATGGATTTAAAATCTTAAAATTTACGTTAGCCTGAATCACTTTTACTTGCTGTAGGTAGCACTTGCTGTAGGTAGTGTGTATTCCACTTGCTACTTACATGAAGCCTAGTGAACATTGCTCTTTCCCTGATGACTGGTTAGTCTTCACAATGAATATAGTTACTGTGGATGTCTTTCAATGTTATGATAAAGTGGAAGAGGTGCATTTAGAATTCTTCCACTGCTTTTTTTTTTTTTTTTTTTCCCTTGCTTGGTATTTCTGAGCAAGCTGAGGAAAACTCTTCAAATACAGATGAAGGATTAATGCATTTTGGTAACTTTTAATGTCTTGTAAATTTGAAGTATTCCCCTCAGTGTCTGTCCTTCTCTAGTAATGACTGACCTCTTCCAAAGCAAGAAGCCTCCCAGAATTTTGCGTCTTCTAAGAAAGTTGAAGAAAGAACGAGGTGTAAGAAATGATACTTTAACAAGACTGAAAAGACCTACAAAACATTTAACCTTTGCTGGACCTGCAGTTTGAGTAACCATTGTACATATTTTCCTGTCCTTGTTTCTGCATCTCTTCACTCTGCATATCACGCTTTCTTGCTAGCAATGTTTTAGCCTGACAGTTTGCTCCGAAACCTTTCTGAAATCCCTTGTTGTATTTGCCAGAACAAATTTGTTGCTACTACAGACGCATTTGGAGCGCATTCAAATACCTAGCACTCCACATAAAGGAAAAGAGTCAGATGCCATGACTTCAGAGACCAAGCCTTACTGAAGACAGCCCTCTACGCACGTTGGGGTGGAGGGTGCATGTGAAAGCTGGCAGCTATTCCCCGCTCCCTGCATCTCTCTGCAGCTGACTGCTGCCCCCGGGTGCTGGGAGCTGGAGGGAAGGAGAAGAAGATGGTTTGCAGAAGCCACCGACCACTGCCTGCCCTGGGTCGGTGAACTCTTACTGCAGCATCGCCACTGAATTTCACTGTCACAACCATCTAGTTTGATCTCCTACTCAGTAAGGTAGGCTATGGTCTTGACAGTACTAATTTTTGGTACGGAAAAACTCACTGTATTGGGGAATGTCTATAAAATGAATTGCTTAATCTCAGCTAGTGAACCAGCTCCTCACAGATCACAGAGGTGATGGAGGTGCAGGGCAGCACGCACAGGGAGGCTGGAGTTGTGCCACCACATCTTCAGCAGGTATAGACAAGGTGCATCCCTGTACTTCTTGTTCCTAGGCCTCCTTAACTGGAGCCGAGCCTTAGTTTGGGCATAAACAGCGTCTCTAAAGCTGCTAGTGACCAAAATGACACCTAGCTGATCCCTGGAATGGATCCTGCAAACCAAAAATCATTTTAAAATTCTGTCTGTCTTTTCCCCACAGAGGATCTCATCACAGCTGGGGGACATGGGAAGTTGGGTGTTTCTAATGGAGACAACATGATCTTTCAGGAAGAAATGGCCATCTTCTGGCAGCTGTTTCATTGATTTACCTTCCCTGTGAATTAAAAGGGGGTCCTACTTACCACAGCACCTTCCCAAACTCCTCAAGCCGCTGTAGACCAAAGTGCTGCTTCAGGTTGGAACTACTAAAACTATTGCTTCTGAACTCTTAGGAAGTTGTCAAGAAAAAAAAAAAAACAGACCGGGAAGCCTTGTCCTTCATTGTCTATTTGTATCTCTGTTACAGGTATTGTAATGCTGGTGTGGCATTGCTTCGTGGAAGCACGGTGCAGGGGTTGCCTGTTACTATTATCTAGTGATAGTAGGTGCCAGCTTTCAGAGCTTTTAGAAGTTAGAGTAGTGTCCCTGTGACCTGCTCACTGAAGACCCAAAGCACGCAATGCTGATTGCAGAAGTGTTGTTGCCTGGTTTTCCCTATAGCAAGAATTCACTACCTTGGCCTCCTTCATTCTTTCCAGAGCTCCGATATTCCTTTAAGCTACACCAGGTTCTGCAGTTCCTCTTAGCAAGGGTTGTTGCCAATGCTTGGTGGAGCATTTGCTCCATGATGATGGTACAGCAGCTCATGCTGCCTTAACAGGGGACCTGCATCTGCTGGTGCCTGGTGGAACTGCTAACAGTGTACGTGGAAGGACTGTGGCACACAAGAACTGAAGGAAGCATGGCATGAGGCTAAACGCATGCTCTTTTTTTAACAGACGGTTTCTTCCTCAGCCCCTGCAGGTACGATCTCCTCATTCTCTTGTAGCGTTTTAGTCTTGTTGCCAAAGTATCCAAGCTGAACATAACTTAATTGCTTTTATGATCTGATATGGCTTTGGTTGTACATATCCCTGTTCTAATAGTACCTTCTGTACTATTTTTTTTTTTAAATGTGAAATGCTGGTAAGCCAATACTAGCTTTCTGAAATTATATCAAAATATTTGAAAATCCCTTCTCTAATTTACAAGTTAGTGCCTGGCTTATTGCTGCTTCAAACCACTTGCCAGCATTGAGGCATGACTGTCGTCTCCTTGGTGTTTATAAAACTCCTGTGAAGAAGGCCCCCACAGTTGTAACACCTCCAGTTCTTCCCTTGCTTATAAACGTGGCATGAATACGATCATCAGCATCAAGAGCAGAAGATGAGAAAGGCAGATGTCACTTCTGACTGTTAAGAACAACTCCTTGGGGTCAGAGTCTAAGTCAGCAATTCTGTTTGTTTCACAAACATCTAGCACAGTCTTGTTGTACAGAAATAGGCTTGGTGGAAGAAAATGCTTCATAGGGTTTGTGTTGTACTGTTGTTCATACAACCTGTTCATACAACTAGACAACCTGGTCTAGGGGGAGGTGTCCCTGCCCATGGCAGGGGGTTTGGAATTAGATGATCTTTAGGTCCCTTCCAACCCAAACCATTCTCTGATTCTATGATTCACAGTTTCCAATTAGAGACTATGATGTGTTTAGCCTATAAACATTTTCTTGTAACTAAATGCACGCTAAGGTGTTGCTGCACTCTCTGAGATGACTGAGTTGTGTTTGCTGTATACACAGAAAAACCTATGCCTCCCTCCAGCCCTCTTCAGTTTCCTGTCCTTAAGGACATAAACCTGAAACCTGACTTCTCCTTACCTCAGCCTTTTGCAAGCCTATTGCAGAAGTATTACTTTTTTTTTTTTTTTTTTGATTTCTCAGTTTTCCGTATATATTTTCCCTGTTCTGAGAAATAATGTTAAGTCAGGTAAGGCTTTTCAAACAGGTGAAAGGATAACTTGTACTGTTTGGCCTTAAATATTCTGAAGCAGGGAGCCTGAAATGCATTTGATTTTTAATATCAAGGGATAGAGATACTCGGAAAATATGGCATCAAAGTATTTGTTAATAACTTTGAGGCCCAAATATGAAAAATTTTGACAGATATGACTGGTGCTTTATGTGTTGTTTTATTGTTGGAAAACTAGGACCTGGTTGCCTAGCAGACCACTGGTTAAGCTAGGAAAGAAAACAAAAATACCTCTCTTTTCCCTGGAATCAGTATAGTATTTATTTATTCAGTTTGCACCCCAGGCTGTACAGAGCCCGTCTTCTATGGCAGGAGTACAGCACCTCTTGCCCAGATCAGCTAACACTTTGGGTGTGCTGGTAGGAAGTGGGGTACGTAAGTTCGAAGTGCCTCAGGCTGAAAAGGCTACTGAAGCTAGGTCTCCTGATACTCAGATAGTGAGAGACAGGGAAGTTTCTTTCAGCTTTTTTGTTTATTTTTTTCTACTAGTGAGTTGGTAGTGTAGGTCTGCATGAAGCAAGAGCATGTTTGTGGCTCGTAAAGCTTCACAGAGCTTCCCACCACAGAGAGGGCTTCAGAACAATGCTCCTTCTCTCCCTCTTGGCTGGCATGGGCATTTCTTCTCTTAGCACAGTAGGTAGTGGATACCCTTCTCTTTAGGACCATACTCCTTCACACATTGAATAAAGAGAGTTTGCCATTTACCTTGGCACTGAGATTTCTACCTCCCAGATTTATTTATTTATTTTTTATTTTTTTTATCTAACATCTACTGTTCCAGCTAACAGACTATTATATAGTACAACAGCATAAATTTATATTCTTATGCCTATGCCTTGATCTCATTTATGGAGATCTCTGCCATAGACTGATACATACAAAGCAGTAAAAGGGAATACTTTACTGAAGTAAAGCAGATGAATTGGGATACAATACATTAAGTCTTTAAAATTAGTTCCAAATAACTTTGCTTTCAGGGTGATACCTAAGATGATCATCAAGGGAAAAATAACAGTCCATTCATATTCTTCTGTAAAGGAAGATGGGTTTGTGAAATGAGAAAACATAGGCATAACTGGAGACCATTGAACCCACCTTCATTAACTATTGTGGTAGATAACGCCAAGACAAAAAGAAGGAGCAGGAATTAGTCCTGGTTTAAATCCCCACTTACTGTTCTCTTGGTTCTCTTTTTGTAGGATGAGTAGAGGGAAGGGCTCAGATGATCACCTTGATGCACATAATTCGATTTTAGATTTTAAGAGTTGTTTGGAGGTCATTAGGATCTTTTCAAACATTGTAATGGGAAAATATAAAAATTTGACCACATCAGGGAAGATGTCTGTGAGGTACTCTATCTACGGGGTGACATTGTCAAGCAATGAGACACTTCATGTCTCCATGGACCACCACACCCTGAGTGCGTTGCTTGCATTTCTTTGCAAATTCTTCACACTGCAGCAGTGAATGATGTGGTGTGAGCACCTATGATGGCAGATGCAGATGCTGCAATAATAAGAAGCTCATGGAAAGTAGTAGCATTGTAGTGAGCAGTATTTGAAATCCATACCCGGTTCCTGAAATGGTAATAGAATGTGATCAAATATTGATGAATTAAACATGTGCAATTAATATGATACATAATGCAGAAAAGCTTTTTAATGCTCACTGCCTCTTTTTAATTAAGAAACTACAAAAGCACTAGACTACCACAGAGCTCTAACCCAAGGGCTATGTGATTGTTAAGAATATCAAGAACCTTCTGGAGTTCATAAGTCATTAAGGGAAAGTACTTAGTAACTCAGTTCATACACATACAATTCTGCATTGATTTGTAAGGAAGATGAATCAGGTTCAATAACCTAAATGATGATATTTCCTGATGCATTTCATTGTATCTTTCTATACCTTCTTAGAAATACAATATAAAATTATTTACATGAGAAAAGTTGAGGAATTGTTCCATGTAGTATCAGAAGTTGTTGTGAACTGGTTTATTATACCTGCGATATACTATTACAATTTTATAAAAAAAAATCAGCAAAGGTCTTAGAAGTGTCTTGCAAGCATCCTTGTAATTAATCTTCCAGTTATTTTGCTTATGAAAACTTATAAACATATAATTTGCTGCAATTAATTTGATGAATTTACAGCCAAGGAAACTATCTGGAGTAAAGTTGAATTTATTCAATATATTATAGAGGTAGCCTGAGACCATTAACTTCTACTTATCAGCCCATTAGATTATGTAATTTTGTTCCTTGATTACAGCAGTTTCCACTTAGGCTGAACTGTTTTCGTCTTTAGAAAGGCAGAGAGATTACTTTTATTTTCCCATTCCCTAGAGAAATAGACATTTTCTGAAATAGAAGTTAAACCTGAGATCCTTCTTGTCTTGCCTAATGGATAAGTACTCACAGGAAATGGCGTTAAGCATTTTTCCCATTAGCAATAAAAGAACTCAACATTCTGATGAAGTCTGATGGTGCCACAAAAACTCTATGTGCCTAATGCCATCTAATCCAGTTGCACAGCATCTTCAGTGCCATGAGGCAGCAAATACTGGGGACTTCTTTTTCAGCTGGTAGTACCGATTACATATGTGTTTCCTGAGTGTCTGCTGGTACAGAACCTGAGTAAGCCAATAATGTAGCATGTTCTGGGATCAAAGCAGAATAGGCTTAATGCAATATCCTCATTGGCACTTGAAACTGCTTTTCAGTGTTCTTTGGAAGTTGTGTCTCTTCTGTCTAAAAGTTACTGAGATGAGTATAAAAGCTGAAAGACAAGTCTTATCCAAAGGAGACCTGTATCTTTCATACAAATGAGCTAGTGTGGAGTCTAGATTGAAATTTCCACATTGACAATCAACATGAAGAAGACAGAAGTAGAGGCCATTAGATTCATGCCTACTTATATGGAATTTTGGAAGATGTCTCATCTTCTGGTGTACATGACAAACATCAGTGTGCTCTATATATCAGTACTTTAGATTAGTAGAGTATTATTTTAAAAGTTTATAATTAACACCATTCTGATTAGTTTCTATCTGTACTCATTGCTAGTATGAAGGCAAATGCAACATTATTAACTTTGCATACTAAATGAACCATTTAATTCTACAAAGACCATTTGACTTCATATCTTGGAGATAAATGAAGCTCAGATCTGCAAGCACAGCACAGAATAATTCCAGAAGGTGAAGGTCTGCTTTACAAGAAAGGAGAGCAACCAAGAACTGATACCAGCTACATAATTTAGTCTTCATGCTGAAGTGGCAACTTTCCCCACTGAGAGACTGTCAAGTGCAACTACTGTACTTCAAGCTCAGATTTCTCTCTTCCAGATTTCAGAGGCAAGGTGATCTGCCTCCTGCCTGACCTTTTTCTTCAAGTTTGATTGTACTGGTTAAAGTAACATCTCCGAAAAGGGAAAGCTATGTTGCGCATAGAGAGAAATCATTGATTCCAGTTCTAGAAAAAAATCTGCTTATTACTTGTGTTATTTGGATTATTACTATCCAAAGTCACAATGAGTTAAATCTCTGTGTTTTCAGATTGTTGGCTGGATAGCCAAATTCTCAGTCTCCTTTTAGGCGAAAGGGTAGTCTGTGCTTGGGCAACCTTGGTGGATGAAGGGAAGGTGGTGGATGTAATCTTTCTGGATTTCAGTAAGGCCTTTGATACTGTCCCTCTTGGCATCCTTCTGGACAAATTGTCTGTTAGGTAAAAAGGTTCATGATACGCTTGGTGATGAACTGGCCCAATAGTAGTGCTCAAAAGGTTGCAGTAAATGGAGCTATGTCTGGCTGGTGTAAGGTCACCAGCGGTGTTCCCCAAGGCTCAGTTCTAGGGCCAGTCCTGTTCAATATTTTAATCAGTGATCTGGATGCAGAAGTGGAGTGCGTCCTCAGCAAGTTTGCTGACAATACTGAAGTGCAAGACGCTGTTGACTTCCTGGAGGGATGAGAGGCCTGGTGGAGGGATTTAGGCAGATTGAAGCACTGGGCCATCAGCAACAACAAAGTTCAACAGTTCAACAAAGGACAATGCCTGGTTCTGCACTGGGGATGGAGCAGTGCTGGACACAGGTACGCACTGGCAGATGGGTGGCTGGAGAGCAGCTCAGCAGAAAGGGGCTTGGGGGTGCTGGTTTGCAGCAGGCTCAACATGAGCCAGCAGTATGCCCTGGAAGCCAAGAGGGCAAATGGCATTTTGGGGTGTATTAAGCACAGCATGGCCAGCCAAAGGTCACAAGAGGTGATTTTCCTGCTATATATAGCATTGGTGTGGCCTCACCTTAAATATCACATGCAGTTCTGGGCTCTGCAGTATAAAAAAGATGTTAAGGTCCTTGAAAGCGTCCAGAGGAGGGCAACAAAGCTCGTAAAAGGGCTGGAAGGCATGTCCTGTGAGGGGAGGCTGAGGACACTTGGATTGTGGAGAAGAGGAGGCCAAGAGGTGACCTCCTTGCTCTTTGCAACTTCCTGAGGAGGGGAAGCAGAGGGAGGTGCTGGTCTCTTCTTTCTGGTAACTGAGGACAAGACACATGGGAATGCCATAAAGCTGTGCCAGGGAAGGTTCAGACCAGACATTAGAAAAATTTGTTTACCATGTGGGTGGTCAAACACCAGAACAGGCTTCCTGGAGAGGTGGTTGATGCCCCATGCCTGTCATTGTTCAAGAAGCATTTGGACAATGCCCTCATTAACATGCTTTAACTTTTGGTCAGCTTTTTCTTTGCCCTCCTTCCCCAAGCAGGCAGAAGAAACAAAACAAAACAAAACAAAATAAAACAAAACCTTTCTCTGTTGAAAAAAAAAAAAAGTGAGAGAGGAAAAAAAGAGCAGTCAGTGAGCTAGAGATGTGTCAGTCTGTGATCTTTTCTGACCTGCTTTAAGATGTGAATACGAGGGCCAGCACTGCCAAGAACAAGAGCACAGCTTTTTGCAGAGTAAAGTGCTTCTCTTTCTCTTAAATTAGGTCTAGCTAATGTAGTCAAGATGAATTGTAAGGCAAGCAGAGTCCAAGTAGCCACTTCAGTGACTCAGTTGAAAACTGAGCTAAATCTTCAAGTCATTCAAGTTTATGAAAAGGCAAAGGCAAAACAGAAGAGGATCATTGCTCTGTTTATTCATTGCTGTATACATTTGTAACTCTTCATGCTACGGGATTTCTTATACTCACTTCCTACTCTTCAAACTCAAGCCCTTCTTGCGCTGTGGAAGCCTTTGTCTGAGACCTAGCTATTCAAATCTTCTTCTCAAGTACTGAATCTTTTTTTTTTTTTTTTTTTTTTTTTTCCCTCCTTCTACATTCCTCCCAGACAAGGTTTATTTGAATATTTGGACAACTCAGTCTCCAAGAGACATTTTTAATTTTTGGTATCACTTTTACTAACAAATGTTTGCAAGAGTATGTGCCATTTGCTGCTACTTAGCTGTGTTTAGAAGCATAATCAAAGGTATTAATGGGTGGCTCTTGACTTGTGTCTGCTCAGCATCCCTAGGAGAAGGTGTAGGCAAGCTGCAAGTGCTGGGCTTCAAGCTGTGCATTGGTAGCCCAACATTTCAACCTTCTGTGGAAAGACTTCAAGGGAAACCTACTTTGTAAATGTGGAAAAATGCAAGGAAAAGCTCATGAATAATCTTTTTTTTCCTTAGCAGGATGGTAAAGTTAAGTCTTTTATTGATTTATTGCAAAATCTACTTTAAAATTAAATTGCTTTATTCTTTTTCCTGAGTCATACAGAATTATTTTAATATGATATATGTGAGGAAACAGTGACCATTCTCAGGATAAGCTTAGCTTTCTCGGATCAGGAGAGTAAAAGGAAGGTCACAGATTTGTCCGGATAAGTAAGGAATGAAGCAGGCTTGTGGTGGAAGTTAAGTGTACCAGCTATAGGGACCAAGCAAATTGTCTGTTCACTGAAAGACCTATTCTTTCCAGGATTATCTAGGGATTTACTTCAAAGCAGTGTATAGTTTCTGGCATCTGGAAGAGGTGGTTCATTTGCACATGTTTAACATTCTTATTGGAGATTCTGTGTTGTGATATGGCTCCAATAAGCCAGCTTGTATAAAAGATTGCAATTAAACTCCAAACTCAATCCCTAAGAGCATCTGGACTTTTAAAGTAATTCAGTCTTCAGAGCACTGTGTATTGGCTATTTCTGCATGTCCCCATCTTAGATCGTCATGTACCTTCAAACCAGAAATTGAAGTTGGCTTGGATCTTGAACTTCAGTTGTGATAATTAAAGGCAGATAATTTTAATTCAGTCATAAAGTTGTCATTTGCTGAACTGCAGTAAGGCTAATTCATCAGCTGTTATATGGCCATTAAGAGAGCAATCTGTATTTGGACTATGCCCTTGTGGCTCCAGCCTATGGCAAACACAGGGTTTAGCTCTCTAATTCTTGGTTAAGGCAAGCTGAATCATTTCCTATTTCTTGGCTACTGTGGCTTGGCTGATATCTCGGATGGCACTGTCCTGAATAAATGTAGATGTCTAAAAGATGGGTATCTACATCAAAGCAAGTCACTTTGGATTCCTCTTTATACTCAACAAAGGCCCGATGTTGGAACACAGAGTGTAAATGCTTTCATTTTAAGGTCATTGCCTATTCTAGAGGACTTTTTTTTTCTGTAAATTGCATTAATGCCTTGTAAAATGAGTAAGAGTGCTCCTACACAGGCCTACAATGTATATGTCTGTATCTTCATGTCAAAACATTGATGACATGAGATACAATCCACTTAATGGTGATGATAATGACGAGAGTAGGATGCACTCAAGGCTTTTATCCATTTGAATTGACTGAATTTGAGCAGCTGAGGGATTATAAATTTATGGTTGTCCCTGTCTGTAGTAATTAGTGCTTTTCTCTTGAATTAGAATCTAGATAATTTGTAGGACATTATTATCCAACCATACCCCGAAACACTGGTCAGCATTCAATCTTCTGCATTCAGGACACCAAGCACTGTATTATTTTCTTGATCTTTAAGTCATTTTGCTCTCTGTAGTTTTACTGTCCAGATGATGTCTTGGCCCTAAGTACCTGCTGCTTTGTATCTCTGTAATCACTGGGGAACTAATGTGTATAGTAGATAAAATAATCTCTGAAGTGTTATCTATAATAGTCTGACTTTTTTTTTTTTCTCTTCCTTTTTTAAGTCATGCTGCCACTTCCTTTGGTGAGAGTAGGAGGTTTAATAATTTGATTTCTTTTCATAGATACCTAACTCTTTCCATGAAATGCACAGCAGTCCTATACGACCAATGCATGTTATACTGGGTCAGGTTGGGATGGAGTTAATTTTCTTCATAGCAGCCCGTATGGTGCCTAATTGCTGACTGGAGTCAACCCACCACAGACCAACACAGTTAAATTTGACTGGTTGACCACATAGTTGAAAATGCAAAGGTAAGTGTTTCAGTGCATGAATCCTGGTCTGAATTTTCCAGACAGCAGGTAACAAAATGCTATGCAAAATGTGAGCTTGTTTGGTAGTTTATTTTCCCTGCTTGACAGGCAGAGTTGTGCAAAATGAATTTAAATTTCTCTGCAAGTTGCTTTTATCTGTTTAATCTCAACTGATTTCATGAGATATCCATTAGGTTATGTTAACAAA
This sequence comes from Anser brachyrhynchus, assembly GCF_964034855.1. Taxonomy (NCBI): domain Eukaryota; kingdom Metazoa; phylum Chordata; class Aves; order Anseriformes; family Anatidae; genus Anser; species Anser brachyrhynchus. The sequence continues at coordinate 131,739,949 of NC_137695.1, forward strand.
CTGAAAAGACCAGATGTTTTACTCAGCTGAAGGACAAATTTTCCTTGCTTTTATCTTGCTGATAAGATGTGCAGATAACACAAAGATTTGCAGAATGGCGGTCTAAATATATACAATATTTTGCTAAATAAATAAAGTCTAAATTAAGTGTAAATAAACAATGTACTGCAGCACGTTCCCAGAATTGTGGATGTGATGTGCCATATTTAAAATAAAGAAAATAAATAATGACAGATTAAGGGCTAGTAATGCAGCAAGAGCTGGAACTGGTAACATAGAATGTGCTACAGTATGCATATAAAATAAGATTCTGGAAAATGGTGATTCTAAAAGTATTTTGACCAAACAATACATTGTAAAATCCAGTCTAATGGTGTGACTGACATACAGGGCCAACAAGATTCTTGAGAGTATTAAGAGGAGTTGAGCGAGTGCAATCTTTTTATATCATTAAGGATATAATGCACTGGATGCACTTTATAGATCTATTATGTGTCTTGTACATGTTCAAGAGAAAGTTCATTAAAGAGCTGCACAAATTTTCTGAGGTGATGAAAAGATGTCTCTCAGTGAGGGGCATGCATATATTGAGTTGTACATAGCTTGAGAAGCAAGTTTAATGCAGTATAATCATCTCACCTTCAATGCAGATACACAGCAAAATATATTACATTTGAAATCACCTCTTATACTAAGGCATAAAAAAAATCTTTGTCTGAAAGCTGAAACTTGAAAAAAATAATATAACATTGAGGTTACGCTACCTGAGTGAGTGAAATTAATAAAACAAAATAGAAATTCTCTGCATCTTGTTTCAAAGTCAATGCTAGTTGTTTTTCATTATCAGGTCTCTGGAAGATGTGTTTTTGTCAAATTCAAATTATCTTTTCCCCTTGCAGGCACTACTGAGTGAAGTTGAATGACTTAGGAAATACAGAAAACTTGGCAGATAATAACTTCTATGATTTTATTGCAGGAAAAAAACACCCCTTATAGTCTTTTAAAATCCCAGGTCCTGTCTTTTCCTGTGAATGGAATTTTTGTTTCAATTTCAGTATTTTTTTCCAAAAGCAGTTGGATTTCACAAATATTCTGGTTGATAATCTGCAGGTGTTTTTTGTTCTCTGGAAATACAGGCAATCTAAAGGGAACCTTTCTTTCTTTCACAGTTCCGTAGTCATCTGGTGTGGTTTCATTAAACTTCTCACCCACTATGAAGGAGACTGTGACTCTCTAACAGCACTTTTTATTTTGATGGGGTCATATTCCCTCCAGCCTTCTCAAGTTTCCTGGAGGCTAGAACAAATAAATAAACAAAACAAAAAAACAAACAAAACAAAATAAAATAGATTAAAATAGAATAAAACAAAACAAAACAAAACAAAACAATCAAACTGTGTAATCTCTGCCAGAAACCTGAGCAAACTCTTGGGGAATTGAATGTCTTGTGAAGAGAAAAGTGGCACTGATGGGAAGTGCAAACATTTCACAGCATGTGGTCTTGAAGAACTCTTAGCATCTACGGTACTTTTTTTCCTACTGAGGACAGGATATGGTGTATCATCTATTAAAGTCAGGATGTTATTTATGAAGTATGAAAGACACTTTCCATCATTATCAGGTCACTGCACCCCACTTCCATCTTCTGTAACTGTCTTGTAAATACATTACAGGATCCTCCATGAGTGTGTTGAACTGTTGCATGGACCCTGGACTTCAAGAGGTCAATGTAACAGTATATTTTAGACCATCTTCATAATATGAATGTTCATAATATGAATTATTGCAATGATGAATTCCCCTTCTTAGCTTTCCTGGTTGGACAGAGCATTACTGAGCTCTAACTGGGAAGCTGATCACAAATAGGGCTACATGCTTTTGGCATGTGTACTGGCTCTGCAAAGAAAACTAGATTCAAAATAACACTTAGAACTGTTGGGTTTCTGCCTGCCAGCTCCATTTACTGCCAAAGCTGCTCATGACCAGACAAGCTGGAGTACAAGATTCAAACATTCCACCAAGTTCAGGCCAGAAAACAAACCCAGGAGTAAACTGGTAACTGGTAACTGAAGAATGAAAATCATGCAACACCCTCACTGCTCGAATCTTGTTATCCTCTCCTGAGATGCTGCTTACAAGGGAGGGTGACTCTGCAGAACATATTGTTGCTGTATGGTATCGACCTATACATTGCAATGACACCATCCCATTTCATAATGACATAAGAAAGGATTGTAAAAGTTTAATGTAAAACCCTATCTTGTATCAGAGGATCCAGAGTTTCACATGGGTTTGGTACTGAAGACAAACATTACTGTGGCTGCAGAAGCCAAAGATGTTGAGAAACAGCAAAATACAGTGTTCTGCTAATCCCCAAGGTGATACCAAGTTGTTGCCAGGTTGCCCGATGTTAAAAGCAACAGACTTTATTTTGAGCTTGCATCCTCTCTGCCTGGTCCAAAGCTGAAAACAGCCAAGGTTATTGCATGCACTACATGCAATATACACAGCACAGATGTATGAATGTTGCCTGAAGAGGAAGATGCTGTATGTGACTGCTCCGTCTAGAGATTGGAAGACATTCTCACCTGGAAAGGAGTCCCTGCAGATCAGCAGTATGGTGCTCCAGGCTTGTATCTACCTGGCCATACAGCTGCACAATCAAAACTTCTGCCAAGCTGACTGAGGATAAACTGCAAGCCCGAAGGAAATATCCAGGAATTCCCAGAACTGCTAACAGGCTGAGCAAGCTGAAACAACTCCACCTGATCAATCTCAAGAAAAGTATTTGCAGCGCTGGTAGTTCTCTGCCCTTTCCCTTTGTAAGAAGCTGTTAGAAACCTGCTCCAGAGACTGGCCTGCCAAAACTGCACATTTCCTTCCAGCTTTGGCTTTTCAAAAGTGACAGGCAATAATACAGTGTATGTGCATTCCTGCTATGGCAAGGGTCCTTATGTCTGTGGCTCAGTGAGTTTTTTCCTGAGCATCAATCACTACCATGCTCTGAACTGTACATGATTGGCTTGCTCAGTGCTGCATGAAGATATCTTATGGAGAGCAGTTTTGCAAGCCATTTTTATGCAGACATCAGTAATTTTACAGTTCATACAAACTGAGTCAAAAAGAAATCTCCAGACTTCATGCCTTTCACAGATAAGTCTGAAGGAAGGACCATGACAAGAAAATCTTATTAGAAGTCCCTTAGAGGTGTTCTGTTATACCTCTATGAAGGTAAATTTGAACCAACAAGCAGAGTTTATTTTGAGAAACTGAAAACTTTAGACACATGGCTTACTTTTTTTTTGATGTAATATGAATTCTCACATTTAATTTAGATTTTGATTTTGATCACAAGATTTCCAAGAATGGTTAAAAGAAAGAGGTTGTGTGCTAAAGATGGAGCATGTCAGAGCTCGGGGAACACACACCAGAGCCAGCTGGATTATTGCACAGGCATATATCAGGGCAGAAAAGGTGTCTGAAATAAGCTCTCCAATGATTTCTTCCAAATGTCGGTTCTTTTGAAATTATTCTTGGTATTTACACAAATTTTCATCAAAACATTGTTTCTTTGCTTTCTAGATGTAGAATTTTGTCCACTTGATTGGAGTCTTGAATTCATTTTTCTCATGGTAGAATAGAAATGATCATTAAAATATTAAAACTTAGCTTACCTTTTAACATTATTTCTGAGATAAAGATACTGTCTTTAGCAGAACTGCTTGAGTCAGAAGACTGACAGATAGGTTATTAGTAAGTGTTTGCAATAGCAGAGACTTGACACTCCCTTACAAATGAAGCAGATTACATAGGCATTTTCCTCACAAAATAGGCTACTCCCTGCAGTTTCATTTCCAGTCTTTGCCCAGTCTACTGCTCCTTCTCTCCCTGCATGATATTCTCTATCCTCATTGTTGTTGCCTTCTTATTCTTGCAAATAAGGTAGTAAATGATTTCACACCTTCTTCCCTAGACCTATTTCTATTATTTCTATTTTAAAATGGTTTAGAACAATTATTTATAAGATAATCTCATATATATATTTACATATACATATGCTTATATGTATATATATGTAGTGTGTATATATACATATATATGTAAAAAGTACATCTCATCTATTTCTTTTATGTATTCTTCTATTTTTTCCACAGGAAAGTTCCCAAAATATGATCAACCACCTTGCTGGATATGGTAAAGTACTGCTTATGAAGGAGAAAATAAAACAACAGTTTTACTAGCATAACGGAACTCATTTGCAATCTGTCCCTAAGTGTCCCTATACATGCAACACATAGAAAACAACATTTTCTAATGATGGCATGTGCCACTTTGTCATGACTGATGGAAAATGTGCCTCAGAAGTCAATTCACAAGCACTGTACTTTGACATCTCAATCTTCACCCTGCAATATTTCACTTTTCTCATACCTGGAACCATTATCAATTCAGGAAAGTAAAACAGCCTACGTGAGGCTGAATAGAAGCAGCAACTGGAACCAAACACAGCAGTGCGGGGTCTGTTCCTGCCCCTCTACTCTGCTCACCCAGGCATCCAAAGCCAAGCTTAGATAAGTGATTTTGCAGTTTTGTAGGAAGGTAGATGATGGTGGGCTGGATTCCCAGAGGCAATGGATGTTCAGTGCTCTGGTCCTTGGCTGAACAATAGCAAGAAGCAGATGGATGGAAGGTCACCTAGAGAGAAGTGGAGATACTTTGTAAATGAGAGTTTAAGATGTGGCAGATGAAGGCTTAAGGCTAGTTTACAGTGATGCAGAAGAAAAAAAAAAAAAAAAGAAAAAAAAAAGTAGAGGAAGAAATGTGAGTTAATAAAAAGGTAGGAAAACATGTTTTTGAAAAGTTGATTCCATAGGGACAAAAAAAAAATAAAAAAATTGAAAGAGTTGAAAATGAGGTGGGGGGATTCAAGGATCTGCTGGAAGTAGGGAAGAGATGAGGTCACTGTTGGATGTTGGCAGCAAACAAAAAAAGAATAATATAAGCATCAAGATCTCTGCTTGAATAGTCTGAGTGGCTAGGGGAAACCTGCCAAACACAGTTTCAAAAATCCAGTGAAGAAAAAAGAGCTGGGTGTTATCCAGCCAGGATTCAAGGACTTCTCTGTGTAGTTGCTGGAGATGCTGTTGTCACAGGCTGAAAGCTGTCTCTCTGTATTTAAATAGTAACTAAACAACTGCTCCTGCCTTTTGCTGGTGCTAAATGTTTTCGGTCTGGGTTTTGAGCCTGCTTCTCTTTCCATTGCAGCATCGGAGGGATTGGAGCTGGGAGACCTGACTGATGGCACAAATCACTGCAAAGGGGGAAAGTCACATCCCAAAGCAGTTTTCAACAACCCTTCCTTCCTTCCTTCCTTCCTTCCTTCCCTCCCTCCCTCCCTCCCTCCCTCCCTCCCTCCCTCCCTCCCTCCCTCCTTCCTTCCTTCCTTCCTTCCTTCCTTCCTTCCTTCCTTCCTTCCTTCCTTCCTTCCTTCCTTCCCTTTTCTTTTTTTATTTCTGCAAAGGTCAGCAAGAAGGTGACCGATGCAGCACTTGAATGAGATTTCTGTGGAGAAACTGAAGAAAAAAGCAAATTCATTGAGCAGAGGGGTGTGCTGAATCCTCATGTGTGCTTCTATTGCTCCAGTCCTTCCCTGGTGCTAGAAGTCGTAGCTCATTCTGTGATCCTCTATCATCATAATGTGATCGTTTTTTCAACTATTTGAAATCCAGTGGGGAGGTAATATCTTTTATTAGACAAACTGAAATAGTTGAGAAAAAAAAACAAACGCTTCTACTCATGTAAGGGTTTTCTTCAGATCTGAAATGGAAGTAATGGTCTGAAAACCTAAGGACATGTTGGAAATAGCAAGATTTTCTCATAAGAATTTCTTACTGCTGTCGAGATGCATTTGGTTTTGCTCCCTGCTGCTAGTGAAGCACCATTTTCCCCCCCACATTTTAGATTCCAGAGTTTTTTATTATCACATAGCACAGTAGAATACCACTGTTTCCTTGGGAGTGAACTTGAAGGGTTTTTTTGATGTCTGGGTTACATCAGATCAAACCTATCACTGTATAAAATCTGATGTGATGCTGAGGGTGAGCATAGCCCATCACCACGGAGGTTTAGGAAGCTGTTTCATGTCTATGCTTGGGGAGAGAGGTTGGGTGACCCTCTTTTCAGTCCTGGACCCACCTGAGGACACCAGCACAGGCCTTGCGTCCAAAGGAGAAGGCTGTCCAGGCTGATGTGAGTGGTTACAGCCACTAAAACAGATTAACACTCCTACTGAAGGACTGTCGTCCCATGACTCGCTGTAAAAGGACCTAGGAATATCAGGTGTGTTGGAGCTTAGTCAGTATGAGATGCATACCAGTATAGCTAATACTGGCCTCTTATTCAAGCTACCAATGTATTATTTCTGGTGGGCAGTTCTCCATGCCCTTAAAGTTTCTCTAATCTTCTTTTCACTAAATTCCATTCTAAACAATTACTTAAGAGAGAAAGTGGTACTGGGTAGAGCAGGATTAAAATACTGATCTTCTCAATGAGCTGAGACTCAGGAAAATGAAGGTATCTCACAAATATAAAAGTCACTAAGGCTTAGGCTTACTTCTATTGAGTAGGATTAAAAAGAACTTGACAACCTGCTAATGTTTCACCTAAGTCTTTTGTCCCCAACACAGTCCCCTGGATAAATGCATAACATAAGGAACTGCAGAAACATATTGAAGAAATTCAAGATTACTCCAAATCTGAAGTTTTAAAATGAATCCTTGACTGGCGAGAGAGTGAGAGCCATGGACTTTGCACATAAGAAACATTGAAATGCATCTATCATGGATAAAGTTTTGAGACATGGTGAAAACTTGTTATTCAAGGATACTCCCTTTAAACCGTGGTTTTATCACCCCTGAGGCATAACAGTCCAAATACTGCTTCCCACCCTTTCACAAGGCTTGAGCGGTTTGCCCTTGAGAATATACCTGGAAAAATCTGTGCAGTTTCAGTACCTGCTGGAAGTCTTAAGTGTGCAAGCAGGGTTGGCTGATAGAAGTCTCACAAGTGCCAGCAAGGCTGGCAGATTGCTGCCATAACGCTTTCTCTCTGGGGAAATGAAATTATATCAAAATCCAGAACGTCTCTTTCTAAAAAAATGTAATTCAAGTAGTGCATCACAGCCCTGACAGGAATTGTGGATGAAAATAGCCTTTGAGCTCACCTTTGGTGAGTGCAGCTGTGTTCTGGAAGTCTTGTCACTAATAAGAAGACTGATCAGCTACGAAAAGGAAAAGGGAAAAGAGAAAAGGGAAAGGGAAAGGGAAAGGGAAAGGGAAAGGGAAAGGGAAAGGGAAAGGGAAAGGGAAAGGGAAAGGGAAAGGGAAAGGGAAAGGAAAAATGGTCAGTTTTGGTGATATTTCCCATAGCAACTGCACAGAATATTTCTACCGTGCTATGAGCATTGCCAGCTGATGGGTTTACCTGCATCTCTCAACATCTAGTAGCTTCCTTCACGTCCTATGGCAGACATAACATTTCATATAAAATCTGATTTTCTAGCTTTGATGACTGTGGGAAAAAATAAAAATAGCTGAAAATGTATACTCAAAAAGAAATAAGGCCTCATTTATAGATTCAAGTCTATAAACCATCTGTACCATCAGAAAAGTGTTAATTTTTGCCAATCCAAAACCACAAAGTTGTCTAAGAGAGTGGTGGGGTTTGTAAGGACAGTAACAGTATTTATAGACCATCTGATCTTTAGGAAATAAATGGACAAGCATCTGAGCACTTCGTCTCTTCCAAGGCCTTCTTTGCTTTTCTGTCTTTTATGCACATAGGACTGGCAGTGCATCATCCCTGGGGGCTCCTGACCACGAGACAAAAGCCACATGCAGTCATCCTATGCCTAAAATCACCCAAACTGCAACAGCAGCCCCAAAGCTTGCAGAGATTCACTGTCTGGCCATGACTTCTGCCAGCAAGGTCCTGGTGAGCTGGATTGCTTGCTTCTTTGTGGAGGGCTCCCTGTCAGGCATTAACACTGGTTGCAGCAGTGCTTAGGGCTCTACGGTTATGGTGTCAGTGGTTCCACAAGAATCGTGTGTGTGTAACATTGCTGTTGGTACTCATGCCCTGGTTATTTGTCCTCTCCTCGCTTACCCAGGTCACACTCGTTGTGCATGGTGTCTCACTCCCGTCACCCATCACTGCAGCCTCCACCACAGAGTGAGGTCTCCTGAAGGCAGGTCCCAGCTCCAGAGGCAGATCTGGTGGGCTGGTAATGGGGCTAAGCAGAGCAGATGGGATGTCCATTATCCAAGAAACTTTAAAGTTACTAGTGACTTATTAATACTTTCATATTACTAACATAACACATTCAAATGGGTTTCTCACCCATATACATTGTGCATGTATATGCATACACAGAAAGCTTGGTGGGTTGTTTGAAAAACACTTCTGATGCTCTTCAACCTTGGCCTTCTGTTCCTGCTTGAAAAATAAAAGTACAGAGGCCGAGCTACTGCCCCCTGATTTTGTTGAGTAAAGGGGCAGAGATTCTTGCATTTCAGAGACAAACTGTGACAGAGCTTTCATCAAACAGAAGAGAATAAAACCCAAACTAAAGTTTACTTGTGTCTTGCACTGTCACCTCTGTCTCCATCTCCCCAAATGAGATTCCTTTAAAAATAAACTTGAACTGAATTATATAGTTTTTTGTTTGTTTGTTTGTTTTTCTTTCCATTTACCTCTGGGCCTTCAGATTGCTCTGAATTTCTCTGCATTTAGGAGAGTGAGGGACACACAATTTTCAGAGAGAAACTGTAAGCCTAGTGCAATTGCTTGGCTCCTGGCTCTGGGTTTTGAAAATAGAAGAACTCAAAGTGAGAAGAAGAAAAAGAAAAAAAAAAACAAAAGCAAACATAAATACATGAGACACTCTGCAGCTTGAGATAAGCACACAGAGTTAGCTGCAATGTGGTCATAAAAGAGGCTGCCACTCTTTATGAAGCCCAGTGATGCCCAGAAGATTAATGACTCGGGTAGGAAATTAAGGGTTTTGCTTTTTCTTGATAAATATGATGTATGTTATTGCCAAACTGATATACAGAAACAACTAGCAAAAGCAAAGGAAAGGCACAAGAGAAAGGGCACAGCTCACTGTGGATGAACAGTTTAAAATAAAAGGGCTGAACAAGGAAAGGCCTCTATGAATAGTGTGAGCGACAGCCATCTCATTGCGTGAGAGCTGCCCAGTCCAGGCAGAGCACACACAACTGAAAGTGAAGTTGGGTGTGATTCCCTTTGGAAATTATGGCTGTCAGTATGTTTTACGAGTACCCGAAACCAGTGTCTGAAAGGTGGAAGGGACTCCTATAAACTCATGTCTCTACTTTCATCTTGCGCACTAATACTATTCATCACACTCAGCATCACCCGCTTCTAATAAGCCAGGAGCAACAGATTTTAACCACATTTTCTTAGGGGATTCTCTTTCTAAAAATAACAGCATCTCAAAGATCTTATCCAGTAATCTTTTTTTCTCCTTTTTGGCCCCAAAATATGGCTCATATACAGTCGAACATTGTCAAAACAAAGAATGAGACAGGAACACCCTGTGGCTTTTCAACTAGGTGATTTGTCTGAAAAGCAGTTTGCTGTGCCAAATTAGGGGTAGAAAGTAATGTAACCTGGGTTTCCCATTTCAGATTATTCCAGTTATGAAGATCCTTGGCAACAGGTTCCTCACTAGCTTCCCCTGCATGAGCAAGAAATGATCCAGCTCTTGAGAGGACTGGTCTTTAGCTGGATGGGTGAGTCTTTCCCTGTCCTGGGCAAAAATCAGGTGAATCTGAGCTGCATGGGGCTCCTTCCACTCCTTTACTACTCTGAATTTTTTCCAACCGTGCTTAGGTAGAAGACAATCCATGCTCTGGACAACTGGGGCCAGGGTCCCTGGCACCTCCTGGGGCATGCATTGGTCACCCCATCAACGTACAGAGCCCGTATTTCTATGTCTATTCCTACATTGCAACTTGGGTTGGATCCTATTATTTCTCCATTTGTTCACTGAGCGTCCTCAAGCCATCTCAGCCCACAGGCTGTGAAATCCAGCTGTGCCAGAATACTCATAAAATTCTAGTTTGAGAATTTTTCAAGTGGTCAAAATATGTTTATTTTTACAGAAACATCTTTTTGTACTTTTTCTGGATTGCATAACAGGAGGTGTTTGGTTGCATTGTGAAATGCCTGGGCTGGGCTGCTTGCATTTTGCTGCAAACGTGGCTGAGTCTGGAGGGAGGATGTCCAAAAGGCTGAGGTCAGAAATCAGCAGGTCTTGTTTTAACAAGACAGCTGAATTCATTACAGGCTTTTTGCTGAGCATGCAAGCAGCAGCAAAGGAAAAAAAATCGTCTCTCAAGTGGTGCAACTGCTCCTAGCTCTTCTCTGGTGGCTCATGTCTGACATGATGATTTTAACCTGCTAGATTGAAATCTGCAGATGAAATGGAACACCTTCGTCCCTTCTCAGGAATATCTAAGAACATTTTTTCCCACCTCTTGCTGGTCAAAAGACAAATGACAGCATCTGGTGCATTGTACCTCTTAAAGGTGAGGATTTTGTGTACCTAGCTTCAGTTGTTACAAGTTTAATTAACTTCATAATTAATTTCTAAGTTTCTGATGGTGCTGCCATCGGAGCTGTCAGACTCATTTGATTGCTGCAGTAGTGATGCGTACGAATGATTAGAGGACTTTGTTCCCATTGCAGATAATGGGAAACCTAATATTATTACCTATTAATGTAAATATTTATACATCTTCCAGCTCTGCTGCAATCCCAAGAATAACAAAATATTCTGTTTCCATCTTTTAAGTGTCTTTATGCACTTAAGCAAAAGTTTTGGTTTCTGCTTCCATATTTTCTTTGCTTTTTGTATTCAGACACTGCCTTGTGGAGCTTCTGTTCTCTTGAGACACAGCAGTGAAGAAGAACCTGCTAAAGGTTTTTAATAGTTGGATTTTCTTCTGGTTGCTAACATCTCCTGTCATATCTGCATCTGTTTTGTGTCTTATCACAGAGGTACAGACAACGTGGCTGGAAGGGACATTAAGAGGTCCTTGTCCCTGAAGGGATGATCACTAACGCCTCATTTCAGATAGGTATCTCCATAACCTGTTCTTGACAACTTGCAGGTACAGGTATTTCCCAATCACTCTAAGCTTTTTTTTTTTTTTCCTAATGAGAATTAATATTTCTTGGTGTAACTTAAGCCTATTATTTCTTGTTCTATCACCAGTCAGTGTTTATTTGCTTTTCTTTTGGCATGACCTGCATAACCATTTTAAATAACACTAAGTAACTCCTCAGATTTCTCATCCCTGTTTAGCAACCTTACCTCTTCAAAGCCCCAGTGAAGTATCTTCCCAGGTATTTTCCAGATACCTGATCCTTCCTGTTGCCTTTTCCTGAACTCCCACTGGCAAACACCTTGAGACCGGCTTCTCCAACAAGCTTGTTTTTCCATTGCTTTTGATGTAAAGTCATTTTAGTAATGACCAGCAAGAAAGGCTTCAAATAGTCCCTGCAGCTGGTCCTTTTGCAGGAACCAGTTTAAAAAATACTTTTATCCTGAGGTGTATAAAGACATTTTATGAGCATAGTCATGGTCTTTGGCTTTGTTTTCTTAGTTGTCCCGCTGGCAGGAGTACAACACCTGTGCACAAGCAGCACCAGAAGTCTTCTACGTGAAGACCTGCAAGTAGGAGGAAAGGCAAATAATGGCTTATTGACACATGGAAGGAGAAGCGGCTTCTTTGTGAAGGAATTAAACAGGATTTGGAGAGGTGGATTTCCAGACCAGGCATCAACAGCTGTACCTGGAGAGCTTTGGGTGTTGCTGCGCTCAGCCACGCGGAGAAGCTGTGCCATCAGAGGAGGGCTGGGAGCTGGGCCGCAGGCTCACCTCAGCCGCTCACACCAGCGATGTTCACCCCTCATGGGCTCCATTTGGCTGGGCAGGTGGCTGGTTTGGTGGCACCGCCACATGAGGCCTGGCAGCTGCCTCCCCATGGTGCCCCCGTCAGTGAATTTGCACCTCCAGCTGCCTCCCATTATTCTGAGGTGAGTGTCCACAGGAAGAAATGCTCACGCTCAGCCCGGAACATTTTCTCCGAGGCCAGAATATTTCCTTTTGTCACCAAAAAGCAAAGCAGAGGCTTGTGCTGGCTCCAAGCCTATTCTCCTGACACTTGTAACATACTCAGTGACGGTCGAGGTAAGGCGAGCCTTTACGGAGGTTTTATGAAGGTTTTAGATGCTGTTTTCACTAAATAAACTTTGATGGAGCGTGAAGCTACAGGTAACATGACAGGTTTGGATCTAGTGCTGTAATCAAGATGAAGAGGCTGCTGTGCACGCACAGTGTGAAGCAATCATTACAGACATAGGTGTCTGAATCATAGGAAATTAGGGCTGGAAAGGGCTTCCGCAGATCATCCCTTCTACCTCCCACCCAAACCCTGGAGAAACTCTACCTACGACTTCCTGGCAAATATTTGTCTGATCTTTTGTTAAAAGTTTCCAGTGATGAAGCTTTTCACAGATTTTCTGGGGCAATTTATTCCGGTGCTTGACTACACTCACTCATTTTCCTAATGTACAATTTAGGCAGGACTAACGTGTAACTTATCTTTAGACAAGAAAGCAGTATCATCAGAGAAAGGTAATATTTCTACTTATCTGTAGTAGAACTGCAGTTAGAGCGTAACACACTGAAATATTATGAAGAAGCTAAACCAGAGAGACCTGTGTGGATATGTACGTGGGTCTGAGCATGGCAGCAGCGAACTCGTCAGGGAGCTATGTAAATTAGGCAGCTGGAAGTGCTGAGGTCTGATGTTTTTCCCAAGTTTCTCTCTCTCTGGGCCCTAGGTGTCTTAGTCAGTGCTGTGAAGTGATGCTTCCCTCCGTGCAGGTTTCACAGCTCGGAGCCTCTCCTTTAGAGGCAGAGCTCACTCCCGTTCTGCAACACATGCTGCAAGGAGGAACGAACTGTATGGATCACGCAGTTGTGGAGTACTCAGCAGGATGAGGGAAATTGGGTTCAAGCTCCTCTTTTACCTGAGGAGACTGGGTTCACAACTTGCACTAAGGTGCCTTGTCCACAGACTGTTCACCGTCTTTGCCTGTTGCAATGTTCTGCCTGGTGTAAAATAATCAAAGTTTTCATTACATTGGAAAGCAAGACTGAGATTTTCAGCCTTGCAATTAGATGCCTGCATGAAAGCTTGAAACAGTGGGTTTGGGCCTGTCCAGCAGGATTGCATCAATATTTTATGCAATATTTGTTTCATGTAAAACGCATACACAAACTTTGGCTCGAAGAGCAGGTATCGCCCTCCACCCCCAACCACTTTTCTCAGGAGCCGTGCACATTTTCAGTGACTCACTGAACATTTCACTTTTCCGCACAGCGGAACAAGTTTAGCAGGTGAAGCAGAGCCTACCCTGCCCTCGGTTACACACCCTTTGGGAGGTGAGTAACGGTGGTTTGAATCCTTTCCCACAAAGGGAAGAACTGAACTCTATGGCCCACTTCTTTGTGGCTACATAATCCCATAGCCCACTTCATGGTGGCTATGTACCCTTATCGCTCCCTTCCGGCTCCCCTCGTGCCAAAAAGACCCGTTCCTTTGTGGTGAAGGACCAAGGAGCAAAGATCCTGAGGGCCCCAACTGGATTTAGATTTAAATGGCCTCTCCATGAACATGCAAGAAATCTACAGATCAGAAAATCTCTCATGCTCCTGTGTAGCGAACTAACTCACACATTAAACTTAGTAAAGTGTTAAGGGATGTTGACTGCTTTTAAAATGGTTATCCTACATCTTAGAGAATGGGACACCAATTAATTAACATATCCTTCTTGCTATTATTCATCAAAGAATTTTTATCTAATTATGGTAGTCTACTACAAACTTTTCCCCAGGGAGTTTCAGACTGTGGTATTGGTAGGTGTGTTGAATAAGTTAAGGGTGCACATTTCTAATTCAGCCATTCAGGAGTATTTTAGAGTCTAATTCCCATAGATTTTCTTCTCTCTTTTGTTTTAATCTCAGATGTGGTTAAATTAATTCTGGAAAATTAATTAACAACCTGTATAGAGAAAATGAGATGGAAAGCAGTTTGCATGAATATGGCCAAAAGAAAGAGGATTCCCAGTTTAAGGGGAGAAGAAGAAGGGCAACAAGCACAACAAAAAAATAGACCTCGAGAAGGCAGATTTGAGCAAATTCAGGTAATGCATGAATAAAATTTCAGGGGGAGCAAATGAGAGAGAAGGGTAAGTTAAGAGAAAGGCTGTCATTCAGAAAGGAGCAGTATGAAGGACAGGCACAGAGAAATTCCAAGAGCAGAGCTAAGGCAGGACACACAGGCCTGCCTGTCTGCGAGTTTGTCACTGTACTCAAAGGCGAGTTGAAAAAGAACAAAATGGAAAGGAAGTTATATGAACGAATAGTTACAGGAAAAGAAGAATAGCATGAACAATTAGGGATAGGATCCAAAAGGTGAAAGCATAAAGCAAGATGCAACTTGTAAAAAGATGACAACAAGAAATTTGGCTTTAAGCAGGCTTACTAAGGGAAGAGCTAGGCAAGAGGAAGGCCTCTACCTCACTAAACAGCTTGATGTAGAGAAGGTTGGAATACTCTTCTTTTTTTTTGCTCAGCTTTCCCTAAAAAGTTCGATGATGATCAAATCTGTAATAACTAATACCAACCAAAAAAGTAAGATTTCAGCCTAGAATAGGGGAAGGATGATCTGGAGACATCTTGGAAGGCAAAGATTTTAGGCGTTCGGTGTTTCAGCATGACTGATAAATTGCCCGGTATATTTAAAGTCAGGCTGTGGCAATCTCAGTGGAGAATGTACAGGAGGTGAACGGGAGCCCAGGATAAGTGCCCCTGTAGCACCCACGCCTAGAAGGGAGGGAGGAACAGAAGAGGAAATAAGGAATTAGAGGCCTTACTGACAACTGTTGAAAATCTAATTGGAAGTATATGGATGATGAAAAAAATGATGGTACTTGTCAACGCAGATGTCAAGAACAAATTATGTCAATTCAGCTATATTTTCTTTCAAAGGGGTAATTGGCCTTATGGTTATGGAAGAAGTAACATGCCACCTGTCCTGACAGCAGCTGTTTACAGGGTCCCTTTGGATACTCTTACAAGGGTGTTAAGGAGACTGAGGTAGGATGAAATTAATACAAAAGCACAGATAAAGCTGAATTTTCCACAATTTATTTACAAAATGGAAGAGCTGGGGTTTCTGTAAGGCCCTTACTTAGGTTCAGCTCTGTTAAGTTTTCTACTTACTACAAGAACTTTTTTTTTTTTACATGCCCACAATAGATGGAACAAGAAGTAATGACCTTAAGTTTCAGCAAGATTAATTTTAGACATTACTAAGAACTTTTCTAACTGTAAGTAGCACAAGCAGAAGCAGACAACTGCAGAGTTTCCATCACTGGACATCTCTAATAACAAGCTAAACAAAGACCTGCCAGGGATGAAAAAATGTAGTCGACCCTGCCTTGAAACAGAGGCATAGGTTAGGTCTCTCCCTCCTTTTTTATGTGATTAAAGGTATTCAAAAAAAAAATAATCTTCACTGCAAATGCAATAAAAATAAATAAATAAAAATCCGACTTTAAAAAGAGAATAAGCTTCCCATTGGTTTCTGAAGTCATGCACTTACATACCTTTCAGAATCTAAGCCTCTGTCACATCAGATGCTAGTGATGTTTGTGAACATCACTATTTATCTATTATTTATCTGCATTTCTAGCATCTGTAATCACAATTAAATTTCAACATTGCTGTTGTGGTTCATGTTAAAGCTCCTTGCTTTGCATTGTTATTGCTGAGACACTGATCAGTCTCTGGAGCTTCTAATTAAAGGATGAACATTCATGGCAGAGAACTATAAAATGCATGTTTGTTGTGGTAGGCTAAGTGCTAAATGGAAATGCAGGGGTTTATCAAAGGAAGCAGTAGCAACACAGAGAAAATAATTCCAATTAAGAGAAAGCTTCAGCAAACACAGTTACTGAAAGAAATTATGTCAGTGTTGTCTTCTTGGGTTCAGCACATGCATTGTTGCCTGCTGGGGTGTAGGGCTCTGCTCCAGCAAAACCCTAAAGTTTTGCATATTGCCAGGCACGTGCTTAGTTTCCCTAAGTACTCCCTGATGCCACTGGGAACACATGTAAACCTAAAGGTAAGCATACAACAAAATGTTTTTCTGGATGTACTTGAAGCTGTAAAAAATCAAAAACATCCCACCAACTGACAAGATCGTGTAGGAGGTTCAAGGAAGGGAAAATACACAACACCTGTGTTAATCAAATGGCTTGTCATTCACTGGTGGCCTGCGAGACTACACTGCTCTCTTCATTCAGATCAGCAAGGTTGCAGGGTTGGGCTGCTGAGCACGCAGCGACTCACAAGTCAGATGCACCTGAAGAAGGAGCTGGTGATCTAACACTTGTCGCCCAGAAGCTGGGGAAAAAAAAGGACTGTTTGTCAGTGCTGCCTGCTCCTCTCTGACAGGGACCAGTTGGTCCCTGCTAAGACCAGTCCCTGCAGGCTCAGTGATGTAAGCACTTTGGCGGTGGTGAGCAGAAAATGTGTTTTGGCACCAGGTCTCCTAGCCCAGACAAGAAAAAAAGCAAATTGGTGGGGACAAGTTAAATTAGAATATATGCAAAGGTAAAGTTTAATAATCTAAACTTCATCATACATGAATTCATACAAGAATTTTAGCTTCTCCAAACCATTTTTTACTGTGATACATGCAAATATTGGCTAGGCAGTACTATAATATAATTAATATAATATAATATAACAAAGATGTGTATGGATTTTTGGATTTTGGCTTAGTAACATCAAACATTTTCTCATGATGACATCAGGAGTCACTTCTGTGATTCACGACTCCATGACTTATGTTTCCAGCATGAAATCTGTGGAGTTACACCAAGAACCCTCCTGACCTTACAGGCTTTCTCCCTTGCTTTCAGTGACCTAATTAGCTCAAATTGCATCAACTACAAAGTGGTTTAATATGTCAAAGTGCCTGCCTGATGTCTCTCAGGCACACTTATGGACCTGCTGTGAATGTGCCTGTTTTAAAAAGCCAGTGAACTAAGAGCTGAAATGAAACCAAACCAAGCATCCTTTGCTGCATGAAGCTTTGGTTTCCCTAATGTCTTCCTTGTAGCAGAAGGCTATTACAAAATGTCTTCTCTACCACCAGCTTGCGTGATCTCTGCCTCATAAGAGAGCGCTCACCTGCCCTTTTCAAAAATAAGTGCATGCTGTCCTTAATGGCACTTCAGTGTGAGTTCATTAAGGTCATGTTGCCTCTGAACTCATCGACAGAAGACATTACAACAGGCGGGGTGAAGCAGATTACAGGACATCATCTGTTGTGGTGTGTCTGGAAACAGCAGGGACAAATTTTCACAGACAAGTAGGGAAGAGTCACGTACCTGGGATGCTGCCTTCACATATCACCTTATATATCACCATTTTTCCCACAATATATGAAGCAAGTGGAGAAAAAAAAGCCTTAATATGAAACAATTTAAAAACTTACGCAGTATTATCTGGCCTTTGAGTCTTTCTGTCATAATTCAAATAACATTATTAATGTATTTACAAATCTCACTTATTTTATTTGGTGCTTACATTATTTCAATAGCTGTGATTAGATTTGAGAGTGTTTTTTTTTTATGTAGCTGTATGTTAACTATTATATAGTCACATAAACAACAAGTGGTCCTCCAGAGGACACAAGCTCACAAACAACTATTGTTCACTGGGGCCACTGCCTTCCAGAGAGCGCTCTCTAAAAACTCTGCTCTGGATTATGACCGTAAGGCCACTCCACAGGGTTCCACATGGGTACGGTACCCACCTGAGCAGAGCCTCATCTAAAATTGGAAGTAACCAGCTTTATTTTTCATTTTCCAGGTATTCACTCAAACTTGTTACCACAGAATACAAGTTAAATAATAAACACCAGAGAGATTTCATTCAGGCAGCCTGTTAAGTGCACACGTGCATGCCCAAGCCAGTTGAACGGTCTCACTGGAATCAGAGAGTTATTTCTCCCGTTAAATATGTACAAATGGCTCTGCTGGATCAGACTGTGGATCTGATCCTGTACTACTCAAATGAATGAAAAATACCCCATTAAGATCAGATTATTCCAGTAATTCTTTTCATTCAGACAGGTAACCATAATAGAACGGAGTTACAGAAGGGGAAAAAAAAAAAAAAAAAAACAAACGCCCAACATCAACCTTCTGTAATGTCTGTAATGAGTCTGTATCTTGCATTATTTGCACGCCACAGACTGGGAAATGTCAGCTTTTATACTGCTTTTTTTTTGTTTTGTATGTTCTATTTTCTTTTCCCTTTGAGTAGAAGGAAAGAAGTCTGTCGTGGCTTCTCAGTTCTGAGGAAAAATACCATCTCTGAGCCATATCAATTACTATCTGTTTTCTAGAAGTGAAGATGATTGTATAGCATCAAGGGTACGCTGCCTGCCTGTGTTTGGCTGCGGCACGTTCATACGGGGTGATCTGAGTCCCCCTGCTGGTACAGGACATCCAGAGGTGACGGCCACGAACAGAGCAGGTGCTGAAGCATCTTCAGCACAGTAAAACATAGATAGGTGCTTAAGACTCCTAATTCATCATTTGAATAATATGCTCCTGGATCCCACTGGAGGCACCTAAACTCGCTTACCACTTCACTATTTCTCTTGAGAATTCCTGAGGTGCCCATGAGGTACTCTGCAAATGCCCAGAATTGCCTAGTACTGTCAGTACATCGGGCACCTCAATTTGGCAAATATGTTACCTGCAAATCTGTCTGAGAATGAAAACCAGCAAACCTCACCCCCACAGTCTCTCTTGCTTGCTCTCTAGTCCAATGAACACCAAATTCTTCCTTGGTAGTTAGGGGACTCTCCAAGAATGGAGCCATGAGTCCTTTCAAGCACTGAAGGAGCAATAAGAACAGGAGAAGCACACAAAAAAATAACAAGCAAACAAACAAAAAAAACCTCTCACTCCTAGCTATAAAACATCTTTAGCTCAGGAACTTCCTGAGACAGATATAATTTCTTTACATTTAATAACTCACAGTGATTTTCACTTCATTGGTGACTTCAGTCTACCCTACACCCTTTTTTGAGGTCTGGTTTTAAGTTTCTGCTAGGAATAGGATTCAAGACATAATACTACTCTCCAGCTTTTTTTACTGATTAATTTTAAGTACTTTCAACTAAAGAGTGCTCTGTTTTGAGGAGTCCCTAGTTCACTATGTCTATTGCATATGAAGACCAAGCAAACAACTCTACTCTGGATTCCCAAGGGGATATAATCAACACATCTTCAATTGAGGCATATTGATACACTCCTGTTGAAGATTACGATGAAAACTTCAGGAGGAAAACAAAACAAATACTAGTAATAGAGCCTGCTGAACTGGAGGGACTAACCTGAGTATGGAGCTGGGCTGACATTTCCTACAGCTTCAGGTATTAGGCTTAGTAGTTGGCACGTACATAGAGGACAGAAAGAAATACTTGTAGGCTCTTTAAGTTATTCATTTTCCACAAAAGTTAAATAAAAGACAGAATGAATTAGCTGAACAGGAGCACACACTAGTGAATAACTTATTTTCTCTCTTAATTCATTCGGTTGACTTATTAGTGGTGTTTTTCAGCATCGGACACACAAATAACTGTTGATGGAAATCATTATTTCAGGGTCTACACTGCCTTTTTGTGAAAACAGCTATTAAGACCTAAGTGTCTACAGAACTAAAGCTTTTAACCTCCCCCTGCTGTGATAGTTTATCATTATGGATTCCATTTCAACATAGTGAGCTGAAAAAGGTGCACAGATGAAGTGGGATACAATTTACTTTTACACAGCTAATACATTGCTAATTATACCCAAGTAAATATTGAAACAGAAATTTCTGACAACATTAATCATTACTCTCTTTTAAATGTGCTTTGCTGGAGGACTTTTAAGAACTGTAATCACAATTTCAAGTATAATGAGGCATAAATAAAAGGAGTTTTTACTATTTTTAGCTTTCAGTAGCGATGTGAAAATAATAAGCATTTTTTTTAACTGTTTGCCTACTTGAGGCCAATGCTAACATTCAGTAATATGGAGGTTTCTGTCATTAATAACAAATAAAATCATCGTAGACTTGAATTAAATTTTTGTTGTTGTTGCTCAGGGAAAGCTATAGAAAATAGAAAATCTCTCCAGAGGCTTTCTATATAGCTGTATAGAAAACCTACAGAGATCTCAACCTGCCTGTTCATTGTGAGAGATGGAAAAGAATGACCTTTCTTAAACAAGAACATTTTGCCAGAGCTATGTATGCTAGCCCCAAGCTAGGACCTCTTGTCCATGTTGCAGCTGCCTGCCGTTGTCAGCCTTCCCTGGCCAGTCCCTCTCCTACCTCCTTAAGACGGCACACCCCGTGCATTCCCCAAGTGATTCTTCATTCCCACATCGACACATTCCCGCAGCTGGGGCTCTCCTTCTGCAGCTATTTGTCCTCAGCCAAGCTCCCCACTGCCAGCAACAATATTTAGGGCTTTTATTTTCTCCAAAGGGGAATTTGCAGCTGAGGATAGTGGGAGGGAGAGCAGACCTCTTTCCGTCACCACAGAGGTCACAGTGGAGGAAAGTTATATCCTTCTGATTCCTCGTTAGAGTAACTTGGTTATGTTAAGCCACCCTGGCTTGTAGCAAAAGTGCATTGCTCCTGGACATCTCTCTCCTCTGGCTAGTAGGATGCAGAGCACCCTGGAGCCTGACCCGTTGCCTGTGCAGATGTGCTAACACCGGGCATGTTTTGGATGGCATGTTCCAGCAGGGCACCTCCAGCTGTATTATAGGGAGGGCAAGAAAATCTTGTCCTGAGAGCAGCTGAGGCGATCCTTGACATAAATAGTGAACTGTTAGCCTGTAATACTTTGGCATTACTTTATCTCCCTGCCACTACCTTCCTGGGCAAGGCCACAAATACAGAGAAACTTTTTCTAGAATGCAGCACATAGACCTGTGAGAGACTGAAATAAGGGGATGAGTTACCTATCCACACTAGAACAGCTTCTGAAAAACAGTCTTCATATATGCTGTGCTATACAGCCTATTGGCAATGCAGACACATCTGGTAAAGCTCCTCCACATCATCACAAGAAGTTTGGAAGTAAAATAGTTCTCAGTGGGCTTGTGTTCTCTTTGGAAAATAAAACAGCAGCATCTCTAAGATGATAAAGAGCTCCTCATTTGTGTCGGGGTTTGTGGCCCAAGGGCTGTTATATCTGCATACAGATTGATGCATGCGTACCCTGAAGGTTATCTAGTAGTTTTAAAAAAGGCTTCAAAATGCCATGTCCTAATTTATGACAGCAAAACTCCAGGGGAAATGACTACAGCCTTAAGTACAGTATAATCTAATATTTTGTACAGCTTCGGTAAATCAAAGAGACTTTTTTTTTATTATTTTAGAATTCAGATTCAAGTTCTTGTGATAAATACCACAATCTTTCAATACACTTAAGCTGAAAAGGAGGGAATGTCAATGCTGCTGGCACAAAAGTCCTGCTTCAAATTTCTTGTCAAGACACAGACACACAGAGAGCAAGTACTCGAGGTATAATTCTTCTGAGTAATTATCAGGTATGGTCTTGATTGTATTAAGCATTAATTAGGGCCAGCAGAAGGAGAATGGAAGGGAGTGGAAAGGGAACGTTGCATATAAAAAAGTAACCGTGGACCTTAGGGTGTTTCCCTGGCTCTGGCTGCCATCTAGTGTTTTGTCAGGCACGGTGAAGCACAGCTTCGTTTGAGACTGCGTGAATCTTCTCCGAGCCTGAACTCCATTCGTGTACGCAGACAGGATAAATAGTACAGATCCACCTCTCCAAGGGACAGCAGAGGAGGAAGATTTAACACAGCAAGTGAAGGAAGAGCTTCTGTGACATTAGTTGCCAAGTATTTAAGGTAGCATCACTTCCTCTGAGTTAGCTGCCTTACATGATTGCAGTCATGGTTTGACTGAGCTAAGGCCAGACATACCAAAACGTAAACTTTGATCTTCCACTGCTTAAAAACAGGGCAGGTTTCTGTTCTTCACTACTGCTGTTGTGCAGTAGTTGCTGTTGCATTTTGTGCTTCTTTTCCTCTTACTTAAATGGGAGTACCAATGGCCTGATTCCTAACTGAAGAAATGTTGGTGTAGAAAAAAAAATCTCAGTGTAAAATTCTTGACCACTACTGCGCAAACCAAGTGCAAGTATGACACACAATGTGTAAACTCAACTTAATGTAGCAGTAGCATTCATCAGCATAAGCATTAAGCTTCTGGAACAGGATGGACATACACCATCATTTTTAGCATCTTACCAGCCTTAATTGTGGTAGGAAATGATTTCTGCTCTACCGTGGGAGACAACCATCTTCCTCCAACAGGCAAGAGTTTGTAGCTCTTTAATACAATGGCACAATGTTCTTTCAGCAGAGCAAACTCCTCCAGTTTGTTTGTTCTGGAGGCTGCACATGGCTTTGAAGTGTGGCAGCTTTTGTTTGCCCTGTTGTTGCAGCAGGCAGACAGCAGACAGCAGGTGCAGAGGACATTTCCGAAGCTCCTGCTGATCTGAAGCCACAGAACTGTGCGTGAAGATTGTGCAAACTGAGGAGTGATGTGACAGACTGCATTCACCGTCACTTCTGGTGCAGGACAGGCACTAGGCCAGAGGCTGAATGGATTATGTTGTCCTGGAGATGTGGCTGGCTCTGGCAGAGGCTCTTGAGGTGTCACATCACCAACAATAACCTTCTGATGCCTGGAGCTTGCACAAACAATGGAAGCCATGCCAACTGCCGTAAATCCAATGGCAATGTGCTGCTGGAGAGTTGCCTGTCAGCACTGTAACAGCAGGATCAGACTTGTGAAGCAATTACTTCACTCACAGGTAATGAATAGAGCTGAATTAGCAGCTGTGTTTGAGAGGATGGGAAGAAGTTCAGGAAAAGAAAGAGATCTCCTGTACTTAAGTTGCTTCATACTGAGTTCACGGGTTGACATTTTGTGTCTGGTCAGAGCGTCTATCTAGGTCAGCTGTAGGCATTAGACTCTGCAGAAGCTCTGTAAAACCATAGCTTTTGGTCACAGATATTAGGAATAATGATCCATATTTGATTTGTTAGTGAAGGGAAAAAAGCGATTCTCTGGAGCTGCTTAACAGGGCTGGAAAAAAGCCTGAAGCATCTTTCGCTTTGGCAACATTTTACACTGGGAAAAGCTCTGAAGGATTAGATTTACCAGAACTCCCTGCTTTGAAGAAGCAGAGAAGCTCTGTGGTTTGTCATAGACAATTGTCACAATCTCCCCTTCTACTCTGGTCTTGTGAGATGCCCACCTGGAGTGCCGTGTTCAGCTCTGGGGCCACAGTGTAAGGACATGAACATGTTGGAGCACCTCTCCTATGAAGACAGGCTGTGAGAGCTGGGGTTTACCCTAGACAAGAGAAGGCTCTGGGGAGACCTTACAGCGCCCTTCCAGTACCTAAAGGGGGCCTACAGGAAAGCTGGGGAGGGACTCTGTGTCAGGCAGTGGTGATAGGACAAGGGGAAATGGCTTTAAACGAAAAGAGGGTAGGCTTAGATTAGATATAAGGAGGAAATTCTTCACTCAGAGGCTTTTGAGGCACTGGCAAGGGTTGCCCAGAGAAGCTGTGGATGCCCCATCCCTGGAGGTGCTCAAGGCCGGGATGGATGGGGCTTTGGGCAACTTGGTCTGGTGGGAGGTGTCCCTGCCCATAGCAGGGGAGGTTGGAACCAAACGATCTTTAAAGTCCCTTCCAACCCAAACCATTCTATGATTCTATACCTGGTGACTGGCTTTCCTTTCTGATTGATATGCTCAGCAAAAGCTACCTTGTAGGTATATAACCTTATATTAAATTATATTTTTAAACGATTACCAATTTTATTAACTTTGCCACTCTTTCAGAACAAAATAGGTGCTTTATTGTTTTGCACATTCTGGGAATACCTAATATATAATATCTCAAAAGCATTTTGATTACACAGTGATCATAAGTTCTCCATGTTACTACAACTTTTGTCATAATTGCACACTAGCACAGATCTAAAAAGATAATGCCTCTACACAACTACATTCAGGTGTCCTTTCACGTGACTAAAAGAAGTGGTCACATTAGATGAAGACTTATTTGAGAGAATTACACTTTACTGAAGTAGCAAACAGGGATTTCTGATCCCCCGTAAGGGAGATTGAAATTAAAAAGAAAGCAGACAATTCATAAAAGTTGACATTTATGGAGTCCACAAATAAATAAATAGATTACCCTGGTCTTCAATGTGATCAGAGTGAGAAAGCAAAGATGGAAAATGGCACTTAAAAAATTCTCCCTCAAAGAGCATTAGGAAAGCTAATGATGAGAAAGCGACATGCTTCAACCAGCTGAGGGCCTCAGAAACAAATCATAAGCAAGGTATTCGCAAAGTTTTGAGCTCTGAGGACTGACATCATTACTGTTATCTCATGGGAAGATGTTGGAATAGTCTCCCTAAAAACCTAGTGCAGGTATATACCCAACCCCACTTCTGTAAAAGCTCCACAGCTTATGATCTTTGTGTATCAGAGCCTAAGAAGAGAAAGTGTTCAATTCAGAGAAAGCTTTAAGCCCACAAGACCAGCTTGTTGGGACCCTGCACTAAACTACAAGTCATACTTTTCTTCCTAGTAGCTGGTATGGTGCTGTGTCCTGGATTTCAGAAGAGAACGCTGATAACAACCTGATCTTTTAGTTGTTGCTGAGCAGTGCTTACACAGACCCAAGGACTGTTTGGCTTCTCACACTGCCCTGCCAGTGAGGAGGCTGGGGGTGCACGAGGAGCTGGGAGGGGACACAGCCAGGGCAGCTGACCCAAACTGGCCACAGGGGTGTCCCATAACATATGAACATGCTGAACAATGAAACCGAGAATGAGGGCCACTGCTTAGGTTCTAATAGGGCATCAGTCAGCAGGTGGATAACAACTGCATTACACATCAGTTGTTCAGTGCATTTCTTTACCATGATTATTTTCCCTTCCTTTGTTGTTCTAGTGAACTGACTTTATTCCAACACATAAGTTCTACTCTTTTACTTCTCAATTCTCTCCCCAACCCCCATGTGAGCAAATAGCTGTATGGGGCTTAGCTGCTTGCTGGGTTAAACCACATCACCACCTCATTTTTTTTCTCATTTATTTTTTTTAAGGTATGCCTCCATTTCACAAATTATTAGTTTAAAAAATAAGTTCTGCAGGATTTGCTCTACCACAGAAACGGTATAATAAACATACTTCAAGAAATAATGATGATCCCACATCATTTACAGCAATGGTTACAGTGAAATGTTCAAGCAGTTCCTTTCCTTGTCAAATAGGTGCTTTTAAAAGTAAAATTAAGGTGTGTTTTTTTTGACAAGACCTTCAAGTATCAGGCAATTGCTGATCTCATTCATATTAATAAATTGGCATTAGATACTATTTCAAATTAAATATTTCTGCAAAATGTGCAAGAAAAAAATCAACACATATAGGAGACTCAAATTTACAATAATAGAGCCGTTGGACAAGAAGAGAACATCATTTTCCAAAATAAAAATAGTGGGACAGCAGTACAAAATGCCAGGTTTTCTAAAACATTGCTGTGATTTCACTGGACCATCACTATAAGATAATTTTCTTTTGGAAACCTCAGACACAAAAATCAGTCTAAAAATTGAGCTAAGTTAAATAATTTTTAAAGTGCATTAAATAACCAGTAGACTGATATTTTTAAATACAAAAATGAGAAGAATCAGTTTTAGAAGTTTAGAACAATGAACATAAAGTATTAAATTACTAACACCTCTAGATTTATAAACACTTTAGGTTTATATACACTACTTTTGTGCCTGTACACAATGGAAACCTGATACTGCTTGGTCGCTGCTTTTACAACTTACAAAAAGATGTAAAAAACCTGGACTATTGGCTTACTTTTTGCCAGATGAGTTGCTGCAAATTCTCTTGAACTTTAAGGATTCCTTAGGTTTTTAAACTCATTCATCCATGGAGAAACCCAAACAAGAATAATGACTGTTATAACTGCCAAGAATGAGCTGATTTCAAAGGACAAAAGCAAATCATACTTCATCGTAATTTGGAGGAAGTCCATTTGTCGAGAGGAGATGTGCTCTGAACTTATTCCTGGGAGAATCATGTGTTTTTCGGCACAATATTATTTTTCCAACTGTAATGAATTTGCAAGTATACTGGCCACATACGAGGCAGAAAAATATATTGCATTTATCTACCATAAGAAAGGTAGAACAATGACGACTAAAACAAAGACAGGCAACAAAGGCTTTAAATTAGAGTCAAAACTACACGCAACTAAAAAGGTCTGGAAATGCGTGAACTACCTCTAGAAAATACATAACACTGATAACACTGAAGAAAGCAACAAACAGGAGAAGGAGGGATAGAGACTGGAAAACAGTACTGCCTTGATCTTTTCGGGTTCGGGGTCAGGTGTCATTACGTGGTGTTTAGCCAGTGAATTTTGTTTTGCCACTTATGGAACTATACATCGAAGCGTCTCTTGCTATGTCTTCCAGTGTAGTATAAAACTTAAAGCTACAATTTTCATCTATATGTTTCTTTTCATAACTCTATGTGTGATTGTGATGTGAAACAGAATACCTAGAAGTAAAAGCTTACTTAGATGTTGGTCCAATCTCAAAACACTACTTCACAGTCACATCATGAACTACCAGTACTGAAAGACTACCGTCTATTTATCTACCTTTTTATCAGGTTTAAGGTGTAGAACAGCCACCACATAACAAAGACAACCATTGCATAATTACATTTAAGGCATAGTTTTGGTATTCAATTAGTTGCATCATCCCTTTTCAGAGAAATTATTTGAAGTGCTTTGGCTATTCTCTCAGCAATAGCTCGACTACTTGCTGCAATTATTCTTCGAGACATCAAGTCAAACGGTCCACCTAAAAATAAGAACAAGCAAAATAACTATCTTATGGCTGGAGAAAAATTAGAAATTGTTAAGAAAATAAGCATTAAAAAAAAATGTAAATGATTCAGGACCAAGTTCTGCTCCTGGATAAAAATGCATTTAACTCTACAGATACAGCATATGAACTATATTTAAATTTTCTTCAGTGTATGTTTACTGCCTTTTTCTTCCAAGTACTTAGCCAAGAGGGTAAAAGGTTGCATTGCAGATTAAGAAAATTAAATTGACTCTCTCTATTAACTGGATGAGAACTCTGTTCAGTAGTGGTAACTCAGAGGATTGAAAAACCTCTCTGCCATTTCAGCTATCTTTTGCTCCAAATTAGCTATTTAAAAGGATGACAGTGTATCATGCATTCCCCTGTATTTACCTGATACATCTAGGAGCACACCACCTGCTTCAGTAATAATGATTCCAGCCCCTGCCATATCCCAGCAGTGAATCCCCATTTCATAATAGGCATCAGCTCCACCCGTTGCCACAAGGCACATGTTCACAGCTGCTGTACCAACAGCTCTAATCCTAAAGGAAACATAGTTGGTTTTTAGTTGAGAACAGTTTGTAAGAAAGTCACAATGTCTGTGTACACAGCACAGAGAACACAAAAGCATCATACGCAAATGAATTGAGATAGAGAAACCACGATGGAATGCTGCAGTGAAGCAAGTATGTGCAACTAAATTACCAATTATTTTTTTCCACAGAGCTTGAACAGCTCTGTGAGTATAGAAAATTTCCAGAAATAACATTTATAAATTTCATTAAATAATTTGGTTTAGAGTGAAAATAAATCTTGAATAATTTCTTAACCTAAAAAAAATACTATGGAAGATACCTACCCATGAAACAGTAAGAGATATTATACTTTACTTTTTGAATACATGAATTCAAGTAGAGCGTATATTGTTCTCAAACTGCAAAAGCAGTTACTTCAGTTTTTCTGGAGATGCTCAGTAAGCATCTCTGACTTGCAAAATACACTAACAGCAGTAATCACAAAAAATAAATTACATCGTATAAATTCAGTCTGGATAGCGATCAAAGCATTTTTGCTGTTCCAAATACCAATTTCTTTTGGAAATGTTGATGTAATTAATAACTGGCTTGTACAAATAATTATAATTTAATTACCAGTAAAATTTACGTTAAAATCTAACTGTACAGCTTCTTGCTGCAACTTGCTAAGCAACTTAAATTGACTTTAATCTATTTACTCTTTAGAAGTAAAATACCAAAGTTGAACTGAAAACACACCTAAAATATATTCCCTACTTACAATTTAGCATATATTCTTTAATGACATCAGAAAGCTTTCTGAAAGTACAAAGCATCCAAATGTTAGATGTCAAAACAAGAATCCTGAGAATCTCAGCATAAAACTACAATTGCTTTTAGATTAGAAATGAGAGTAGAAATGTTGTTGAACAACAGAAAACTGTCTACTGAAACCACCTTTATATAAAATAATTTGTGGAAATATAGGCTTCAGCTTATCCGTAAAAGAGCAAACGGAATACAATGAAGTAAGACCAGTTTGTAGCTAATTCAAATTACTTCAACAAATTCAAAAAATTGGTACAGCACTGAAAGAGAAAAGGGAGATCTACTTTTGTCTTCTATATTAAAAAATTCAAAAATGACTATCATTACTACAGGGAAGGGGAACTAGAACTTAATACAGCTGCTTTAATCTAACAGCTGCTCCAGTTTTACTCCATGTCTTTCTCAAGAGAATGCGTAGAATTTTTTTTAACCTAAAAAATACAATACTTTTTACTCCTACAAACCCAAACATGCTTCAATTCTCACTACTATCTGATTGTTAGGGTTTTCTTATCTATGTCCCAGCCTGAAAAAAGTTGCAACACACTTGGATAGTTTCTCTGCAGAAGCTACTAGACAATAACATTTAGATCACATTTCACTTTTATGTTATATGGAATGTAACTGACCCATCCTAAAAATGCCAGTATATAGCACTATCAGTAAAGATCAAAAATAAACAGTATCTTACCCATGAATAGGAATACTGAGAAGTCTTTCCATGTTAGAAAGAATTATTTTTATAGTCTCTGGATCACGATTAGATCCCAATTCTGTTACTAAAAGGGATTTTGTGATGTCTGGAAAAGAAATAAAACCTCACTTTTCCAACAGTACAACTTAGATACCTAATTACAGTTATTATGCAAGTTAAATTTGAACAGAGTTTACCTCATTGCTCTCTTATACAACTAAATAACAGTAAGGTATTTTAGTGTTAATATTCCATATTCTGGACGTAAGTATCTTTTCTTGCAGGGACAATGGCAGGATAAAATAAAATAAAGCCAACAAAGCTTGAGATTGTTCAACTGAGTATATCCATTAATTTATGTCACTTACTGAATTAAATTCTACTGCTAGAAAAATTGTAACAGTTTTCAGATTTTTAAAAGCCTCCCATTTTACATGTGGATTTTGTTTTGCATAGGGTATAGCATACTAGAGTGATACTGGTTTACACCCATGCTAGTTCACACCTGGAAGAAGTCAAATTTTTTTTTGATAGATTTGTTACAGTTTCTAAAGAACAAATGCAAAGGGATTACAGATATACAGGGAATAAAATTAATAATAATAAAAAAAACACACAGACACACAAGGAATAAAATCTTCAACTGCTGAGTGCTGATCTTGCAAAGATCATAAGCACATTAAATGCGTAAAAGAGAACATAAAAGCCGTTTCTCAAACCTGAACAACCCATAGTCATAAAAGCCTACCTTTGCAAAGAAAAACATGGATATATTCAAGTTTTTTAGCACAAGTCCAAAAGTGTGGACGCATCACTTTCAAAATAAGTTGAATGATTATAAAAAAACTACTTTGTTCCACTTACCTTCTTGGCCTGATACTTGCAGTTTCTGACCATTGCAAAATGCACCTTTTCCTTTTCTGGCAGTATACATCTTGTCTTCTACACAACTATACACAATTCCAAACTCTATCTGCAAAATAAAGATACCTTAAGGTTGGTGTTTTTTTCCCCTCTTTTCTTCCTATTTACTATGAGAATACAAACCTTAGTAATAACTAAAAATAATAAATTATTCGGTTTTGTTTGATCAGATAAAAAGTAATAAAAAGTATACCTTTTTGTTTACAACAAAGCCAATTGAAACTGCCACAAATGGAAACCTACAAAACAAAACATTTCACTAATTTATAGTGAGATACTATACTTCTTTAATTACCATGCTTATGCTTAACAAAAACGATGTTCACTTAAATGTAACATATTTGAAAAAGAAACACGAGAAACGTAAGAAATATTGATTTTCTGGGATTTGCACCATTTACTACAAAAATAGACCCAACAACACTATTTACGACTGCAAATACCAACTTTCCACCCACTGAAGTTAGGCATGTTACATCTGGGCTTAGGGACTGTCACTATTTTACAGCCAAAGAACACAAGGAAGCCTCTATGCTACTAACCGTTGTTTTCAGAGGGAACAAACTGTCTGGCCAAACTGGTTTCATCAGAATAAGCAAGTCATCTCCCCTTCCTCCCCCCTCCATCAAAGCAATACAGAAGATATTGAAATGCGAAGGGAGAATGCAGAAAGAAGAGGGAAGGCGGTACAAGTGTATACAACATATTGGGCTGCATCCCAGTTTTGCTAAGTCTTTTAACGATCAACCAATTTTTTAATTTTATTTTATTTTACAATTTACAGTTATAAAGAATTTGCTTTAATTAACCTCTGCAAAAATTACAGACTTAAGTTCTTTTCTTGCAGCTTTTTAAACATGTTATTTAGCAGGATTCAAGAGCTGTTTAAAGTTGTGGCCCACATAGTAACAGTCATTTCAAAACTAGAATAAAGTGTGTTCAGAAAAGCTCACCGGTGCCAAAATTTATCATGTTTCAAAGATGAGGGAATAGGCAATTGTCATTACCCTGAAAGTACCATCATCACCCTGATGAAAAATACCACTAGGCAGTCACTGGTGGTAATTCTGCTTTCTTTCATGGCAGCAGATCATAGATCTCAGTGAATTTGAGATGTGTTAGAAATCAGCACTGGGAGCTGTTAGTGCCTTTCACCAAAACCTCTCTGAAGACGTAACTCAGAATTCTGATTCATGCTGCTTTACTTTTAAAAATCTGTCCATTTATCTTCGGCACCTGTGCCAGCACAGTACAGGCCTCACATGGAATTTCTGCTCTTGGTTACAGTGAGACTACCATAATCGTTACAGAATTACAAAGATGATAATGAGAGGTTTGCCCAATGTCTCTCAGTAAATTCCAACAGTTTGTAACCATTAACAGTTGCACAGTATCTCTTTTAAAACTATTTAGAAGTGAAAAAGCCTTACTTCCCTGAAATTGAAGAAAGAAAACAGTTTATCAGTTAAGCAGCTAACGTATCTTAAGCAGCTAACATAAAAAAGACAGGTAAACCTGTGTACGAAGTTGGTAGTTCCATCAATAGGGTCTATAATCCATGTGGGGTTATCTGTTAAAATGCTGCCCTCCCCAGCAGCAACAGATTCTTCTCCGATGAAGCTGAAGTAGCAAATTCATTAAAAAGATACAAAGAAATTGTTTTAAAAGTCTGAATCACAGTATTGTCCTTGAAATTAAAATTCTTAAAGTGAGATGGAGGTTTTTGCATCATCAGTGCAATATGTAAGAAGTTGAGAAATGCAGAACTTAGCTGGAATGCACCAACTGCACCTGACCAAGCTTGCATTGAAATTTGTAATGTCAGAAATTAACCCCAAATATGGGGAAATAAACATTATGTTTTAATATCCCTTACCAGAATTTACCATTAAGAACACTAAAGTTTTCATATTTTTTCCAGTAACGACATCATTCATTTTTGGCTCGAATACTTGCATCTATTTATACCTCTCAGTTTATTTGTACCATGAAGCATGGGTTTTTGCCTGTATTTTAACTGAAGAAAGCTACTGTGGTCAGGTACTGTTGGTTAGACCGCTGCTGTAACTGCTAGTCTGATTTCAACCCAAATACAACAGAAAGTTATAAAGTCTCAGAACTGTTTATTTTTACAAGTGCTATGAAAAAAGGTAACTTGGTAAAGGTATGAATTCCAAATCAGAGCTCTTCCTGAACAAGGGCATAGTGCACAATCAAACTAAAATATTTTAAAACGTTTATGAATGTCATAGAAGTTTATTTCATGGTCATTATGCACATCTGTATGTCTACACTGATTTGGTCAGGTTACTGACATCTTTCATCACTTTAGTTCTTCTAGCCCTACACATATTATGTTTCACATATACTGCTACATTAAGAAAATGTCCAGGAAAATGCAAGAAAAAATACCAAGTCTGGTTAAAAAAATAATATGGAAATTAGTATTTTGTAGAACAGACTCCCAGTTACGCAGAATCAGAAGAGCCTGCCTTCTTTCAGGGACACTTGATGTTCTTACGCTGTATGAGATTCGCCAGAGGTACACCCAGTACCACGGAAGCCGTCCAGCTTAGACAGTGAATGCATGCTAGTTTCAACAACAAACAAGAAATTCGGTACCCTGGGGCCACCCTTGATTCTCCAACATAAACGATCAAGAAGTTATTTACAGCTGGCTCAGTCTGAAGTGTCTTTCAGCATGAGCCTTGAGCAGGACTAAACGAGACTCCGTGGAGGCCCTGTTTTGTTACTACAGCTCTCTAACTTAATGATAAAATTAGTGAGCAATTAATTTAGAAGAATTTGGGAAAAACTACTTCTTTAAAACACTCAATATACTAAGACTAAGGGAGATTTCTATAATTTTCCAGCATGAAATGAAATGATAATGAAATTTTACCAAGCAAAGTCTAAGTTTTCCATTTTGTCACCTCTTCAACTCTAACAAAAGTGTACTGATGAGAAGCCGTACCTGTGAGAAGGATACTTTTCTTTTATCAAAGAAATAATGAAGCTTTCTACTTTTTGATCAGTTTCAGTCACTAGATCTACAGGTGAACTTTTAGTCATAATGGATTTTTCTTCTTTGAGTGCTCCACAGATTATCTGTTAACAAAATGGGGAGAAGGAAAAAAAAAAAAAAAGCTTTCTTCATTAACAGTACGGAAAATTAGTTTTCACAAGAATTTAAGCATCATTTTTACCGTAACATTCTATACTACACATACAAAACACAAACAGTGACAAAACCTGGATTTAATTGCAGGAGCTGAGACTCATCATTGCATTTTTCTCCAGTCCCTATTCTGCACAAACTTTTACATGACCTTTACAATGGTACATGAAATTGAGCTTTATTTTGTTAGGACAAGTGGTGAATTTACAAACTTAAGTACCACAGTGTTGAATGAAACACTTAGGACTGAGCTTACATCATGCATTTTTAACTAGGCCTTGCATTTACGATCTTAAAATTGTCAGAATCAGCTTGAATAAGTATCCATGCCTCACAGCCCAGAAAATTATTTTACTGTAACTTAGGAAGTTTTTCTGGAGGAAGACTTTAATGGGACAATGTTCTGCAGAGTTTACACCTGCAGGGGACAGAATTAATATATGTGTCATCTTCTCTGGCTGCAAAGAGATGAACCAAACAGAACCACCACGAATAACTGAACATTTGCTAACCACTCTTACGACAAGGGTCTGTTGAAATGTGCAAGCTTTTTCTTGTTCTAAGCCATCTTAGATTGAGAAACAGTACAGTACTACCACCATAAGAGATACTTCTTTCTTGCAGATGCAAAGCAGTCTTCATAAAGAGAAAACAATATGGTATCTTGTGCCAACAGAACAAGACACTGCTGTGTAGAGTTGACCGAGGTGCTCACAAAAAAGACTGTCAACAGCTTTTAGGTGCTCAAAAAGTAAGGGGGACAGGTATGGCTTAAGGGAAAAAACAGATGCTCTTTTTTTTTTTAAATATGTATTTAAGAAATAAAAGATACTCCTTAGTCTTTATCAGACTCTGGTCCAAAGGAAGATGCAAAGTTGTCTTCTTGAATTAACCAAGCTGAAAACATGAAAGATAATCTTGAACTTGAATATCATTGAACAATTGTGCTTTTTTTTTTTTAAAAAAAAAAACAAAACAACAAACTCCTCAGAAGAATATCTCAACAACAAAGCTCACTCAAAAGCTACATACATAGCTTCAATAAATAACATTGGTAGTTATACATAGTTTGTCCTTACCTCCCCAGCTTTTCTTGCTAAAGTAACTGCATAATCCATACATTCTTGCCAAGGATCCGCCATATTTTCCTTGATGGATAGCCTACCAAAAAGACGTATTTACACAAAAATTAGTATGACTTTAAATATATATATATATTTTTTTTTTAATAAATTCCACTTCTTTTACTCCCCCTGTTCTGGACCACAATGTTTTCTCCTGACTGGAATACAGAAGTCTGTTCTAGTCTTTACCCTAGAAAAATTAATTTCAAAAGTATGAAAACTTTTGTCTAAGTTACACGGCATTTTCTACGCTTTGTGATTATAAAGGTATAACATAAAAACATTATCAAGCACAGAACCTCAGTCTCAAAAGACAGATGTATATACAGGATTCTACATTTAGATACTGACCTCAATGCATATGAATGCTTTGCAAAGTAAGTGTGGTTACAGACAAGCACATTTTTAGATACAGTATACAACCCAGGCTCTGTTTGTTTAAAAATAGAATCTTCACTGTAATTTACTACAAGACTGTTGACATACAGCTTGGTCTATTTTTAAGTATGGTTTAAATGAATTTACCTATCCTAAATTAAAAGGGAACAACCCCCCAATTTATTTTTTGATGTTTATTCTGCTATGCTTTTAGGGTTTTATTCCAAACACAAATATGAAACGGTTTCGATTCTACGTAAAAATGCAGCATCTCACAGTCATTTTAGAGTATCATCTGTATTCTCGAGTATTATTAAATAATACAAGCTACCAATACCTAATTTACGCATGTCTATTTGGCAGAAATCATGTGAAATACAAATCAGCATATCATACATTATGTCTGACACACCCGCCACAGAACCACAAGTTCATTCAGTGCCACAGCGGTATTCTGAACTTTGCAGGTTTGTTTCCTTTTTGCAACCTAGCCCTTTCGTAAGCCTTCCAGATAACTTCCTACTTGAGTGGTTTCGTCTTTGAGATGGGATGACCCGGACAACAGTTGTGTAACTCGCTGCAAACATGCTCATAAAAAACAGCACTGGGAAGTGTCAAAAAAAAAATATCAAATGGAATCGCCACGACCCATGAGCCCCCAGTACGACCATTCTGATCTAGAAGCCCTTGCTTCTTTTAGTCTTGGTCCTAAGCACCTAGAGAAGGCAAAACCAACCAAACAGACAGTTACAAAATGCGAACGGGAGGATGGTTCCACTGCATCGATAATGCACTTAAATCACACGGGGGCATTCCTGCCCGTGACAGGGGGCTGGAATTAGCTGATTTTTAAGGTCCCTTCCGAGCCGAGCCATTGCATGGCTCCACACAGCCCTCTGAGCACAGGGTCTGTCGCGACAGGCACCCTCGAGTGCCTCCACACCCAGCACCACAGCCTCATGCACCGGAGAGAAAATAGTCATTTACACGTAAAAACTTGTCAGAACAGCAAGCCCACGCACATTCTAACTAAACATCGACACTTGCAGTTACAAAAAGAAGCGTATTTTCTCCCAGCTCACTCTCGCCTCGTGACCGCTGTGTCCCGCAAGCTCAGACCCGCACGGAGGGCGGAGATGCGGCGGCGGAGCAGCCACGGGCCCCAGCAGGGCACAGGGGCACCGGCACCCAGCCGCCCCGAAGGCTCACAGGACTCCGAAGGGCTCCGAAGGGTCCCGCCAGGCCGGCAGGGCTGGAAGCGCAAAGCGCCGCTCAGCCGCAGGGGCAGCAGCGCGCCCACAAAATGGCGGCCGGGGGGCTCGGGGCTCACCTGGCCTGGCAGCGCGCCCCGAAATGGCGGCCGGGGGAGTCGGGGCTCACTGCACCTCAGAGCACCGCCGCTCCCTGTCAGCGCGCTGCCGGAGCAGCACTGCGCATGCGCGCACGGCGGAGGTGGGGCTAGTCCTGCCCCTACACGGCGGGAGCCGGGTTCTGCTGCGCATGCGCGGTGGGGAGTGGGACCTGCCCTGAGGCGGGTGTGAGGAGGGGCGCCGTGCCCGCCGCTGGGGCGGTGCGAGTCACAGCGACTGCAGAGAGCCGAGACAGCCAGCTGCCTGCGGGGCTTGTTCTCCTTCCTTACGTCTAGATTTTTCCCTAAAAGCCGTGAAACGGCCTCTTTTGCTTCCTCACTGGCTCCCCCTGCTGCCAGGTCTGGTGGTCAGGTTAACATCAGCAAACTGAAAGACCACTAGTACTGTATATTTTTAAAATACACAGTAAATACTAACTTATTTTCCAGAAAAATAGCTTTCAAACGATTTTTTTTTTAATTGCAGTTCAAAGTTTGTATATTCATGGTGACTATAATAAAAGTGGTATAGAGAGGGAAACAAAAATCATTGCTTTCCATTGTAAGGTTGAATGAACAAATCTTCAATTTTCTGTGAAGTCTTTTGACCCTGTTGTCCTTCATCACGCAAAGACAAAACACGGAGGTGTTCTCTTCATAAAATCACCGGATCATCGCAGGACGGTTTGGGTTGCAAGGGACCTTGATCTCATCTGCTTCTAACCCCCCTGCCATGGGCAGGGACACCTCCCGCCAGACCAGGTTGCCATAACGGCCCTAGTCACTTCACCTTTCCATGTTTCATCCTTCCCATTTTGTAAACAGGCATAGTCATAGAGAACTTTATCAGTATATAACAGTCTTTAAAGAACTGCACAAATACCATTTTTTTTTTTGTAACTATTTTGCACATCATTCTCTGCAAGATTATAGTAAAAGCGTAGAGCCGACTCAAAGAGTTACTTTGGCTGTGATTCAGCTTTTGTTGAGACAAGCTTCCAAACAAGCGTCAGTACACACTATAGAGAACTGCAGCAGTATCTTTAAAGTGGCTTTTTTTTTAGCGTTAATGGCATACTGACCATCACAGCAAGTTTTACCAGCTCCATAAGGGTATTTCAGAATCTGCATTGATACAGAAATCACCATAATTAAAACAAAAATGCTTGAAATTATCTCCTTGTGAGTTTAGGAATTTACCTAATCCATATCACAGCAAAATGGTAATTTCCATTCCAGATGAAAGAAAATCTTATTTTTCATGCAAGAGACCTGCTAAGAGAATTGAGCTGCAGGGCTATGTATTTTTACGTGACATCTGATAAGCAAGATGAACAGAGGTGATCTGTTGACAAAAGTCT
The DNA here is from genome assembly GCF_964034855.1 of Anser brachyrhynchus. Classification (NCBI taxonomy): domain Eukaryota; kingdom Metazoa; phylum Chordata; class Aves; order Anseriformes; family Anatidae; genus Anser; species Anser brachyrhynchus. The sequence goes on from NC_137695.1 coordinate 131,777,490, forward strand.
TCACACCAGACAGATCACGCTCCAGGGCACACACTTTTGTGTCTTTCTGAAAGACATGCAAAAGGAAAATGATGCAAATAAAAGTATGAGAGGTAACTTTCTGCTTTCTCAGTGTGATGTGGTATTGTTTGCTTTGGCATCGCCCAGCTGATCTAACAGGTCACGTACTCAAGCAGAGTTTAAAAATAAATTTAGGTCTTTCCAAACTTTGTTCTGTATGTCACCAATACATGCAAGGAGATTTTGTGTGTGAAATGGCACAAGGCTCGGATATGCGACCAACAGCACCCTCAGTGGTGTAACATAACATTTGCAAAGCCCCAACCTGCATTCGCTAAAAGTATATAGCTAAATAATAAACAACAAGCTTGATGTTCATCTATTTAAGTTTGAGCGAAAGTAGTGTTAGTTATAAATTCATTGAATATTTTTCTTGACAAATTCATTTGCTCAATTGAGTAATTTTGAGTAGATCCTCAGTATAGAAAATGTATGCAAAGTGTTTTACATCTTATTTATTAATTTTCAAGCAAGAGCTAGTGATGTAAAACTGGGAGGAGTAGCTGATACTCCAGAGGGCTGTGCTGCCATTCACAGGGACCTGAACAGGCTGGAGAGTTGGGCGGTGAGGAACCTCCTCAAGTTAACCAAGGCAAGTGGGCCCTGCACCTAGGGAAAAATAAGCCCATGAACTAGTATAGGCTGGGGGCTCATGTGTTGGAAAGTGCCGCATTCCCAACTAAATGAAATCTGTTCTTGTAGATTTAGAAAAGATGCTGCAAGAGTGTAATGTGTCTCCTTCCTTCGCAGAACCACCACACTCTTCCACAGAAACCAACATACTCTTTCACAGAACCAACATACTGTAAGTTTACATTTTCCTATTTGTTTTTAATATACACTTTTCCCATAATTTACACAAATATAAATAAAAATTTAGGAAAACATTATTGACATCTTACAGTTAAATAAAGCACAAATTTATTCTAGACAGTATCTGTAGTATTAGTTAATATAATAACTAATATTCCTTTTAGGACATATTTCTTCTGCCAGTTATGCAACTGAGGAATTGATGGGACCTGTGTCTTCACATGTGAGGGCATATTCTGGCACACTAGTGATTTAAAAGGAAAATGGCCTTGGTTTTAATACCAGAATTCTAAAAAAAAAATATTTTTTTTGCTGTTTGCAATAATTTACTAATTAACTTAAGTATGACTCTGTATCTTCTATAAGTAGAACATCATTATCAAGATACTCCAAAATTATATTTCCACCATTGAATAATGGACATTCTTTATCAGATAGCCATTTTTCCAATGTGTCGTCAAATGGCAAGGCTTCTCCAGAGGTAGTATGGCATAACCTCAATTTCTGCAAGACAGATAACACAGAAATTAACATCAGGATTTGCCTAAGATGCAAGAAGTGGAGGAAGAGGGAAGAAGGGTTAAAAAAAGAAAAAAAAACAACCTGGAAAATGTTTATCATCATCATAGATTTACCTGGGCTGTTGATCTGTTGTTGTCATTTTTAAGGCTTGCTAAGGAAGCTGCGAAGTCTACTACTTTGCCAATACTCCACTTACTGCAAAAGAACATGGGCTTACTTTTCTCTTTGTTTCCCTTTGGTAAAAATACTTGAAAGTAAATTCTTTCCGTCTAGAAAAACATGAAAAAATAAGCAAAACAAAAGTTACAGAAGAAACGCATAATTATAGACATATGCATTTTTCAGTTAAAGGTAAATTTCAACCCCAAATTCTAAACTTTAGTTGTTCTATTCCATCAGGACAAAGGCCCCATTCCTACACAGAACAGAAGAAATAGCTCAAAACGTCAAGTCCAATCTCCTCCAACTGCAGGCACATATATGATGGACAGTAAGTTCAGAAAATTGGAAAGTACGTCTTTCAGACTTCAAGAGGTATAGAGTATTATATACAGACAGATATGAAAAATGTCTGTCCTGTGTTTATTAGATAGAACTGACTGCTTTGAGGACAAAAAGGTGAATTTAAACAGGCAGTGCTGGCTTCTGGCAGCAGTACAATCTGTCTCAATTTGGAATGCAAAGCCTATTAAAACAGAATAATTCACTGTTCTAGAAATGTCTGTTTCACAAATGAACACTTCAGTCAGGGCCACCTACTCATTTATCCTGTTTTTTATCCTTTTATCTACTAATAGTTCTTTCAATATCTGCTAGGCTGAACCATTTGTTTAAGAAATTTCAAGGGTAACCTGTAAGAATGATTCTGAATGGGACCGGGACAACCCCTTCTTCAGGTTTATTTCTTCTTGACACTCATGCATAGACACAAGTACAACTGGTATATCCATCAGTTGACTGCCCTTTATGAGTCCAATCCAGACATTATCAAACAAGAAAGAAGTCTTATTTTTTAAGATTTTTGCCTTCCCTAGAAAAATATGGATCTAGCCTCCTTCCAGTTGTGTTCATAAAACTGAGAATGAATTTCATCTGTGAATTTTCCCAAATACTTAAGTGCTTTCCACACACAAAAATCTGTAACACTCAGGAATATTACAAAGGGGCAAGGGAAGCAGGACATGAATTTTCCCAAATTGTAAGCAACCACAGCTTTTGAAACAGGTAGCACAGACATCCTATTACAGACACATGCTAACAACTCATCTGCTAACAGTGCCCTGGTACCTTCCTCCAGTTCTAAGGATGATGAGACAGTCTCCCACAGCTCACTGGAACATAATTCACAAAACTGCTCATTCTACTGTTGCACCCCTAAGATGGGATATGCCTCCTGGAATTTCTGTGCAATACCCAAGAGATTATCAGTCAATCAAGGACGCAGTAACTAACACTACTTTGCAGCATGGCCCTCCTGTTTTGAGCCAGTCAGTCTTGAAAGGTATACCCGAAGGAAGCAATTATCTGCAGAAAACTAACCGCAACAAAGAGGTCAGAGAAAAGATGTATCCAAGACAGCCTGATTCTCCTGATCACAGAGTAAGAAAGGTCAGGAAGCACTGCTGAGGTCATGTGGTCCAAATCACGCTCAAAGCAGGGCAAATTTAAAGCTGGACCTAACTACAAATCAGGTTGCTTCAAGTCAGATTCAGTCAAGTTTTGAACATCCCAAAGATACCTTGTATTTTCAGAGCAGCTTATTCAAAAGTCTGACCACCCACACTGCAAATGTTTTTCCTAGTATCTAATTGGAATTTCACATATTACAGCTTGTGCACATTGCCCTCTGTCCTTTCGCTGGGTGCACCTCCAAGAAACATTTATCAATCTTCACTATATAGTGATGAGAGAGCTAATGTGCCTAAAAGGCATTCCAGAAACTTCATATTAAAAAAAAAATCTGTTAAACTGGAACAGGCTGGGCAACAGAAGACAGTAAAAAATGATAGCCAGAAGGAGTCTAGGAAGCAATTTAAATAGAGAGAGGTGCTGGAGGATAACAGGCTTATTTATCAGTGTTAAAATTATCACCGTTCTACATGGTTGAAGAATTAACATCCAAATAAGAAAATTAATGAGAGAAATTAGCATATAGTAATTTCTGCTACACTTGTTAGAGCTCACTGGCTTTGGAATTAGGAAGCAACTTTTTTTAATTTTCTTGTAAATACTAAGGGCAGATTTTTTTATTATGCCCCACAATGTTTGAAATGAATCACTCTCCCTCCAGCATACATTTATTTAAGTGGCACTATCTGTGATGAGTGGTACAAGCAGGTCTTTGTATCATGTCTTCTGCCTAAGTAGAATTATCTAATTTTTCAGCATGACAAAGTATAGAAAAGAGAAATTCATAAGAGGTCTCGGTAATTGAATAGCTGTAGTTGTTGTAAAAACAATTAAATGTACCCAACAATAAAATTATCATGTAGAATGTTTTCATTATTATAAATTTAATATAAGAGGCCTAAATTCGGTGTGCTCCAGCCCAACAGCATGGTCTAAAGTAATTTAGAATAGTTATTTTAAGAAAATGCCTAAGTACAGATCTAAAGTGAAACTCTAGATGAAGGCATTAAGTTGTTTCCAAACCAAACAATCTGCAAAAAAGACCTAAACGCCATATTCAACTGGCCACTGTAGTGAAAAACACTACGGAATCTCTGAAATACTTGAATATTCAGAGAAGTTAAAGGCATAAGATATACATAAAGCAACTGTCAAGACCCTCTTCCAATATGAAAGCAGGAACAACTGACTTCAGATCCCTTCATACCTCAACCAGAAACGTAATAAATGTGGCTTCAATCTGAGCAGCAGAAATAAGAGCGAAGCTTTGCAGAACGCAGAGCTCAGTTTAGTATGAGACAAGTTCAATCTGACTGGTACAGAGCTGTGCAAACTGTATCCTGCGTGAGTCAGAAGCCCCTCAGTACCCATCACAAAAAGTATCTCACGAAATGGGTTTGCCGTGTGGCAGACAAACACGTTTCTGCTATAAAGGAATTTGTCCTGAATGCTCTGAACTCTACATAGGTATCTTATAAAAGACATGAGACTAGTGAGATTGATTTTTGATGCCAGCCTGAGATGTATGTATAAATGAACAAGGGCTTAGAGAGTTAAATCCAAAACCAAACTGAGGGAACTAGATGAAGAACCAGAAATTTAGAAAGCTTCTCTTTCCTTTGAGAAGTCAATCACTGAAAGCAAGTATAACTGACCTGAGGCAAGGACTTGTCCCCAGACGCATGCATTTTCAGTTTCATTAATGCCACTTTTGCTGCTGTTTCACTGTTTTTTGCTCCTTTACGTTTTTTGCTTTTTGCTTCTTCATTTTTTTTAGAATCTGAGAACAACATTATTCCTGTTAGCATGAGTCACATTTCTCCTGAACATATTTTGGAGTAAGTCTATTGGGCCTCACTATATTTCTAAGGTGTCAACCCCTGTCATGCCCTCCTGAGGCCACGATATTAGGTACTCCCATTCAAGAATATCTGGAATGGCTACAGTCCTAACAGAACTCCTTTGCACAGAAAAGCAGATGAGCACTGGAACCAGGTAAACAGGTTGCAAGAGCCTAAGAGATACAAATTCCAATGCTCCTGTACCTGTGGCGATCATGGTATTCATATGGCAACAGGTTCAGGTCCTCCCTTCTACACTTAATACCTAATGTCCAGTTGTTCTTTTTCCTGCCCCAGATCTTGCTTAAAAGCTACAAAACATTACATCACGGAGTCACATTTTTTTGCCAGTTTGGTTACGTATGTATAAACTCAGCACACTGGCATGTGCACCCAATACAACTACATTATTTGCATATGAATTAATATGCAAATATAAATGACTAGCTACAATTATAGTACTTGTAGAACAAGAACAAGACAATCATTCTGAAACTAAGCCCCATTTAATCTTCAAAGACTCTCTTCCTAGACATCTGCTCCTGCTGTCTTATGTGAGTCTTGATGAACACAATTACATGTTGACATGGGAATTTAGGGCTGTTAAAACAAAGAACTGTCACCCTTTCTCTTCTTTTGGTCAAAGCTAGACCCTTACAGAAGGTCATGAGGCTTCTGAAGAAAATTCTAAGATATATATCCCATTGTACTTGCCTATAATATGTGTAACTAGCTGTTGGGTGGCAGCCATTCGGGGTTTTGGTGCATCCAGCTTCTCACACTCATGGTCTGATTGATGCCGGTGTCTGTAAAAAAAAACAGTGAAAAATTTGTATTAATTTTTTCCCCTATGCATTAATGAACAAATATTTATGTTTAAATACTTTGTTCCACTCACCTTAGGCAAAAATGTTTTTCACAGTAGGGACAGAGAACGGGTAAAAGCTCCTTTGCATTGCAGTCCTTATATGAGCATGGGTAAGATCTGTGCTGATCTGGTTTCACAGAATTGTTTCTTATATTCACCTAAGAATTAGTACAAAATATTCTGTCTAAATAAACAGCTATTACAGACAAATCACCACCACAGTGTCCCAAAAGAACTGTGCTTGCTCTCCATTCTGTGGGGGAAAGTAGTTCAGTAACTCTTTCTTACTTTTCTTGCCCTGGTTAAGTTTATCTCAGATAGAAAAAGAACTATCCCCCTCCTCAAACTTAATTAAATTCTGACACACAGTAAAAGAGTACATTAATTTCTTAAGCTTGTCACATTCTAAGTTGAATAATTCATACTTATATACTGTACATATAAGTCTAATAGCTAGTTAAGCTGCATGGAAATTTAAGGTAGTCATTTATTATTACATTACCTCAGAACACCCATGAGCATCCCGGCTCCTGTGCTGAAGGCTTAGTGGCAAAAGAAGAAAATACCACACCATTATCAACATTTCAAGAGAAGAAAACTGCATGAGAAAACATTTAAGTGTCTTAAGAGCCATCTGACAAGTTTTATCATGGCAACACAGTTAAATTTTCTTAGAATTTGTTCTAATCTATTGATTTCGCAACTTGAATGGATTGGTTATGCTATTCCTCATTATATAATTTATCTCTTAGGATTTCTGCCCCATGCCAACAAAGCATTTCAAAAGAATAAGGTCATTAGCATGCTTATGAATTCATCTCAAAGCAACCGAAATTCGTCCATTTTAATGGTTTTTGGATCACCTTCCACAGGATCAGAAATGCCTTCTAACATTTTAAAGAGACATTTCATATCTGCTCTCAACTTAAGGCTGCTAATTTTAAGTGTAAATCAAAGTGCAGGCTCTGATTTGAGACTGTGGAAGAAATTTAGGTTTTCTTCCTACACGGAAACAACAAAAGCAAAACAACCAAACACAAATCAGTACAAATCAGGCTCCCATACACATGACTTCCATAATAAGTTATCTGTATTCTAGATATTCCCTCTGATTTCAAACCTCCACAACAGCCGCTTGGGAGCAAAGTTGCAAGGTCAGTAAACAAATTATTTTTTTAACCGAATGTATCTACATTGAATTACAGTACATTTCATACAACATTTAGGTCTAAAACAACTGCCACACTAAACTCTCAACAGGAAAACTCACCAAAAGACACCTGAACAGCCATCACATACAAAGGGGAGAAAATCTGAAAGAAGAAGAGGTTTGTATTAGTTGGGCAACATGGTTGCTGTTTTGCTCATAGTTTTTATTTTTTACATGATTAACTTTTGCTTTACATGATTTACTTTTGCGTGGGGCAGTTATCTTTACAAAGACACTTAGCAACTGCATCTACACAGTACTTAGACTTTTGTAACACAGTTACACCGCTAACTCCTCTAGTTAGTATTACTGAAAAATACACCAGGAGGTAAACTATATACATTCTGGAATTATGCTTTAAATTCCTAAAGAAGTGCTTCTTTTCCCCCCTCCCAATATCAAATTTAGAAAATAGAACATTTAGCTAGCCATCAGACAAACATTTATCTCTTATACTAAAAACTGAATTTGTCTTGAGACCACTCAGAATACTGTTTACTGAATGCAGATGCACTGGACAATTTACATTATTATATGGCTTGCCAACTGGAGAAGACACCAACCCTTCTAAAAGCCAGCATCTCCTCCATTTGATGGTCCTGATTGTCCTGCTCCTTCCTATCTTTTACACCATGCATACTGTTCTTGTGTATTTAAATTGCATGTAACTTCTTAAGTCTGCACATGTTCCCCATCCACTGTATCAACTGTTACAGATAAAACCACTTCACCATCTGCTGAACTCAGCCATGTCAACTATGACAACAAATGCCCACTTTTAGGCCATTACTCGAGCCTTCCATCCTTCAGATTTGAACTTGATGGACCGACATGCAACTGGACTACAAAGCTCGGGTCACAAAAACTTTGGTCACTTCATCTGTGAGACTGACTACCTCCCTCAGAAAACCTTCAATAGGAGTACTTTTGCTGCCCAGTTAAAAAACAAACAAAAAACCCCAGCCTTTTAGAGGTTACATTTTCATTAACATCATCTCCTGAAAGCAATGAAGGCTGGTGAGGGTGAAGAATGGAAAAATTGAGCAATAACGATTAGCAAAAATAGGGATTAAGCAACTCGTGATGGCACTGAAATAGCAGGCAACGGCAACATATCATGTAAGGCTGCTGCACGTTGTACCAACAAGACCTGGCTTTGGGAAATCTACCCTAACAAATAAAACTGGATTTTTTATTTTTTTTATTTTTTTTATTATGCAGCTTTTCTCGTCTTTTTGACTGTTCCTCTCAACAAAACCCCTCTCAGACCCGCTGCCCAGCAGCGAAACGATCTCTTGGCTGCATACCTGCCCACTACAAGCATTAACACCAGGAGCCAAGACACAGCACGAAAAAAACCGTGAAACCCGTGTGAAAACCCCAAAACCAAGAGAAGCGAGGCCCGGAGCCAGCGCCGGGGACACCCTGACAGGGAACTCCCCACATGGAGGCCCTCACGGCTGCTCCACTCCCCCCTCTGCCAGCAGGGGGAAGCCGTGCCGTGCCGAGCCGAGCCGAGCCGTGCCGTGCCGAGCCGAGCCGAGCCGTGCCGTGCCGAGCCGAGCCGAGCCGTGCCGTGCCGAGCCGAGCCGAGCCGTGCCGTGCCGAGCCGAGCCGTGCCGTGCCGAGCCGAGCCGTGCCGTGCCGTGCCGAGCCGTGCCGTGCCGTGCCGAGCCGAGCCGAGCCGCCCCAGCCGCCCTTACCGAGCTGCCGGCAGCCCTCCGCCTGGCAGTGCCGCCCCAGCTCCAGCTCCGCCATTTTCCTCACGGACGGGCGGGCGGGGACAGGCGGGGCACAGCACGCAGACGGGCCGGGTGTCCCCGCCCCGGGGCGGTGCTGCTACCGGTGCTGTTACCGGCCTGGGTCCCCCCGCCTGCCCGTCCCTAACCCAGCCCCTAACCCGCCCCGCCCCGCCCCGCCCCGCCGCCAGGTGCGGAGCCCCGGAAGCGCCGCGGCGGCAGCGGGGAGCCCCGGTCCTCCCCGACCCGACCCGAGGCCGCCGAGATGAGCAAGATCTCCAAGTTCTTCAAGGGGGGCGGCTCTGCGGCCCACAAGGGCCGCGGGGGGCCCACGCCGCAGGAGGCCCTGGCCCGGCTGCGGGAGACGGAGGAGATGCTGAGCAAGAAGCAGGAGTACCTGGAGACGCGCATCGAGAGGGAGCTGGAGGCGGCCCGGCAGCACGGCACCAAGAACAAGCGAGGTGAGGGAGCCCCGGGAGAGGGGAGCCTCTCTGCTGGCCTGAGAGCCCGGGTTGTGCCCTTCAGGAGAGACCTCGGTGGCTTACGAGGCTTTAAATCGTGGGTGTCGCGGGTATCCATTAATGCCTGATGCACTGTGGTTGTGTTATGGCAGGCTGATAACAGGACCCTTTACTCGTAACTAACTTCAGGTCTGCGGTTCGCTGTGCGATGCTTGTGTCCGTGCTTTGCACCGCACTCGCCGCAGGTGCCAGCTGGATAAATGGTGCTGCAAGGCGCTGTTCGGCACGGCAAGGGGAGCACAGCGGGGGTGCTGAGCGCTGGTAGTGTGGATAAGTGAGAAACTGAGGCACGCGAGGATCTCGTGTAAATTCGTGGTGGTATTCACGTTATCCCCACTGGGAGAGCTGGAGAATGGACTGCTGGCGACTGAGGAACACAGTGAATAAATGATTTGGTTCAAGTTACATGTGATAAAACTGAAAAGCAAACAAAGGTTCAGAGTATTTGTAGTTGCTGCTGGTCCTGTGCTTCTGAGGAGAGGGTAATAAGGGATAATAAGGTTTGGATCTTGCTTACACCAATATTGTCATCTCTGGGAAGCAAATGATTGGAACTGCAGGTAGGCAGTGTCTTAGGAATATACAAGCCTTTGTGAAGCAGAATAATTACTTCCTAAAGTCACCTGGAATCTTGTTTGTCTACTCTGAGATTTATTGTCCCTTGAATGCTTCAAAACAGAGGCAAAATGTTTTGAATTCAAGATTCACAATGTGACAAGAAACTAGCTCCTTCATGCCTTCTTTCTATTGCCGGATACTTTAAAAAAGTTAATGGCATGTAATTTAGAGCTTGTGAGGAGCTGCACTTTAAAGGTGTTCCGGTTAGCCCTTTAAGGTATTTGTAATACTTTAGCACTTACTAATCATTAGCAAAAAGCATTTAGTTAGGATTTAAAAACATCAGTAGGGACTTTAAGGCACAAACAGTCCGAGGGAGTAAAGCCAGTTCAGCAACTGAGCCTGCCAGTCTGCAGCACGTGAGCTGTGGGGTTGTCGCGTTTTGGGTTGTCGTGGCCCCAAACTCCTTACTTCTCTGGCTTCAACTCAAGCGTCTCTTGTCCCTTTGTGCAGGCACTGGCACTTGTGAGCTGGCCCAGCGATTTAGATCAGGGAGGTGACGCAGCTGCAGCTCTACTGCAGGACTAAGTGACCGGATGGCTCCCGGAGCTGGGTCACCGTGCAGTTGCACGAGTGGCGGGGCTGACTCAAGACATCAGGCTCCTTCTGGTGTTTGGAGCAACTCCTACCGAGGTCCAGACACGCTACTGTAGAACTTGATGCCAAGTCTGCCCTTCAGGCTGGCGTTGCTGCAGGAAGAAGCAATGTTTCCTGCCTCATTCCTGCCCCATGCTACTCCCTTCCTTCTGTTGACAGAGCTCCCTGAAGGGTGTGTTCTAGAAAGCTGAGATACAGAGTTGGCTTGGTTTTTCAGCTACGTTATTTTTGCCCAGAGTAGGTTAAGTTTCTCTGGCTCCACAGCTGCAAAAGAGCTTGGACACCTGTGAAGGTGCAGAGGCTGCAATGAGGACCCATTACTGGGAGAAGGTGGATCTGCTTTAGGATTCCCCTTTAACCTGGCTGGCCTATGCTGGTTCCAGGTGTTAGCCTATCACCTTGTGCTTCAAGCACGCAGCATTTGACACGTGACGTTTTTCGCCCGGGTGTTTGTGTCCACCGCTATGCTCAGTATGCAATTCCCCTAGTTTTATCTATATAGCTTTTTGCAGAATTGTGCTACAAACTGGATCATTGGGCTGATTGTGGTTAAAAATAACTCCCTTTTTTTTCCTTTCTTGTCATTTGCACAGTGACCTACAGTTAAGGACAGTAAAGAGACAGCAAGGCAATAAGTATGGAATGGGATTTTTTTAATGAAAAAATTGGCTCTAACACCAAAACTGGCTGATGAAACTGTAATCATGAGAAACAAGAGAAACTCACCGTGCTGTGCTGAAACGATTGAATTTGGAAGGCTAGTGAGTGAGCTTAATTCCCCAAGGATACCCCTCATTTGATACGACATTTGTGCTAGTTTAATCACTGTTGATTAATGTATTAGCAGCTTTACCGTACTGTAGTTCAGAAGAAAGCTGTACTAGCCTTAAGTAGCATTATGTAAACATACATGCAAATGAGAGCATAAAAGTTTTAACTTACACTGCTTTGTTAAAACAAATATTTCAAAAGGACCTGGTGGTTAATCTTTGATATGTTCTTGCCATAATTGCATCTGTGGAGAAGCTTGTGGAACCTAAAATGGGAGTGTCTGGGACAGAGGCAGGATGTATCCAGGTATAGAAAATGCACCAAATTAGTATGATCTCATTTGATTTTTAGGCGCATGAGTGTGAGTCAGTTACACTGACACAAGTGAAATTATCTTCAAGGACTAGCAAGTTTTCATGAGCTCAAATGATTCTTGGATGGGTTCATGTGACATCAGAAGACTTGACTTAAAGCCGTAACATATTAGCTATGCAAGTACACATGAAACATCACTTAAATATCTTTGGCTCCTCCTTTGTGGAGTGTGCATCTCTGTAGTTCCTGTGCCTAATTTGAAATTAGCTATGCTTTGGGGGTGATACATTTCCAGTATTCCCTATTAATATTTTACGGTAGCTATACTATCTCAGGATTTTCTAAAGAGTGATTTGTGTTGGAATTCCCCTTGCAGAGGTTATACCATGATAAGCAGTAATTTTTTTTTTTATATATCTCATGCTGTATTTTTTGGGGTATCTCTTGATTGATTTTGTCAAGTGCGTAGCTGCTAACTCCAGCAGCAAATTGGCCTTTCATCTTCACTACTGTGAAGGTCATGCAGGAAACCTTAAAAGACAAAGTGATCCCAAATATCAGAATTGATGAGGCTTGAAGCAAGAAATTGGGGCTAGCGCTAGGTAGATGCAGGCTCTTATGTTTTCTTTGTGCTTCTACAGAACACCATATCCAGGTTAGTAATGACAATAGCAGGTTTCTTTATGGCTGTGGATTAGGACAATTGCCATCACAATGAAGATCACCATGTAGAGAAGTGTTTTCATCCAAAACTTCCCACCTTCATGGTGGTCATTCACTTAGCATGTGGAAGGGTACTGCCTCCACGTGCTGACTGAACAATGACCATAGTGGCTCTTTGCTTATTTGTTTAAAGCAAGTTTATCAGCAATGCTGAATTTATGGGTAAGTACAAAGTACAAGAAAATATTACTACAGGGTAGTCCTGGGAAATGTTTTTCCTCTGTTCTTCAAAAGCTGCCTTATTTTTATTTCTTACTCTCTCCTACAATAATCCCTATGCTTTTGAATCTTCCTTCCCGTCCCATCTCACACCCCATACACACCCACTAAGCCTTTGATTCCTAGTTTGCTATGTGAGAACTCCGTTTAAAAGGAAATAAAGGAAATGGGTTTCCTGAAGTGCATCTGTGCTTGTGAAAATAGCATAAATGTGTGTGTTGTCTCAGCCTGGCATCTTTCACAGATCCTATAAAAAAAAAAAAAAAGGCTAAATGAAGAGAAATTAGAAGTAAGTTAAAAGAAGCCATAGTTTTTGTTTGTTTGTTTTTCCCATCCAGAGTAGGAATAAAGCTTAACCATGGAGAGCCACATAATACTACTGAGGACAAAACCTACGCAAAAAGTTGGGATAACAGTAGGTTTTCGCAAGTAGGTGCTGTAAGTATGCTGTGTGGTGCATTTGGGCAGGGTTGGTGTAGCCGTGTAGCATTCCTTTTCAATGAGCTAGTTGTACCCAGAACATTACTGAAACTAAAGAGTGAGGCAGTAGTTGCATGTTGACACAGACAGGGCTGTCATCTCTGTAGCGGGGTGTGTGACAGGTAGGGACTGAAGGCAGGGAGATATGGGGAAGCCTTTAAGCACATCTTTGTTCTGTGAGTTACAGCCATTGTTCTCTGCTCTTCTTGATCGCATTTAAAGTGTCTTGCTGCCAACTGGAATGGTTATAATGAGTCAAGAGCATCATTATTAATGAATTACTGCCTCAGTTTCAACTGCACATGCCTTCCCCCACAAGTTTTTAAGGATTATGAATGCTGATAATGTAAGGTGCTATGATTTTTGTGGCCTCAGCAGCATTTCTTTTGGTTGTTGCTAGTGTGAGATCAGATTCTGTAATCCATCAGTCCCTTACAGGGACTGAAGCAGAGGTTTTGTGAACTGTATCCAAGGATGAGATCCAGTATTTTCACAGGGATGTCTTCTGAAGACATAACCAGTTTTTCCCTGGGAATTTTAAGGTCTATTGGATAACGTTCTTATTTCTACTTCATAATATGAGATGAGCAATTCCTGTGCTGATGGATATTGGTGGTGGTGGGCTTGACAGGTAAAGGTGTTAATTATCACTGTGCTTTCTCATTTTATTCTGATCTGTCATGAGACCGTGATGAAGGCACCCAACTCTTTCTGTCACTATTTTTGTTCTTTGTTTTATAAACCTGGATATTCAGTGTGGTCAGAATTACTATTGCCATTGCCAGAAATGGCCAGGATTGGTCATTTCTCCTTCCTTACTAAAGCATAAGTATAGTGGTGACTCTGGAAATGTGTTTGTATGTTAATAACAGTAGTTCTTTAATACATGTGCTTAAACTGACAGAATAGTCTACTGTTGTTCCAGCCACTTAACTTGAAGATAAAATAAAAATTCAGTTTAAAAACAGTGGCTCCTAATCTATGAGCTCTATCCTGCTTGCTGGAGTTGGAAGTAGAGCGTAAGAAAAGTGCTAAAGCTCAAGCAATTGCTGACTGCTCAATTATGAAACGCAGGAATTGAATCTGCTTCTTTGTAGCACAACATTGAGAATGTCTGAGATGACTTGTTTTCCTGGGGAAGACCTCCACCTCTTCTTGGTTAAATCGATATTCCTCTTGCTTCCTCAGACTCTGCCCCTGCTTAGACTCTTCCTACCTGGGCTGTCTTCCTTTTCTGAAATCTTGGAAATGGGCATACCTTCTTTCAGTGCCATTCTTAGACCTTCAGTGAAGTAAGTTGATGTTTCTCTCCTCAGTTTTTTCTTTCTTTTTTATTTTTTTTTTAATAATATGCTCTCTTTCAGTGTGGTTATTATGTGATAGCTTTTCTGTAGCATTTAGATTTAGTTCTTCTGAGAATTGGCACACATTTTAAAATGAGTGTATGTACAGTAGAAAAGCACTTATTATAATGAAATTCACTTTGATTCTGTACAACAACAAAAAAAGCAGACTGCAAGTAACAAGAATATTCTCCTTTCTCACCTGTGGGAGCTATGATTGCAATAGACCATGCGAGGAAAGGGATTCATTTAATATAAATGAAAAAATTGTATAGTGTGGTGTAGGAATATCTTATACTTTGCTTGATAAGAACGGAGTATGAATTGATTTGCTATCAAGTGCTTTGTTCTATAAGTCACTGGTAAAACTAAAGAGAACTACGTAAAATGATGTTGCAGTACAATAATTAGGAAAAGCTGTTTATGAATAGGGGAAGTCTCACAGCTGACCTTCTTCTGAGGTTTCTTAATTTGGGTGTGGTTTAATTAAATATTTATACAGGAACCTTCAGGATTATGAAAACAACTGCTGTGCATGTAACTGAGGAAGTCCATTTTCTCTTTGAGCAGTCGATAAGAACAGCACCATCACAGAGCCCCATTCCTGAAAAAGACTGGCTGGAAATATTTTCCCATGGTAGCTGCTTCTTTCGGTTGAAGCCTTTCTGCACTATCCAGTTAGAGTTCCTCTGTCCACAGGGTGTTGCAGTCCTCTCTGGTACAGCCACTCTTATGCAAACTCAGAACGTTAAGTTTACCTGGAATATCTGGCCTAATCTAAGAATACAGGATCAAATTTTGATTGAATTGAAGCTGAGGAAGGAAGTGTCTGGTGTCATAACAGTACCAATAATAACCATATATAAGGAGGGAAAATAAGTAGGTAGAAAGACTATTTGGGATTAAGTCAAACTGATATACTTTGGAATTGCCACAACAATTAGAATTCTTACATTTGCCATTTGTGTGACTTCGTCTGGGGTTCAGGCATATTTTCATAGTATAAATGATCACAGAATCATAGAATGCCTTTGGTTGGAAGGGACCTTTAAGATCTTTTGATTCCAACCCCCTGCCATGGGCAGGGACACCTCCCACCAGACCAGGTTGCCCAAAGCCCCATCTAGCCTGGCCTTGAACACCTCCAGGGATGGGGCATCCACAGCTTCTCTGGGCAGCCTGTGACAGTGCCTCACCACCCTCTGAGTGAAGAATTTCTTCCTTATATCTAAATATAAATCTCCCCTCTTTTAGTTTAAAGCCACTCCCCCTTGTCCTATCACTGCACCCCCTGACACACAGTCCCTCCCCAGCTTTCCTGCAGGCCCCCTTTAGGTACTGGAAGGCCGCTGTAAGGTCTCCCCAGAGCTTTCTCTTCTCCAGGCTGAACAACCCCAACTCCCTCAGCCTGTCTTCACAGGAGAGGGGCTCCAGCCCTCTGAGCATCTTTGTGGTCCTCCCCTGGACTCACTCTAACGGGTCCGTGTCCTTCTTGTGCTGGGAGCCCCAGAGCAGAACACAGCACCCCAGGTAGGGTCTCACAAGAGCAGAATAGAAGGGGACAATTACCTTCCTCGCCCTGATGGCCACGCTGCTTTTGATGCAGCCCAGGATGCAGTTGGCTTTCTTGGCTGGAAGCATGCACTGCTGGCTCATGTTCAGTTTTTCATCAACCAATACCCCCAGGTCCTTCTCCTCAGCGCTGCTCTCAGTCCACTCGCTGCCCAGACTGTATTTGGTGCTTAGGATTGCAAATCTTGAAAACATGTCCCAAAAGCTCGGAAAACGTTCAATTTGAATACTGTTTTATCTATTGGGTTTGTGGTTTGCTGTCACTGCAGGTGCTAAAGACATTCTGTATTTCAAAGTCTTTGCAAATACCTGTCCTTGTGTGACTAATGAGCAGCAACTGTGACCTTATTGATTCAAACACTTGTCAGAAAAGCAGTCAGTATTTTAGTATGTAGCTACACAATGTAAGTCAGTGTCCCCTCTTTGGAGGGATCCTAGCTTCATTTGGAAACCCTGTTGTCTAGATTCAATTTTACTGCATTTGGGTAATCGTTTAAACAGGACACCCACAGTAATCGCTGCTGTTTTTCAAGTATGGGGGGTTGCAGTTGCTTCCTGGCTCTGAACCTGATTAAAAAATTAAAGCAAGAGATAGGAAGAAAGATCCAGGTATTAATTAGCATTGAAAAAACAATGGGTTAACTCAGTCTCTTTTTTTTTTTTTTTGCCTGGCACATGTACAGTTTGGAAAGAACAGAGGTCAGGAAATACTTGTGGCAAGATTGTGTGTTCCGCACACAGAGACTGAGTGAAAGCCTTTCTCCTTCTGCTCGTCACATGCATTTATGCTGGTAATGATTTACTCTGGGCAAAGTATTCTGCTTATAACTTATCAAATACAAAACAGTAATCTCGCTGATTTACAGAGGTAATCGAGAGTTGCTAGATTTTATTGTGGCCCTTTACAAAGGCTATGTGTCTTCTGTATATTTTCAAGTTCTAAGGATTAAAGATCACGCTCCTCAGTGACTGTTACGGAAAATACAACTGAAAGCCAGAGGAGTCCTTCCTCTGATCTAACCCACCTGCGAGGTTAGGTCATTTGGGCTTTCCATTATACTTGACACTCTGCTGCTGCAACAAAACTTAGAAAGCAGCATTCATGGAAATGTGGTCATCACGACAGATCTTCTTGCTCTGTCTTTGTTAGTTTTTACTCAGGTTTTGCAACCTCTTCCTTTGATTCTCTCTCACGTCCTCCTTTCTGATTTCTCTTTGATGTTTTTCTTTTCCTTCCCCGTCTTCCCTGTTTTGCCCACGTGCACAGGATGGAATTCAAGATCTCCTGTAGTGGAGGAAGAAGCTGCTCTTCTCTGTGGTTCTAAAAGGAGTTAATCTAAACGAGGTTCCCTGTTCATGCAAACTGCATGTTGGTGGTCTGGTGTGGTCAAAGTTTGCTTTTCTACTAGTAAGGTAGGAGGGTGAGAATTATAACTTCTCCAGGTTGTATTGTTAATGAACTACTTGTACTTGCGTTTTGCTATGAAAATACACAGTGTACTGTGCTCCTCTGCATTACAGCTGCCTTACAAGCACTGAAGAGGAAAAAGAGATATGAGAAACAATTGAATCAAATTGATGGGACGCTCTCAACCATCGAGTTCCAGAGAGAGGCGCTGGAAAATTCACACACAAACACAGAAGTGCTCAGGAATATGGGTTATGCTGCACAAGCTATGAAAAAAGTACATGAAAATATGTAAGTCCTTTCTACTAGCTTTCAAGATGAGCTTGGCAATAGCTTTTAAACTATTTCATTGCTATGTACCAAGTCAGCCAGTTTTGACTTCATTTTGGTTCAGGCATTTAATGTCAGGAGTGCTATTGGTGCTGTAATGTTGTATTTGGCAGAAAAATACCTTTTCTTAACAGCAAGTCTAGAAGGAAGTCCAACTACCTTAGGAGATCCAGCTGGTACTAGTTTTTATTAAATCTGCCTTGGCTTCTGCCCTCAATTTTTACAAAAGAAAACTTAGTTGAGGAAACTATGTGTACTTCTTCAAAATCCATAAGCTAGACTGTGATTCAAAGTACTAACTGGACTTGAATAAAAGGGAAGGTAATTTTTTTGCGTGAGTGTATTATTTTTATATGTCCTATATTGTTTCATGGGGCATTTTCCTGCCTGAATAAACAGAGTTAAATCAGAAAGGTTGTTCTGGCAGAAGTAAACAGGAATTGAAACAATACTGTAGTTAACAATAAGGGGAAGCATTTAAATGGGGCACTGTTAAGCTCCCCCTAGTTCTGATGAATGCTTAACATCAGAAAAGATCCATCTAACAAAGATGCTGACCTTGGGAAGGACATACGGTCTGCCTAGAGAATGTGACTGTTGGCCGATGGATCTGTGAGAAGCACAGAGGTGGGGAGAGGCACAGGCTGCTGCATTATGACTTTTGTTATAATCCCAAAGTGGAAGAAATTGGAGTGGCTAAAACATACAGAAGCTTGCCAGGAAATATTAAGGTTTAGGTAAGGGAAATTATTCCATGTGAGTTCTCTCGTTTAAACATCCATGGGCATAAAATAAAATAGGGTCTGTTCAGTTGTTTCTGAGCCTCTTCTGTAGGATTTGATTTATGTACCTTTAAAAACTTTGTTATTTTGCCAGGGACTTGAACAAAATTGATGATTTGATGCAAGATATCACTGACCAGCAAAATGTTGCTCAGGAAATTTCAGAAGCTATCTCAAACCGAGCTGGATTTGGTGATGAGTTTGATGAGGTTAGTACTTTACTAAAGACTGGGAGTTTTGATTATAAAATAGTTATTGTGTGGTGCAGTGGCTTGTTCCAGAGATTGCAATTTCACATCCTCACCTTTTGAGAAATCATTGTTCTAGTTTACCGTATCTAGCACATTTTATATTTATTTATATATTTATTAAAAAAAAATATATATATATAAAATGAAAATGAGGGGTTTAGCTGTATTCCTGTAGTTAGTATTCTCAATTGTAGTATTTTCAATTGTACCATGGAAAGAGGTCACTAAAGCATATAATTTGTACTTCTCCAAAGGGACACTGCAATATATAATTTGTTGTACTCAAAATAGGTATAGTGATATTCCTTTCACTACACTGTGAACTGGCTACCATTCACAATTTTGAATATATGGGCCAAATTTAAGGGGTTTTATTTTGTGCTTGGAGATGCTGGTCCTTTCATTATTTTCCAAATTTTCCACAGAAATAAATTAATGAGGTAGAAGTAATTGCTGTTAGAAGCAACAAGGATTCTGTCCTCAAACACTGTTCTTCTGAAAACCTCTCAAAAAAGGTATCTAGGACCTTCTGGAAACTTGTTGCAGTAGCTTTCATCCAGTATTGCTGGACTTGATTTTGTGTATCTAAGGAGGACATAGTGTTCAAGGGGAGAGTACATGCAAAGAGACTGTGTATGAGTTTAGGAGACTGTACATCCTACAGCCTGTGGGATGCAGAGCTGAGGTTCAAACCCAGTATCACAAACGGTTTGGTTTTGTATTTTAACTGTGTGTTAAAATGACCAAGCGCTAGGAATCATATGAATAATGCCTTAAAGAATCAAACAGTTCCCACCCTTCCCAATTAATTTATTCTTACATACCCAAATGGACAATAGAGAAAACTACATGCGCTATATATTTGTGCTTGATTAATATTTTGCCTTTTCATTCACAAGTTATCCTTTGGAGTTTTTGAAAATAGTAGTGATTCTTTGTATTTTTCTCCCCACTATCTGCTTTTCTATTTTTGTACTTTGAATGAAAATCAACTTTTCAAGAAACATTTAATCAATACTGACGTAAGGAATGGGATTTATCTGGTATAAACTGGTCTTCAGACAACTGAAAAAACATACTGCCATCCTGAAAAGTGTCACTTTCTTTTCATCCGTGCTTAACTTATTGAGCCTAGACTCAGTAATGATGTTGCAGATTGACCTGAAAGTTTCTAAGAGATGCTTGTCCAAGTTAATGGACGTGTTTCCTGTTCTGGGAAAATAAGCCACTGTCACATGCGGTATCACTGTACCAGCACCTACTTTTGCATGAGGGCCTAATAGTTACAGTGCTTGTTCAGTCATTGGGAAGCCTGGATTGCATAACACTTCAGCTTAAGGGTGCCAGAATTTGTGACTTAATCCCTAGTTTTTGAGGTCACTTGTGTTGGAGGAGGATGCTTAGTTTTTATTTGTTTTGAAGAATTTTTTTGACCACGCACTTGATTGCCTCTTTACATGTGTGCCATGGGTGTAAGGAGGTCATTGAAACAAGTAATTTATACTGCTCAAAATAGACATGTAAACACGGGGTTCTTTCTCCCTGGGATGACACGGTATATGTAAGGAAGAATTAAAAAAAAAAAAAAAAAGCTCCATCCTACCTGAGTAGGATGCTCTCGGGGGAGGGGAGGGGGGTGAATCCTTGCCTGGAGACATGTTTTCTGATAATCTGATGTGAAATACGCACATTCCAGTGGGTGAAGTCTAGACCCTGAGAGTTTTGATCCTCTCCACGTGGTATCTGCCCTCTGCTTCCTTTTTGGCTTAAGTTCAAGAGGAGGAAGGGGATTATTTATTGTAGCTACTACAATGCTTCACAGCCTCGTTGTACAGCAGTTCCTGAGTTATGGGAAACACAAGTTAGATCCATGCTTGAGGAGGAGGAGAACTTAAAACTTGAGTCTCCCACTTTGAGAACTAATGTTCTAGCCATTGCATCACTATGTTAAAGATCATGGCCACTGTTTATTCCGCTATTCCATCTCTCTCTCTCTCCCTCTCTCTATATTTTTTATTTTTTTATTTAATAAAGAGCCTGTCATGGCCGATACTACCTCTTGATATTTTATGTATTCAGCGGAGGCTGCTGAGGCTTAATTTGGTGTTGGAAAGGGTTAGATGGTCATCTAGAGGTCTTCAGGAACACTCGTTTCCATTGACTACAACAGCTTGGACACTAACTTGTGAAGATGATATTCACACCACTGATGGACGTACTTAAAGTACAGATACCTTTGCACCTAACTAAATGCATTAGACAGACATGGGGCCCCACCCTGCACATGTCTTTGAGAGAGCTGCCATCGATTGAACATCTTCAGGTGCAGACCTGATGCTGAAATTTTTAGATGATATTCTAGAGCTTGCATTGTGAACTAGGTCAGACTTGTGAACTGTAGCCTTTTTTGGCCTTCTATATATAAAAGAAAAACTTAGGTAGGCCTGTGCTGGCTACATAATCATCATTTTAACATCTACATTGGTGATAAGCAAGGTATAAATGGGTAGGCAAAGCCCATTTTGAACCCTAGATCTCACTTTGTTCCAGACGCTCTTTTGCCCAGCCACATTTGCCCAACAGTGGTTCTTTCTGAACCATTTTATCAATGTGGCAAAGGTCTGTTTCTCTACACTGTGATTGATATTTAGCTTCCTTTCTTTGGGAAACTCTGACTAAGGAATAAGTCCTTGGCTTTTTTAAAAATGTAAAGCATTTTTATTTTTAGTATTATACAATGAGATTTGATCGTATGTCCAAGTTAGCTTCTGTAGCTAAAAGCCCAAGAGTGTTACGTGCGTCAAGAGTGAGTAACAGGGCTCACGAGATCAGTGCTGCTTTGAAATTAGATGTAATCCAGGACTTAGTGTGATAGAGCTGAAGCACAACACTTAATGACAGTCTGTCTTATACCCAGTGGAAGTTGTATGGTTTTTAAAATGGGAGAAGTCACACACTATAATTATAATCTGCTTAAAATGTACAGACTTCAGATTTGGAAAAAAAATGATGAAGGCAGTTGGACTTTTTCCTCTGTTTGATTTTGACAGGAATACTAACTACACTGGCATTTTTCTTTCTAATTTTATTCCTTGTCCTGTTTCTAGCTTTCATTGTCCTTGTTTAAACTTTCAGTTAAGTTTTACTGTTTTTCCCCACAGTAGGTGAAAATTATACTTGCAATATGCTGACTTTTGATATGACTGACTTCTAACTTTGTTTTCAAGCATAAACTGTTATTTCAGTAATGCTTTGCTTTATAGTGGTTACAAGTGCTCTTGACTCAAATTGCTGTCAGGACAATGAATTTATTAACATTTTCCTTGAATTTAGGATGAGTTGATGGCAGAATTAGAAGAACTGGAGCAAGAAGAAATGAACAAGAGAATGGCAGATGTCAGACTGCCAAGTGTTCCATCCACCTCGCTACCTTCTCGCCCTGGTAAACTGTTTACTTTCCATTTCAAGTTTCTCTTTACTAAGCCATGCTGTGAGTAGGAGGAGAGGAAGAAAGAATCATAGATATGTATTTAGCTCTTTTAACTTTTAAAGCATTATAGAATTCTTATCCTAATTTTTGCATGTGTTTATTATAAAAAGCAAAGTGGAATTCCAATTTGCTATATGAAAGTATTTAGGACCAAATTTTCTGTAGATTAGAGGAAGCAAATTCAGGGGACTTGAACTTTCATGTACTGTGATGTGGATCAGATAGGTCGCTGGGGAATGGGAAGATCTCTTTTGTCTTCTGGCAATTTAAATCCTCAGTCTTTTTTAATTAGAGCCTGACCTAAATTCAAAATGTTTGCATGAGGAAGTTTCAGCTTTATAGAGTAGTGATTTGATACTTGTCACTGGTATTTTAAGTAGAGATGAATGAGGTAGCAGGAAGTACAAATTTAAAGAAATATTGTCTGTCATTCCTTTACTTTCTTTCTATAGAACAGACATTCCTGGCATTAAGCAGTAGTCTTGATTTTCTGTAGTTCTGCCCTGTTTGGTTTGAATTAAGCCAGAGAGAGACAACTTTTAACTCTATCTCTCACTGTGTCCCTGTTGCTCTTTATCAACTGAAAGACTTGCTGTATACGGATGCTTGTAAAAAGAGTATAAATATTTGGTGGCAAGGATAGCACGCACGCAGCATGAGCTCCGTGGTGCATTCTGCTGCAGAACAGATTACCTAGATCAGCTCATCCTGAAGACTCTTATGCGTGTTTTGGCAGTCAACACTTAAATCCCTGAGAAGCAGTTTAAAATGTTAAAACTGGGACTGTGGCCTCATCTACTTATGTAAACTGTAGAACAGCTAGTAAAAAGTGGATTTAGGAAAACTCAGTGCAAATTGCAGTCTGGGCACTTACGGCTTGTTCATGCATTCTTTTCCAGAGCCAGCTGTGTCAGCTGACATTTTTATTAAACCCAGGCCATCTCTGTGTGCTTCTCACTATCTCAGATTTGCTACCTCATCTCTCTATATGACTGCTTCAGGCAAAATTAGTTAGCTACGTTTATGCAGTTTAAGGCCTTGTAAAACTGGCTAATCTTTTCTGTAACTGCATGCTTACAGAACACAGAAATGACAAAATATGAACAGTTAATGGTTCTGTAATGCTTCTAATTGGACATGCACGTTAATCTCCTGATTTTAGAGATGGGGAAAACTGAGGTGGAGCAAGGCACAAATGACCTTCTCCAGCTGCACAGTAAGCCAGTGGCACTTGCAGAGTAGGGACTGGACCCAGGGTCTCCCATGTCCTTCTCCCAACTTTAGCCCCAAGAAGTGGTACTCCGTCTCCCTGGAGATGGTGGTTCCCAGCAGTGGGGCTGCCACAGGCAGGAGCCAACTGGCTGCTGTAAAACATACACGCAAGGGTGGTGCCACCCAGTAATGCAAATCCTGACACATACAGCACGAAGCTGGGGAGAGCCAAAGGCTGAACCTGGGCAGTAGGGCATGCAGTTTGTAGGTTGCTGAATGAAGGCTGTTCATATGAGGTTTTAGTTCAAGTAACATGAAGATGTGGGATAGGAGATTTGGATTAAAAAAAAAAAAGTGAGAAAGCATGTGTGGGACCTAGAACAGAGCTGGACATTGCTGCTGCTGTGACCACAGCAGTTATCTGAGTAGTCACAGATACTACCCGAGCAATGTAAGTTCAGGATTTTTTTCCCTTTCAATAAGTGGTAAGTCTCGTTAAAATGTGTTGATTCCATGTTGAGACTGGACCTGCACATGCAGAACCCTTCGGCACTATTTGGAAAGGTAGCAGGATGCACAGCTGGCAAGGGGCAGGTCATTCATGCCTGCTTGAATGAATCACAGAATTGTAGCGGTTGGAAGGGACCTGGATGTGAGAGAACTGGCAATGTTGTGGTGTGTGCTTACTCTCTGTGTACAGGTTAAATAAATTTTCTGTGGGAGTCTTTCAGTAGGAGGTAAATCAGACCTATAATTGTTAACATCAGGGTTATGTGTGAGCTAACGGTGGGACATGCTAGTCACAGCATCATCACTATGCTACCTACATTTAGCTTGCTACTCAGTAAAGTGACTTGAGATCTTCAAACTGAGCACTATACAAGTCCTAATGTTAACAAATAAAATGTTTCTGTTTCTGCTGCTATTAGTTGATGATTATTGTTAATCTCTTTCTGTGCAGCATCAACCAGGAAGAGAGCGGACGATGAAGATGATATGAAACATCTAGCTGCCTGGGCTTCATAAGAGCATGGTGCTTTTATGGCATGGAACATTACAGTAGAGATGCAAAGAGCTGCAATGCTGTTGTTAATTTGTAATAGTTACAAATTTAGTGTGGTTGTGTTTCATACGGACTTTTTTTAATGGCCAATCTTGCTAAAAATGTGACTTCCATATTTCAAAATTAGTTTAAAAACAAACAAAAATAATAGTTGCCAAAACCTCCATACTTCTTTCTTTTTCAGCCTAGGCCAGAGGTTTGTTTTGCTGTCAGTATCAGGTTTTATTATGTTACGTCTTGTGGTTTTGTGAGACCTGTGCCTCACTTGTGCACAAAACTGGATGCATCGCTGAAATGAAAAAGTTAAATAATTGATCAAAGCCCTATCCTTAGAGGGTCCAAAACAGCTTTATACACGTCCTTTGCACCCAAGAGCTAACGGCCATTCATTTGGGCACGGAGATTTATCCAGTTTGCCTGGAGCACCTTGTGGTGTCCTAGATATTAAGCGGAGACTCTTCTGTAGATCTTCTGAGGTGCAATAATTTATTAATTTTTTGTTATTGTTTTAACTTTGGCAACACTGTCCCATGCACATGTATATGGTCTACCTGAATCATGTTGCAAACTATTTCCAACTTGGTTAAATAACAGCTTTGCTATGACAATGACTATGATTTTATAGATCCCTGACAAACAAAATTGATTTCCACTAACCCTGTCAAAAAGCCAGAGGAGATCTAGCCTTTCTGTCTTCCACCATGACTTTCTGGGGTGAGTCTTTACTTTGTATGGAAATACCCATTCTCAAAGGAATTAATAACACAATTTTTAATTCTGCATTTTCAAAATGATTTTCATTTCTAAGCATTTGGTTTCTGAGTGGAAACTGTCAATGTGTTGTCTTTGAAATGCCTTTTTAGCTCTGTTTAAAAGCTGATTCTAAATTATTTGTAAATTTGATATATTATTGTCCAACTGATGGCTTTTTAGCTTAAGGAACAAATGCCACTGAGTGCTGAACTACTATATGTAGAGAGAAATCACTGTTCACATATTAAAAAAAAATGCTGCTTTGTACAAAGAAATTTTATTAAGACTTAAGCTCTATGCTAGTAGCTTGCTATAAATCACAAGGATGTAGTGAAACACTGGAGTTCCAAGGAAAGTGAGAAGCAGAGTCACATTGATCTTAATTTCTTATTTTCAAATTAATTTATATATATATGATTGAACCACTTGGGGAATGATGGAAGACTTGGTTTCTGTAGATCTACAGCATCAGAAGACCGATCTGTGGGGCTTTAGCCTGTGATTTGCTGGGTGTTCATAGCCTACAACAGGCTCTAGCCTGTCGTATTTTAGGTTAAGCATAAGCTAACGTGTGTTTATGGACATGGTATTCTGGTGTGCTCAACCTGTTGAGTTGAGTTCTGTGAATGAAACACAAAATTTACTAGCACATTGTAAAACTTTCAGGACTTCATTCTTTGTAGTGGAATTGCTTTTTGTTTACATCTATTTGAAAGAAGAACTAAGCCTTGTCACTTGTGGAGAAAAAAAGTTTCTGATTCTACTACAGAGTTTGGGGGTACCAGGAAAATTATCCTTTTCTGTTGGGAGTCAAGTAAAAACTGGAAGTATTCCATTTTTGTTTAAAACAAAAATTAAAGCACTTCCTTAAATTTGAAAATGTATTTTGAATTCTCAGTAGGAAACCAAACACTAACAAAATGTCATTCAGTCTTAATGCTTACTGAAATTCAGGATAAGATGCCAGCTGAAAACTTCCTTGATGGACATATTTAATAAAATAATAAATATTCAGAGTTATCTAGAATCAATTCCCTAGTCCTGTTGGCTGAAATCCCATTTTCAAGGTTGAAGCAGTGTATACAATTCTGAATTTGGTACAGAAAGTGTTAGTATACACTGATTTGGCAAGTCTGCAAGGCTGACTGGCAGCGTACTTCTGGACACATCCTGTATTTCTTAATGTAAGTCCACGCCAACATAGTCCTGTGCTTAGCTCTGGAAAACTGTATTATAGCATCTGTTCTTGGTCGCATTAGTAGTTTTCCAATGCTTAGCATATTTAAAGGGTTCTATAGCCTAACCAAAATAGGTGTCTAGGCTTCCATTTTAAAGTGATTTTTCAGTCTGCTCTGGAAAATGTGTACCTGCAGGTTTTTATGCAAGGACTTTCCATGTGAACACCCTGCAGGGGAGAAGAAATTCTAGGGAAGGCCTTCTCCTTTGCAAACGAGTGTCAGACTGCTAACCTCTGGCAGTGTTTTGGCCACATGTTGATCCTGGGGAGCTTCTGCTTATTGACGTCGGACCAGGCACTTAAAGAACAAAGTTTGGAGGATGAGGAATAAAAAATATGGTCATTCGGGTGAGCTTCTCTAAAAGCTGGCATGTAGTGGCTGCCGATTCTGGAGGACAGTCACATACCAGTTCCTGGGCTAGGACGTGTCTGGTCTAACCCTCATGGTGAAGCTGTTCTCAGAAATACTACAGTCATGTACACAAATCAAAATACAGTATAAACCCCCAAAACTGGACTGTTTCTTGTATTTGTTTGAGAGACAGTAGATGACTGATTTTCTTCAAAAGCAAAGGAGTTTTAGGGATTTAATTCAGCTGAGGAGGTGGCTCTTTCCTGTGTAAATTCAGATGAAGCTGTGACAAATGCTTCTTTCTTTTTTTGAACATATGTCTCTCTTCATGCCAAGATGGTATTTGTTTAGCACATAAGCAGACTAGAGTGAATAGTGTCAATGTGTTATTGTAAATGCAATTAACTACTAACTCAAACATATTTTACAAGAGGACTGTGGAAGCAGATGGTTTACTGTAGCTGACTTTATTTCCTGATTCTTATTTATTTTGAGAATGTTTTCTTCTCTTAACAGGCTTGGGCATTTTAAACCTGGATAGCTTTACAAAGGGGAAATAGTAATTAAAGAATAAAAATTAATATATACATATCCTGTAAATAAACATTTTTTGTCACCCTTGTGCTACCTGTATTATTTTCCAATTAGGGAAACTTTACATACTCTTCTTACACCATCATTAGGATGCAGTACTCTCTTTAGCGAGTGCAAACATTGTTGGAAAGACTTTTTGATGTATTAGTCTTTCAACACCAGCTTAGAATTCAATAATTCTTCAAAGGTAATCTGGCTTTAATTTAGAAAAAAAAAGGGGGGGGGAGAGGAGAGAAAGCAGAGTGTATGCAACAGTGTTTGAGCTTCATTCATTTGCACACAGCATTTGTGTTACAAGAGATTCTTTTATTTCATTGTGTCCAAAAATTTGACTTTTTTTTCCTTTGCAAAAGATCTCTTCAACATTTCAGAATTGTGTATTTCTCATTTTCTAGATCTCAGTTAAAAGGTGAAAGGGTTGTCTTTGTAAAAAGAAAAAATACTATTTTTAGTAAATACTAAATATTTTTAGTAAATACTAAATATTTTTAGTAAATACTAAAAATACTATTTTTAAGTAAATAAAATGTTTTATTTTCTTATGAATATGAGAATCTCCTTTAAAGTAAGTGTGTGTATAGTATCTTGCAGTTCATGTATACACATGTACACACATACATATAAAGTGTTGGTGCAGTACTTAAAACCATTGCTCATTATCTGGTCTGGAATGATTTCCATTGCTTGTGCAGCTGATCATGTCAGTTTGTAAAGCGTAAGGCCTCATCATGTAACACCAAGGAACTGCTCAGTACGTACACATGCCCCATGTGTGTATAGCCATCAGGAGAGAAGGACATAGGCATGTATAGGGAATAGATCACTAAGGAGCAGGGACTAGCTTGTACATTGAAGTAATGCCAAGTATCACAAGTCTAATCTCACGTAGCTGTCATGTTTTCTCACATCTGTCCCGATTGCAGAGACTTGCAAAGGTTGCCAATGCAACACTGTTCAGTCTGGTGTATATTGCAGGCAAAACCTGCCTAGTTCATGTGATTTAAATCAAATTGGGATCCGAGTGATTTACTGGCTTATCAACAAGTAAGTAACTGGCAATTCATGACACACTTGGGACCAGTGCTGGCAGTGCAACAGATAAACTAGTTTTTACCAGAAGTCTGGTAATCTCTTAGCTGCTGTCTAATCCAGTTGATGGTTGTCTTTGCTTTACCAAGACGAGTTTGGGGCAAACACCCTCTCACCACACCCTTACCCCTGCTGTGCTGTCTGACCTGGTGCTGCCCAGCCCAATTTGAGGCTGTGCCGTGCTGGTGCCCCCACAGCTGGCCTTCTCAAAGAGCAGCCACCGGCCTCTCCTACGTTTTAGTGGATTTTAACGTGTTTAAACTGAGGAGCTGAGCTTTGTGAGCAAGTAAATATAAGAAAAGCAGCGGAGGTGTAATCGTTCTGAGCTAGAGGTCTGTTCCCACACAGGTGACAGACCTCGATACCTCTCACTAGTATGACATCAGCGTGCAAGAAATAAAATGTACACTTCATATACATCTATACAAAGATATATACATCATATTCTGTATATACCCAGGCATATGTGTATATTTGGGTTGGACTCAGCACACCGAAGGGCACAGCCGCTGAAGGAGCCGCAGTCGGCCGGGCCTGCCCCTGTGCCGCCCACGGCAGGCGCCGAGCTGCGCCTCAGCGGCCTCCAGGCGGAGCTCTGGGCTCGGCGTTCAGCGGGACGCCACCGAAGGCTCAAAGGCTGCGAGTCTCACACAAGACCCGGCTTCAGGCTTTCTTATTGCTCGTAGTGGAAGGAAAAAGGCCTGCTAGAAAGTGATGCTTGAAAAGGAGACACCGCTTCCTCCACCCCCCCCCCCCCCCCCCCCCCTTTTCCCCCCCAGTTCGGCAGATTGGCCCCATCTTCAAAACTGGCTACACAGTAGAGCTGGACTGGGTTTGGGCTCTTTGACCACTAGGAATGAATTCTGCAGCTTGAAATCTAGTTCTAGTGCAAGAACTATGTGCAATTACGGTCATTTACAGGCTTCTCCAGAAAAAGCTTCTCTAGGCTTAAAGAAGTATTGCTATGCCCTGGAGCATCTTAAGTATCCCAAGTCAGGTACCACAGTAGTAGCTGAAGTAGGGCACTACACAATGTTCATCTTGAAGGATTATAATAGTCTGGAAAGAGGAAATCATAATAGGAGAATACCAACAAGGAGAATAAATCATACATATAGTGCTTTAGTTCTTTCACTGTGCATTACAAGTGTACTTTTTACACTATATCCGCAAGAGTTTGAGAGAACAAGCCCTTCATCTGCAACAAAAGGCTGTTGGAGTGTCTTGGTGTCGTGGTTTAACCCAGCAGGCAGCTAAGCACCACACAGCCGTTCACTCACTGCCTCCCAGTGACATGGGGGAGAGAATCATGGAAACAGTAAAACTTGTGGGTTGAGATAAAGACAGTTTAATAGGACAACAAAGGAAAGGAAAATAATAATTATGATAAAGGAATATACAGAACAACTGTTGCACAGTGCAATTGCTTACCACCCGCTGACTGATGCCCAGCCAGACCCCAAGCAGTGGGCCCCATCCCCAGCCAACCTTCCCCTCCCATTGTTCAGCATGTCACCATATGTTATGGGACACCCCTGTGGCCAGTTTGGGTCAGCTGCCCTGGCTGTGTCCCCTCCCAGCTCCTCGTGCACCCCCAGCCTCCTCACTGGCAGGGCAGTGTGAGAAGCCAAACAGTCCTTGGGGCTGTGTAAGCACTGCTCAGCAACAACTAAAACATTGGGGTGTTATCAGCATTATTCTCATCCTAAATCCAAAACACAGCACCATGCCAGCTACTAGGAAGAAAATTAACTCTATCCCAGATAAAACCAAGGCACTTAACTAAGGTAGGAATCGTGGCTGTTGCAAATTTGGTGGCAAGAGCAGGTAGCTCGGGGCTCCTCAGCAATGCTCTGAAACCACCACCCCGTTTACTTTAATCCCCGTGCTTGACTTTCTTCAGTGGTATTATGAAGGCAAAGAGTGAGAGTGCTCCAAAAAATGATGCCCTTGGTTTAGGTCATTTCCTGTAATACAAACAAAGGAGACCACGTATGGATGACCTAGTTAAATGGGTTGTGTTATTAATGACTTTCCTATGGCTGTAATAACACTTCAAAAGTTAATAGCTGAATGTAAGTAGCAGAGATCACCTCATATTTCATGGGTTAAAACCTTCAGCTACCAATGCCTTGGAAGCTCTGCCAGAAAACAAAACAAAACCCACCACCAACAACAATCAAACAAAAAAACACATCTAATTGAATAAGCTTCCTGAGCTGGGAGAAACAATCCTACTTTGTGGACTGAGAAATTCTAGAAAATGTTGGTAATATGGGATTAACTTGACTGTGGATCTTATCTCTGTGTTGTATCAGATACTTGTGGTTGAACACAAAGGGTTTTGTTTCACAAAAGACAGGAGAAAAAAATGATGGGGGAAAATGGTAAGTAGTCAGGACATTAATTTATGTAAACTGAGAATCTGTCTAGAGCACATATTGTGTCTGAGTAAACTGAAATCTGAGCCAACATTTGCTTCACCAGAGGCAGAACAGAGAAGTCCCTTTGTTGAGAGAAGAGATCTTGCGCTCTGACCTTTGGAATATCATGAGTATTTTGTAACGTGTCATTTGGGAAGTGAAATATATTGGCCTTGTCATGGATTTCTAGATGCAGAACTGAAACATTCGCGGGGCACACAGAAGGTGACTCCAGCATCCCAGGAGCAAAAGATAAAAGTAGTCATTTGCACATGCTGTCTTTTTCAAGTTAACTAACACCAAGATTTAACTTTTTTTTTTTTTTGTTAATACTCCTTCTTAACACATCAGCTTGCCATTAATTTTGCAACACTCACCTTATTTTTTTAATTGCTCATTTAAGTAGGGATGATTAAGCTGGATCTGATTGGTGACTGAAAAAGAAATGATTACCACAAGAGGCTTGCTTATCTGGGCCCTCCTTGCACATGCAAGCAGAAACACCACCTCTATAGACACCGTCACCATTTCACTGATTGTCTGGTTTTGATTTTTCTTTCAAAAGATTACACACAATGACACAGTTTTCTCATCTGCTTGTTACCATGGAAGTTACTATCCCCTTACTCAACTCAAAGAAGAATTGCATAATGGTTTAATCAAGTTAACATTACCCTACAAGCTAAGTTTTCTATATTAATACATCAACACACACAAAAAATAAACTCAGGGCAAGACTTTCTGTAACTGTACAGAGTAACTGCCATAATAAGGCAGATTTCTTACCTGATGCCTCTGCTTATCTCTGTAACAAAAGTATAGGTACTACAGAATGAGGGAGCCCTTCCCATCATGAGCTATCCAGTAAGATGGTTATTAAAACCGCTGAGGTCTTCTAGGGAAGAGTCACAGGAAATCTGAAAACAAAGATTCTGTAGGAGGTTTGCCATATAGTGCAGATCCTTCCTAAACTGCATTGTTAAATTTACTTATTTATTGTCAAACATGCAAAGCTGCGATGAGATCTTGAAAGGTCAATGTGCAACCTTCTCCCATTAGGCACTTGCTAGATGAGCGATACCTGACAGAACAACATTAATTGCAAACCAAATGACCGAGAAGCATTTCATAGTCATCCTCAATATTTCCATAAAACAGCTGCGATTTCTTCTAGATGAAAGGCATTAATTCCCAGGGGATTCAGAGAGCAGAGGCTTCTTTCTCCACCACATTAAAGCAAATTCCCTAGCGTCCTGTTTAATGTGATGGAAGAAAAGAGTATTATAAAGTCTAGAACAGGCTAATAATTTACGATCTGGGATATTTAGATTTACTTGAAATTCAGTCAAGACATCCCAAGACACAGTTCCTGTATACAGACAGTAGACTCACCAGATCAGCAAATCATCTAATTTTAACCTGCTGACAGGTCTATGGGATCAGCAGTAACACGAGGACAACACCAACTGGCTTACTATGCAATTAGAGTGAATCATGTAATTGCTTTCTTCCTCATTTTCAAAGTAGAGGTAATACAATACCTCCCAGATGCAGAGCTGGGACAAATTCCTGTTTTGGAGAGCACTTTGATGACTCTTGAGTCACAGGAGTGCTGAGCATGAAACAACGAGCATTTAAGATCTCCGTGAAGATTTTAAAATGGGCAAAAGGGGTAAAGGTCCCCATGAAGATTGTGCTGAAAAACATGAAAACAGCTCAAAATACTACTCCTGAAGGCTCAACAAAAGCTTGTGCAGAACCTACCAAACTTTCAACATAGCTGAGACTCAGCCAGCACTGGGAGTTGAGCCCAGAGTCCCATTTATTAGGCCAGTGCTTTCATCAGGTGAGCCATGGCCCAGTGCCAGGTGAAACCCACCCTGATGGTTTCTGCACTGAGGGGGTGAATTTCTTCTCTGATGTTACAATATCCCGCGTTGGAAGGGACCCACAAGGGCCACTGAGTTACCCATTCTCAAAGTTCAAACAAATAAACATGCATGTGAGGACACAGTTCAATACCCTAACATCCCTTAAAGTATGTCTTATACATCACAGCAATAACACTTATCTGGTTTTCAATGTTGCATCTGCCCAGAAATCTGAGTGCTCTCACTCTGGGACAAAGATTTAACTGAAATGAAGACAGGAATGATAGGAAGAAAGATCCCCTAGACCTAGTATTCTATGAAGGGATGGTCTCTTGCATCTTTCTTCCCTTCCTTGGGGGTTCATGACTGTGGACTAGTTCACAAAACAAAAAAATTATCAAAAAAATAAAAATAAAAACAAATCCTCAAAACAACTGCAATAGCAGCAACTTCAGAGCTCAAATCTTCAAAATTACTCCCTGCTTATTAGTGTTTGCTGTACATAGAAAAACAAAAACATCTAAAACTTCTATAGAAAGTTTCTCTTGTTATCAGTGCTACTACTAGAAACTCAGATATCTACTAGGATAATTGCTATTCCTTCACAGTTGTATTTCAGCAAAGAAATAGAAGCCACACATGGAAAAAATCAAGTTGCAGTTTAATGAAGATTTACAAGGTAGAAACAATTTGGGACAGACATACTCATAGAACACTAGCTTTCCACATCCCTTTCTTCTGCAACCCCTTTATTCTGCAACTATGAATCCCCAGAGCAACAAAGAGATGCTTAACACCAAAAGATGAGGACAGCAGCATACTGGAAAACGGACTGGATAGGCTATTCTGTCTTCCAACTGTCAGGTGCAATTTGGAGAAGTAGTGAATTTGCTTCCTTCCTTAAGCTGGTTCAATGAGAGTATTATACTCACAGTAACGCATGGGAACAGTGGGAAAGGTATGAAGTGGGAGTTTTACAGGGACTCATTCTTGACTGAATACAGTCAGCATTTTTATTAATTTGGGAGTATACAAGTCAAAAGCAGAGAAGTGGTGTGGGCAGGCTGCAAGTGCTGTGGAAGAACAAAAATGCTGCAGGATTATTAAATTTTAGTAACAAAAAATAAAATGCCCAGTTTAAGACAATCACCTTTGGAATGGAACAGTGTTACTGCTTGCAACCCTTGTAATTAGTTCACTCTGCTGCAGTTTCAGCTTGAGCACTCCTTTGCTCCTTGTAAAGACCACAATTCCACTGTTACATTCTAATGAATGAAATGATTGAAAGCTGGCTTCTGTTGTACTAAAATCATGAGGAAATGGGTGGGAAATAGTGCCAGAAGAGGCACTAGAAATAGGACATTATAAAAAATGCCATCAGTACAAGACAGACTTGGAAGCCATCTCCATCAGAACGTTAGAGGCTGCCATGGATTGCACACCTCAAAGAAAGAATTCTGCATTTCCCTTACTGGGATAACCATTCAGTAACCAATAACATAGGCTAAACGATGTGACAGACTACTGAGTAGAATCACATTTTCCACCTCAGGTTAGGGAAACCTTGATTTTTAACTGACCAGAGATGTCTACATATGTGACAATAAATGTTTTGAGACAGCAAAATGTCTTATAAGCTTTAACAGCAGCGCAACAAAATGCACATTGCTTTATCTTCTCATGACTAAACTGTAAGATGTTTATGTTGTTTTATCCTTAGTGACTAGATTTGCGTGTTTACTTGCAGTACTTTAGAACAGCCTAGCATATACGATCCAAGCACCTTTTCAAGATTTTTTGAAACATTTATAGTTGTAAAGCTAACACTAATATACACAGTTCAATTATCATCTCAAATATACAAGTGACATCTGACAAAAGATAACATGAATTTTCAATATGGTGACATAACGTTATTGAGTTCACTCAACGTCTCTGAGGATTCAGGTAGACTATAAAAAAGATTAGTTCCTTTTATATTTTAATCTTCAACAGAAATACAGTAAGTTTTTTGGTGTCTTGTTACAACATTCTCATTCATTTTCACGCAAACAATTTTTGGTACAAACAGAACTCAGACTTAAAGCTGAGTAACTGTACGAAATCATGTGAGGTAAAAAATGTCTCTTTCTAATAATATTTTTATTCTTTTACCAGACAAAGCATCAAACATTTTTTCTACAATGGAAAAGAGAAGACAGGTGTTTTGTCCATAGTTTTATTTCACCAGGAAGGTTCATACAGTTCTGCATAAAGGTCATTGTATGCACAGTCTGATGTACAAAGCTCCCTTTGAAAACTCCAGCACAAAGACACTGCATATTAACAACATTAAACAACGATGTGGGTGGTATGGGAGGGGGGATTAAAACAAAACAGCATTCTTCCTATCGGAAAAGCAGAATAAAACAAGGCACTTTCAGTAAATAAGTGAAGAACAGAAACAATCTGTATCAAATATTCCACAAAGCTGAGCAAGAGCACTGTAACAAAATTCTGCAGTAATGAACAAGTAAAATACAAAAAGGCACTACATAATCCTCTCCCTGCAACTCCCCTTTTCTCAACCAATTAGCCAACTGAACTTGGCACAATGAAGTCTTAATTATAAAGTGCATCTCCTGTCTCAATATGTTTTGAAAAATAGGCTTTAGAACACATGTAGCGATATCCCCACATGTACAATATATTGAAACAAAAACACATTGCAACTAGATTCAATCTAGTACTGAACTGTGCAGAGAAAAATATGGCTTCTTCACAAGTCTTTCATTTATCTCCATATAATCTGGAATATTTTTAAACAAACATGAATGCATTAGCAAGATGATAAGAGGTAGTATTCCAAGTAAAAGGCAAACTCACCGATTTTATTGTTACATGGATATATGGCAAAGGTATCCCAGGTTTTAAAAGCAGCATTATCAAACTAAAAGTATTACAGCATGCTATCTTGGGATGAAAATACACAGTGTTTTGGGGGTCTCATATTAGTTCCTTCAGCAAAAATGACCATTTCTTTTTTTTTTTTTCTTAAAATGTCACACTATAATGTTGTTTCGTAAGTATTTCTCTCTTGGTTAAGTTTTCCTATTGCATTGCATTAAAATTTCCAGAGAAATATTCTTCAACTTTAGAATTTAAAAACAACATATGCTACAATCTTATTAAACGTAAGATGAGTCCATCTTTACTTTAACAATCATTAACGTATGGCTATTAAGAATATGAAAACACAAACACCAAACAGATGAACACATTGAATGTGTCACATCAGTGGCAACGTATGACATGCTAGTTAAATGTGTTTGTTGATTTAAAGTTTATGCCACTCAGCTATGAAAGTCAGCCAAATTGTGTATGTACACTATCTAACTTTTAGCTGATTTTAGCCCTTATTAGACTTTAATATATTAAATATATAAAGGCTAGATAAAAACTGAACTCAAAGCAGCACTGGGTATATTTCTTATGTTAACAATTTGTAAGGATTTATGTAAACATTCAATATGTGCATTCTTGCTCTTTGCTGTAAATTCTTTACAGCTACTATACGCCCCTACCCACAGAGTATGTCCCAAGCACGAAACTTTCCCAGATAACAGCAGATGCTACTGATCTATTCTTCTTCATCAGCAGTATATGCTACTTCAGCAACTTCAATTTCTGGTACAGAATTTTCAGGCAGAGAGCCGCTCCAGCATGCCTCATGGTTCTCTTTATCTGAGCTGCAACAACAGATCAATAAGCTTTGTCAAATGGAAACTAATAGCACTCTCTACAGTCATTTTATGCCTGCAATCCACCAAACATTTACAAAGCTTGTTCAGCTTATCACTTACACTAGATCTAAGACCTAAAATCATCCATCCTGATGGCCTTTATGAAACATGGGATAGCTACAGAGAGGTGCAAAAAAAATGCTAAATTCCTCGGCTGTGCAGAATAAGACCAACCATTTAAAAACATACTTTAAGAAAAATTAAAAACACATTTTAAGTAAAGTAATAGTATTTACCAGCCATTCTCACCCAGGGTACCCTGGTCTGCTTCTACTGCAGAAGACTCCACCTCACCACTGCACTCACTTTCTTCTCCTGACATTTGACGAGTCATTTTTCCTGAAGATAAATCCCTGTAACAAATAAGAACAGAGTACCACCAATCTATTTATAACAAGCATTCATCAGCAAAAAGCTGTTTGTTTCATTTTAAACTTTACAGTTTCTGGGAACCTATCAACCTCACTCCTAACATGACCCATATTCTTTTTATTACTACAGAGGTGCAGGGTTTGCACTGGATAGCTATTTAAACTATTTAAACAAAATTCAATCCTCTTCTTGTATCTCAGTTTGGTAGCTGTACAAAATAATTCAGATCCCGGAGAAGTGACTATGACTTTAGGTATGAAATTAGAAGCATATGATCTACGCCACGTTCATCTTGCTTCAGTGGCAGAAGGAACAAAGCCAAAACACAGAAGACAGACAGACAAGATGATAAAAAGATTTCTTCAACAATTTCACAAGTTTCTCCATTGTAACTTTAGATGCAAGTTTGCCAGAGTAATACAACCTCCTACTAAAGGGACAGGTAATACTTTTTTTCTTAACAGCAACATAAACTGATGGTCCAACTAACCTGACTAGAAATGGAAACTTGGTCATGTAAAATTATATACAAAAAACAAAACCAAAAGAACCCTAGTTTCCAAAATATTTATCTGTATGGAAAACAAACAAATTTAGTGTTGAAATCCATCACTTGAATTGGAAAGTCTTACAAACAATTTCACGTTGAAAATAATTTTACTATATTCACTTTTAAAATACATGTATATATTTGAACAACTATTGTTTCCATACCTTTAACATGATTTTAAAGTAATACTTCAGTATTAATTATCTAATTAATTACTGGTCTATCTTTGGGCCAAACCCAGCACGGTATGTAAAAGCCTGTAAGTCTGATACTTCATCCAGTTTTTCACACACATTTTAGGCACCTGGCCTTTAGAGTGCAAAGGCAGAAGATGCTTAATTGTTGTTGGGCCATCAGATCAAAACATTTCAACAAGGCAAAGGTAATGTTCATTCCTTTTGGGTTCCATTCCTATCAGACAAACTGATTATTGTTTTTTAAACAAAGTCACAGCATTACTTGGTATCTTACTTTTACAGCTAAAAATCACAGGTGTTATTTTCCATCAGCACTTCAGCTACTACTTGACTGATTTTCAATACTGTTAAAGCATCTTGAAAACAGACAGGGTATATCCGTATTAAAATAAAAAAGAACAATGAAACAAAACATCTGTCTTCCAGGAAAACAATAAAGAAGAGAAGCCCTTCTTGTTACTCATGGCTTCTTATTTTAGTTTTAATCATACAAAATTTCTTGCCACAATGTTTTAGCCAAATACAAGTTACTTAGTTTTCATTGGCTATTTCAGCATTTTTGCCAGTACTAAATCATGATTTTCTTGAAAAAGAGGAAAAGCATCTTTTAAACTCTCAGTTACTTGTCTTCAGGAGTAGAGTTACAAACTAAACATAGTTAGTATCAGAAATCTCAGTAAAATACACCAATTCCATTTAAATCCTTTTCCAAATCTAGCCTACTTAAACCATACATTCAAAAATGTAACTTGTTAGTCAACCTGGAAATGCCAGAATTAGCAACCTAAGCAATATTGAAGTACACATACTAAAGCACCCATGGGAATTTAGTCCTTTGCTACGGAAACCCCACAAAGACTGGCTCAGCAGGCCCAGCAGGACACTGAATATTAACTCCCCTGCACCTGCTGCAAAATTTAGCAGACATGCGCCACGAAGCTCTCCTATGAAACGCCACCAATTTTTTTCTTTGGATTGAAACGGACAATCTCCAGTGATATTTAAAAGCTATCTGTGGCAACATTCCAGGCAATTCAGAACTAAGTTAGACATTAAAACAGGCATATAGTCGCTTTATCATGATGTTCTGTCAAAGCTTTGAGTACAGGGGAAATATTGTAACTCAAAGCAATTTTTCCACTGCTCTCACCTCTATCAGGGCACTTCACATATCCAACATTTCAAAAGCAGAATAGAATCTTTACCTTTTCTTTACAAGATTTAAAGGATTAACAAACATAATCCTAGTTACTTTAGAGGGAGAAGACAGGACAACACTTTTGCAGTTATTTGTATTGAACAAAAGCTTTTAGCCAGAGAAAGATTACTGAAAATACTGCCTTGTGTGCAGTTATGTGGGAAAATTGTTTTCAAGAATACATTTAAAGCTGGTGCTTCCGACTATCCAGAGAAAATGCCTTCATGTCAAAAAACTCCTAGAAGTCCTACAATTTCTACATACCTAATTCTTCTTTCAATAGCATCTATATGAAGTTGTTTTTCATTTAACAGTTTCTTCAGTGATTCCACCTCCCTTTGTTTTTCAAGCAGTTCTTTTTGTAGACGGTAATTTGTTTCCTCCAGAGTTTCACAGAAAGCCTAAGAAAGATTTAAGAACATCTTCAATTTTACTTCAGTGGATTGCCTTTGTTGATTTTTCTTTTAGAAATATCAAACTGCAACAGAATTGTAGCTGCTTTTCTTTGTATTGATTACCATAAAGAGCAACATACTTAAAAAAAATAAAAAATTGTCTTTAATAAAACATGACACTTTGCTTTGAGCAATGAATTTATTATACTATATTGCAATACAAATACTTTACTGCATCCTTTGTGTCACAATAAAATAAAAGGTTTTAGAGAAAGAGGTTTCCCTCTTCTGACATGCAGTCCCTAATATTGAACCTTTTGCCTATACAGAACATCAGCTGAAATCACTTACTCCCTTTGTCCTTCATATAAACTTTGGTTTCACATAACTTTGAAGTCAGTTTCCTAGATCTAAGTAACAGAGATGCTAAAAATATTCAGAAAAAGTGAATATTCTTCACTTATACCAGATAAAGATAGAAAGTTACAGTTGGGAACCAAATAGCTGTTGCAAATACGACAATCATAAAAACTCTAAGACCAATATATTTTTTTTTTTAAGAAGCTTAAAGAAATATTAAGAGTACTGTTGACTCAGTCATAGCAGGTATTTTGCGTTACTCTGCTGAGGATGACATGTATATAGCACACCCTGAAGAATTTGACAGTAAGCAGTCTCAAGACTTCACATGAAGAGCTTAACATATAGTGCAATATTCACTGAATGCAGGAAACAATCAAAGTGTTGGCACAGAGCCTGGTGATCTACTACTGGTAAAAGTGAGCCTACCAACAGTCATGTGCAATTCTGATTTAATAATTTACATGTTCTTGCTAAATAAGGAAACCCATTACCGAGGCTCTCTTGGATTAACATTACATGCAACTAAACACTAATTCATAGAATTCACTATATATAAACATTTTATATGATGTTAACTGATTCTCACTTAAAAATGCTGCTACGACTGCATTCCTAAAAGTGCAGTGTTTTTCAACCCAATTAACCATTTCTATTTTTTTTTTGCATTGAGTTTTAATTTCTTTTATTGACAGAGATAGCAAATTTATCTTAGTTGACAAGCATTTAAGACCAATCAGCTTTATCCACATCTTCTAGAGCCAAGAACACATTACACACAATTCAATCTTCACGCAGCATTTTAGGTGAACCCTAGCAATCATTTCCATTAAGCATTACTCCTGTTTCATCCAAGCTAATTAAATGAATTCTAGTGCATGTTGTAAAACTGTTTGGGTTGCTGCTGGCCTAACTGAAAGTTGGCCATCATCTCCTTAAGAATATCATTAAGTTATATAATTTCTACCTTTGTATTACGTACATACAAATTTCCCTATTCACAGAAAAAATAAAAATATTCTATAAAATATTTATAAAAACTAAAAATTTCAGGAGATCAGACTTCAAGCTCTTCAAAAAACTTCTTAGAAGAAAGAATCCATGGGCTACCAGCCTGGAAAGAAGATGAGTCCAGGAGAGCTCATTGATATTCAGTGACTACCCCCTCCAAGCTCGAGACAGGTTCATCCCGACAAGTAGGAAATCAAGCAAAGGTGACAGGAAACATGCATGAATGAGCAAGGAAGTGCACAAGCAGTGGAAACATAGAAAGATGACCCAGAAGGAGCTGCTCTCTGATCCTGCACTGATAAGAATTAGGAAAGTAAAAGCCCAACTGGAACTTAATCTGGATGTAAAAAGAAAGAAGGAAGTACTCTGTACATGTACATATTCAACAAAAAGGAAGACTAGGGAAACTGTGGACCTGCTGCTGAATGGAGTGTGAGAACTGGTGACAGATGGCACTGAACAGGTTGAGGTACCTGATGCCATCTGCTCCTCAGTTTTGACCGGTAATGCTGGTCTTCAGAAATGCAGGCCTCTGTGACCAGAGGAAAAGACAAAGAAGGGCAAGACAGACTTACCCTTGGTAGAAGAGGATCAAGTTACGGAGCACAAACCGGACATACATAAATCCATGGGGCCTGACAGTTTGCACCCGTGAGTGTTGAGGGAACTAGCTGATTTTTAGCTTAGTGTCCAACAGGACCCCAGAGACCAGGATTCAAAGATCATCATCAAAAGATAATTAAGGGACTGGAATATCCTTCACATGAGGAGAGGCTGAGAGAGCTGATATTCTTCAGTCTGGAAAGAGAAGGCTCAAGGTGATCTTATCAATATGTATAAATACCTGACAGGAGGGAATGAAGAAGAGCGAGCGACACTGCTCAGCAGAGCCCACTGACAGGAGGCAATGGGCACAAATTTAAAAAAAAAGGAGATTCAATCTGAACACAAGAAAACACTTTTTAAAAACAAACAAACAAAAAAAACCTCTCCCATTGTGAAAGTGATCAAAAACTGGAGCAGGTTACCCAGAGAAGTCATGAAGTCATTGCCTGTGGAGATGCTCAAAACCTGACTGGACATTGGTCCTGGGCAACCTGCAGCAGCTGACCCTGTTGAAGCAGGGTGTTTGGACTAGGTGATCTCCTAGAGGTCCCTTCCAACCCCAACCACTCTGTAACAAGATGTACTAACCCCAGAGACTAGAATTTCGTGACAGCTACGTCTGATAAATTCTTAGAAATGGTTAATGGACAGCAGTTAACTACAGCAGCACAACTATTTTAATAGTTTGTCTAAATTTGTATGGTGAAAGAATATCCCTGACACTTCACCACAGTATGCATGACTAAAGTTTCTAGAGAAGGTACATTAATTATCTTAATTATCTGAACAAGTAATTCCTGTAATTTTAATCTTAGCTATTTAATGGTAAGTTGCTTAAAATGAAAAGTAACCGTGTAGAAAATCAAACAGGAGTCCAATACACAAAATACACCAAATCCTTCAGACATACATACCAATGGAACAAAAGCCAAAGCACTCCCACTTGCACACAAAACAACAAAATGCAAAATATAAATTTAATTGCAGGAGCTTTACTTAACATTCATAATTCTGCAGTATTAACAATGTACAAGCAATTCCGAAGCATTTTTATTTTATCAAGTAAGAAAACTAAGATGACCAGTTCTAGACACACTTCATATAGCTAAGCATGCCAGTGAAACATACTTCTAACAAAACAGACTGCAGCATACAGTATTTATTAGTTGTCCACTGTGCTCACATGCATGTTGTAAGCCTGCTGCCTTACAAACTACCTGACACTTACTTGCCACCACTCAGTTATCTGCAAGAATACTATTTTCAGTGGTAACAATCACTCCCTTCATTACATCTCACAGAAAGAATATTTTACAGCAAGGCTTGAAGTTTATGGTGTACACATTGTGACAATGTGTTGAGTAAGCCTTAAAAAAACACCTCTATTTATATTCAGAACAGGACTACTTCTACCACTAGTAGTTGCCTTTAAACAAACAAACAAATTTCATACACTATTCATAAGGGCAAAAAGGAAGCGACTGTATCTTGGGACAGGGATCAGGTATAGCAGTCAAAGATCATCAGTGTGCACCAACTATCAGCAGACTCTTGTCAGTTTTAGAAATACATACATTTGCAAATGTTTGTGAAAGGGTGGAAATGTCCCATTTGCAACATCCCAGCATATTTTACAATGTTTCAACAGCTACTGCTTTCTACTGCCTATCATATTACATAGCACTTACCCTGCTCTCTTCTAGACTATCAAAAGGACCTGGAGGATCATCCAGACAAAGAAATTCTCTCACTGCAAGGCTTTAACAGATAAAATAGAGTGAATTACTTAAAGTACAAAAAAGCAACAATACTTACAGATGGTGATACAAGGTCATATTACTTTAAGGATGCAAACATACAACCTTGTATTACTCTCAAGTATTCAAAATAATGTCAATAAACTAGCAAGTCTCACTGATATGTGTTAACTAGGGACAGTTTTTAAAATATAACCTAAGAAGTTGCACAAGTACACTGAAAAGTTTTCAAACAAAAGGTAGTATTCAATTTAGGACAGTTTTTTCAAATCTTCACAGACTGTATCTTCAGAATACTACAATTAATTACCAAGTAATCTATTAGCAATTCTGTGCTTGCACTCACTACTTACAAATCCCTAAATCATTTCTTATTGCAATGAATGCCAAAAAAAAAAAAAAAGAGGATCCAAACTAATTCCCTGTCTCTTCCTCCTAAGTCGAAAGGTGAAGGCAAGAGGAAGAAGTTTTCTGCCCTGCTCTCATTCTCTACAATTGAGGCAAATGCGAAGTACAAACACAAGAAAGAAAACTTCTATCTAGCTACCAATCTGATCGAACAGCTTCAGATTCAGCAAGGAGAATGGAAAGTGACACTTCTCAGCTAACATTGGTTATGACATCACTTTCAGTTTTACAATGACTCTGAAGAGTATTGATCTAAAATGCATCCTGTACTGAACCTTTATTTTGTTGCTGGATTTGTGTAAGCCTGTTTCAACTTCTTTTTACAGATCTGAAGATGCAGGGGTTTATTCAGCCAACGGCTGGTGAGAATTTTTGTCTTCATATCCACTTTCACCCACGTAGCCCTTACACCAACATGAAAAATTCCTCCTATAGTAACGATCCATTCCTTTCTCCACTTAAACTATGTGAAAAGTTTCATTTTTTTTTTCTTTTTTTTTTTTTTTGAAAGTCCTCTCCACTGGCTTACATAAATCATTCCATGACTTGTGCAAGCCACAGCCTAAACTTTCTTCCACATAAATTAATAAAATTCTACTAATAAAACTAACATTATCTCTCCAACTAGCTCAGAAAGTGATCGATGGTAAAAGTCGATAAAACTGTTAAATTATTAGAAAAATAATCCCAAACCAACTGAAAAGTTATTCAGCCATATGAAGCACATTTTCAAGGAAGTTTTTTTTTTCCATCCAGATAGTTTCATCAGCTTGTTTGAAGTGACCCTTCTCTACCATGGTGCTCAAACCCATTTTTTTAATGGTTGAATTGCTCTTTTCATAAAGATGAAAGTTGTGCTGAATGAACTCACATGTGCCTAATGCAGAAGAATTCATTATATGGAAACACTTCTGCTCATCATTCCTCTCCAGTATCTTCATGCTTGACTCATACAGCTCAGTTCAAACATTTTAAAATATTTAATTTCTACATGTCATTAGTAATTTTATTTTGAAGTGTAATATCAGAATGACAGAACATACAGTAATGTTTATGCATGAAAAAGCAAATATGCAGAAGATAAATGTGCAAAAATATTCAATCTACAATCTACTTCTGAAAAGCCATACCCATTTTTTGTTCTCCCTACAGCTGCTGGCAGAACATTGTCTTTTTATATTGCTTT
Source organism: Anser brachyrhynchus (assembly GCF_964034855.1). NCBI lineage: Eukaryota > Metazoa > Chordata > Aves > Anseriformes > Anatidae > Anser > Anser brachyrhynchus. Next base: position 131,822,008 of record NC_137695.1, read on the forward strand.
GGAAACTTCTTGAAAGCTGTAGATTCACTGTACGTCAAGAAACTGAAAGCCACAGGTCACTGCAACATAAGACTACTAAAAACATTTTTTTTCTTTTTTTACTAACATATCCATCTGATGGCATAAATATTCACTTGCAGCCTAGCTTTACTCTGAGAGCCCGCTTTCCCCTCCATGTGTTATACCTCTTCCTTTCATTTAGCAAAAAGAAGAAAATTCTGTCTCTAGAGTGACAGTTCACAGAAACCTTCCACATCACATAACAGAGACTGCTGTACGTGGCTTCCTTTCCTTTATGCCGCTAAGCCAGCTGACATCCTTCTCAATGAAGGCAGCAACGCCAGCGCACACCCGTACTGAAAAGGGCAGGAAGGCGCAGGAAGGACAGTGCTGCACGAGAGATCTGTGACAAGACTCAGCAGCCACGTTTTCCCTTTCAAACTGCTTCTTGTACAGGGTGGGGGCAGAGGAGAGCCATGTCATTTATAAAGCCTGATGATACTTTTGTTTAGCAGGTTAAACTTCTTTCTGACACTTTGTGGAATTTTCTTGAACACATTAAACTCTGTATGCGAATTTCAATTTGATCTTCCACTGAATTCTCAATATAAGGCAAAAGATAAGAAATCTGCAGAATGCAGACTCTAAATTTACTCCTCTGCATGCCAAGCTAATATTTTATCTTTAAGCCGCTCGGTATATCTATTTTAAATAGAAATAGATTCACAAAATGACTTCTTTATCTGGAGTGCAGATTTTCCTCACAGTCAATACACCTCAATGATAATACAGTGCATAAAGAGAAACGAAAGAGACTTTTCTTCAAAGAGAAAAGGTCCTTCGCTTTTGGTATGACCTAAATAGTTTGATGTATTTGCAAAATCAGAGAAGGGTGAGATTTTAAAAAGAGGAAGCAGGGTCAGATTCTCACCACTGCTCATGTAAGGTGTAAATAATAATTGAACAGTAACTATTACTCTCTGGTAAGTGGATAAGAAATGAGACAGATCAAATTTATCTAATTTTAATCATATCATGAGGAATCCAGATTTTCCACTGATACAAACATTATATCCTGTCAGGGTATCTTATGTTTCAGAGTTTATATTCTTCATACAGAGCCTTACACAGCCAAGAGCCAGGCTTTCTTCAAAGCCATGTTACAGTTAACTACCTGCTCATTAATCAAAGTAAAAACAGATTCCACAAACATTTAAATTCCCTTCTGCATCTGATGAGTAAGTTGCCTTCACAACATTTTTTTATAATTATTACAGACGATTTTATCCAGCATAGACCACCATCAAGATATAAACGAGCTACCTCAAATACCTAGCTAGCTGCAACAACATGAAGCTCAGCACAAACCCTTCAGAACTATTCAAGAAGACTAAAAGTCCATCCAGCTCACTGGTTTACCACACAGCAGCGTAACATAACTGACATTTACAGAATTCCTTTTCTTGGCACAGCTATTACTGTGCAACTTAAAAACCAGGAAGTTCTTAACCTTCACAGCCATATATTTGATCCAGATGATCATGTTTAACAGCTACTGACAGAGAAACACAGACGTTGATGTTTGTTTTGAATTGAACCCATTTATGTTTTGAACCAGTTTCTGTTTGAATCCATTTATGTTTCCTGTCTCAAACATCTCACAACAAACCTTCACCCGGTAGCATGACTTATTGAGAGATGACTATGAATCATCCGAAAAATTAGCATCGTTTACTCAGCCTTCTCTATCCCCTTGATGATTTCACGTGCCTTGCTTAGCCAAGCCTTTCCCAAGATGACAGACTAAGTAGAGCTGAACTTTTCTGTGGATGTTTTTCTGTAGTTTTCTCAGTATTTCTAGCAGACCCTCTTTTGAAACTGAATACTGTGTTTTACTACTGTACTATGTGGAAGTGCAATTCAGATTCCCACAGCAATAAAGTATATTTTTGTTTACTTTCAAGTTCCTCTTCATCAATTTTTATTTATCCTTTTGACTATTTCTGGATACAGAATTGATTGAGAAAGCTATTTATATCAGTGCAAATGGTTCACTTCTATGTTGTAAAATCCAATTGAGTTTATGATTCTGTATGTATATGCTTACTGCCATTTTGCACTTGTAACATGTTATTTCATCTGTTAGTCATTCAGTGCCTAACAATCCTTCCACAATACTTCATGATCTCTTTGCTCACTTCCAGATATTCTGAACATTGGTGTCTAGAACTGTGATCCAGGATTCCATATGTAATATCCGTAAATTTCCAAAAACCTTTTTTCCTTACCTTTCAACTATTTTATGTGATTTCTCTCCTAACTACTTGTAAGATAGATTTTCCTCTTCAAAAGATATTACTTTTCCATATATTATTTGTTAATCTGCTTACAATATATATTTTTTTTAAATCGCAAGCAGTACCACAAGCGAAACTTACTTACTGATCTATAGTTCCCAGACTTGACACTCACATTGCTTATGAAAAGTGCCAAACGTAGTAACAGCCATTCTTCCAAAAACCTAAAATAGATGTGGGCAGTAGATACTCTCATACAACAGCCTAGCTATTTTATGTTTTAGTTTACCTAAAATTAAGGGAACGCTATTTACTCTACACAGTTTTTTACTCCTCATGTTTTAATGAAATTTCAGTTAAAGGCAGTTCCTCAGACTGATTCCTCAAAGAATGGTTTTGATACAGTAACCTCAGAACTTAAAATCTGAAAACCTTCTCCAACATCAGAAATACCTGCTCTGCCTCTAGCAACTTACTTACTAAATTCCTCTTTTGGCCTATATTAATATGATTTTACATTTCATTTGCCAAAATTATATTCTTCTCATCCTCCAGCTTTGGGAGAATCTTCCAGCTGGTATGAAAAATAACATTGTTCAAAGAGACCTCTGCACTTTGTTGCTTAAACACATTATGATTTTTAGACTCTTCTTACATCTTTTTTTTTTTTGTTTTGTCATTTACATTTACTCATGTAAAGCAATCCGTAAAGGTATTTCTATTACTATAATGTAATATAAATTAAAAAACTTTAATGCACATTTTAAGAATTTATTGCATAACAGTGTAGGTACTTAGCACTGTGCAAGCCTAACACTTAATCTCAGTATAGTTTTCAGTTAACTATGTGCAACTCCTGTTTTTTGCTTAGATTAAAATGTGATTAAATTAATAGGAAACCAAATAATTAATATTATGAACAACATCAATGTTAACAAAAATCCATTACTTTGTAGCTCAAAGATACATTGTTAGAATCTAGTAGCCTATATGACGGGTTGGAACACAAAAAACCAAATGCATAGGAAAATTTAATCACATACCAGTTAGCAATATCTTTGTGAGCTACTAGGTTCTGGAGGAATGCTTGTAGTCCCAACTGTCGATCTTCCAAGAAGTCAGGATTATAATTATCCTTGAACCAGCGCTTTGGTGGAAGGGCCAATCGAAAGCCTGGAAACATATCTTTTAACTAAAATAGAAATCAAAGATGAATGAAAATAAAAAGTCTATATGAAATACTGAATCTGATAAAGGCATTGACTTTATTGAGAATCACAGGTTCCTTCTGTCTTCTGTTAAGTTCAAGCACTAGGTAAGTTCCACAACAGTAAATAAATTTAAATTATATACAGTATAAGTTTTGGGCACAGTTCTGTCACTTTACCTTAGGCAATCAAATGACCTCTCAAATTTAGTCTATAAAAAACAGGACTGAAAAGCTTTGCTTTGTTATGTAATGTCTTTGAGTCAGTAAATGTAAGAAAACTACGTAAGTAAAAAGTAGCAAATGAGTAAGCATTTCAGTGGTGCTTCTTCTATTGTATGCAGGGATAGCAAATACTACATAAATGAAATATATAAAGCTCACTACAGACCTGTAACTCTGCAACTCATCTTTTCTTGAGGACTTTAAGAATGAAAGATGACATATGCATGGGATCCTTCTAGTAAAGAGTAGCTCATTGTACATGGAGAATATTAAAGTTTCAATATGCATGGATGTGGCATAATCCTTAGTACTGAGACACGCAAAAGTATATTTTTGGCTTACTTTATTTTTAATGATCTTTACTAAAATGGCAGAAATATCTAGAGTTTTTCTGTGAATTCAAAATTGAAATATGCGAGTGAGTGGAAGATGAAATTTATATAACGATTGAGCCATCCAAGCCTGCCTGTTACCTATTTTTCTAATATGCATGAAAACCAAAAAACATTAAAACTTTAAAAGAAAATTTCTAGATGCCCTTTCTTAGAAGGCATGCTTCAGACACAAACCTCAAGCAGGATTTAGAATCAACAGAAAAAGCAAACAGCTTTTTACAAAAATAGCTTTCCCTCAATTGCCTCAAGAACAGTTTAACTGTTTTGTGAAGACGGGATCAAAGAAATTTCCGCCAGAGATACTGGCATATAAAGCAAATTCATTCATATGTATCTTCCAGTGATAGGAATTCCACAAACTGTCTTGAAAACAGTTTAGTGTTCCATGTTTGCAGAGCTCCAAAATAATTCTTCACTCGGTATCTTGATTCTTGCATGGAAAAATTTTAGCTTTCTGACAATAAGCTTTATTTTTGTATTTTTTAATTACTTTTTATAGACTCTTGGAAGAGGTACCGGGTGGTTCAGTTAAAAAGAGATACTGTATTCCAGCTAGAATCTCCCTACAGCTTAACAGAATAACCACAAGTGGGTCACAGATGCTTACAGAAGTACTATCTCATAGCATGCAAAGGATGCTTTTTTAAAAATCACATAATTGCATATTTAATTTGTAGCCCACAATAACTACTAGTTTCTTATTTATAGAATGGCTTATTCCCAAAGCCTCGGTTCTTATTTGTACATTTAAATCTTCCCACTTTCCTGTTTGCTTACTGAATTTTATCTTCGTATTAGACTCTTCTTGATATTTTTAAGTTTATCTTTGGTCATTCAACGTTCCTTCATCTCTACCAATATAATACGACACACGTAAGTATCCTTCGTGATCCATAAGCCCTCTTAGTTAACGAAATACTGAACAGAACCAAACTCAGAAAAGATTACAAAAGGAGTTCCTGTGTTATCTTAGTTGTACAGATGACCACTGCCGGGAGAGCTTTTCAAGCAGATGGATTTCTGCTTTAATGACTTCATTTGTCTGGTTACGTAGATCACACCATTTATTTCTGAGGAAAGAGTATGCCTACACACAGATTACTCCTGTGAACAAACATGGTATGAGAAAGCTAGCAGCTATCAGCATACCGATTTTCAATGGCAAGTCCTGAGGCGTTCTTTCTTGAACACTACTTGGATGCATAAGGAAAAACCATGGGGTCAAACAAGTTATGCTGGGTGTGGCTTCTTGCTTGGATCCAGCATCTTTTCTAGACATCTCTCCCCTACATTGTCATGTGATAGCTCATGCGTGTCACATGAGGCAGTGTCTCAAGGAAAATTAGCTAACTTCGTTGTTCTTAAGATGGGTCATTTCATTTTTCGTTCAGTAGCTCTCCAGGCACATTGATAGCCTTGACAAAGCTTCTCTTCCCACTGTTTTTGGGAGAGAACAGCACTTCCCATATACTTCTTCGATCCACTACATGTTCTTAAGAGATAAAACTTACACATCTAGCCAAATTTTAGCCTTTGCCCCTAACACGTCAAGTTCTGTCATGTTCAACATACTACCCGATTTTGTTATTACAGCTAGAGACAGAGTATTTCAGTCTTCGTTGTATCATTTGCTTTCTGCAGTTTGTTCTCAAGTATTGGCTTTTTATTTTCCTGCCTTCTTCCCTTACTTCTGTTTCTAATGATTTATAGAAGTTTACCTATTGCTCTTGGCTTCCTGTGACAGCTTATCTTGCACCTCAGCATTTCTGCCTTAGTCTTTACAAGTTTGTACTACACTTCTTGTACCGATCTGTATGTGTACGTTTTTTTTTTTTGATCTTGTTGACGTATTCAAGTCTTAACCTTCTGCTGCAGTTATTTATTTTGTTCCTAAAAGGAGAGTTCATGGTTTTCAGCTCTTTCGCTCCCATTCAGTTTTATTTTATTAGCTGCTCTGTACTAAAAATATTTCAGAAACTAGTGGAAGTTATGTCCAAAACACTTTCCAGGGTCCTACTGCTATCTGTTTTGCTCATTTATTTCTCACAGAGGTCAGGACAAATAAAGAATGATATTACTAAATTCACTAGCTGCTTCTATTAGTTAGCCAAGTTGCATTCATTTTACCTACACACATCCAAGTTCTTTTCAACTTTTCCTCATTTTAGTCACTGCTGAAGTTTAACTCTCAGTTCAGTTTGGACATCTGAATACACATACGTCTTATATGTGTCAGGCATATACTTTACCTGGCCCTCCTGAAAAGCCCTTCCCCCTCAGTTAATACTTCAAATCAGGATTCTCATAGCAATCAGTTATTCAATTCTGCTGTCATTTAATGCCAAGCTTCTAATATAATTTCAGGGAAAAAATAATTTGCCACCAACCTCAAGAAAGATGGTAGTTATTTGTTTCTTCTGCTTTTTTGCTCTATATAAATGATAGTAACTGAGATTACTAAACTTTATTTACCAATTCAAAGACTTTTTGCTTTTTATATAATTTCTTTTTACCTTTTTGAATATTGTAAAAAAATTAATGTTGCTCACCCAGAACTTTTTAGTAGGAGTCTGTATCTTCAGCTTTAAAGATCTGATATAGTATTTCACAATTAACGTCCAAGACACTAAAACCAACTGAAAACTGACCAACATAATTAGAACTTTCAGTATTCATTAAACTTCAGTTTTATCAGCCTGTGCCCCTAGAAAACACAGTTTGTTGCACTGATGAAGAATAAATAATTATTGGATCATTCCTGCAAAAGTATACAAGCTCCTAGTTCTTTTTCCACACAGGGGATGCAACTAGTGAATGTTATTTCTAATCCATCCAATAAAGGAAATTAAATATAAAGTATGAAGTACACTAACAGACGGAGATGAAAAAAATATCTTCTTTACGCTAAATGTATGTTTATGTGTGTCATATATGTTTGTATGTCTATTCACATATGTAGTCTTCGCAAAAATGAGATACTGTTTGTCTTTCATTAAGGCAGTATATGTTATGTGCAGTGAAGAAGCAAGGAAAGAAAATAAGTGACAAAAAAAAGTAAGACAATGAAAACAAAATATGAAATAAGAGTAAAGTAAGTCAGATGAGAATTTACCAATGTGTAGTTCTCACCTTGTCATTAAGCCTGGAGAAGTCGGTGTACCGTCTGAAAACCACCCAGCTTTCCTCTGGACTTCTTTTTACTAGTATTTTGTACACCTGTGTGGAAAAACAGGACTATCAGAAAAACATGCAGAACTTTAAAATGCATTGGCTATAAGGCTGAAATTACCCTTTACTTCTTAATGAAAAAGAACTCTCAGAAAAAAAATGATCAGTATAAACATTATGAATGAATTTCAGATTTATAAAAGGACTTTCCATAATCCCCTAATATCTTTAACTACTTTCTGTCTGAAAGAAATGGTTTGTGAAACTGCATCTGGATTTCTTCTCCAGAAAGAAGAAAGCTATCAGCTTTCTTCTATAGTCTCAGCTATCAAAGAGGTAAGTGACCTACTTTAACTATTGCTGAATTATCGTTTTACTTCATAATCCTTAAAGCCAATCTGCCTTTAAGATGACTGTAATAATCACTTACTGAGTGTTGTATTATTTGAAAAGGTCTCACCTGACTTGACTCACAAGCAAAAGTGACGCAGGATAAAAATAAGATGCTGCTTTGGTCCATTTATCGTGAACATTACTCTGCCTAGAAAGACAGGAACTATGACCACTTCCTGTGTTAGCAGTGTCAGAATTATGATACTAGCACTGTAGAACTAAAGTAATGGAACCTTAGAAACAGATTTAGCAAAACAGCAGCACAGCAGTTAACACTGTTTAAAAGCCAATGGATAATAACAAAAGACCCTTTAGAAGGGCGATCTACAAATCAAACAGATTAATAATTAAACGCAATGAATCTAACAAACACAACTTTATCCAGAAAATATTAAACCATGTCTAGGAAAAAGAATTCTCATGTCACAACCTTACTTTTTCCAACATAAGGAAAATGACTTTGCACTTGCTCTGGATTAGCTTTTCCAGAAGGTGTTCTCTAATTAAAACTGATAAAATACAAGGAAGAAAGAGGTATTTCTTGGAATTGTAATGATAGACATTTCACTTAATTACTTTTTAAACACTTTCTAATCTGTTTCATAAAATCTTTCATTTTTTTCCACAGCAGGTTAACTAATAAATATATTTTTCTTGTTGCAGTCCCAACATACAGCCACACAGCTACCCAGCTTCTGTACACCAGACACTTAACCATTTTCAACATTTCTTCTTTAAAATCTTGTAACTGCTTGCAGTTTAATACATTACACAGGCTACACATAACTACAGTGAAAAAGAAAAGCATTCCTTGAGCAAATACTTCTCTTATCTACTTTTTAAACACAGAACTCTACTTTCAAGCAGCAGCATATGCAGACGTCATGGACTATGGTAGAGGCACTATTGCAGTCATGAGCAAAAGGTTATTAGCTTTTCAATTTATTCTGTAAGAGATGCCTCCAAAGATAGCATGAAAACGTAACTCTTTTTTCTTGCATTTTCTGTGCTTGCCCAAATGTTTTAGCTTTCCTGTCGTAGCAAGAGTATAAACACTTTTATGTTACAAAAATTACACGAAGCGTAACTGCTAAATAAAATTGTGAAGACTTATTGCTAGTACACAGGAAAACACAGAACAAGCGGCTTTGCAGTAGTTTTTCTGATTTACAGGATGTTCAACTAAAAGTTCTGCAAATACATTGTTTATAAATGCACACAAAAAAACAAGCAAACAAAACCCCACCAAACAGCTAGTCTGGCCCTCGCTTTGAGCAGCTAAATAAATATTAGACAATGTAAAAAAATTCTTTTCAAGTTATGTGTACATAATTGTAATAAAGAGCACAATCAGCTCGTGATTACTGACTAAGAAAATACAGTTAACCTGAATCAAACATTTCTGGTTTTCTTGCCAAAAAAAGGCTTCCTTTCAAGATTTGTAATTAATAAACAAACAGGACTAGGCTATTACAAAACCAATTGTCAGTTCCTTCACACAATTTTTTGGGTAAAACTACAATGTCAACAGAGTGAAGTAATTTCAGTTAATCCTTAATCACCTTATTCCACAAGGACAAGATATTCAATGAAAACATGCAGTATTCAGTAACAACTTTTTAGCTGATTCAGCATCTCATCGCTTTTTACTTAAACCACCTAGAAATGATAACTGAACAATTCAGGGTTGTTAACAAATTTGAGATTATCTGCTTACAGGCAGTGATGTTTTTTAACCTAGGATTTTCCTCCCCATGTTTCAGCAGCTATGCACTCCAACATACACTAACATTTAACTTTTTACATTTGCTCATCACCCAGCTGGAGCAATTCAGATTCACAGTTTTGAGAAGTATGACATTAACAAACAGTTAAAAAACAAACAAAAATTTCAACAACAGAAAGCCCTTTAGCAAATGAGTCTCCTCTCTAACTTCTACTGGTGGTTTCAATTTAATTTCCACTGCCTTCCATCTCATTGATTTTTGCATTATGGAAGCAACCAAAATTTCTAGCACTAATGACTTACTAGTTTTAATGCACAATAGCACGCTTATTTTCAGCATGCAACTGAAAACATAAACAGTTAATTACATGCTTTCAGAAACAAAAAAAAGCAACAGAAGTGAATTAAGAAAGAACAAAAATGCACCCAAGCAGTTTAACCATGAAGAATGCTTCATTTGTTCTGTAACCTGGACTTCTAAATTTAGTGACAACTTTGACTCCTTAATTTCAGTGCGGCTGAAGCACATCCTACGTGCACAGTTGATTAAGCCTTGGCATATTTTCAGATTAAACTGTGTCATCTTAACAATACTACTCATTGTCTTATTTTTGAATGTATTGTTTAAAAAGGAATCTTCTCATCTATATGTCACAAAAATTTGGCTCTTATGCTACCATGCATGAAGATGTTAGAAATTGAAAACCTTATGGCAAGTCCATCATTATCATGTAATTAAAAAGCAAAGTTATTTAATTCTTTGCAAGAAGAACTTGATGATTTTACTAGTATTTGAAAAATCAAGTTATTAGCTTCCACACATACCTATCTAAAAGAAAACAGGAAAAAAAATGTTTGTCTGCTATTTCCTCCTTTCTACCTATTTGTGACAAACATTAATTAATTACGTTCCTTCAGAAGAGCAAACAACTTCCATCAGTCCCACAAGCATTGCCTAATAATCTCTTAGAAATGTTTCAACCAGTCCCACAAAAACGAGTGCACAAAGGCTTTAATATATTTATGGCTTGTCAAAAATCTGAATTGCCAGCTACTGAACATTTTCAGAAAAATCAATACAAATCAGTTTAGCTGGTGTTCTGTCATAAGATACTCCATGTGATATCTCACTCTGATGTATTCAGAACTACATCTACAGAAGATTTCCAGTAATTAGAAACTAAACCTAACGATGCAAGAAGCTGTGAACGTTTGTACTTTAATGCAATTGTTGTATGTTACTAGTAACTGTAAAAGGTAAATAATACCAGGTTGTTTTATCATTAATTTCAAATACAAGACTACATTTTGAGATGTTTAATGATCCAGAACTTCTAGAAGTTCAATTTCACAAGAAATGGCAACTTTGCAAGATTTCTGACTTTTTGAGCAGGTATACTTGACACCTGAAGTACAATGAAACACTTCCATTCCACATACACAGTTACATGAAAGACTGTTTCTGAGGCTGTTTTTTCCACCTGCATAGTGGGAGAGATATTTTCCTGATATTTTCCTGTCAGGCTGCAGAACTCTGAAACAAGACTAGTGTTTGTGCAGTGCTCCAACATCCCCGCAAGATTAATTAGTGAAAAAGAATGCAAAGCACGTTCAGTGATTATCTTGTCATTACAGAATGAACTATACCATCCCAAAAACTTACAGTGAATTTTGCCCTTTCCTCCATCACCTCATAGCCCAATATAGTAGGCGTGGACGGTCGATCCTCCCAGCTCCTGGAATCTGTATTCTGCTCTATTTCTTCTACGGGCTGAGTACAGTATTCTATGGATGTATCCATACCTGTAAATTTAGTCCTAACAAGTGGACTACTACACACAGATGACGCAGAACCAATCTGGTCAGGCACGCTCATCTTTTTAAAACTACCAACGGCAGAGTCCTCTAGCTGTCCTTTTGAGGAGCTGGAACTTGTTGAGATGCTCCCAAAAGAAGAACGTCTTTGGTTTCTGTTTGTGAAGCTGGATGATGAGCTTCCAATAGGAATAGGAACAGGAACGTATGGTGTTGCCATCCTTCGTGGAAAAAACACTCAGTTTCAGGTCCAAGAGTTTAAGGTTTGTTCAGTATATATGCCATGCTTTCTCTTCTTTTCAAAAACAGCACCTGCAGTGAAGGTCAGAAAAAAAAAAAAGCTTTATTTATTTATTAAATGAAAGAAACACTAAGATACTGCTTTAGAAGAATTTGTATCCATACTGGGATAGTAAATAGCAATATTGATTGGTAAACATTTTCACAAAGAATTTTGCTTCATATAAAATACTGCTTTCAAATTATCTCTACAGTTCCAGAGATAGCTCTTCAGGAGTTCTCTGCTTTTCACAACTATTAAAATAAAAATGATGGAAAGTGAGATTATGAAAGAGAAATACTTTTTCCTTTATGAGATAAGTAAAAAATTTTCTTGAAAAGGTAAGCAACTTTTAGGCATAACCTAAAAAGTTCATGGAGGTTTAGTGGCTGTTTAGTACAAAGAGCAGAAAAGCCCTTCTCAGGATTGTTTCTGTACAATGTCCATGAGCCATACATGCAGGCAATATTATGCATGACATGAGCAACAAGAAAACAGTAAACAACATGGGTGAGAAAACATATTTGCATATCCTATATATATGTATATATTCACTGAAGTATGATGCATCTGTTTTCAAAGCAAAATATTTTTTTTCAAAACAACTTTTGCATATAATGGTGCAGATATCTGTAACAACTGGGCACGCTTTCTGTAGCTTGAACTACGGCAATTAAGTTTTACACGCATGTACATCAAAAGCAGTGTTGTACTAGTAACTAGTTTTCCATTTCAGGAGATTAAAGTGGAAAAAAAAGTTCAAGCAAAGACGATGAATCAAAGATTTGATATTGTTCTACAAGAAAATCATTTCAAGCTAAAATTAATCTTTTGTGTACACGTATGTATGTTTCTATAAAAAAAATAGAACAACAGGCTCAACCTGCCAAAAAAGCACCATCATCTCATACCAAAAGGAGTGTTCTTACAAGATGCAAATGAGATGCTATCTCTTTGGATTAATGGGATTTGAGTCACCACCCATTTCACCCACAAGTACACCAATCAACCATGAAGCTGCAGGCGGCTGTGAAATGGGAAACTGTCAGCCTGATTCATACCATATATACAATCAATCATCTACTGAAGCAAAAACCAAATGAGTTTTTTAATTGCCAGGGTGAAGTTTTCATTCTCTTCTTTTAAATAAATATTAGAGAACATCAATAAGTAAATAAATACAAAATGAACCAGTATCGAAAATAAAGGCTGAAAAATGCTCCTGAAAGAACTCATTCGGGGAAAACAAACCAACAACCAAACTTCCTGAGCCCTTCAGGAACATAGGTGAAGGCTTCACATGCTCTCTGTGTGTGAAAACTCAGGGAAGATGACCTAAAGAAGCTGTTTCAAACTGGCAGCAGCTCTGCAAAAGTAACTGCTTCACCGTGGAGTGAGGCTGGACAACCAGCTGCATCTGAGAAAACAGAAACACCAGTGTCATAAAACACTCCTGGTTTACTTTGCTGGTCAGGTGCAGGATTTGGACTATCCAGCAGCTTCTATTGCAGCACAGTCCTGTGCTTGGCTGCGTGACTTAACTCCACAGATCAGATGGCTGACGTGCTTCAGCATCGCGCAGCTGGAAAGACGCAAGTCACACCTGTCTTGAATATGACATTCTCCACTAGCAAGACTATGATCTAAATCCCTTTTGTCCACCTGGATCTCAGTAAGCAAATCTGCCTTCTGCCTCAAATCAACTTTGCTTTGATTTTTAAGACAGGCAGAAACATCAAGATGTGATGTTTTCTCAGGCAGATTTCTCTAGCACTACAGTAGCCCATATAAAATACTGAACAACACAACACCTGGCTCCAGTAAATGTTACCAGCATGAGGAACTGAAAGCATCCCTTTAAAGAATGCCCTACCCAGTGATGTTCCTGGGACGTGTGGGATTAAATCCCCATAAACAGAAGAATACAGCTGAGTATAAGGTTTACAACAAATCAAAGGACTTGTAAATAAATAAATTAGTATTTAGTATTAGTATTATCTCCTGCTGATTTATGAGTCTAAACAAACACATTACGAATCAAAACAAAGGAAAATAAGCCCACACCTCAGGGAACCTGTAATATTCACCCAGGAGTTCTCAGAACTTGGTGAAGGAAAAAAGCCTGTGCTTTTCAGCACTTTGTCTTTTTGTCACTGTTGTTAAAAAAGACATTTTCATGTTACAATGGCTTCTGGACAGTGCCTTTTCTAGAAGAACTCCCTTCTTTAAAGTGAAATGCCAGTCAAGAACTTACTACCTTGAACTTACTAACACCCTGAAATGCACGCACACGTTACTGAAAGGATTAACATGAAAGGATCTGTAGTGCAAAGCACCTGGTATTAAGAATCCTACATCCATGCTACACAAGCTTCAGCAACTTTTATTTCAGACTAGCTATAATTTGGTACCATTGACATTGAATGTTTGTTTGTAGCTGGACTGCGTTAGGTCTGCTCCCAGAGTGCATTTTTGGTTTTATTTTCTTCTGTACGCTTTAAGACCATCCCAAATTGTAAGCCAGTTCATACTAAAGGGTGACGATCCCAACATTTGCTTGTGAAAGTCATTCTTTGCTCAAGCTCACAGTATACACACCCATAGTTAAATAAAAGGAGCTGATACTATCAGTATCTCACCCATGTTCCTATAACTCTGAAGAGTAACAGAAGAGTATTCTTTGAGCAATGGAAGCATCCGGTCAAGTGAGCTAACGGCATGCCATGTCATTTAATACGATACATGTTTTTCAAGGAAACAGAAAACATAGAAGGATATTAAATCAGAACTTACCATACTTATATGCATATGCAAATTCATCTTAAACTGTAAAAGTATAAAACACTCCAAATATCTAAAATATTTGTTATGAATTGCAACAGGGTGTAAAATCACATTAATATACACTTCATAAAGGTTAAACCTGTGAAAATGGCACAATGCTCAAAAGAAGGTGACAACTTCAGGTCGTAAGTTCTTCTATGTATATAGAGGCTTACTGCCAATTCACGTCACAGAAGAAACAGAAAGCAATTTAATGAGATACTTTAGGACAAGTCACAGTGCTCCTTGCTCACATCATTGCAACAAGGAATGAAGATTTAGGTGGGCACTATTCAAGCTTCACAGCAGCCTGGGCTCACATCGCTGGGTTAAACCAGAGGAACGATCGCGCCCCACCAACTTTCCAAACAAACAGATCACTCGTGACACCTATAATATAAACCAGCTGCCGCGCTCTCTTTCTTGTCTAAGTACTTAACTACCTTACTCGTTAATAAGAAATTTGCTCCCTGTTCAGAACCCGTGCTTGGTTCAGTCTGATCCCCAACTGCAAATTAAGAATGAAATAAAAAGGTGACAACATTTGCTGGACTTGACTGCTAAGTGTGAAACAGGATAGGACGGAGTCCCAGGAGCCCTGCCGTCACATGCCACAGGACGGCCTGACAGCAACGTACCCTGCTGGGTGTTTACAGCGCTCGCCTCCCTTTTTGTAGGTGAGGCGAGAAGGCTACGACAAAACCACTTAAAAGGCTTTGCCTCCAATTTGAAGCTGTTGCAATTCCAACCCCTTTTAAAAGCTAATGGCTTTTAGGCTCAGGGAGAAACACGTAGGCCATCCAATTCAAGGATAACAGATCATAAAACAGAACAAGCCTTATTTAAGGCTTGTAATGGGATTTAGAAGAGTTTCGGCTACGCGATACCACTCGGTTACAGTCAGCAGGTCTCTGCCTGGGCGACCAAGCCCGGGTGACCCCTGTTTTTCGGATTTAAGCACTACGGCACACTGGTTCCTTAAGAACTACAGCAAAAAATTAAAGAAACTTCTTGCTGTGTTCGCTTTTACAACTCCAAAACAGAACCAACCAACCACCCCACGACGACTCGGTGCCGGCTCGGCTCACCTACGGCCCCCACCTCCCCCCTCACAACCCCTCACGGGGACCCAGGCCGCCCCCCCCCGCCCCAAACTAACCGCCGCGGGCCCCCAACCGCCTCAGCGCCGCCGTACCCCCGCTGCCGGCCGCCCCCCGCCCCGCTCACCCGCTCGCCTCCCGCCGCCGCCGCCCCGCTCGGCTCGGCCCGGCCCGGCCCCGCCCCGCCCCGCCCCGCCCCGCCCCGGGTGCCGGGGAGGCGGGCTCGCGGCTCGGTACCTGAGCTTAGGAGGAGGAAGGAGCGGGGCGGCGCGCGGACTACAAGTCCCATCATGCCCCGCAAAGGTAGCGCCGGGCGGCTCACGGCGGCGGCTTGCCGCGCGGCATTTCGGGAGCTGTAGGCGGCGCGTGGCGTGGTGGGGATTGTAGTTCCAGAGGGAAGGGGCGGAACGTGGGGGGTCCTGCGGGCCTTGTGCGCGGCCGTCACCGCAGCGCTGCCCCGAGGGTGGGCAGGGGGCTGCGGGACCCCGGCAGAGCGAGCCTGGCCCTGGGCCTGGCGGAGGGACGAGGCGGGCTGCGAGTCCCTGCTGCGCAACCCCTGTGCTCTGCAAGTGGCGTGGTTTTACCGTCATGTCGCTTTAACGTCATATAACTTTAACGCCGTGGCGCGCCACAGCGCTGCAGATCACTGCTATGTCGCGATAGATTTTGGCGTGACTGCTTAACAGCTGTGGTAGTGGCGTTCCACGTTAAATTTCACGGATAAAGGCGACGAGTGTGTTCTCCGCAGGAGGAAATCATTATTTTTCTTGAAAATGTGGGAAATAAACCAGCCTTGCAGTATCTCAGTGACTTGTGTACGTAACGAGGAGTGTGATATTGTGGAGAAAGAGAAAGCAGCACAATCTGTTTCCAAAAGTGCAGAAAGTGAAAGCAGCACAATCTGTGTCCAAAAGTGCATTATCTTCATACACCTTATATTCATACACCAGACATTTACACACCATACAGACACAATACACACAATTTCTGAGAAAGTCCCTCCGTTGAGTTTCCATCTTGAGGCTGCCACGTGTCTATTTTTCTGGAATTGCCTTTATTTTTATTCCCCTACACCCTGCCCTTCAGTCCTTTATCTGGAAGGTATTTGAGGACTTTGGATATTTGGGATTTCTGTGTGTCAGCAGCTTGCTAGCACAGTAGCAGTGACTGCTGTCAGACCTCACCATGCTCACAGCTGTGGGCGCTGTTAGATGCTGGAACAAAAAATATTCCCCCTCGTGTTTGAACCCAGCACAGTTGATCTGATTGCTTATAACATGCCTGGTACCTTAAAACCTGGCCAGTGAGATGATCCGATCTGTGATCGCAAACAGTAGCGTAGTCCTGTTGCATTACCCCTTCAATATATACTAGTCTGGGGGCTAGTGTCACCACTGGAGTGTAATGCTTCTTCTGCTGGGATTATATTCCTAAAGTCAAAGGAAATTGTGTTTTTATTTTTTATTTTATTTTATTTTATTTTATTTTATTTTATTTTATTTTATTTTATTTTATTTTATTTTATTTTATTTTATTTTATTTTATTTTATTTTATTGTGTGTGTCATTGTTTAAATAGCACATCAGACTGGAATTTATTTTGAATTTATTTTTTTAATTGATGTTGTTCTTTTCAACTAACTTCCTCAGATTTGGCAGGGTAGCTTGCATTCATCATGAATAGAATTAATAGAGTTGAAATGCATTTGTCAAAGACTGGTACAGAAGCCATGGCACAGGGAACATTTTTGGATCTAATTATCTGTTTAAATTCCCAAGTCTGTTTCAAATATGTAGTACTCAACAGGGGTAATATACTGAATTTTTGAAATGCGTTATATAATGTCTGAGGAGATTTAATCAATTGCATTCTGAAAATCACACTGCTGAACATGGTATGCTCAACATTTCACTTTGTCTCAGTCAAGATACAAATGTCCTCTAGCATATAGAGTTGGAAGAGAAAAACTGCTAGAAACCAGAGAATTTGAACTTCTATTTGGTCAGAACATTTTTTTTTCTATAGTAGTTAATCACATCTGAACCATTATCATAGTTTAGTTTTTATTTTTTTTCTGTAAATATTTTAAAGTTTGCTACCTGTTGCAAGCTACGTAAAAATAAATAAATAAATAAATAAATAAATCCATCTCTATCAACATTTGATAGTTATGCATCTTTTTCAGTCTGTTAGACAGTCTTCTATCCTAGCAGCTTGTGACATGACATTTAGTGTACAGTTTAACACTATGTTTTTAACAGCCCCCCAAACAATATTGAAGTCAGTTTTCATTATGCCAGTGTCAATAAAGAAGAGTCCTATCCCAGATTCTTTGAAGAGGACAGGGTATCTGTCATCACAGTGAGCAGGTATAGGAAGGAGTGAGGCCACATTTCTTCGGTCATTTGGAAATTCAACGGAAGTCAGTGGAATTTCTGGCTGCTGAGGAATGTGGGCTCAGTGCCTTCACATCACAAGACACTATTCACCCACAGAGTCATCAGGGATGAGTGCTTCTTCACTAGGGTAAGAGAAGCTATGCGGGATTAAGGTGAATTAAAATGCGGTCTGTTTCTTTCCTGCCTTTGTCTGCAGTACTTCTTCCCTGTATGCTCTGGCTGGAGCAGTGTGTAAAGCTTTGCTTCATTTGCTTCTGTTAGCACAAAACCTGTGGTTTTCATTGCAGGTTGGACTGAGCCACCCTGTGGCAGTACCGTGAATTTCACTTTATTGGGTTGGGATGGCTGGAAAACGAGTTACTAAAAATCTAGGAGACTGGACAGTATTTGCTGGACTTCCCCGGAGTTTTTTTCTGCACATGTTGGTACCAGATTCCACCTGTGTTCTGCCTCCATCCACTGGTTAGTTGGTTCTCTAGAGGACTAGTAGATTTATTATAAACTCAATCAAAATATTTTAGGCCATTGTAATCCATTGTGCCAAAGACATGAATTTGCTAATGCTAGCTGCTTAGCTAGCTTAATTTAACATTGTATAGGGCATAGGGGTTGCAGAATCAGAAAAGCCCATTAGTGTAAAATAACTTTATGCAACCTCTATGAACCTCCCAGCACTTTCTCCACTGTGAAAACAAATGCAGGAACTGCTAAATTGTGTAACACTAATGGTCTACCAATTCCACTTCATGTTGTTTAAAAAAAATGTTATAGGTAACTCTGGGATAATCTGTTATTGAACTAAATGTAGCTTCTGCTGTGCTACTTGAGGTATACCTCAAGCAGTATGTTTTCAAAGTCCCACCTGCCCTCACGATCACTTGAAACACTGAGGGTAGATTATCAATAAGATTATGAGATTTAGGCAAATCTTATATTTAAATTGGATTGTAGACACTCAGATTCGATTGTATTTTAGAATTCAGGCATTCAGTCCCATTATGTTTCGTTGGGATTTATGCGTTTCTCTCTCAGGATACGGTGAAACCTATGACTAAAAGTATATTTGTTTTATGACAAAGAAGACAATTTTGTTTCTCAGCTGTAGAACCTTCAGCTTTACAAGTAATGGAATTTCTCCTAAAGGCAATTGTTTCTGGAAGGCAATTCTTTCCGGTTTCAAAGCTACATAACCTTAAAGAAGTACAACTAGATGTTCTGAAAGGAGACGTAAATTCTGAAATGGAGATTCTCATAACATATGGGCATCCAAATCCTGAGTTGTAATGCTGAAATACTTTAAGCAGTTGCCAAGTCATTCTAATGTATATCTACATACATATCTACCTCATAGATACTACATACCTACATACATATCTACCTCATAAATACTACATGAGTGTGTGTGTGTGTGTTGCCTTTGAATACTTACTGTATTAGTGAGATGCTTCTTTAGCACTTCTTCAGAGGGACATTGGCTTTTAAAGGGCTGAAAAAGTTGATGATTTATACATACTCTTTGAGAGCTCCTTGGAGATTGTACACAGTTTCAAATGTCAAGTGGCCAAAAAGGACTGAGGGAAAGGTAAGAGATGGGTTTTAAACTCAGTTGCTGGCTGGCTTTTTGCACGTTTTGTCTGACTATTTGTGATTTGCTGCTCTGTGGCTGGGGCATCTCTGTCATGCAGTACAGGCTTCTGGAAGCCTGCACTCCTCATTCAGAGCTTGAAATATCACTCTGAGGGTTAAGCTCAGTTCTTTGTTCACTCTAGATCTTTCATGGTTTCTAGTACTTTTGTTCTAGCTCAACTTTTGAATTTCAGACTTGTCTCTTTTCCAAAATACTCAAGTGTGGGATACCAATTGCCCCTTTTTCTCCTAACTGATCGCTATCAATCTGGTAAGATCAATATATTATCTTCTGATGCCTGCCATAGGCCTTAGTTGTGATATAGTTTTACACCTAAGTTGGTTTCAGGGTGTTACTTTGATAATAGACTTCTTATAGAACAAAAACAGTGACTTAATAGATGTTTTCCAGAATACCAGATTCATGGGTATAGTTCAGCTGCCATGTATTGTTCTGGTAATTCACTGAGCTACAATGAGGATTTAAACATTGCTTTCTATTCAGTTACGCCTGTTGTACTTCTCTCTTAGATTGGAGTCCTCAAGTAAGAAAGCAGAAGCAGTGGCCTCTAAAGAGTTAAGGAATCCCTTCCTATCAGAAGTTAGGCCTACTTTGACTTGTAGAGATTTTTTTTCTTGTAGGGATTGTTTCTGGGTAGAGAAGCTTGCAGGCTTTATGACCAGTATTTTCAGATGAAAGAACTGTAAAATGGATTTTTAAATAATGAGGTACAACATTTGCTTTGTTCCTGTGGCAGGTATTGAGATCTCAAGTACATGGTGTCCTACCTTCTTACTTCCTTTTTGTCCTCACTGTTAGCATTGTCAGCCCCTGTCCTAGCTGGGTATATTTTGCTTTGACTCTAACATACAGAAGTCACTGTGATCACAGATTGCTAATTATGATGTATTATTAATAAATAAGAATATAGAGAGGCAATCTGAGGAAATGATTGTATTAATGCTTGGACAAAATTGTCCTAGAAATTGACAACTAAAGAAACATTGGCAACTGTTTATTCTTCTGGAAAATGAGGAAAATACATGTTTTTGACAATAGGTGGAAGGAATGACATTCCAGTGCAGACCAATGACACTGCAAGGCCCCACCCAGTTGTCTTTGAAAGGTTTGGGAGTGGCTCCTGAGAAATGGTAGAAAGAAAATGTTGTACATATCTTCAAGAAGGACAAGAGAGTGATCTGGGGAGCTGTAGGCCTAATGTTAATACATGAGAATGTGATGAAGTAAATAACCCAGGATAACATTTCTCAACATGAAGGACATGAAGGTGAGCAAGAGTAGTCGGCATGTATTTATGAATGGAAAATCATCTTACCAACCTGTGAGTGTGATGTGATGAAATGACTTTGTAGGTGAGCACGGAGCAATGGAAGTTGTTCCTCTTGACTTAAGTATGGCTTTTGACACTGTTTCAAATAACATTGTCATAGATAAACTGATCAAGTATGGGCTAGGCAAGTGGACAATAAGGTGGACTGAAAACTGGCTGAACAGCTTGGCCTGGAGGCTTATGATCAGTGGCACAAAGTTGGATGCCAGACACTATTGGTGTATCCCAGGGTTGATACTGGATCCAATCCTGTTTAACATTGTTATGTCCATGATGATGGTACAGAGTACACCTTTAAGTTTGTAAACAATATAAAACTATGAGAAGTGGTTGATAATACCAATTAGTTCTGTTGCCATTCAGAGGGTCCTTAACAGGCTGGAGAAATGGTCTGGCAGGAATCTCATGAAGGGAAATGCAAAGTCCTGCTCCTGGGGAGTCATAACCCCATGGGAAACAAAACAAAACAAAACAAACAAAGAAAAAAACAATATAGGCTGGGAACCAACCATCTGGGAAGCGACTTTGCAGAAGATGCCCTGGGGCTTCTGGTGGACACCAAGTTGAAAAGGAGCCAGCAATTGTGCCCTTGCTGCAAAGAAGCCCAGGAGTATCCTGCGCTCTGTTGTCAGGAGTGTTGCCAGCAGGTTGAAGGAAGTGATCCTTTCCCTCTGCTCTGCACTGGTGAGTCCACACTTGGGGTACTGTGTCCACTTCTGGGCTCCCCAGTATAAGAGAGAGATGGACATACTGGAGAGAGTCCAGCGAAGGGCACGATGACGATTAAGGGCTTGGAGCATCTGACAGTGAGGAGAAGCTGAGAGATCTGGGATTGCTCAGCCTGGAGAAGAGAAGGCTCAGGGGTTACAACATTTGCTCATAATACTGTTTACATTAGTAAAAAATAAAGCTAGCTGCAAAAAGCTGTGTAAGCAACTCAGAGAATAGCACGAATGGGACAAGCGCAGCCCAGCAATGTCCTTGTAGAAAGCTGCACTGCTCTCTGGTTGAGCGATGCAGGTCCTCATCTGGTCACGTCCCCCCTCCGGGTCTGTCTGTTTCATGTGTCCCTGATGGCCAGGAGACACTCCTCCTGGGCCAGCCATGCCACCCTCCCCGTTGTGACATGGGCCGCCACCAATGTTCTGCCCACTGTGACATGGCCACCACATCACCAGGGAGGTGCCAGGAGCTGGTGGCTGCCTGCTGTGATATGGCCACCACATCACCAGGGCTGCTGTAGCACTGAGACATGGCTGTCACCTTCCACCATTCAGGCAAGAAGAAATAATCACATAAAATAATAATAATAATAATAATAAACTGATAACTCTGGGGAGGGAAATTAAGTAGCTGTAGCAGCAATTTAAAAAACAGAAGCTCAGGAAAGGTTAAAGGAGAATTAAAAGTGGCAGGTCCTATCCACTTCCCAATTTTAAAGACTTGTGCTGTTGCCTGTTGTTGGGAATTGTGGGCTTGAAGGCTAAGTTCTGGAAGAAAAATGCAAGTCAAGTTGGCTGCAGGTAATATTTCATACCTTTGGCATTAAAGACATCTGTGGGGACATTCAGTGTGAACTGTAAAGACTTGCATCTTTCTCTCCCTTTCTCTCCCTGACACAAAGCGTGTATCCTGTGATACACACTTCAGTGGGACACTGGAACAAAATGCATCTCCTTGGTACACTGCAAGCTATTACAGCCTCTTTAACTGTCAGGACAAGAGGCAATGGGCACAAACTGGAACACGGGAGACTCCTCTGAACCCAGAAGCACTTCTGTATGGTGCGGGTGACAGAGCACTGGCACGTGGAGAGGTGTTGGAACTAGGTGATCTTTAAGGTCCCTTCCAACCCAAGCCATTTTATGATTCTTTGATTCTAGCTTATCCATGTGCATAAATACCTGATGGGAGAGTGTAAAGAAGATGGAGCCAGGCTTTTCACAGCAGTGTCCAGTGAAAGGTCAAGAATTAGTGAGCATAGACTGAAACACAAAATTCCATCTGAACATAAGAAAATGCATTTTATTGTTAAGGTGGTCCAGCACTGGAACATGTTTTCCAGAGAGTTTGCTGCTTCGCGGTACTTAAAACCTAACTGAATGCAGCCCTGAGCAACCTGCTCTAGCTGACCTTGCTTTGAGCAGGGAATGGACTAGACAGTCTTGAAAAGTCCCTTGCATAGAATCATAAAATAGAATCATAGAATATCCTGAGTTGGAAGAAACCCACTAGGATCACTGAGTCCAACTCTTGGGTCTGCACAGAACCACCCAAAAATCAGGGTGTGTGTCTGAGAGCGTTATCCAACCACTTCTTGAACTCCAGCAGGCTCGGTGCTCTGATCACTGCCCTGGGGAGCCTGTCCCAGTGCCCGACCACCCTCTGGGTGCAGAACCTTTCCCTAACCCCCAGCCTGACCCTCCCCTGTCCCAGCTCCATGCCGTTCCCTCGGGTCCTGTCGCTGTCCCCAGAGAGCAGAGCTCAGCGCCTGCCCCTCCGCTCCCCTCGTGAGGGAGCTGCAGGCCGCCATGAGGCCTCCCCTCAGCCTGCTCTGCTCTGGGCTGAACAAACCAAGGGACCTCAGCTGCTCCTCATACATTTTCCCCTCACTATCTTTGTAGCCCTCCTTTAGACACTCTTTGATAGTTTTATAACCTTACAGCCTCAACTCTTCTGTGATTCTGTGAGTTTAGGGGCCTGTCATCCTGCTGTTGCTGTGGAACAAAAAGATAGCAGATGCAGTTTCTATTTCTGTTTTCTTAAAAGCATCTAAAAGCACCTACCTACTGATCAAAGAGTTTGGGAGCACAATTTGTTCTTCTCATTTCTGTTGTGTGATGAAGTAAAATTCAACTTGTTGCAAGTAGACAGGTAATCTTTGAACATACTTTCTGATGCTTTTTTTTCTGAGTAAGGATTTTTTTGCCCTCCCTGTAATCAATGTAAAAAGAGAAGAAAATTGTAAGGAAAACCCAGGGAGTAGAGAATAAAGAATAATTGTTAATTGAATAGTAGTCTACATGCTTTCTTTTCAATTTGAATAAAATTATTATGGCAGAGATTTCAGGCATTTTGATTGAGGAGTCATATTCATGTGCAATAATGGCTTCATTACATGCACTTGAAGCTTCGAGCTTAAAAATGATTAGTTTGCTTTTAGCTAGAAGAACTGGTTTTAAATGTTCTTTGTTTTATGTCATTGAAGCGTCCACTCACTTTCCTTTTCAGTTTGCTATGAAACGTGTAGGGAAGAGGTTGTTCTTTTCCAGCAATAACCTTTTGGACAGAGTGGTACCCCGAATTGTAATTTGACAGGGCAAAGCTTCTGGTCCTTTGGTACTTCCTCTGTGGAAGGTCTTGAGGTCTTGGTTTTCCCTCATAATGCTCTGCAGCTTACTGACTTCTATAGCATGATGTATTTTATCTTTGATTTGTGACTGGTCTCAAAAGTATATATAAATATGTATATTTTTTTTTTTGTGGGGCCTAAGAAGAAACTTAGGTTGATAAAACATGAATTGAACTCAACTCCTCTCCTAGCTGTTTCATGAGTTTCTGTGTGACTTTAGACAAACCACTTTACTGTTCATTCCCAGTGTTTGCTATAGGCTTACCTAAGTGAGCTAATAAAGTTACAGTAAATATAATTTTCTTCTAAATCTGGATGGTAGGCATCACTATTACTTGCACAACCTTGTGTTCTGAATTTAAAGTGGTGCTCATCTTCCCTGCACATTTCCCTGTCACAATACACTGCTGCACACAGTCACTAAAAAGGGCAGTGTACATTAACTGTAACCCGTGCACAAAGGATGTGAGTTTCATTGTTTTTAACAATAATACAGAAACCTTTTCATTTGTTTACAAAGTTCAAATAGTAGCACTGGTGTGAAACAGCTTTGTCTTGGAGAAACATGTGGCGTATTGATATGGAAATAAGCACAGCCTGTGCTTCAGTATGTGCCAGGATGGCTGCCTTCTGTACTGCCACACTTAAGTGAACTTCTGCATTGTGCTAAGCTTGTGTTCAAGCTAGCCAAAATTCTAGTAGTGTTTCCTTCCCTGTGAGTGGTAGGCTTTGAAATACTGCTATACCTGGCATCTTTGCAGGTGAAGTTGGACAAACTCATGCTCCTACCCTTTTCTTTTGAAAGAGCAACATGTAGTTGGTTATTGTTAGATGAATATCATGCAATGTTTGTTTCACTTATAGTAAAAACAAACACAACAACAAGAAGGCAACCAAACACCAGAAAATTTTGACGGTTGGCTTTGAAAAAGAAAAAAAAATCTCTGTCCTTCAGAAGGACCCTATATCTATTGCTTTCTGTTTATTTAGCCTTTTAGACTTTTCCTTTTTCAACCCCACCATATGAACTGCAATTCAAGAGTATGTTGCACACAGACGTTAATTTGGCACTAACATTTGCAGGCTCTAGTAGGGCTGGAGGCTACTGTTTAATAATTATTATTACTGCTATCTTACAGAACCCAGAATTATGCTAAAAAATTGCAGATGAATAGAAAAAACATCATTATTTTCAGTATGGATTTGTAATTTTATATTGAACAGGATGGGACAGGTCAAGGTAACAAATATTTCAGGCAGAAATTGATAAGAGAGCAAGAGTTATGACATGAAGATCAACCACTTGTTTTAGGCCTTTGACCTACAAGCTTTTATTATCAAACAGTATTCATCATGATGGATGATTACATAGAACAAAGACTCTAAGGAGAGAGGAGCTCTAGTGGGAATGCCTCGGGTGATCTCAGCTGTGGCAAATTTCACTGAGCAGCGTGGTAGGAAACCCCCAAATCACGAAAACTGAGAGGCAAGTCTATCATACAATGTATTCTTCACTACTTGTCTTGCTGCCATCCAGACATAGACCCACTGGACAGAAAGTCTGTCATTTCCTTTTGAATTGCCCATGTGCTTTATTTCCTAATGAATGTAAGAGTATGGGAGGGAAGCAGAGGGTGGGATGATCCCAACATGTCAGTAGGGCACAGCCACATCTTATGCCCTCATCAAACACTGGAAAAGAGCTCCTGGGCACCCATTTCGGGGACAGTGATAGATGGCTAAAACGTCATTCCCCTTAGAAACGTCAAGACAACTGTTCATTAGCATATTGCAACATTCTCAGAAACTCAGTGATTTTAAATGAAGGGGAAAAATTAGACACTTGCATGAGTGAATAACATTTGTTAGGTGCTGAGGAGGAAGGCAATCTTTAGGATCACTTTTGAACGAAAACATTGCTGTGGCTGGATATAATGGAAACAACAGGCACTGCGACCGTAGGGTGAGGTGGCAGAAAACATGAGGGCACTTATAAGAAAGGTAAGCAAACATCAGATGGAGTTTTGCTGTTAGAATTATTACAGATATTTCTAAGGAGATATAGTATGTGATATAACAAAAACAATAGTAAAAATTGTCAGTCTTTAATAAGAAATCAATTTAGTCATTCCAGTCATGAATTCCTGTGTCTGCACAAATGCATACTGCCCGTATAATTTAAAAGCAAACTTAATTTTGATGGTGTTTATTTCAATGGAATAAATGTTCCTTAGTGGTCTGATGTATTAGCCTGACTCTGTCACTATACAATATTAAGGACTTGATGTTTCAGCATAAAGACCTTGGCCTACTTAGTCCCGTGGTAGACAATTGCCATTGAATTTATTTTTTAATCTTTTAAAAAAGGTACAGAAAAAGGAGAGAATTAATTAAAGCATTTGAAGTGTAAATGATTAAGTGAATTTTTAAAATATAAATTTAAAAATAAAAACCATAACTATAAACAGTATAAATATACTATGATAGAACTATAATAGAATAAAAAGTAGAAAGTTTTTATTTCATCAGCAACCCCTAATTGCTTTATCACAGTATCACAGTATCACAGATTTCTAGGTTGGAAGAGACCTCAAGATCATCGAGTCCAACCTCCGACCTAACACTAAGTACTCCACTAAACCATATCGCTAAGCTCTACATCTAAACGTCTTTTAAAGACCTCCAGGGATGGTGACTCCACCACCTCCCTGGGCAGCCCGTTCCAATGCTTAATAACCCTTTCGGTAAAGAAGTACTTCCTAACATCCAACCTAAAACTCCCCTGTCGCAACTTTCGCCCATTCCCCCTCGTCCTGTCACCAGGCACGCAGGAGAACAGACCAACCCCCACCTCTCTACAGCCTCCTTTAAGGTACCTGTAGAGAGCGATAAGGTCGCCCCTGAGCCTCCTCTTCTCCAGGCTGAACAAGCCCAGCTCCCTCAGCCGCTCCTCGTAAGACTTGTTCTCCAGACCCCTCACCAGCTTGGTCGCCCTTCTCTGGACTCGCTCGAGCACGTCCATGTCCTTCCTGTAGCGAGGGGCCCAAAACTGAACACAGTACTCGAGGTGCGGCCTCACCAGAGCCGAGTACAGGGGGACAATCACTTCCTTAGACCTGCTGGCCACACTGCTTCTTATGCAGGCCAGGATGCTGTTGGCCTTCTTGGCCACCTGGGCACACTGCTGGCTCATATTCAGCTGCCTATCAACCAATACTCCCAGGTCCCTCTCGGCCAGGCAGCTTTCCAGCCACTCATCTCCCAGCCTGTAGCTCTGCTTGGGGTGTTGCGCCCCAGGTGCAGGACCCGGCACTTGGCCTTGTTGAACTTCATACAGTTGACCTCAGCCCATCGCTCCAGCCTATCCAGATCCTCCTGCAGAGCCTTCCTGCCCTCGAGCAGATCGACACACGCACTTAGCTTGGTGTCATCTGCAAACTTACTGAGGGTGCACTGGACGCCCTCATCCAGATCATCGATAAAGATATTAAAGAGGACCGGCCCCAGTACCGAGCCCTGGGGGACACCACTAGTGACCGGCCTCCAACCAGATTTGACTCCATTCACCACAACTCTCTGGGCCCAGCTATCCAGCCAGTTTCTAACCCAGCGAAGTGTACGCCAGTCCAAGCCCCGAGCAGCCAGTTTCTTGAGGAGAATGTTGTGGGGAATGGTGTCAAAAGCCTTACTGAGGTCAAGGTAAACCACATCCACAGCCTTCCCCTCATCCACCAAGCGCGTCACTTGGTCATAGAAGGAGATCAGGTTCGTCAAGCAGGACCTTCCTTTCATAAACCCATGCTGACTGGGCCTGATCGCCTGCTTGCCCTGCAAGTGCCGCGTGATGACCCTGAAGATAATCTGCTCCATGAGCTTTCCTGGCACTGAGGTCAAACTGACAGGCCTATAGTTCCCCGGGTCTGCCCTGCGGCCCTTCTTATAGATGGGCGTCATATTGGCTAGCCGCCAGTCAACTGGGACCTCCCCCGATAGCCAGGACTGCCGATAAATGATGGAAAGCGGCTCGGCCAGCTCCTCCGCCAGTTCTTTCAGTACCCTTGGGTGCATCCCATCCGGCCCCATCGACTTGCGCACATCCAAGCTCCGTAGCAGGTCGCCAACCATTTCCTCATGGATAGCGAAGGCCACGTCCTGCTCCCCATCCCCTTCCACCAGCTCAAGGCACTGGGTATCCAGAGAACAACCGGTATTGCCGCTAAAGACTGAGGCAAAGGCGGCATTAAGCACCTCAGCCTTTTCCTCATCCTTAGTAACTAGGTTTCCCCTCGCATCCAGTAAAGGATGGAGATTCTCCTTAGTCCTCCGTTTCGCGTTGATATATTTGTAAAAGGATTTTCTGTTGTCTTTAACGGCAGTAGCCAGGTTGAGCTCCAGATGAGCTTTGGCCTTTCTAATTTTCTCCCTGCACAGCCTCGCTACATCCTTGTAGTCCTCCTCAGTGGCCCGCCCTTTTTTCCAAAGATTATAAACCCTCTTTTTTCTGCTAAGCACAAGCCGCAACTCTCTGTTGAGCCAGGCCGGTCTTCTTCCACGCCGGCTCGCCTTTGGACACGTGGGGACGGACCGCTTCTGTGCCATCACGATTTCCTTCTTGAGGAGCGCCCAGCCTTCCTGGACTCCTCTGCCCTTCAGAACCGCCTCCCAAGGGACTCGGCCAACCAGCATCCTGAGCAGCTCAAAAACTTTAACTTATATATAAAGATTTAACTATATATATGTAAATATTTTATAAGGAAATCTTGCCTTATGTTAAACTATATTATATTATTAGATATTTTATTGAATGTCTTTTGGGGAAAAAGACATTTTTTCCAAACAAATCCATGTTTTATCTGAGGTGGATTCAAGCTGTTGCTCTTCCTAGATGTTAAGCTCTGACATGGTTTTACTGAGAACAAAACAAGAGAAACAAGACCCAAAGGGGAGAGAACAACAAAAGTTTTTATGGTTGATGCTGATTTTTAGCTGGCAGCTTTGCCAGTTGAAATGACAGGCTATGCCATTTTAGCATCTAACCCAAGACCCAGAAAACCTGCATTAGCTACCTTTAAGGTCATGTGTTGACAATGAAAAGATGGGTTGTTTCAGTTGGCTAAATCGGACTCCTTTCACACTAAACAGGTAAAGAGAAGTAGGAAAGAGCAAAAATAAACCAGAGCAAGAAAAAGAGGTAGAGAAGAAATGTTATGTGTAGAACCCAAACATTACGTATTCTGGATTACAGACTAATCTAAAGAGCAGTGAACAATTATATTACAAAGGGAGCTGGACTTCTCTTCCTCTGTGCCATGCAGAATACAGAACTTTATGCTGCAAAGCTCAGTGTATGAATTCTCTGTGCCTGATCCTAAATGGAGCTTCTTTGGTGTGAAATGAGTTGTGTGCTGTATGCTTTGAATGGCAGCAGTCTGACTTCTGTGCAAGAGAGATAGTTGAGAGGAAGCATAAATAATACTTTACCATTTCTTTTTGACGTGTAGATCATGCTGTGCCTTAGATGATGAAGATATTTTTGTTCTTTGATATCCTGTGTTCTCACAACAAATTATTATACATCAAAGAAATGAGCTCTGAGTCAAAATGATAGTAAAAGTGATGAGCTAGAAAATAATGTAAAGAGATGGTACCTATGAAATTACTGCATATGTCTGAAGAAATGGGGGTAAAGGAAATTGCTCACAAAGTTGTTCAAATGACAAGCTGCTGTCTGAAAAATAAATAATTTGGGGTATGACTATTAAAAATGCAGTGTGGTTAAAAGCTGAAGTTTTTGAAGCACTGTATCCAATGCAAAATAAAATTACTGTGTTAAATATTCACACTGAAAATATTTATGGTGAAGCTTACTTTGATGGAGGGCAAGAAGCAATGTTTTCTGTTACTCAGAGCACAGATTTTCCTCAGGTTCATGAAGTGTCATCTTGTCTTTGGTAGTTCTTCTTCCTGGGGCTTCAGTTTAATTACTGAGTTCTCCATTTCAGTTTCTCAGCCAATAAAAAGGAGGTAACAGTGCTTTCTACCTACCTCAAAAATGTTACAGAAGAATTCAGTATTGAATTGTAGGTGAACAGTGGGAGGTATGTATTGTATGTACTGAAAGGCCTGGACTGGCACCAGG
Organism: Anser brachyrhynchus; assembly: GCF_964034855.1. Lineage (NCBI taxonomy): Eukaryota > Metazoa > Chordata > Aves > Anseriformes > Anatidae > Anser > Anser brachyrhynchus. The sequence continues at coordinate 131,852,305 of NC_137695.1, forward strand.
ATCTCCTGAAGCGGTTGGTACAGACTTAACTTAGATATGTAACTACCACATTTCTATCAGCAAACATTTATAAGCTGGCCATATGTTTTTCAGCTGTAGCTTTGGAGCCTTGCCTTGTGCTCCCTTTTTGCTTGTGGTGCTATATATATTTCTTTTTTCAGAGGGAAAATACAGAGCAGAAGGGTTACTCTAAGCTCTGTTCTGGCGATGTATTTTGATGTTACGGAAAACTGGAAAACAAATTATTGTCATGTCTTATTAAAGATACATGTGTCTAGACCAGACGTTTATTCTGCAACCAGCTCTTCTAATGAGGGGAAGGGTAACTAGCCATAACATGATTGATCTCTGGATAAAGTTCCATCGTTGCCTCTAACCCTAGCAGGTGTGTATATAAAACTAAACATTTTCTTTATTGCAGAGAACATTGTATAGCCCATCTACAATCAGGACTTACAAATGAGCATATGTTGCGAAAGACCAACAGATCAGCAGTCTTCCTTTTGATAAAAAAAATGAACAAAACAAAACACATTATTTATTAAAAATATGTAGACAAATGGCAAGTAGATTTTCCTTGATTATGCTTACGCTACTGCTTTTGTTGCCTTGAATTACGATTGCTTGGATAAATACACCTAAAGACTGACTGTTGGCCTCCAGAAGCATCTCTTTACGTTCTTCAGTGAGATACTGTTTTGTAATTTGCAACATTAGTCTCATTGTGTGAATCTCTACAGATACCTCAGAAACCTTTTCAGCAATAATACAATGGAGGTATGATTTCCCTTTGCTTTCCAGCAGTGAAAGAATAATGCTGTCACAAAACGGTGCTGAATTAGAAGACTAGCTTTTTTTTTTTGTGCTAAGTCCCCATTGTTATGGTATGATTTCAGTCAGTATAGATAAAGAAAAGGATGAAGCATCCCAGCTTTCTGGGTAGTCTAAGAATCCTGTCATCTCCACTCAGTTTTCACAAATGTACTTCTACTTTCCTTAAGTCTCATGTCTAAATTTGAGAGTCTCAATAAAGGGAAGAAAGAAGAAAGAAAGAGATTTAAGGAATCTCCAAATATAACTTTTAGAAGTTGGTATTAGGACTAATGAAATCTCAGTGTGGGTCTCTGAGAGATAATTTAGTGGCAGGCACTGAACAGAGCATGCTGTGTGATTTGCTGATGAATTCTGTGGGATTTACTTAGATGCAGGATCAACTGCATTGAGAGCAGAACAATAATTCAAGCACTTCTCCTGGATGACAAAATTGCTGTCTTCCCATTAGCTGAGTTAGTGCTGAAAGGTGTAACAAGCTAGCTCATATATTTTCAATAGGATTTTTTTTAATAAAAGTCAATAAATTTAAAGCATCCATCTGTTCTATAAAGGCATCATAAAGAAAGGACATTGTGTAATAAATTACCCTTCATTTATTTAAAAAAAGAGTTTCTAATGAAAGCTTAGCACTAATTGGATCAAATCACACGGGGAATAATTGGCAGTTTCCCAAGGCATTTAGATCCAGTTCTTAGCTATTCTACTGTAACACTTTCTAGATTTCTGTCTCATCTGCCATATGTCCAATGTTCTTCAAAATTATTTTTTCCCTAAAGACCAGAGACTGCACTTCCCATTATGAACTATATAGGCAAGCAGAATTTAAATCTTAACTAGTCCTACTTACAGAGCTAATTTTTCCTTTTACAGCAAAAAAAAATGTGGTCATATTGGCTGTTAGCAATGTATGTTTACTCTCAGGTAGTCCTTAATCTCTTTCTCTATATTTTGTTAGCTTAAGTGTTACTTTGTCTGCTCAACAGAAAAAAAGTTTTGAGGTTGTTGGTTGTTTTTTTTCCTTCCTTCCTTTCTTTTTTTTTTTTTTCTTTTCCTGTCACTCTCATTCTAAATTTATCCCCATTTAACTGCGTATGCTGTCTGCTTGCTTGGGGATTTAGTTTAAATCTCTTCTGTACTTGATTGCATTCTTCATTATCATTTGCTATGCTTCCAATTAAGTGTCATCTGAAAATCTGGCCATTTCCCAAGGCATTTAAACAATTCATATTTTTCTTCTTGCCTACTTTCTTTTCCGTTTCTTTGGAAACTCTTTAAAACTAAATCAAACCAAAATTAACCTGACCCTTAGATAGGTTAACACCCCAAAAAGGGAAGAGGTCTTGTTAAATAAATGGGGCTCTATTTGCTCTAAAAAAATGCCTCTTCTTATTTAACTTACTTCATTATGTTTAAGTCTATTCAATGATTTTTTACTGAAGAATTTGAAAAATACACAGTTTAATGGAGAATAAAGACACTGATACATAAAATTTTGCATTTAATATAATCAAATACTCTCTATTTTTAATCTATGCAAACAGAGGGTGCTTTCAAGGACAGTGAGAGTGAAACCATGGAAATTGACTGGTTTCTTCTCTAATCTTTTTGAAAGATTTCTTAGATATTTCTGCTCCTTTAGTCTGTGGAGGCTTCTAACCTCAGAAACTCTCTGTAACTGAGTGAGATATCAATGCTTCTTAGCACTTATAGAATAACGCCCTGCCATATATTTGAAAATGGTGGGTTGATCACTCAGGTGTTTGTCCAAGCCACATTCTCAGGATTTCAGGGTAGAGGCAAAAATGTTGCTTTTGTCCATGCTTTCTTTTACCTCAGAAGGTGCTGAGCAATCAGGTGAGCTGAAGTAGGTCTTTTTAGGAGAGAAGCTTACCTGAAGGCATTTTCACATTTCTACCTTGAACTTGGTTCATGTACTTGGTTTAAATATTTTGCCTCCTCCTAAGCAAACAGAAATAACATTGCATGTAGTTGGTAGAAAATTACTTAATTTCCTTCAAATCTGATCTTATCAGGTGATGATAAGATTTTTAAGGATTTTTTTTTTTTTAATGACACCTTTCTTTTATTGAGTTTTGATCCATAGTTCTTTGGACCCCAGTCACGTCTCAACATTTACGACAGACCAATATGACGACTTACAGTATTTGTAGTAGAAAGAATTATGAAAGCTTCTGTGGCCTCAGGGACTCGGCACTGGTACTCTAAGGGCTGTGGTTGCCTCTGCTGCTGTAGTAGGGCATTTGCCTTTCTTCCTTTTATATGCAAGTATCTATTTGGCCATTTGGCCATTGCAGCGTGCATGCACAGAAGAGTGTGTGGGATGGGTCTGTTTTTTATCTAACATTGACATTTGCACCCATCTCAAGGTTCTTTTGTGCTGTCAGAACAGTGTAAACAGGCGGTAGTGGTGTGTACCTGAGAATTAAGGCCTTTTTAAACAAAAAAGCCTCAGTGCTGTCATACTGACTCAATTTCATGTAATACTTTCCTGTATAAGTAGTATTACCAGATTCACAGGGTCTGTGTACGCAGCAAAATACCATTTATGTGAGATAGGGCAGCAAAATTGGGCTGCTTGCACTTAAGCCCAACGTGAAATAGGTTATTAACTGAGTGTTACTGGAGAAGAGCTGTTGTAAAAGAAGCAGTTGACACTGAGAAAGAAAGAACAGGTCAGCAGGATAACGCACACTGAAGAACACAAACAGTGATCATGTGTCATTAGTTGTCAGTATTCCTCTTCTGTGATATAGAGCTGTGTTGGCAAAGTTAGCTGCAAAGCTCAGGAGTAGCTCTAATGGGATGTTGGCATACCCGAATGGCTTCAGTAATGTGAGCTGAGCATGATATACCTTTATTGGCAGCAAGCAAGCAGAAGGCAATTGATCAAAATTCCTTCTATTATGTTTTCAAGGATGTTCTCTGTAGAAGAAAACATTATTTTGAAATGTATTTGTTTTCAAACACATCTACAGAGCTCACAACACCTCTGAGAGCTCAAGAATAAAGACTGGAAGAGAACTGACGAGACCTCTGTGCACAACAGACGCTGTGCTTATGAACTACTTTTTCCCAGAATGCATAAATCTAAATATTGAACAAATACAAAATGCAATTACTAAGGGCATTTGGAGAGTGGGGCATTGAGGAGTGTTGCGGTATTATATTAGTAATGGGTAATAGCTTCTGAATTTAGAACAGCGATGTGAAAATCAGACTGCTTCTTCAGAAGTTCAATTTGAAAGCTGGGAGAGTCACACAAGGTGACAGATCAGTGCCAACGCAGGAAATGTCTTAGAGGCAGATAACTGCTGTTTTATGCATAAGTAGTCAGGATCCCAATATTTTTCCTATGTAAATCAATGTCAAAATTCAGGTTAACCTGATTAGGATCGTTTCCTTGCAGAGAAGAATTATCTGTTGCTGTATCACAGAGAAGAATTATAATTACATTATAGGTGGAGAAAAGTTATGAGTTCTATCATTTACATAATATGTTGAATCTAGCGGTCCCAGGAAAGTTCTTAATATCACTTATTGTTGGTATAGAACACTTTTGTTCAGAGAAACAAATGAGGAAGGTACTTTTTCATGAATTTAGGAAGGCATTTTGAATTGGTATGCATGGTATGCATTCATGCTGATCCTGCAATGTGCGTTTCTCATAGACATATTCCTAAATTGCACTTACATTTGGTGAGAGTACATTGAACATTCCAGCAGACTGCTCGCTCATCTCTGGTAGTTTGCCTAAAACTGTGATCTCCATAGCTAATGATGCTTAAGGTTTTTTGTTGCATCTTATCCCTCATCTACGTGGGGTCACCTTTCCCATTTTTGAAGAAAGACTCCTGCAAAAGAATCCTGATAAGAGTGTTCAGGAGACATTGGCAGAGACCTGCAATATGTCTCAGGGAGGAAAGAGGATTCCTTCTAATCTGTGCTATAAGTAATAAAATGTGGCCAGGCAAATCATTCTTCTCTGGAAAAGTTCAAATAAACCACAAGGGAGATATTACAAACTCATCAGCATGTAAAAAAACTCATGGTCTCATTTATTCACGAAGTGACAATAAAGAATTTATTTTGTGTCTTGCATATTTATCATTTTTGGATGACAGAAGTATTGCTTTCTGTTACCCCTTAAAAAGATTTTCTCGTGAACTACTCACTTCTTCCCAGGAGGTATATTACACTAGGAAAAGAGTTCTTTTTAACTTTATTCACAAATATACTGGTTTTAACCCCTGGGCAGCTAGATTAGGACTGTTGCTGTTGTAAACAGAATTTCCCAAATATGGGAAAATGTTATAAATGTGGAATTACTTTGGACTGTGCAGAAACTTAGTGAACGTAACAAAGTATATCAGTCTCAAGATTTTCATAAATTGTGCCTGGTTAACCACAAGTTTATGTTGAAATGAGATTGGTTTAGTAGGATGTTTTGCACAAATATAAAAACATTCAATACTCTCGGTGAATATATCATTTCAAAGTTAGTTCCCCTGGTTTATCTATATTTGTTATTTCGTTCTCCCTTTCCAAATAATGATATTTCTATTTCTAGAATGTTATCTGGTTTATAAACGTTAATCTTTAATAACCAATGTTAATCTTTAGCTGATAAATCCAAACATAAATGTAAATTTTTTGGTATATTTTCTGTATATGCTCTTTCAAAGTCATTTCTTTGCTCCTTTGTTCCAATGCTACTTTTTCCTTTTGTACAACCTGATTTTCTTTAAGGGGTCTGACAAAAATAAATGTGCTGCTGTTTAGATTGTTGCTCATATTATTTTAGGATTAAAAATAGAATTGTTGTGCTGTGATGTATTACTGAGTATTTATAGTGCTATGCATCCTTGATTATTAGGATGAGAAGCAATTTTTTTTTTCTTTTTTTCTTTTTTGGCAGAATATAAAAGGAAAGGAAAACAGAAAAAATGCACTAATTTTGAACATATGGATTCCTATTGTTCTGTCTTGGATGTAACCACATTGATTAAGTAGCAAGGCTCATGCTAATTGTAAGTAGAGAATAGCTGTGTAATTATTAGTGCTTAAAGTCAGGTTTGGTTTTGTGTCCCTTGACAGTTCTGGCTGCTGTTTCTTAGCTATTGCTTCAGATTTCAAGCAAAGCATAATGTAAGTGAACCTAAAATTCAGAGATGAAAGTGGATTGTGTTATGCACTGAGTCTGACTCCATTATGTGACAGTAGATGTTGTTTATGACAAGACCTATTATATTATTACCAGACCTGGACTAGTTTTTGTACAATTCCTGTATTAAGTCTCATAAGCTTTCATTTTCTAAGTAATTTTCTAAAAGGGATTTAAGAGAGGAAATGGTAGGGGGATATTTTCTTTTTAAAGCAAACACTCTGGCTTCTCTCCTAGGATTTGCTGCTGGTATCTCCATCTTCTTTTCTTGATAACTCTAAAGAAGGGAAGTGAAAATACAGTAAATCTCAGTGCATACTGTAAATTATATTTTTAGTTATACCTGTTCCCCGATAGAGAGGTAAGAACTTTAACATTCCCAGGGCTGCAATCTAAAGTTACTATTTGTTGTAGATTTTCTTCTTCCTAATTAAATGTCATGAAAGTACAGTGAAGCTTCCTTTCTGGAATAGAATTGTTTTTTTTTGTTTGTTTTTTTTTTTTTTTTCCTGCCATTCGAGAAACTTGAAAACAATAGAAAACTCTTGTATTTGGTGCATTTGAATGTACTTGGAAAAAGTCTACTTTTAGATAGGACAGCACTGTATCATTTTAAAGCACTGAAGAGTAAGTAATATAAAATCAACCAAGAAGATAATCTCTGACATTTACAAACATTTATAATGGCATTAGTTCCAAGTAAGTTAGCTGAGGCAATTTGAACCTGTAGACCTGAACAAATAAATAAGCATGGCTTGCCATCAGCTATTTCAGAAATGTACCAGCATAGCCATGGAGCTTTGTGCATCCAAATAAGCAGAGAGATCTACCAGATTTCTCTGGGGTTTCCTGTAGACAAGACATTGCTTTACTGGGAAGTATTTTCACAAACAAGTGAAAATGCAGTGTTGTAGACATTTCTGGGCTTTCTGGAATTTCTGCTGCTGTGTTTTAGAGCTGGTCTAAGAATAATGGGTTTACAAAGGACGAAGGGGTAGGGCTTAAAGGTGAAATTCGTTTCAAAGAAATGCCCCTGACTGGCAGGTGTGGCAATAGTTTTCTTTGTTTAGACATGAAAATAAATTCATTCATTATGTAGCTGCACGCAATGGCTAGGCTGTGTTTCCAGTGCAGGCCTGAGCTTGCACTTGATCCCACACCGACTTGTCCAAATTCTTTGCACCCAAGCCAATGCTGAAGCAGCTTTCTGCAAGCCCTGAGCAATAGAGGAGAATAATAACAGGGCAAATATTTAGCATGGGCAGAGTATGTGTTTGGTATCGGGAAGAAGAGTGAAGCACAGGTGTACCTGCTGTTGCTTAGCCTCGTTCCCTGCCACAAATCACCCAACGCCTTGCAGTCATGTAATGTGGCTGTATGCAGATCAGAAAGGCTGATATTATGGTTAGCATGTCATTATGGAAAAACATGTCACTCTGGTACGAGGGATGTAGGCAGTATCAGTGTGCAGCTTGGGGGATGTGTTGTTCTTTGACCTGCTCTTTGATTCAGCATGCATTTGGCCACGTAGGCACAGTTACAGAGCTTCACTGTGCTGCCCCCCCACCACTATGTGCTGCAAGACAAGGGACAGAAGCACTGATACTCATCTCTGTGGGCTGAAAAGATAATTCAGGTCCCAACTTACTCAATTGCAACCTCTCTTTGGAGGAAATCTCATTTATTAAATAAATAAAATCTAAACTATCCTTCAGGGAAAAATGTGAAGAGGGAGAGGAGGTGTATGAGCCAGCAGTCTGAGAGTCAAGGTATATTGGAGACTACTAAGTAGACATCCCAGCAATTTCTGCTCAGATACTCAAGCAAGAGTGTGCAGAGTGGGGCTGACTGGGGGCAGACGCCGATGGATAGGACAATGTTCATCATCCTGAGTCCCTGCATCGGCTGTGCTCAGATAAATCTGTAGCTCTCCAGTCTCAGCTCCAACAACTTTAAATATTTGCCCTGAGAACTACTTAAGGCAATTAACCATGATGTGGCATTCAAAACTAAAAGCTTGATTTAAAATTAGGGAATTTTCAGAAGTACAACTGAGAATTAAATTTGGCTTATGAAGCCTTTATTTCTGATACTAATGTTTAAGATGGTAACAACCCAGCTTGACTTCCCAGTTCCCCAGAGTGAATTTGTAGGCCAGAGATTTAGAAGAAAAAGCCCTTTCACTGGTACATTGAGGTATTTAATCTGCAAATCTATGAGAAAAGACAAAAATGCAATTCTCACAATGCTTTGATTACAGAGTCTTTTCCAGAGAAAACCACATTTAGAAACGGGAAACATTGCTAAGTGCCAATTGTGAGATGCACCCTTTAATGATGATTTCCTGCTATCATCTGTTCTGTAACAAGAAGTCAGTCTCGTAGTTTCTGGGTCAGAAACAAGGCTCTGTGAGTAACTTTGTACTTCTTGGAGGATATCATGTGCTTTAAACCAATTCACTCCTGTGGTGCTGTGCAGTGGGAGGTCATCTGAAAAGTTTAAGATAACCCAGGACAGTTTAAATCACACCATTTTAGCAAGGGTCTGTTAGTTTCAAGTACTAGTACAATTTGGACAAGGACTATGTGTAGATTGATTCTTCAAAGTTGAGTGCACATCCAAGTAAGACCTAGAGGCTTGCTGCAAATGGTTTTATGTGTATTCTTTTCAAGAGTTCCTTTATAAAAGTTCCTAACTTGATGGCACTTTATAGCAAACTTTTGTGATGGTGAAGCTTAGAGGACAGGATGATCGTTTTGCCTGGAACTGCAACTGCAGCTTCATGGAATATAAATCTGTTGTCCCGTTCTCTACATTACTGTTCTAATGAATGCCTGCTCTTTTTTTTTGTTTGTTTTGGTTTGTGACAAAGATGTGACAGAAGTCACCCAAATTGGCTGTAGTCAACCTTTATTTTATTCGTTTTAATAAAGGGCCAATAAATGAATCATAGATATTACAAGATACCACAACCTGCGGTTACTTAGCCTCATAATGACCTGCTGCATTCTCCATACAACGAACTGTGAGGGCGCTGGCTTGCTGGGCTCGGGCCAGCTCAGAGACAGCACAGCCGAGGGCTGTCCCTTCCTCTGGTGACCATGGGGAGAGGCTCCCAGCCCAGGATGGCGTCCCCATACCCAGGGAGGTCCTTGTCCTTGGGCCCCTGGCACCAATAAAGGTTTCTGTTTTTCATCTCTATCTTTTGTTTAGAAATGCCAACAACAAAATCAAACAGGCTGTCCAGCCATTGTAAAGAAAGATCTGGGCTCTGCATGTGCATCTAGGGCTAACACTGAGAAATGGGAAGATGAGCTACTTGCTGGAGAAAGAGAACTTCTTCACCAAAGGAAAAAGGATCTTTCCTTTTTCTTCTTCAGGTGGAAGGACTGCTCATTTTTATAGGGCTGAGTTTATTCAGACTGGTCTTATGGAGGAACAGAGAGAATTTTTAGCTGACCTACTAGACAGGAGCCCTCTACACTCTTTTGTATTATTCCTCCAGAACAGGGAGTTTCTGTAGAGAAAAGCATGCATGTAGGCAAACATTCAATGAGGATCTAATCTTACTAGTTTAGGTATCTTTCTCTCTCACATAAGATGTGGCTTTTCTGGAGCATTCTGGAGTCCAGTTCAACTGGGAATGCAGGACTGCAGTTCATCTGGGAATATAGTAAACCCTTAGACACACGGGGTGACACTATGTGCCAGTTATCATCCATGTTGTACACAAGAGTCAGGGGAAAAACTGACCTTGCAGCCCCCACTCCTTGGGAGCAGCACGTGCTTCATGTTTCTGGTCCCCAGACAAGCACAGAAGTGATCCCCAGCGAATGGACCTCGCTGACCCCTGGTGCTTTCTTGTGGGGGATGAGTGGGCACTGAGGAAATCCCACTACCTGGGACAGTGCCCCACGGCCCTGATGCTGGGCAGCAGGGCTGTCTTCCCACCCATGCTAATGGTGGTCAGGGGACTTTCAAGGGACCTCGTGCTTGTCTGACTTATCTTGCATTGCCCTGGATCTTCAGGCACTTTCAGGGTCAGTGGTAAGTTCCTAATGAATTTTAGCAGCCTACAAGTAACTGCTTGGACTGTGGTCTTGACATTCAGAAAGTTTTCTGGAGCTTTCCAAACATATTCTTGTCCTCTTTCTTGCTCTGTCAACCTGGGAATGCTAATAAGTGAAATACCTTCCTTATTCAGGGAAACACGGCCAGGGGCCCATCTTATCACACACTTATCACAGACACTTGTAATTTTAACTCCCCTATAATATGAGCTGAGGACAGAATCCAAATGGAGAGATTAAAGTTAATCCTTGGAAATAAGCTGAAGTTCACAAATTGTTTATTTGACAACTTAGTTTATTTATCTAGCCGGGCTGCTGTTGTCAATATAGTCCACCTAGCCGCTCTTGATAAAGAGATCATTTATCGTTCAGAATCATGGCTCAGTTTTTTTCTGTGCTGCTGCACACAACTAATGCATGTCATTAATGCAATCCAGAGGGAACAGTGCAGAAGATGAGAGGATAATTTACTCACCATGTGCATTCAGTCTTCAGCCTCCTTGCTGAGATTCCCCTGCTGGTTTGGATTCTGTTTTCTGACATAAACCTGCCTGACCTTTAATAACCAGAAGCATAGTGAGCCTACTAGTTTATTTTAAGGATAGGATGGTACGAATTCTGTTTGCAATCTTGTGAATTCAGAAAGCTCAATTCTGATTTAATCTGTAGACCTATTTCTAGTTCTGGCATTGATACGTCTGTGTGAGTTAAAAGCTATGTTAGGAAAAATCTGAGAGATAATTATAATTACTAAAATAAGAATAAATTATTCATACATATAACAGTGGGGGCAGGTCTGTTCTGACTCCAAATGAGGAAGAAAATTCGGAGTGGAGGGGGACAACTGCCTATTTCAACATGTGCTATGCTTCAGGGGTGTTGCATGGTGCTCTAAGTACTGAAGTGCCTTGGACTTAGTTGCGCCAGGGTCTGGCTCCTTGCAGCTCTGTAGCCTCTCCCTGAAACCACAGAGGCTAAAGCCTCTGTGGCAGCATTTTTCCACTATTGTTTTCATGCTGTTATTCTTGTACTTTACCTGACAATGTTGTTACAGCTGCTTTTCACAGGAGCAGCTGCCACTGGCATGAGAATCACCCCTTCTTCCCCCTCTTCCCATCCTGTTTTGTAGACTTTATATTAGAGAAACCAAGCATTCCGCACAAAAAAATAGATAATAGTAATTTGAATACTCAATAATCTGATAACATATGTGCACAAATTTAGCAATCAGTCAATGCACAGTGCTTGCACCTGGTCAGCATACTCGGGTCAGTACTAGTAGCATCATAAGCTGTAGCAGCCCAAAGGGAATTCGAGTGGGTCGCAGTGAAACATTTAAGATAAGGGGAAAAATCCCAAATCCTCCTCCACCTCCCTTTTCATCAGCACTACCTGCCTCACTGGAGACGCTGCCCAGCAGAGGATGCTCATGTGGGACCGCATGGCTGCCTTTCTTTGCTGGCCACTGGGGAGTTTTCCCTCAGCTCTCCCCCAAAGTGTAGCTTTTCTGGAATAATGGCATCTGTGCAAGGGCTGCACTATCACTGATATGGCAGTCACAAGGACACATATCACACAGCTGTGCTAGCAAAAGTTTGTTGGACACTGGGGAGTGTTTGTGCATGTTTCTGCATGGGAACCCATGTCCCTGCCTCTGCCCCACACCCCCAGCAGAGCTTCTAGCACATATCGGAAAGCTTTCTGCAGATTGGTATGGCTGCTCTACATCTATAGGAACTCGGTAAAGTGACCTGTTTTCAGATTTGCTATTCCTTCTCTTACAAAAAAACCAGATTTATCTCAGTCCATAATTTGTTTCAATTCTATTGTGGATATTTTTATTTTATTTTATTTTATTTTTCCCATGGCGACTTGCTGAGTTATTCACAGACAGTATCAAATATGATTTTTTTTTCCTATTCATAAGTAATTGATAGAAAACAGCAGGTGTTATGTTTTTTCTTGGATTAGATAACATTCAAGAAAGAAGAAAAAGAAACCTGTCCTTTTGCCACAGGCAGGAGATCAATAAATTATTCCATGATAGATAAGGATTAAACTCACACAGGTAACAAAGCTTTGGAAAAAATGCACATAATAGTAATAGTGGTAGTAATAACAATAATAAAAGATGAATGTATCCTTACACTGCTAAAAACTTGTTTACATGCCGAGCTCCAAAGCTTCACATATTATTGAATCTAGAAGAAAAGCTTTTTATTACTCTTAAATTAAAAAGAAAAAAGAAAAAAACCAAACAACTGTACAAAATACACTATATCAAGGGTTGACAATAAAAAAAAAAAAACAAACTTTATTTTATTTTATTTTATTTTTAAATTTGTGTGTTGTACAAAATTGAAATTCCTGTATTAGAAGAACCTGCAACTCTGGTGGAGTTTTCAGCTGTCTTTGCGCTCATCAAATATGGAGAATAAATATATAGAAAATTTCTAAAATCCAGAGAAATTCTCCTGGGAGTAAGTTAAAATAAGGAAAAAGGAGTTTAGCAGTACCTATGTATTCCTGACCTTCTCTCTCCTATTCACCTCCCTTTTGTTTCCACTGGCTAATTCTTCATCACCATTTATGCCATTCCTTCAGCACGTGTTTCTCTTGAAACATTGCACTTGATCTGCTATTAGTCTCTTCATAAATGTATTATAGACCCAACAAGCAGTCAAGATTCAGTCAAGATTCCTTGTCTCTTACATGACATCGCTAAGCCCACTCTCAGAGCACTTAGATTGGGGATGTAATCCGAGTTTCCACCCGATTTGTTCAGTCGCACTGAGCTCTCCTCAGTCTGGTGCTTCTCAGTACGTTCTCGGTGACCTGCTGGGTGCTTTTGCTGAGGTCTGCTCCACGTGAAGTGGCCATGATTAAATTTTCCGGTGGTCTGGGTATTGTGTGGAGTTTGTCATTTGAATAGTTCTGCCGAGAACGAGGCAATTCACTGATTATTATGGGCTAGATCATGGGCTCTGTGCACAGATTAAGACTACTGAAAAAGTCATATCTTCTTCACTCCATCCAATTCATCAGTATAAAAAAAAAAAAAAACAACTGATGAAAACATTAAAAGTTAGTTTTAATCAAATACAGGAAAATTAACTCCCAAAATATGACCACTTTCTTATATTTTATGCAGTTTTTCACTGATTACATCTTTTATCGATACCCATCTGGTTCGGTGATGAGTCTCTTCTCTGTATTCTTCACTCCTCCAGTGTAATTGAGAGGTATATTTAGGTAACTGGCTGACTGTGGTGCTGTGCAATTGGTTTTAAATTGATTCTGAATAGTGGAGCAGTTCTATGTGGTACAAAATAATAAATGAAAGCAGCTCTGAAGTCTGTTCAAAAGCAGTTTGGAGATCTGGGTTAAATCAGTCCTTGTGAAATTGGGCACAAATCTGTGCAAGTCAATGAAATCACGCTCATGTGCCAGCATTGAGGGTGGCATACTGAGCTACCAGCTGGGTTTGCAAAGCTTTCTGGGTACAAAAACGACCATCTGAACTGAGCTTTTCTTGTTGGTCTTTGTGTGATGTAGGGAAAAGTTCAGATACTTCGAAATTTGCTAGAAAATAATGAGAGCAAAAATGGAGGCCTGCTATCTCAGAACAGTAACTACTCAGGTATGTAGGATAATAAAAGTACTTCATGGTAAATAAAGGTCTGAGGCTCTGCTTTCTCTGACTTGGAACAAACACTTTCTCATTTGAGTCCAGCACAACATAATTTTCCGTATGGCTGTGATCAGTCTCCTTTTAGGTCTCTCTTTACCCTTTGTCTGAAACGGCAAATAGATCTAAGACATGTTTCCAGCATAAAATGTACAGATGCCTCTTTGCCTCTTTCTGGAAATGTTTGTGTAAAATAATGTTTTGTTAGAAATTAAGTGTAGCAGCACTTTTTTTTTTTTTTTTTTTTTTTTTAATCTAGCTCCTTAGTACATCCTTTTACCTAAGAATATTGCCTGGCCTTATCTTCAGCCAGGTCTCTGCAATCTGTGTCTTCAAAACAGCCAGATTTTGTTAGGCGTCTGTTGACTCGTGGGAAATGGAATAAGAGTTATAACTTGTGATTTAAAAAGCTGGAAGTTTTAGTTTGAATGTCTACATAGATGTTCGTACTCACTGATGTGGTGGGTACAAGCACATTGCAGCTTGAGAAGCTGAGAAAACGGCTCCTGCCTGCTAACATCTGTAAGTCAAAGACAAGGGGGGGCTTATTTTGAGTTTAGGTTATTATTAACCCCCTCCTCACAGGAATTACTCTCTTTCTTGGGCTGATGATTGGTAAACAGGCTCAGAGCTGGATCAGGGTTTTTGTATCCTGTTGTTTTTCATCAGGTAGATTGAAGTAAAAGAATAGGTTGAAGGTCTGACTTGCTTGGCAGGCAGGAAGAAAAAAATCCTGATCTTGCAACTCTGCTATTCAGTTTAAAACTGTTGAATCTATCTGATGAAATGGAATGTTGTTCCTGCCCATTTTAATTCTCTCTAAAACTTTTGCAGACTGAATTTTCACAACAAGTTGTGAAGGTTTCTCTGCTTCTCTGGACATGTCCTGGAAGATGCCTAATGCTCACAGCTGCCTTTGGTCTGATTGAGCTGCAGCTCAGGTTACAGGACTCTCAGTTTTGTCAGTTGTATTAATTTGAACTTGTCCAGCAGGCGGAGAGAGAAAGGAAAATAACTGAGCTATAATTACATGTTTTGAGGCAAAATATGAAATAAGATAATGCCCTTTTACTGGTTTTATCTGAAGAAGTTATACTTTACAGTTGCAAAGGATTCCTTGCTGAAATAATTCTGGTCCATTTTTCTTGAAGTGATGGAGTCAAGTTGTGAAGAAATTTATTTTAAAATTAGAAACTTCCTGCCAGTATGTAAAGAGTAAAAACGCACGTCCGTGGACTAAATTGTGTACTTGGAAAGTTTTGTCAGTTATTTCCTGTGACATGGTTTTCTGTTTACTTGAGATGCTGTATAGATGAATGTAGAGATGAATGTTTCAGTCTTGACACCACAGTAGTAGAGATTGTTAATATCACACTTCAGAATATTTTAAACAGTATTTTTAATAATATTTTGCAGAGCTTAATGAAGATTTTGAATTCTTACAGTCTCGCTCTGTAGTAATTCTTTCCATGTGATTAGTGGGCTAAACATTATAAAATAGGGTTGCCATAGTATAAAATTTACATACATTTTCATATTTTTTCTGTGATGGGGACATGCTTTCCTGTTTTTAGAATATTTCATAGTTTTCACCTGACATCCCTTCTATCCAGGTGCATACTAAATAATCTATGTAATTTTTTGTTTAGTTTCCTAATAGAAAAGTATTTTGAGGTTAAAGTATTGAACTGCTTAACAGCAGGTTTATTGTTAGTGTCCAGCCCTGCCACAGACTTCACAACTGGTCCTTGGCAGGTTGCGTTCTTTCTCAGAGGTCCTTCCCACTCTGCTAAAGAATAGAGAGGTGTTGGTGGTTCATTCTTTCTCTCTTTCTTCTTCTAGAAGAATGTGGAAAGCGCTTAAACATTTACTTAAATGCCACTGTATCAGTGGAGCTTGAGTACACACTTCAAGCTTTGCTTAAATAAGCGCAGATAAATGCCTTAAATCCTTTCCTGCATCAGGATTATATACTGAAGGCTGTTCAGGGTAAGAAACACCCTTGAGAGCATGCCTGTGTTTGTACATTATGTAGGGACAAAGCTACTTGCATAATCACCATACACTGAGAGCATTTTGGTTTGGCCTCGGCTCTCTTCAGAGAAAGGAAGTCTCTTCACGTCTGTACAAACAATTTCACACACTGGTGTCGATACTCAGACTGTTCCCTTGCATGCTGGACCTGGCTGGAGGATGGGCTGAGGTTGGTGCTTCTCACACCAGACAATTCAGTTATGGTGTGTTTCTTTGATTTCAGTGTGACTGTACCAGGGCTGCATGTGAAAGTGCTCTGCAATGAGTATTAAAATGGGAATGACTTTGTCTCCTTGTCCTGTAACAGAGGAGTTGATAGCTACTGTCACGCTGTCAGAGAAATAGGGACAGCAGGTTCTTTGCTGTTTCAGCCTTGCAAAGCCAATGCAAAGCAGAACAGCCTTGTTAAAAGTCAGGTCTGGTCTGGTCTCTTTGCCAGTCAGTGCTGACCATGAATGTTCTGAGAAGTGCCATTATTTAGCTAAATTTCTTACTGTGGTAGACAAAGCTCTACTGAAAAGACATTTTTGCAGTATTCACCAATGAAGTGGGTAATATTTTGAATCTGTACTGAGTATGATTACTTCCTTATTGCAAAACGTCGTATAAATAACATTCCTGGATGCAGTCCTGGCATGCATTGTTGGTATTATTGGCAATCAGGGTGAAAGGAGGACAATTGGTCTTTTGCAGAATTGGGCTGTTTATGATGGGAGTTGATAGAAGAGAGGTTAGACTATAATTTTATTGAATTAATCCCATGCTTGGACATTAATTTTAAACTTCTATTTTCCCCGAGGGGAAGATTGTCTATTTGTTTAGCTTAACATTCAGTGACATTTACACTAGGTCTGAATGGCTCACGTAATTTCATTTTTAAGCCTGAAACTTATTTTGCATTTTCAATCCCATTTTCCCCCCCAGTACACAGAAGGGAGCTGAAGCTTGTTTTAGCTGTCTCATCACCTATGAGCAGTTGCGTTATGTCTAGTTTTAATCAAGTTGTGTATAAACAAAGTGCTTGCTTCCAGGCATTCCTCCAGAATGTTGAGGAGCTAGCAATCATATAATTTTATAAAAAAATACACTGATAGACTTTGAATCAGTTGATAACAATATGTTTTTCCTTAACACATGATTAGTAGGGGCCATATGAGAACAGCAAGGATTAGAAAAATCCAAATAGCAACAGAATTAAAAAGAAACATCTGCTAATGTATTAGTTATACAAGGAAGAGACTGTAACAAACTATGTATCTCTTCTGAAAAATCTCATTAGTATTTGCATTTTAAAAAATCTGAGTTATAGTTCTTGCAGCTGAGTGCTTGCTTCAGGGGTTGTGTATGTCGAATAGGATTTGGATAAACTCTTAGGCATCCTTCTGCAAGACAATGCATAAGCCTACTTTATCTGTCTTACTGGGAGCTAACCCCTCCCAATCTCCCCCCAAACTGGTTAGAAAGGTATTGAGGCTTCATTTCTTTCCAGTTGCATCATTTTTCACCTGTACTGGTTGGTGTTTCTTTTCCTGTATAAATTACATATGATTGATCCTTCCATGTTACTAAAAATTAAAGCTTGATGTAACTAACTAATTCCATTTCCATTTGTAGATCAAGCTGTTCTCTCCTTATGCCCCATGAGACCAAGATGTGGCATCAGTTGCGATGCCTGCTTCAATCAGACATTTAAAACAAGGCAGGGAAATTACTATGTACATATCCATAAATTAAAAACAACAGTTCCTTTCAGAACATCTCTTCATGCTTTTTTTTTTATTATTTTTTTTTTTTTTATGGTCAGTCTCATACCTTTTTCACCATTTGGAAAGTGTTTTGTTCTAGGTGAAAGGGTACGTAAAAGGATATGTCATCCCTTTAGACAACTTGATTCGGATTTGAGCACAGATGAAAGAATGCCTGCCATTTATTTCCAGGTCTGCTTTGGGATACAGGGTAATTTTGTGTCCATGCTGAAAAGCAGCTAATATACCACAGAATCCTCTCTTACATCTCCTAAGTAAACCACCGGAATCTCACTGTGGTAGTGTATCAGGCTTCAGCAAGATAAATTTTGCTAAAGGCATAGCATATTCAGTAACGAATGTCAGTGAGTGCACTAATATATTTATTGTGACAATGAAAAAGGAAGATTTTAGCATGTGTCTGTAGAGGTGCTCTGTTTAGAAATCCACAGACCTATTCTGGTTCTTTTTCATATCTCTCATACCAAATCATATTTAGAAAATAAAATTCAAACTTAAATTAATTTTATTGCACAGATATAACTTCATCGAACCATTTGAAGCCCACATGTACCTGTAATAAATTTTGTTAGTGTTCCTGCTGGCTGAAGGACCAAATACTGCTGGTACAGATTGTCTTCTGCTGTGGGAGTATTGCTCAGCTACCCTTGATGGTGGTGGTACAATAATAACGTTAAAGCTGGATGAGAATTTTACCAATTCGCAATAGTTTCCATGCCAGCAGGAGACTGCCAGAGAGCACTGTGCTCCTGTCAGTTCCCATCACTGTTTCTGGAGCTTTACGGGAAGGTGATGCTGATGGCCTCTTTCTGCTGGGGGTGCCCTGTGCCTGGGGGATTACCAGCAGGGCAATGTAGAGCTCATTTCTGGTCTTTCTGCACACCATGAACAGCGCTTAGGAAGTAAAGCATTTGGCCTTACGTGCTCTAGTTGTATTAAGCTGCTCCTTGCCCCCAGATACTGCCAAAGTGTATATATCACATCTTAAGTTTTACATCATTCTAATGTCTGCCCACGAAAACCCTGAAAAAGCCATTGTACCATTGACTTTCACTGTAAAGGGTGAGTCAGGAGGCTCCCAGGTGACTCTGCCTTTGCTGCTAATGATTTTATGGTAATGACCTCACTTGGAGATGGCAGATGTACAGAAAGACCGAGTCTCATTCCCAAACAATGTACAAAAGAGATGAAAATGTGTGAGAAAGGCAAATAGTATATATAGCAGCAGGCAGGTTGGTGATAGACATGCACTGATGTTAGTCTGCACTCTTCATCGTTATTACTTGAAAAAAATATCATTATTTCAAACTTCAAAGTCTTCAGAACTCAAGAAACAGCAGCTAATTTCAATCAGTTTTTCAACGTCTCTGAACCGCATTCCTCTGTTCCTGCTTTGTGGCTGGAAATCTTTCTTTGCCTGACCTCCCGCTGAGGCTTTTGGCTATTTGCAGCTTGTTCCGGATGCAGCTGCTGTCATTTCAAAGTGGTGCTGCAGCAGAGGTGTGAGCTTGGTGTTCATCTCTCATTTTAAGATGGCTCTTTCAAACTATATGATGTGAAAAAGCACCCAAAGGTTTTGGTGTGGGTTTGTTGATCGCTCGGGCCTTGATCCTGCAGGGAGCTCAAGGCCATTGCTCTCCAGTGCGTGGACAAGCAGGCCACAGACCCAAGAAAAGCACACAAAATGCATTAAAGAAGAAACATTATTTTTCAGCTCCTTGCTTACCTGCTGCTTTAATCTCAGGAGTTGAGGATAAAACAAAGGTGCTGAGGAAGTTGCAGGCAGATGGCACTTTTACAAAATCATTCCTCCAGCTGAGAGCAGTCAGCCTCTCACTGGTGATGGATCAGGCTTTGCACTTCAGCCTGCTCGCCACTGACTGTTGGATGAGCCCTTAGCTAATTTTACCATTTATGCTGCTTTTTTTGGAAGAAATCGACAAGTGGACCATGGGACAGACAAACGGTGGTGACTCTGTGCCCATGCCTCAGCCATCCCAGACCCAAGTGTGGGGCTGTCCCCAGGGGCAGCTCTGTCATCGCTGGAGGTCACAAAGGGACTGTGCCTTGTCACAAACCCTTCATCAACATGTAGATCAAAAAGTACAGGTATTTGCATAATGCCTGGTTGCTACTTGTGGTTGAAAATTCTAGCATTCATTTTTCAGGAGCAGAAAGGGACACTTGTTTTCCATCTCTAGTTTATAAGCTCCTCTGAGCACGTACAGGAACAGGTTGGAGTTGCGAAGCTGAGGAGAAGGCATGTGGGTTCCTGGTTACGGAAATACATTTTGTTTGCTGTGGTTCGATAGTCTGCCTGCTGTAATTCAGGGCTTGTCCTTGTACAGGTCTCCTCCCTTATCTCCCCTGAACCTAAAATATGCTTCAGAAAATACATTTTAATGCAAGGAAAATATGTTGCCAATATTTAAGTTTAAATTACAAACTCGTAAAGTCTGTTTCTGAGCATTCTCGCTATGTCTAAAATGAAGATATAACCAAGCTGGCTTTGAACTGTGTAGCTTGCATATAATGAGGACCATGTGCTGAATGAAAGTAACTAATTAGCTGTGATGAGAAGCTGATATGCAGGGCTGGGTCAAGGCAGCTACTTTGCTTCTGGATGAGCTTGTTCCAAGGAACCTTAGGGATCTCCCTGCAGCACTGCACCACGCTGAGCAGGCACATCTCCAGCAACACAGGTTTGTACAGCTGTAAGCTGCCATTACTAATCTTATTGAGGTGCTGTCATAGGCTGCATCCTGGCTCTTTATTAGGCTGTGACCCTGAAGTGCACAAGACTGCTTCTGCGTTGCATCCCATTGCTCTGATTTCCACAGAAAGGAAAGCCGAGCAAGCTCCAGCAGCATCCCAGCTGGGCAATCAAAATCCTGGAGCATGCTGTGTTTTTTCTTGGTAATTAGGTGAAGCCTTAGGCAGTAATGGTGAGATTCATCTCATTTAACTGGAAATGTTGGAAAGTTAGCTGTCAGTTCTGAACTGGTAAAATAGGTTGCGTCAAAAGCGGAGAGACAGGTACTTCTAGTGCATGCTTTATCTTATCTTATCCTGGAATAGATGAGATGAATCATACACTGGAGGTGTCTGTCTTTTGCATTAGCTGCATGGAAGAAGCCTTGATGATTAGTTTGAACTTGATGCCTATCTCTTAGATAAAGTTATGTGAGATTCGTCTTACGGTAGTTGAAGCTACATCTAAGCTTGAACATTTGTTATTCTGGGTATAGTAAGACACATGTTCCGAGTCAGAGGGTCTGAACCACCTAATACAAATAATAGCTTCTTTAAAGTGAGAAGGGGTTATGTGGGAATAAAAGGCACTTCTTTGACCATTTAAGAAAATTGCAAGCTCAAAAATCCTCAAAAATGAAGAGTTAAGCCAAATAACTATATGAATCTAGCTGGAGCAATTGCACAAGTACCTAAAACTACCTCACTTTTTGATCAAGTTAACAGGACACAATTTATGGATAGTATTCTAGGGAATACGCTGCTTTCTTTCTCTTAGTTTGACTCCTAATCTTGCTATGTGCATAGCAAATGCATTTTTGTTTCACTTCACAATAGCTAGCAGCGCTTCACAGAGGAAAAAAAAATATATATATATATATATATATATAGTCAGGGAATGTGCAAGTGAATTAAAAAGGGCCTTAAAATTTCTCCTTTTCACTCAGGAAGTTCAGTATAATTCTAATGAATGCAATGCATGCTGATTCAGTCACCATAGCTAATTTGTGAAGAATATTGTTGAAAGGTTGGATTTATCTTGAGGCCGAGCCAATAACAAACACTTTTATCCCCAACACCAAGGAATAAAAGGAGAAGGGGAAAACAAGCCTTTTCTTGGTCAATTTTTGTAGATTAAAGTAACATTACATTCATTAGTGTAAAGAAAGCATTATAAAATGCATTTCTCTTCAGAAGCTTGATTAAAGTCAGCTTAGAAGTTGTTTTAGGAGCTGGAAACATCAAAGATTTGAAATACTCCTACATACCATATCTGGGCTGTTGAACCCAGGATTTCTTAAGAGTTCCTGAGTTTGGTGCACAGGCTGGCTATGACAGAGTGATGCTTTCAGACTGTCAGTGATACGTGGTCATGCATGTGCCTGGTGTCTTCTAAAGTAAGTGAGGGTGTATGGGCCAGGGGAGAGCTGTGTATTGGATATCCTTGTCTTCAGCTACCAAACGGAACCTTTTCAAGCATTTTTTTTGAGTAGATTGAGAGCTGATATTTGGGAAATTCTGGGGAAAATGACAGCGTTACTAGAGGAGAGGCAGATCCTTAGAGGGCAGGGAAAGGCAGACTGTGAAACAGGAAAGTGAGTATTATCATTCTTATGTCATGCTGTATATTTATTCTGCCTAAACTTCTAGTTGCACTTAACAGATTTTGACATGAATAGTTTCTTGCTTTTGTACAAATCATTTTATCTTCTGTAAGTCTGTCAGTATGCTCAGAATTAAAATTGCTACTCACTTAACAGTGTCGGAGATTCTTGCAGGGCATTTTTCCTCCATGAGATCAGCTGCAGCTCACTTTGGCAAGGACAGCGTGCTGTGTGCAAGCACCTCACAAATAATAACCAAAAGCAGTTGTGTAGCTGATTTTCTTTCATATTTGTAGAACAGTTATGGGAATCTTCATCTGAAAGTATACGAGATATTCAGTAGCATACTGCAAGGTCAAAAGATTAAAAATAATGGAAATGTTAAGAAATTACTTTTATTTTGATATGTTCAGCTATTGCTGCAGTACCTGTTATGTATTGTACCAGAGAATCATAAGCTGAGATGTTGTATTCATGGCTTGTCTGTTAATGTCCTTTTTGTCTTCAGACAACGTAGGTTGTGTAGGGAAAGATTCTGCTACCTTTTTTGATGGAGTCCTTTACTTGGTGTGCAGTTCTGTTGAAATAAAGGGTATCAAATCTGAGTGGAAATGATTGAATTATTATTGAATTGTGGTAAATTCACACTTGATGAAATTCCATACAGAAGTCTGATAAATGATTGAAGCCTACGTTTTTGCTACCTGGCATTACATTTTCTGGAGGCCAAAGTAAAAAAAAAAAAAAATCTTAATCTGCAACATGCTCAGAATTGAGTCTGGTCTCAAGACTGAGGTTCAGTGTATGAAGACACAACCTGCTTCTATGGCCCACCCTTGTACCAGTTAATAAACTAATGGGTGGATTATTTGGGCTTGCTTTTTTTCTGCTGTTTTTGAACTGCAGGAAACACCGAATACATGACTTTGCAGTTTATTTAACACAGGTAATTGATCTGTATTAAAATGTTAGGAAAATGTGAAATACCCATTTCTAGTACAGTAATCAAACCCTGCATTCAGTCACTACACTGTGGCGCAAATGGCAGCAAAGAGCTCCATGTACTTCTCCAAGTGTTGGGCGAAGCAAATAATGAAGCTCTCATCTGATTCTAGAGCTTCTTGTATTTATATTGAATACTTTGCTTTGTAAACCAGGATGAAAAATATTAGCATATATGAATTTTCTGACCAAATATAATATTTTTTTTCCTAATCTGTTACCAAAACTACTTAATGTGGATAGTGACATTCTGATATTGATGAATGTCTTCTGGATTTGTAATACTTACACACCTTGAATAGACGCATAGAATTTTACAGGCATCTGCTTTAAGGAGGAAATTGGAAAGCATTAAGAGCTAAACTGGTATGACATTATCTAGGCTCTTAAGTGATTACTTCTCCCAAATGCTCTGAGGTCAGGTTAAATGAGTTAACTGTGATTTCATTGGCTTTTGAAATTCAGTTGGCCAGCCACTGTCATGCTCTGGAGAACCTGCCCCAGCCACTGCCTGTGCAGGTATCCCAGCCTGCTTTGGACTGGTGCGTAGACCTCTGGCTTTTCTTTTACTCTGGTTTTAACCAGTTAGAGGACAAAATGTGAAAGACAGTTGAAAAAGCTTAGAATTGGCCAGTATGTTTCTTGGCTATGTTTATCAAAGCTTAAAGACATGATTTGTAACTAATTTTTGATCCAAAATAGAACAAGAAATAGTCAATTGCACATCCAATAGCTATGAAACTCCTAGATTGATCAAATTTGGTGGCAGTGTAACTGGTTCTTATTCCATTATTTTTAATAGAATGACTGAACTGGCCTTATTGTTCCTGTTTCTGCCAAGACTTAAGCAGTTAGTTCCATATATAAGCAGCAAATAAGCTATATAAAACACCTTTTATATAGTAGCATGGATAATTCTTCTCTACAGTTCTATAGCAGCCTGGTAATGTAAAGTGGTTTATTCTCAAATTCCATTCCAAGATATATTAAGAAGATCTCAGTGTCAAAATGTGGCGTATATAGTTTGATTCGGCAAGACTGCAGTGTAAGTAGGTATTATTTATTTTAAGTAGATTTCGTAATACATAGGTAGCATCAAGCTATTCACATTCAAGCATAAAGACTGGTGAGAAATCTAGTCTACTGGTTGCATTTTAATACTGTTGAGTAAATAGACAAAAAGTAAAGAAGTTGATCAGAAGAAAGTGAAGCTAGTGGAAAACTAATTTAAATTTTACATAAAAATGATAAGTAATTGGCTTAATGTTTATAGCAGCATCTTGTTATCAATTCAATCAAAATCCAGTCCATGTGGAACATGGGACCTTGAGGATTTAGAACAAAATAGTCTTTTTTTTTTTTTTTCATACTTGCACTGACCCTGCACATGAAAATTGCTGAATTTCTGTCTTTTAAAATGGGAGAGTCTTAAAAGACAAGCATCAGCTAAGCATAAGTATTTGCATTTGGTATTCACTTTGTATGTTGAATTTGTATACATCCCATTCAGAATGGAATATAAATCTCTGGTATTAGCAGAGACAGTTTCCATATATTTAAATATCTGGAATTCCTTACAGATAGACTTTTTATGATTATGTTGGTCAGCAGCAGCACTTAGTGAGATGGCTCAGTGATATGGGTAATTCAGTGCTTATTCACCAAAAGAGGAAAAATAAAAGTCCTCAGCGTAATGGGTAATGAATGTATCAGACTTCAGTGACTGCAAGGGGTAGATGGTGAATCATCTTCCTGTGAGACTGAACATAGCTCTTTTTCCCAATACTGTGTGACATTTCTCATACTGCAGAATACATAAATCTTTTTTTTTCCCTTTTTTTTTTTTTTATTTTCATGCAGCTTGGCTTTAACAGCACCAAGCAAGTTATGCTGAACAAATAAGTCTATTACTTCAGGTCTGCTGTTAAAGAGTTCCATATTCTTTCAGATTATGATGAAAATTATTAATTATTATGATTTCAAGTGCACTGTTTTGCCTGTGTTCACTTACATAGTCATTTTTGTATTGTGTCAAAATAGTGATTTATTGCAAAAGATGTTCAAAATATTAGGCCCTCAATATTACTGTGGAAATTAGACTTTCACCAAATTTCAGAGCTGTGCACGGGAGAACATTACTTCTCTCCTGGTATCTTCTGAATTCTTTCAAGGTAAATAGTACTAATTTCTCACTTCTTTTGCTGACTGCTGATTCTACTTTCCATGTCAAGAAGAGACCATTATGATCAGACCTGTCCTTCAGCAACATACAAGCTGTTCACTTACACCAGCCCATTTTGTATCAAAAAGATAACTTTTTGAGTTTTGATTTTTTTATTTTTATTTTATTTTTTTAGGATATGTCATGCAGTAAACACTTACACAACTAATTTACCCTCTCCTTAAGTAAATCACCTGACTGGATAAACAATTCTGTTAAATAGTCTCTCATGTTGCATATGATGTATTCTCCTGTTTTATTTTATTTTTTCTCTAATAGTCTTCTATTGTTGCAGATTTTGGGGTTTGCACTTACTGTAGTATTGAAAGTTATCCTTTCTTTTCTTCATGTAATTTTCAAGGTGTGTGCTGCAGAAATTTCTCTCTAAGAAGCTTTTGAATGATGCCTTCTTGTAGAACTGTTCCCTCCCGTGTCATGTGTAGGTGTTGGTCCTTGTTCACTGTCTCCCAAACTTATCCACTCCCTGTCCTGAGGAGATCCCGTTTTCAGTATCTTTCTCTGTACTTCCAGCACTCTCCATATTAGTTCAGTCATATACAGCTGTTGACTCTGCTATTGGGCAAAATGACTGGCAGGTTGAACATTGTTCTGCTTGACTCTGGACAGGACTGCGATGTGGACTGTCACACATCAAGTGATAGCAGTTATAAAGCATTTTCTCATATAGCAATGTAAAACAGTGCAATTGTATCACTTGCTGTGTGGCCCAAATAGTCCAGATAAGTGCATAATTAGCTTTCTTACTTATTAATCTTATCTGCAATTGTTTTTTTAGTCCAATGAATTATGAGGTCCCAGAAGAAAGCATAAAGTATTAAAAACAATGGAAAGCAGATCTTGCTTTTTTCCTCTCACTACACTCTCATTTTTCAGTGTCAAACATTCTCTGTCAGCTTGCCAAAAATAAACATATATAAATACATTTATTCATCTGCTTCTCTTGATTATCTCAAAAGACATGTCAGACCCAAGCTGCTGAACTGGAATCTGACCTGCTGATACTCTGATGTGGAAGTTGCCTGTGCTAAGAGAACAGATGATGTCTTGGTGCATTGTCTCAGTAAGGGGATGGGGACAAAAACTCGTTGGAGCCACTCATGCTGGGATGTAACTGGGGATGCTAAACTTTCCTACCATCATAGATACTTTCAGTGCCAGTCCTCAGTGTAACTTACAGGTGAGAGGCCACTTGACTTTGAAAGCATTTCTGGAGGACACAGGTCTTACAAAAATGCAGCCTAATAGCTCTGATCTGGGGACTTTAAAGAAATGCCTGTCAACTTAGTGAGAAATTACTTATAGACAGATTTATTTATTTATTTTTTCTAAAGCATATTGATATTTACTGATCATTCAGTTCACAGGGGGAAAAAAGACTGTGTAAAATCTTCACAAAAGTCCTTTCAACAAGGGACTAAGCAAAGTGGATGTGTTCCTCTCTGGAATATAAACTGACTCATTTTTTTCTCCTTTACCTAAAAAGAGTTTTTTCTCCACATGGTTTCATTTTCAGTGGTAGGAATGCAAGGACCTAATAGGAATTTGTTGTTGAGATTTAGTCCGCTTCTGGTTTCCGATTTAGAAATAAATTATGTTATTGTCATTATGGAATGAACTGATCGGTTAATGAGCTTTTTAACAGTTACTAAAAATATAAACTAAGATCTTATACAGCTTACTAAAGGATATTAACAAACCTGACTTGAAGGAAAGATTATTATACTTACCAAAATTTCAAAACTTAGCTTTATATTTGATGGTATATCTGAATGTCTAGAGAACAAAAAATGTTGTTTATCCCCAAAAATGTTGTTTTTTTCTTTAACTAAAGAAAATCTTAATATAGTGAAGGGTAGCATACATTAACATTGGCTCTGGAACTGGACTTATATATTTGGTTAGTTTGGAGTAGACCCAAACAGGAACAGAGTATTTAGTTCCTTCCTTTCTGAACCCCTCCACTTGGAGAAGAAATTGGCATTCAGTCATACATGAACAAAAGCTTCTCAAAACATCATATAAATACTAACACCTTTGAACAAATGCATTTTTAGACTCAGAAGACTGCAGGTGTATTGAGACTTGAATCTTATCTTAGGAAGAGCTTGGCTGATAACCTTTTAGCCTTTTCAAAGTGCTTCTACCTATGATTGTATGAGCAGCAATGTGTTGTAGTGATGCTGAGTCAGCTGCACCGCTGTGGAGATTACAGATCTTTTATCACCTCCAAAAAGTTAATCTAGCAGCGTGCAAGGCCATAGGAGTCTTGCTTTTGTTTCGTCACCCTATAAAACAGATCTGGGAAAGACCCATTTGGTACGTAGACCTTGGCAACACACCTATCTATTTTAGCTATTCACTTGAAAATGTAGACCAAATAATTCCTGGTACTGACTTTAGTTATGATGATATCATTGGATGTATAATTGGTGGTTTCATAATTTTTGTATAACCCATTCTGCCAATATAAAATAACCAAATAATTGGCTAGGGTCTCGAATTCAAAGAATGATGCTTTTCTTTTCCCTGTCTTGTTTCTGCTGCCCAGGGCATGATTGGTTTCTTTCTACTTCTTTCTTGGCACCCACACTTAGATTATTCCTCTTCCTTTCATGTTGATATATGCTTTTTGTCTCATGGTGACCTTCAGGAAAACTCTTTTAAGATGATTGAGCTTAAGGCAAACTGAATGTGAGGATGTGCCCTGAATGAATATGAGGTGCTACCCAAGAAATGGGAGAGGACAGAGGGGGAAGGAAGTCTACCAGAAAAATTTAGGGTGTTTCTTAATTTTCCTTTCACAAATTGTTTTTAAAGATGTCCAGAAGAAGATCAAATACTTTGGATCAAGGAGAGCTACTCTATTCATTTCCATTTGGGGGAATTTTTCTTGAGGGACTTCTGTGGGCTGTTTTCTTCAGTTGTGTTTTTGCAACTTTTTCTCCTTGAAATCTTAAATTAAAGATAATTTATTTACATAAAGAATGTAATGAATTCATATTGTATGAATATGTTTAGCCACATATGAGCCAGACATGCCTGTAGAAAAATAACATTGGTGCTGGCAGAAAAAAGGTAGTTAAAAGGTAGACTGTAAATATCTACAATCATTATTTGAAAGCTATCAATTTTTGTTCCTAAGTTTGACTGTCACATTGAATATTTACCCTGCAAACTGTGAAATAGCAGCCAATCTAAGCAAATCATTTGCTTTTCAGTATTAACTTCACTTCTTGTGCCAGGCTCTGTAAATGTTTCCTCGTACATCATTGTCACAGTGCCATACATTTGAAATGTCATATTATGCAGTGTCTGGTGTCATAAGAATAATACTAGCAGCAGGAAGGGACAAAAAATATCATGCAGAGAATAAACACTTGTTTTCAGCAGCTTCTTTACCTGATGTTGCAGTACTGCAGACAAGAGGGTCGTTTGGGTGTATAGAATTTTGTGTATTTTAGTCACCCTTTGAGGACCCATTTTCCTCTGCTGAAAACAAATGTTTTGTGCATTTCAGCTGCAGTATTTCTTTCTTTCCCTAGGCTTTTGTATCCAAAGCGAATGCGCTAGAAAAGGCAGATAAATGCCATTCTTTTTAGTAGTTATTTTCCAATTATTGTTAGTTCACAAGCCTTTTATGAGAAATTATAGTGCTAATGCAAAGTAAGAGGCAAACTTTCAGATGACTATGTATTGTATCTATGAGACAAGGGCTCTATTCTGCTGTCCTGCCCCCCATTTACCATCAGATTTATAC
The DNA here is from genome assembly GCF_964034855.1 of Anser brachyrhynchus. NCBI lineage: Eukaryota > Metazoa > Chordata > Aves > Anseriformes > Anatidae > Anser > Anser brachyrhynchus. Next base: position 131,881,235 of record NC_137695.1, read on the forward strand.
CTCACTAGCACAGCAACTGAAGCAGGGATTAACCTTTCTGGATATCCACAATTTCTCATACTATTTGTAGAAATAATATAATTTACCACTGCGTTATTATTTTCCTCATGAAGTAATACTGCTAGAGGTTAGAGAAGTCAGGGCTGTGTAATAACCTATTTATAATAATAAGTGAAAGGTGATCACATTATTATCCTCAAGAGGCTTCAAGGAAGGAGGTCCATGTTATGTTGTATTTTGTCATTTAGACCGTGTATTTCTACCCGAAGCAACAGATCCTGTGCTGCTTATCCCTGGAGCCAAGCAATGCTGCCTTGCCTCCCTGTCCCCAATCCCTTTTCATGCCTTCTCCCACTCCGCCAGAAGATTTAACAAGGAAGTACAGAGCTATTTATGCCAGCATCTCCTCTTATGTTTTACACATTTCTAGACTGGTGGATGGGTCAAGGGGGCTGAAAACAAAATTTGGTGTCCTTGGGCTTGATTCATTTGCTCATGAATAAACATCTAGTGTCATCTGAGCTGTCCCAGGGGATCTCTTGTATCCTCCAGAAGGGAACAGGTCTCACAGAGGTCTTGTGAAATATATACCAGCTCTGCAGGTATTTGTCACGTATTCTAGTGTATCTCAAGTGGCTCTGAGGTGCTTAAATATGCACTACTACATCATGTCCTAAATAATCAGTTTGCATATCAGAAATTTGGGTCAGGACAGTCCCAAACAGGAATACAGACTGGGTGAAGAACTCATTCAGAACAGCCCTGTGGAGAAGGACTTGGGGATTCTGGTGGACCAAAGGCTCAACATGAGCCAGCAGTGCGTGCTTGCAGTCCCGAAGGCCAACTGTGTCCTGGGCTGCACCAGTAGGTCGAGGAGGGTGATTGTCCCTCTCTGCTCTGCCCTTGTGAAGCCCCACTTGGAGTACTGTGTACAGGTCTGTGGCCCTCAGGACAAGCAGGATGTGGGGCTGTTTGAGTGGGTCCAGAGGAGAGCCACAAAGATGATCAGGGGGCTGGAGCACCTCTCCTATGAAGAAAGGCTGAGAGAGCTGGGGCTGTTCAGCCTACAGAAGAGAAGGCTCCAGGGTGACCTTATTGCATCTTTTCAATACTTAAAGGGGACTTAAAAAAAAAAAAAAAAAAAAAAAGATGGAGAGCGGCTTTTTGCTTAGTCACATAATGACAGGACAAAGGGGAATGGCTTTAAACTAAAATAAAGGAGATTTAGATTAGAGATTAGGAGGAAATTCTTCCCTCAGAGGGCAGTGAGGCACTGGCACAAGCTGCCCAGAGAAGCTGTGGATGCCCCATCCCTGGAGGTGTTCAAGGCAAGGCTGGATGGGGCCTTGGGCAACCTGTTCTGGTGGGTGGCGTCCCTGCTCATGGCAGGGCGGTTGGAACTGGATGTGCTTTAAGGTCCCTTTTAACCCAAGCCATTCTGTGATTCTATGAAACACATCTTCCATTTTCTGAATATCCAGTTCTGTAGGACAGCAATGAATAGACAGTGATGTTCCTGAAGGGAAAGTAATTGCCCATCAGCCTGTCTAAATGCCCCACACCATTGCTGATGTCTAGGAATCAAAGATGGCAATTTTTTGTCATTTCAAATAATTGCCTGTGTAAGAGCAAGGATCAGCTGGAACCTCTATCATTTTGGCTGTTCTGTAACCTGAGGTGGGCCTTTCCAGGACATGGCTTATCTGGGTATAATATTAAAATTAATCAGAATGTAGCAGTTCAGGGTAAGATGAACTCATGCCTGGAAATACCTATCTGTTTTCATTGCCTCTACAGCAGTTTAGGTAACTTGCTTAGACTTGCAGATCATTCAAGTCAGTAAAAATGTATTTCTACTTTTAAAGAAAAAAGAAGTACTAGTTTGAATCAGATTGTATTTTTGATACAGACTTCATACATAAATCAGTTGCTAATCTTTTGGTAGAGTTACCTGTTTCTTGAGTTACCACCTTTACTATTCTTTCCCCATATCTGGACATTAATTATGACAGCTCTTATGCAATATAATAGTTCATATTAAGATAAATCCCTCATACCTTTCCTGAAGCCCGCTGTCCACACCTTCCAAGTGGCACAACATTTTGGATTTCATGATTTAAATGTGTGGCACATCTGTTTTCTATAGTCATGTGAAATTTAATGTCCAGTGCAGAAGACATCTGTGGGCTACTGGACACAATTCAGAGTTGATCACAGTGAGTTGTAGTTCCTATTTTTGGTCCCTTCGCTGGTCCCTAGTGTTTCATCTTGTGAACAAATCATATGAACTTTCTGAAAAAATGTCTATGTCAACCTATATGACTGTGTTAAACTATCTAGTTCTTTGGATGTCCTTGAGAATTTATGAAAGTACATCACTGCATTATTTGGATTTGCAAAATACTTTGAAATATATAGATGTAAAACTACTACGTGTACTTAACAGTACATATGTCTTGATTTCTTGATAGTTTGCCTCTTGAAAACAAACCATCGAGTATTTATTGTTGTTGATTTTTCTTGTTTGTCTTGATTCCAGTGTGGTTATCCTCCCAGTGATAAAAATCATGAGTCAAACTGGAAGTTGCAGAACTAGCTTTACCTTCATGAAATGTGAAAAAGACATAATGCATGTTGTGTTCTCCTTGTCCTCTGTTCATGGTTGTGTTAAGGTCATGTTTTTGTAGTCTACCCATGACTAAAGAGATACTGATAAGAAATAAGAGAAATCTGATATCATTCAATCTCTTGAGCTGAGACAATAACAAGTCCAAATGGCCAGAGTCCAAATATGCCTTATCTGCTCTTAAAAACCTCTGAAGACATGGATTTCTTAATTTTTCCAGCTGCTCCAGGGCTCAGCTCTCCCTATAAACAGACATATTTTCCCTATACCTTGCATAAATCTTCTTTCTTAGTGGTGTTGCCAAATTCTTCTATGAAGAAAGTATACAGAAAACAAATAATCACTGCAATATTTATGACAGTATTTCACATACTCTTATTATGCTTCTTCTCTGTTTGAAACTAAGCCAATCCCATTGCTGGCTACTCTCGCCTCGTATATTGTGTTTATCAGTCTTGTTGATTCCTCCTGAAAACTTAATTTCCTAAGTTGCCACCTGTGTCTAATGAGCAGCACATACACCAGTGCATTGTGGATTTGCATTTGCCTTTTTTGCATCAGCATTGCACAAGTGGCTGCAGCGCTGTATATATCTCCCTGGTCCTCTTTTGCTAGATTGTTTTTGGCAGTTGATGCTGGATGCGAGGTACATCTGGTCTTTTGCCAAGAACAGGACCCAGCTGTGCAAGGTGCTGTACGAGCACAGCACACCAAACGGCTCTGCCTCCAGACAGACCCTGCCACCTCCTCCAACCCCAAAAAGAAAGAGAGGCTGTTCCTTGCAGTACAGCACTCATGACTTATTCAGCTCAGCTGAGAATTTGTCTGGTGTCTACTACCTGAAGCTCAGCTTCCTTGTTTGAATGGATTGTATCAAACCTCATTCTGTTTCCTGTAGTTAACCATAGCTAGCTGAAAGGAACAATTCTCCGGAGAATATGTTCAGGTAGTTCTTCCTTGGAAGAAGGAAACTGCTGCTGTTTTCATTCAGCATGTCTGCAGAAGGTAGTGCTTTCACCCTGTGTGCTGCATAAAGCTGTTACTGTTGCTGTGTGCAACATTCGTTTTTGCCCTTGACATTTATAAAGCCTCATTAAGGAAAAAATCTTACATAGTCATTATGTTCAAACTGTGGGTATATCAGGATAGCGATATGGATCAGTGAGAACTTTTCCTTGGTAATCAATAGGGCCAGGTTTTTACATGATATAGCAGAAACTGCTGTTCTGTATTCACTGGTTCTGCTTTCCCCTCCTTTTAGCAAGCACAGAAAAGGTACCTGGTGTCTCAGGTGATGTGAAGCTGATGGCAGAGTTAGTGGGGTCTTCCTGGGGAATTAGACTTCTTGAAAGCCAGCTAATAATTTAAAGGTAATAAGGTATTACCTTTAAAACATTCTCAATCTTTAAGTACAAATATCTCATCTTCCTCTCCTCGCCTCATGGTATTAAATGAAAGTGACAATTTTAATTGATAAAAGAGCTTATTTACCTAGGTAAATTTACCCTTTGCCTGGGATTTCAACTGCAGCAACTTCCCGGGCAGAGAAGTGGCACTGACTGTGAATGTTTGCCCTCTGTGGCTTTTCAGAGCAGTGTTGGTGGCAGCCTAGGCTCTTCTCAGCAGTATGGCACTCGTGTATTGTCACAGAAACGTACGTGCTCGTGGCTTCTGGGTTTTATCTGCTTTGTGGAAAGAAGTGATGGCTGGGCGCGGCGAGGAGCAGGACGCTGAGCCTGCCCGAGCAGGGGCTGGCTCTCCTGCAGGTGGCAATGCACGGCAAGGAGACAGCTCGGCCGAGGGAGGCCGAGAAAGTGCAAAGTTAAAATTAGCTTCCCTCACAAACGCGTGTCAAAATGCCTTCTTGTGCCTCTGACTCGAGCACCCGGCTTCTTTTCCTAGTGCCAACAATAAATCCGAGTACTTGTAAAAACAAGTGCTGGCATCATTACGGGAGTCGCTGCGTGTTTGCAGTTTGCTCCCTGGGCTCACTTGGGAAGGAGCGCTTATGGTCCTCTTCCCTCCCTTTTCCCATTTGTCATCTTTTCTCCCTTTGTTTGTGCTACATGCAGAAGTCAGCGCTGTAAAGGGAAAACTGTAAAATACCTGCAAGCCAATCTGTGTCTTCTGGGTCTCTGGGCACACCAGAGGGTTTCTTTCTGTGCTGTATCCTTCCAGCTGGTTCTGGTGGGCTCTCTGCTGCCAAATCCTTCCAGCTGCTTCACTACGAACTCGAACACCAGCCACGTTTTCCAGTCTTGTTACTGCAGTATTTCGTATTCAGATGTTCCCTTCGCTATTGTCTTGGGGCTTATGCTTATGTGTTCAGTACAGTAAGAATATTCTGCACTGTTCTTTCACTGTAAAATTTGAATACTTTCAGCTTTAAACAGTTACTGTCATTTTTTTCTCCCAGAAAATATATATATATATTTTCTAATTGTGCTAGTTCTGTAGATGATGTTGACATTTACAAAAAAGAAACTAGAGAAGCTGTGGCAGACCACTCACTGAAATCTAGCAGTCTTGATCATAGACTTCATTACTCCTCATGTAATTTTATTCTGTTCTTGTTTGATTTGATTAGAAATATTTCCAGTGAAGCAGGTTGCAGTAGTTGAAGTGTTTTGATTTTCTTTAAGCCTTCCGCAAGGCTTAAAGAAAGACAGAAAAATCTTTTTTTTTTTTTAGCTTGTATCTTTTTCTGCTGTTTTTTGTCTGTGTAATTGGTCAGTGGACCTTTGAAGCCTTATTGTGGCAAGAGATGGTAGTGAGTATGCACTGCAGTAATGGATATGCATAGCTTTTGTAGTGCAAAGCTTCTAAAATGATGCCTTGTGCAATACCAGTTGTGTGCACAAATGAAAAGGCTACTTGTGCAAAATTCTTATTTCCAGAGAGAAACTAATGCAAATAAGGCAGGTTTCCTAGTGTAGATGCTAATTTGCATGTCTGAGTGGAAAGTTGCAAGTATGACTTACATTTTGCAGATATGAGTAGAAGGTTCAAATGTTTTTTTGATATAGTTGGGAACGGTTTGGATTTATTGATTGTTTTCCTCCAAATGTACATACTTTAAAGGCAATAATAGGAATAATTGTATCTAAACCAAGTTGCAATGTAAATTGTACTGTTATTTTAAATAAGGTTTTATGTTATACTTAGGATGGTGAACAGCATAAATTTGAGGCAACCTCCAAAATACTTGTTTTTGTGTGCTCTCTTTCAAGCTTTTTGTATCCTTTTATGTCTTTCTCTTCACTTCTTTGTAAAAATCCTTGCTTGTTGACTTTTACTTTTGTAAAATGTCACTTATTTTAGCCACTGTCAGCTTCTTTTGCCACATATGGACCTGATTAGTGCTTTTATTCCAAGATCTTATGAGGTATTTAACAAATTGATTAAGGTATGTATCTCTTCTTCTTCTTTATTTTTTATTTTTTTTATTTTTTATTTTTTTTATAGAAGTTCAAATTAATCATTAGTAGTTTATAAAGGATTTAACTAAATCACTTTGATCATGCAACATATTTCTATCACCCGTATCAAAATATATTTACGGTGTCCTTCTCAGACCTGGGTTCTTCAGTTCTCTTACCATAGTTTGTTAATCTGACAAATATAATTGATGAGCATCCACAGGAGCGTTGAGGAAGGGCATTCAGCAAGGTTCATTCAATTTCAGTTCTCTGATTTTGGAAAAGCAAAGTTCCACCTGAGAATTATAGCTTTGGTGATTTATTGCTGTATAGCACCAACTCTGTGACCCATTTCTGCTTTGTGATCTGTCTAGGATTCCCAAGCATTTCAGGGCACATCATCTTGCAGTTTCACCACTGGAAGAAGAGGAGCATAAAGATAAGCGACTCAGTTCAACCCTGAGTTTCATGGTTCCTTGCCCTGGGCAAGGCATTGGACAAGGAGGTTACTGCATTGCAAGGAGCTGAGTATTTCTTTTCTCTGAGTGGCATGCAAGCAACCTGTAGGGACAATACTAATGTGCAAAGACAGAACAGAGCTGGGAAAACCAGGAGATCCCTTTGATCCAGTGCTCTGGTCAAAGCCAGAAATAATACAGCATGGCACCAGGCTGATGGTGTCCAGCTGTAGCTGTACTCTCAGAAATAGCATTGATACAAACCAGATTACTCATGTCTGGAAGAATCCTTCAGAGAACAGCAGCCCAAAAAAGCAATTCTGGCATCCTTTTTTTCCCATTCAGTTCTTGGTCTGGATCTATTATTGTTGTTGTTGTCATTATTATTACTATTATTATTGCTATTGCTACTGCTATTTATTAATAATACTAAGTTGATGATGATGGTGATGCCAGATTTCCTTTGAACTTTTTCTCTACTTTTCTCCCTCCCCTTGCTGAATTAAGCTATATTTGGAACTCTTTTAATGGAGTATTTCTACCATCTGCTCTCTGCAGCAATTATTCAAATTATTTGCAACCCTCTGTGCCGGCAGGGGTGAATCTAGCACAGTACTTTAAAGCTACAGATTGCCTGACTGGCATATTTTTACCCTGGAATATGCCACAACTGGTACAGATCCATAATTCCCTGGGGTGGAGTGTGTATGAGGGGGTTGTTTATGAAATCGTTTTCAATGATTTCATTGTGTGGCCCTAAGGAAACTATTATCTCTTAATTTCTATAGGACATATCAAGACAGAGATGGTACTCTCTTCTCTTCTTTTCTCTCTCTTTTTTCTCTCTCTCTCTTTTATTATTATTATTATTTTTTTTCATCCCAGTTTGCTGCTTTTGAAGGTACTCCTTCCTTTACAGGCTCAGTCTCTGTTAGAATCTCCCCAGATCCCAAATACTGTAATTTGTTCACAGCACTGAACACATTTCATGTCTGCATTGGCTATTCTGTCTGCAATTCACGATACACATCCCTCTTTGTTTTGCTATGATTGCTATTGCAGTAGTCTGTCCTATGTTTGTCCTGCCTCTTGTGATAATTCACCTGCTACAAATGTGATATTCAGCAGCTATAATAAGAGGAATGTTTATCCTACTTCGTGTCCTGTATCACTTCATCCTAGCAAATCAAGGTTGTTTCTGAAATGCAAACCCAAGCTCAAGATATCAGCAAAAACACTTCATAGCCTTAATTATTGGAAGGAATTAAAACGAAGACAAGAAAAGTAATGTGCATGTTACTGTGAAAAGAAGAAACCTGGACTGCATTAGAAGCTGTCAGAACATTATAAAGAGATAACTAAACACCCTCCATGCCAGCTGAGACCACACGCATGCCAGCTGAGAGTTATAGTCAGTTCTGGTCCATTTGAGGCCTCCTCAATTAAGGAGGTTTTCACAACAGTATCAAAGCAACTCCAAAGACAGCAGATATCTTTTTAGCTTTCAGCAAGTATATAATCATTTTATAGACATGCATACTTCCACTATGACAGGAGGGGAGTGTGCAGCCTCCACCCCACCCCATAGTTTCAAAGCCTTATGGGAAGCACTGATTGTGCTTGTGTTCTGGGCTGCAATTACTGCTGGCATCTAAGACTGTTAATCTCTTAGTTTGGGTGCTAAAATAATACAATCTAATGCAATCTCTGAGCTCCACAGGTAGAGATATTGACAAACATTGAAAAGTGGTTTTCAGTCTTTGTTTAGAAATATATTCAGAATTTTGAGCATTTCCAAATAAGTTACTCATTGCGATAGTTGCAGAAATATAAAGCACAGTCAGCAAAGGAAAGGTGTTTAGCATGGTGCTTTCCTGGGTACTTAAGTGATTCCTAGTAACGTTCCTGCTTTGCAGCTATTAATAATAGGTTCTGTCCGTGCTGTCATTCATCCTCATCTGGCTGCTTTTTGTCCAAAGGCTGCTGTCAGTTTTCACTTAGCTGCCAACATCCTTTCTGCTTTGCTCTTGTACGAAGAGGGGGCTGTGGGTCACCATCATTCCTCTTCCTTTTCTTACAGCTATTATTATAATTTTAAAGCAATATTGTTTTTTTTAACTAGGAACCTGTCTTTGTCTATCTTAAAGAAAATTGACCTCTCTATACTGTGTAATTCTACACGTATATGTATAAAATGTCTGGCATAACTGCTAGCAATGCACAAGTGATACCACTGCTGTTTTGGTAGTCATGCCAGCCGAAGGCAAGTTTTATGCTACAGATTATGGGTTGATAATCTCCTGTTCTGCACATTGGTTCTGGTCAGCTGCCTCATTTCTGAGGAATTCAACTGCCTTTTGGACATTTGGACTTCTGTAGAGTTAAAATCTGTTTAGGCATCACCATTAAGGAGTTACAAGATAAGGAAAGTGGAGGCTGGCATCATATGAAGGTCGGTCTTACTCCCCAGAGCAGAAAACCAGTCAGAATCTGAGTGGAAGTATCCAGAGCTCATGCCATTTAGTACGAGGTTCAAAGGTGTTACATGGATTCTTTGGAAAAGCTGGCAGTTCTTCACATCTGTGTGGTTTTATCTTCTGAGACACACGTTGCAAATTTGCCATGGCATTTCAACGGCTGAGGGAGCGGCTGCAGACATACAGGCTTGTTTATGTCTGCATTCATCACGGATGAGAATAGCTATTGTGGGTGGAATGCAGAGTTCCTATTTAAACAAACTTCCCTCTCAACATGCCTGTATTGAGGGAGGGATTTTTTTTTTCCCTCTTCACTTCAATACTCACCATTTATTTATTTATTCCCTAGATCTTTGTTTTTATTCTCAGGAAATACTTCTTTAGCGAATGCAATATATGGATAACGTCAGATAGCTTTTTTTTTTTAACCCCCACACTCTTTTTGTTTATGAGCCTCCGCACAGTGTTCAAAATATGAAATGCAGCTTCCTTCCTTGTTCTAGCTAGTGAAGGAGCATGAGCTCTGACTCCATCTTCGATCAATACTTAGCCCATAGGCTGAGACTGTGAACAAGGCTTCCAATTACTGCCACTCATGATGGTGGCTTTTGTTGTATTAAGACCGCTAAGGAATTTAGGAACTGGTCTGCTGGGAGTGTAGGTCTGAAAGCAAGCAATATAAAAAATGATTGAAACCAAAGAAAAATGCAGGAAAGAGATGAAGCTAAAGCTCAACATAATTGGGACAACTTATATGGCTTACACGAATTTTAGGTGATCTAATGGTAAATTTTTTGAATCTCTGGATAAAATATCTCCCTACAGAAGTTCATTGCTGCGTCGAATTCTTTGTACCCATATAATAAAGTGAAAATGTTTCCACCTGATATATGGTAAAACTCAGGCCCCAGTGTCTTTACAGACCCTACCAAAATGTTTAAAACAATGTTGCTGCCAACTGGAGTTTTCCCTGAGTAGAGCACTAAGCCCCACTGGCTGAACACAGACCTTAGCTTAGGCTTCAGCTAGAGCTGGGTGGCAATTTTCTTGTCCCACCAAACTTTCTGAGTTTATCTTACAGTATTTTCCACCTCACATCACGGTGAAACTAGGACTTTTCCAAGTGGTTTGGGGGAAAGAAAAAGAAATTTTGCATCTTATTAAATGGTTTGTTGATCAGAAAAGTTATGTGAGAAACCAAGGCTAAGTTTCCATCATGAATTGAAACAGCTAACTCTGGGCTTCAGACAGCGCAGGTGAGTGTTTGTTAATTAGTGGTTCATATGTCTATTGTTGTCTTATTTCTTATTTTTAGCAGAAACTCAATGCTGAAGCAGAGAAGCCTTCTTAATTATTATTATTATTATTTTCAACTTCTTTATTCTCTTAGAAATCTGTGTTTTGGTCAAACAACAGCACTATATCCCTACCTTTTTTTCTTATGGTGTACGCTTACAGTATGCATTTTCCTTTTTCATTTGTCTTCTTTTTTGCATCTCCTCCCTTGCACTTTCCAGGTTTCTCCTTTCATGATCTCAAAACGCTGCTGAATACAGATGAGCCAATAGTTAGTCCAATCCCAGACGGTCTTTTGTTCAGGTAATTACTCGGAACCTCGGCAGCTCTTAAGTGCCCTGACTTCCCTGACTGAGATTGACTGACTGAAAGATTAGGCAAGGCAGACATTTATAGCCAACCTGGTAAGAAGAAAGGAAAAATGTAGACTCATTTGAATATATTTTCTTTTTCTTTCTCTCCCCAGCCCCCACCGTATCGAGGACACATCCTGAATGTTATCCAGATTTATGTATGTAGGTTGGAGTCAGGCTCATTTGGTTGGAGCAGAGGAGAGCATCGCTCCAGCCACTCCTGAATGGGGTGGGAGTCAGGCTGGTGTTGCCCCTGCGGCTGGTATTGCACCCTGCAGGAGGGCTAACTTCCTGAAGAAGAAATTCTGCCAAGTTTCTCAGAGAAAATGATGCAATTCTCATGAGAATAAAGCCAGTGATTTAGATTTATACCTGATTTATTTGTCTTGGTTTCTCACTTGCTAAAGATGTTTGCCAGTATATACCAGATGACACAACCCACTCGAAATTGGCTTTGAAACCTTTACGCCCATATTATCACTATGGCCACAGCAGATTCAGTGAGCAGTACTAACATTTCACAAAACAAACAATGTAGTCTCATTTCTTTCTATATGGAAACAAATAAACTCATTGTAATCCCTACTACACTATATTTAATGACTTGTATAAAAACTTTTACCAGCCTGTATCTAAGAGACGTATTCATAAGCAAATACATAAAATCAAGTCCATAAACATGAAAAAATATTCCAGTGCTCACCAATGGATCAAAGTAAATGTATTTACAATATTGCCACCAGCATTTTTAAAAGAAATTTTTGTTCTTAATAAAGCATTGAACAAAGGAAGAGAAACAATGTTTTGTTTTGGCCTCATTTTAAAACAATTAGAATCTACAAAGACTGTCATCTTTATGTATCTGAAATGGCTTCTATTATTTAACATATTTAACATCATTTGCATTATCATAGTCTCTCCTGAATTATTTTTCATTACGTAGAATCATAGAATGGCTTAGGTTGGAAAGGACCTTAAAGATCATCTACTTCCAACCCCCCTGCCATGGTCAGGGATGTCACCCACTAGATCAGGTTGCCCAAGGCCTTGTCCAAGCTGGCCTTGAACGCTTCCAGGGATGGGGCATCCACAGCATCTTTGGGCAACCTTTTCCAGTGCCTCTGAGTGAAGAATTTCCTCCTAACCTCTAATCTAAATCTCTCCCCTCTTTTAGTTTAAAACCATTCCCCCTTGTCCTGTCATTAACTGGTTGAGCAAAAAGTTGCTCTCCATCTGCACAACTTCAGGATCAGACAGCGTAGATGTCTATCCCTGGAGAAGACCAGTAGCAGAGCTCTTTTCCTCTATGGGGCTCACCTATAGATCATCTGTGCTAATGTATGCTTGGGCAAATGAACACAAACTGCCTCCTTTTCTCATCCTTGGACATTATTTTTGTGAGCAAGAGGGCAAAGGGGAACAATGCTTATACTTGGCTGCTTCCTCTCATGGCTGCCATGGTGATCTTGAGGGGAGCAGCCTGCAAAATTGACCATCACTCGCAAGTCACAGCTCAGGATGTACCACGTGTGCCCCTTCTGGCACTGCTGTTTACCAGCTAGAAGAAACCATTTGTGTTGGCCATGCTGAGACATTTTGGCTTATGAAATCACAGAGGAGAAAAAAAAGATATATTCAGTACAAACTTTTGATATCTAACTGTGTTGTGTGGGGTTAATCGTCGTGCTTTGACATAACTAAGATCAGTTCTAAGATTTTTAAAGTGAAGCATTACAATTGGATCCTTGGTCCTCAGATCACTAATATCTCTGAAGCATATTCCCTTTAAAATAGTAAGCTTTGGTAATAACCTTGATGTGCAAACAAACAGGCAAATATTCAGAATTAAATTTTGAAGAGATGGAAAGATACAGAAGACATAAAAGTTTAAAGATTAATATACTCAGATGATTTTATTATCTGTTTCAAACGTTACCCAGCATGATTTGTAATCTCTATTAAAAATATCAAAACACTATCTGGACTGTATCTAAGCAAGTGAACATCCCTAAATCTTTGTTTTGTCATTCTAAGACAAATGGTAGATGTTTACTCACTCACTTCACCTTCTGGGTTTAGCTCAAAACAGAGATTTAGCTACATTAACAAGGAGGAAATCAACCTTTCTTGAATCCTTCATTTACCGTGGAATTAAATGCCTCTTGCTCTTGAGAAAAATGTTTCAGCTTGCAGGTTGGATAATCCCTTCACTTATCACCCTTTAACTGTGTATAAAAAAAGTATACGATCCTAATTTTCATTCCCTACTACAACTTTGTCCTCTAAGACCTACGCAAAATAAATCTATTCTTCAAGTGCAATTTACAATACGGTTTTTACTTAAGGCAAAGGTGGGGTAAAAAGCAGCTCTGTGGAGATTTGTATCTTGGAAACATATCTAAAATTAGTTTCAAAATTGATTCACAAAGAAGCCGTTGTCTAACTAGGCTGAGCTTTGATAATGAATATATTAAAGTAGAAATAAAATCTTTGTCACTGGGTAGAGTCTGAAAATATTTTCACCAGATATTCTCCAGAAACAATAGAGTAAATTCCAAGAGCTGTTCCAAAATCCTTGCTAGAATATTAGCTTTTTTTTTTTTTTTTTTTTTTTTTTTTTTTTTTTACTTCCTTCTTTCTGGGAAAGTGCTGCGCTATGGGGAACAATCCCAGACCTATGGGAAGAATGTGGAATTGGGAGCTGGAAGTGATTACCTAGCACCTCTTTATCTCTATTACAGGCTAAGAAAAGGCCTCAAATTCAAAATGTTTCTGAAATTTTGAAGCCACAGGTTGAGCTGTCAACAGCTGGGGACAGAATTTTTTGAAATGTGGTCCAAGATCTTTATTATCTAAAAAATGTCCCTGCTGTTTGGATATGTGCAGGTTTCTTAGTCTCTGCTTTGTCAGCCGAATGTTGCAGATTTCAATAATAGTTCTCACTCTTTCTTTAAACCAGTGCTTTTTCCTTAATCCCAATAAAGTGTTAAAGCCTATACTAAGTAACTGAGTTTGAAGGAAAAGACTAAATCAATTTCAGGCCAAAAGTATAGATTCTATAAGTATTTAAAAGATTCTATAAGACTCAGAAATATTGATTCATATTGATTCTATAAGGAAGGGTTAGAAGAGTCCCTCTTTTCTGAACATGTTATCTGCCTGTTCATCTACCTACATGTTATCTATCTGTCTGTACATTGTCTCCAGAGGACTGGAGAGAAACGTGCATGTCTGCTGGAAGGTCCTTCATTGTATGGTGAATCTACCCTGGTTTTGGAAAACATCTACCAAGCTCAAATTGTTTATGGTGTAAATAAAGCAGAGATGAGGGAATAGGAAGAATTTTTTACTCGCATGAGGTCCCTTGCAGGAATGAAGCAGGATTCATATCCTTATAGTATTATTTAAAGCTGAAAGCCTGTTTTTCCAATTAGATGTGTGTATCTGCATTTGCAGTGTGCCACTGGCAAGGTAAATGGGATCAGCAGTAAGCGTTACTGAAAGCTGCAGCTGGCTGACAGTTGCAGTGCTACAAAACTCCTTTTTTTTTTTTTTTTTTTCCCCTTGGAGTCTGTGCAGATATGAGTTTCAGCAATACTTGCCTCCAGCCTCTTTCAACTTTCTTTTTAATTAAAAAGCTTAATTGGGAGTAATAAAAACTTCCAATTAAGCTTTTTAAATAAAACCCAAAAGCTCAAAGTGGCTGCAGTTGCAGATAACTGCTACTGCAACCCATGACTAGCAGTTCTGTTTGAGCAAGGCTTTTGTTTCACTATAATAAATATTGTGGCTTATGACTGTAACTCCACATCTTTCATATGTACTGTACCTTTAAGTCTCACTGAGCTATCATTTGCATGTGAAATATGGGCATCCTTGTGAATTTTTCTAAGTGCAGCTCAGGGACTCAAGTCTCCGTAGGTTGCTATGAATATATGCCTCTCAGCATCACACCACATTTTATATCTGTAAGCAGAAATAACATCAGTAACAAGTTGTGATCAACCAATTTCATTGTGAATTTGTGTGATTTTATAGGTGAATGAAAAGAGAAACCAGCAAATTGCAGAGGATTTTTTTTTCCAGCCAAACACCTTTACTTAATCCATTGTTTTTAGTTATTTTGGCTAATGTGGTGGCTTAATTTAGTGTAACAATTTATGGTATTTACACATGTGTGTATGTATTCTTCCTCAGAAAGGCCAATGAGAAAACACATGTATCTGATCTCATATATCATGATATTTGTCTTCAGGGATCATCCACAGATGTCATCAAGCAGAAGTATAAAAGACATGAAAGTACCTGATACAATTAATGTTCCCTAGAGGAATCACTGTAACTTTTACTGTTCTACCTTTGGTGCAGAACTTCACTTATTTCCAACGGTATGTCAGCTGCATGACCACAGTTAAAGCAGAGTCATTTTATAATTCACTGCATGATTAGTGGATGTCTTTTGCCCAATTCAAGCTGTATTCACTGCTGTATGAAATGAATATCCCTAAATGATGATAAACCAGTAGGAAAAAAAAAAAAAGAACCTGGTAGCTTGAAGTTCTTAAAAAGGAGAAAGTTTACCGAGTGCTCATGGGAACTGCGTGATGCTGCACAGCAATTTCTGATTGAAATAATGCCTAGAAAAGCACTTAGTAACTGAATGATGCTCCTGGCCCAGCCACACGTCATTCCCCCTTCCAAGGGCCCATGCCAAGCAGAGAGACAGCTTTAGGACCTGACATAGGAAGAAGAGAAGTCTCCCCTTTATTTTCTTTCATTACAAATCCTATTTATTTATTTATTTATTTTCCTGGCTTAACCTATGAACAGGGACCTGGTCTGGTAGAAGTGGTGGCACTCAGTTCAGGAGCTTGAAGTAGCAGAATGAGGAAGAAATTGAACTTTTTGTGGCTCTGAAACTATTTTCAGAGAATGGTCTATGATAGTTCATGAAATACTTAAAGGACCTCTGGAATGGAGAAACCATCCTGCATTGTCAGGGGAGGTAGGATAAGCAGTTTATCAAGAGTTTTAATGCTCTTTAATTGTATTCTTCCATTAAAATATTAAGTCAAATTAACCTTACTTGTTAGGAGCATCATTCAGAAATGGGGTCAGAGAAAAAAACTATGGCTTTTTGCTTGACCATCCATTTTTTCCATCTTTTAACTCAGTTCAAAGTTGGGATTTTTTATGATGCTGACTATGCCTGAAATTCCCAGGACTGCATCCCCTCCAGTTTCACAGGGATTTTTTTTCCCCATATATTATCGACTGATTCCTAACTCTTCTTGTTTTGAAAGACTGTTTGTGTTGGCTCCAGATAGCACTGGCATTAGCTTCACAACCTTTTCTCATCAGCTTGATGGACCCAGGTGGCCTTGTCTTTCATTGCTGTTGTTGCTTTCATTTTCTCAGCCATCTGTTTCTGACAAGAATGAATTACAGTCCTAGTTTCCAAGAAGTACATTGATAGCTGTAGCTCAAATGATTATAGGAAAAAAAAACACACACAAAAAACAAAAACAGAATGGCTTGATAAACAAAATATTCATATAGAAAACATAAATGCATGTAAACATTCATAGGACTTTCAAGATGATAAAAATGGCAATCTGCTCAGCTAGTATTTAATTTATTTACGATTTTGAACTTATTTAATTAGATGATTAATATAGTTGGTTAGAGAATGGCTACATTACAACATGAAATGGATTTTTTTTTTCTCCCCAGATTAAAACCTTTCTAAATTATATCAATTTTTTTGTACTTTTTGACCCAAAATTTTGGGCCAAGAACTCCAAAGATCTCTGGCTGTCATTCAAGGGGATCACTTTTCCAATGAACCTGGAAATATTTTTTCTAACCCAGTGGTCTAGTGAAGTATTAATGTGGTAGTGTAAACTGAATAATATGCTTCTTACAGATATAATGCCCTTTGTCACCAACTTGCATTTCTTGGTGTCCAGCAAACATACTTTTGCTACTGGTCAAGGGAATTGAGAGAGACTTGTTGTAGGCTGGGCTTGCTTGGCTGCTCCTCTCTTCCTCTGAGTTGTGGTTTTATCACCTGAATCCGGACTCTGGCTAACAGCTGTATTCGTGAACTGGCAGCTTGAATTACAGGAAGGTAGGAAAGATTATGTTTCTTGTTTATTATTATTATTTTTTTCCCCCTAAGCTTTCTTTAAAGGCATTTTCTGGAATAAATCACAATATTTAATAACTCAGTGAAGCTTTTAAAGTGGAGTTTTAAGAGCGTACCAAAGACTTATTGAATTGCCGTATCTACCATTTCAAATCCTCTTGAAGTTAGATACGAGGAATAATAGCTATATGTTCAGTCTGAAGAGTCTGAAGATTTTACTGACTTTGGATTAACAGAAAGATTTCCAACTATCAGTGTTTAAGCTTCACCTCTCTGTCAGTCATTCTTGACAAGGCCAGAATAAGGCACTAATGGCAGTGACTTTAGAAAGGGTGGTTTTTCATTAGTTTAAGCAGAATGTCAATTAAAAAGGAATTGAGATAAAGAACCAGCAACTAGATTAAGTTTACACTTCTTCATGGATGATAAGAAAAATCCATTTACAGGTTCTATTTCAGTCTGAATATACTTCCTAAGGTAAAGGCGTCTTATATTATGGCTTTAAAAGTCTACTGACAATTTCTGAAAAGATTTAATAACTATTGTGTCAGAAATGTGGAAGAATATTTTAACCACTGGAAATAATTATTTCTTACCTAAGATGAATATACTAAAATTAATTTAAATTTAATTTCATATATTTTATTAGGTAATGTTATCGTCTGCCACCATTTCTGCTCCCCCTGACTATTATTTCCATTCTCTAAGAACTGACAAAGCCCATTTAAGATAGGAAGAGAAATCTATCTTTCTGGGATCTCTGGATGGGGGAGGACAGCCTGGGGCCAATTTCTGGCTGAGGAGTGCTGGATATTATGGAAGACTGTGTGTTCTATTTTTTAATATTTCTGTGGACCATTTACAAGATTTTAAGCAACCTAGTAGGAGGTACAAACTCAGAATTTGGAATACTGCACAGGAGTGTGACAGCATCAGGCTTTGATCAGGCTTAAGGCAAAAGAGGCTCCTACAGGGATGCCTGCTTCTTACATCCTTCTTACTCCTTTGAACGCTACTGGTGTTCAGGGTTCAGATGTAAATTATCATTTCAGGCATACTCAAACAGGTATTTCCTACCCTGGACTCTCATATTCAGAATTTTGTTTTTGCCTTCACGCAGGCTAGAAATGTCTTCTCTTATGGAAATAGAGCCTGTGATTTAATGTTACTGTGTTCAGAGCTGGTCTGGTCATGGAGTTTCTACTTTGCCCACAAGTGCAGGCTGATCCAGGAGAAGCAAGTATTTTGAGGGATGCTTCCCAGTGAGGAGTTTAGTGTGGGCCACAGTGTATGGCATGGGGAGGATGGGAATCTCAGGGTGTTTGGGGTGATTTAGCATAACCTACATGTTTTGTAAACAACACCAGCAGATCTATAGTGCCTTTGCCTTAATCTACTTCTGCCCACTTTAAATGGCAGTTACTCTGCCTTTCAACTGTAATCTAAATATAGTGCAGTTTCAGAGCAGACAGCATGTAAAAACTTGCACCTTTTCCTAGAGTTGTTTAAATCATTCATTCTAAGTATTATCTGAGAGATTTAGTCCTCTTTACTGTTCCTGTGACTAAATCCTGAGCAGATGAGTCAGCTCCTTTTTTTTTTCTTTTCTTTTTTTTTTTTTTCTTTTTAAGTGGAGAAACAGCGTTCAAGTTTGGTCCCTCTACAAAGCAATATTAAAATGCTAGCTGAAAGAATGAAAACTTTCTATCACTGATGAAAAACAGGTATTTTCTCTTACAGGTAACTAAGGAACAGGTAGCAAGACATCCACCAAGCCTAGAGGGAAAGAGAATTACCATTCAGAGACACCCCAAATCATGAGAAACACTGACAAACTCTCTGATTCTCCCGTGTTATTTATACTGGCTGACAGAATGAGTCACATTATGCTACTTTTTAATAGCTTTCTCACCTTCCTGAAATGAATTACATGCTTGCAGAGCAGTGATGGTAAACGAGGATTCATAGCTATCATTATTAGCTTTGCAACATCCTTAACATCAGCAGAGCTATTTGTATTCAGGACCCATGAATCAGCTGTAATATATTGTGATAAATAATCTGTCCAGAGGGACATCAGCATTGCATCTAAAGAATAGCACAGACTAATCCTCTGAAATCTGCTTTGATGCAGCCTGTGAAGTTAGGTCTTGTTACATCTCTCTGAATCAGGGAGGTAGCTATTATTGTTCGATTCATACTGATGAAGGAATTATTGAGCAGCTTTTTCAGAAGTACTTAAGTGTCTTGGTATGCATGATTTAAAGCTGATGTTTCCAGCAAGAGTGGTGACCCCACTCTATCTATTAGCTACATATGCATCATTACATTAAAATCTCACCTAAAGCAACGGGAACATCCTTGGCCATGAGGGAAGGTGTTTTTTGAGCACTGTGCTCCAATGTATCCCTGCAGCTTTGAAATTTTCATCTGAAAACACCAGGTTATGCAATAGATACAGATTGTAGGTAGTTTAGCAGTATAGGTGGTATACATTAGTGGGTAACGATCCTGACTCTCTCTTCGAGGCTTAGGCCTCTGTTACTAACTCTGCTAGTGACCTTCAGCCCCTTCCTTCCTAAGTGTTGCTGGTTCCTCTGCCCTTCCCTTGTCTATGTGGATACTGAGAGTATATTCCCTGTAGGCTTTCAAACAGCAAAAGAAAGTGACACAGAGAGGCCCAAATGACCCAGGTGCCCCATCTGATACCCAGAGGCAATACATTTCTCCTTTCAGTAAGACTAATTTAGTCTGAGCCCATCAAGGCATTGTTGGGGCTGCAGTGTGCACAGATCCTCGTATTTCCTACAACACTGTAGTGCAGATGTTTCTGCCTAGGATCACTCAGGGGTCTGAAAGTCCCATTTCCTTGGCACCTGGAACTGCCGTGCTCCACGCATTGTAGCTGGGGAGGGAGAATCCTCTTTGCTCCGAATGGTAAATCCACCTTTAACCAGGTGCCATGCATCATTGTTCCTTGTATGAGCATTCCTACTGTTACACGCTAAAGCCTTGTATCTTGCCTGAATAATATGTGCTGCCAGTTTATTAAGAAATAATATCACATTGTTAATGCAACCTTTTTCAACCAGACCCCTCGGGTCAACCTATCAATGAAAAAAGACTTATGAAAAAGAAAGCACATAGCCATCAAATACAAACTCTACAAAACAGCTTTTATGTTTAAGGTACATTTATGTAGTAGTACAAATGATGCTGATGTGATTGAATGGGCTGTTAGCACAATAATGCTCCATGTGTTAAAAGTGACACAAATTTCAATCCTCCATTTGGATGTCATAAATTATTCTGAATGCAATGGGATGTTTTCTTCCATTATCTACGTGTTTGCCTATTGTCTGATGATGAATTTAGGTTTTTATGGATTTCAGATGTATTTTTCTGAGTTTAACAGCTTTAAATGCTGACTTCCTTTTACCAGCACCTGATATGTCAATACATTTGGTTGATACAGGCATCTCATACTAATGAAAATTACATTTGGTTGTTTGTGTCAAATGCATGTTCTTGGTGCTTAAATGCAGATTCACTCCGTAGAAAAGGTAGTCCAGAGTGTTTGTTATGAAGCCTAAAAAGGAAAAAAAAAAAAAAAAAGGGAAAAAAAAAGAAAGAGCTTATTTTAAAATAAAATGTTTATAGACTGGTTTCTTTCTTTTATTCTTTCTAGATGTTAGGAAATGACCTTGGCAATCAATATCATAGCATATGTTTACTGAATTAATGCATTTTAGACAAAAGGAAATAATACGTACTACTTCCAATACCTCTCTAATGAGCCATATCACGCAGATACAACTGTATATACCTTCCACAAATGGGCCATTAATTGGGAAAAAGGTCAATATACAAAAATAAAAGTGTTATATAGTGGAACTAAAGGGGGGTAGTTTAAGGTACATGAACACCTAGTTGAATACAGATGTGGTGTTACCTCAGTGAAATCTACACAGACATTTTGCAGTAATTTAAAACAAAACATTTCAGCTTTCTTTCCAGGAGAAAACAGAACTCCAAACACTCAGGGAAGAGTTTGCCTGCTTCTGTAATATTAAGTACAGCTAGTTTTCTTCCACCTGTGTTTTGTTTCAGCTGTGTGTGTATCCGAATACTCTTATTGCCCTACACCTGTGACATGTCTCCTTGGAGGTCAGGTGCAGCCTAGGAAGAGTCATGAGGGAGCTGTTTCTGCCTGTCCTGCAGCTCCCATGGGACTTCAGGTGCATGCCCTGGGCCCAAGGGAAAGGGCCACTGCAATCCATTCTCCTGTCCCAGCAGAGGGCCAGCTATGCAGCCTGACCAGGAAGTACTGCTGAGGCGACCAGCACATGGAATGGCGACCTACAGTGTTTGAGGTATTACTCAGGTGAAGTAGGAGAGTGGGGTCAAGCCACCTTGTGGTGCTGGATTTGAAGCAAGATGAGCAGACATAGGTTTCTATCTGCCAGATGCTGTATGAGCCTGTTTTTGCAGGTTTGGATGCAGGAATAATGAGTTCATTTGCTGCGGGATGGTTTGACGAAGCTTTCTTTCAGCCTTGACAGTACTTTTCACAGCCAGCATGTGGCATTAGTGATGTACATTATTCTGCCAGGGAACAGCCTGAAGCCATCTAAATATTTATTACGAGGCATTAACCACAGGTTTAGGAGCACTGTTAATAGCCTTTTTACTTTCAGAACCTAGAGGTAGGATTATTTATAGCATTCATAGGCAGCTAGCTAAACTCACTCTCATGGGAGTTTCACAGTCAAACTGCCATTAAATTCAGCAGAAGTCACACTAAGGTGTCCTGCAGCCAACCTATGGAAAACCCCATGAAAGATACTGTTTATATACCCAACCTGTCATGAAGGACTCCTTCACAAAACTTAAAAGCCTGATTTTTATTTTACATATCAGGAGTCAATTATCTAAATAATATTCTGATTTACTTAATAGAAATGTAAGGATTTGTAATTTTGGCTGCCTTTTATAATTTTTTTCAGAGGGACTGATGTAAAATTCACATTTCTTTGCCTTGCTAGTTCCCAAAGCGTGGTGCTAGTAGGCAGAGTGGGAGGGGGTAAGGAAACATGATCGCTCACAACAGCCAAGCAGGTATGCTTAATTTTTAAGCCTGCCGGCCTTGATGTAATTTCTTTCGTTTTTCTAAAGTAATCTTGTATATTCTAATTATCCTCTTTAATCTTATCGGATATATTTGATATGGACAAACATGAACTATTAATCCTCAACTTTAGAGAGTTAAAATTACTGATGAAGCTTGTTCTAAGAGAAAAAAAGATAAGCATCTTCAGTGTCAGAATACAATGCTCTGTGTCTGGTGAGCATTCGGTTTCTATACTGTACCCTCTAGCAACTTTAATATTTTCAAACTAATAGGAAACTGACCTTTACAGGAATATAGGGTATATGAAAATGCCTGGGATAACTGACCTTCCTATCAGCAGTTTGCAATCAACTTTTGCAAGGTATGTTACAGATGTGATAACTATCTGTAAATTATGTAATTTCATATATTTAGAGATAAACACACAATGTAGTACATGAGAGGCACTGCAACTGGTTGCACAAAGGGATTTGAGGCTGATTAGTAGACTGAAAAATACGCAAGTCTTTCAACAATATTTTTGAGATGTAGCACGAGCAAAAGTTATATAGCTTTAAGGCCCATTTTCTTCCAAGTGATTATTGCAAAAAGATGAAAGCAACAACAAAACCCCGAAGAAATCATGCCAGTTATGATTGCTTCCTTAGTTCTGGCAGTCTCTAGCTGGGACAAGATCTGTTCATTTAAACTGGAAGTGGTCTAAGTCATAGGAGTTAGTCATTGCTAATTTACTTCAAGTTAAGACCTAACTGATAAAAGATGTTTAATCATAATAATTCTTCAAAGTATTAAAAAATGTCCAGTTTTGTTGCGAAGATGCTGAATTTGTTGTTCTGGTCAAATATATTCCGAGTCTTCCAATTACTCAATCTTCTGACTCAGTGGGGTACATAACCTGATTGTCTTATACAACCACCACGTAGATGGCACAGATGCAATCAGCCCCAGTGGTAAACCCAACAATATCATAGAAATTAGACTTGATTATGTGGAAACAAAGTGTGCTGTGAACAGATTTTCTATTCTGTTATAATAAGGCTGTTAGACTGCTTTTTTACAAGTTTTTTTTTCTTTTCCTATTTTATCATGAATTACAAAATAGATATTTATGAATTATAATAATGTCAGACATTTCAGAGGTAAGAAGAGTGGATGCTGAAAGAAAGCAGTATATTCCAGGGAATTAGTGGAGAAACAAGCGGAATATAAAGATGAAAAAGAATGGGAGGTGGAGCGAGGAAATAGTGACTGTGGTTATTAGGTAGAGGAAAGTGGAGTTGGTCACGACAGCATGATGACAGAAACTAGTGACTTATAAGTTAGTAGGAAGAGAAATTCTGTGCTATTGCCAGTATCAGGAAATGAAAAAGTGTGAAATTTAAATGAAGGATGTCTGTGGGATGTCTGGTCTTCCCTGAGTTAGAAGATCCATCTTGCAGTACAGCCAATGTTTTGTCAAGCATTCTCTCCACAGAAGCGGCTGCGCAACTGGCAGAAGAATTTCTGTTGGGAAATGTGAGAGATTTACTCATGTTACTGATTTGGTGACCTGGGAATATTGCTGCCATATTGCCCAGGTGGATAAAAAATAAGTTTAAAATAAAAGCTACCCGATGATAAAACACAATTGTGTATCATCACTGATTTGTTATTCAGCTTTCCTTGAGGATTTAACTATAACTTTCTTGTGAGAATTTTTGAACATGTTGAAAACTGTCCTCAGGATATATTTATACTGTGGGGACTTGTAAAATCTTTTTTCCAGAGGAAGGCTGACTGATGCAGTTGGGTTGCTAATAGGTTACCTGAACCTACTTCTTACTTCATTCTTCGGAACTAGAAAGTTTCTTGCATGGACAGAGATCATTTATAAAAACAATGCTTTGGATCCATTTTTATTTTTTGTAAGTTCAAATTTCAGATAAAAAATATGGTGGGAAATGAAACTGAGCTAGAGGAATGTGTATTTGCAGGAGTCTAATTATAGATATCTAATGTTTCAACTAGAAGTTCAGAAATACTGTTTGCTTTGCAATGCAGGACAAAGTTGCATTCGTCTAGCAGTTTTGTAGCTCTCCAGAATATTCTTGGAGTAGTTTACCCAGATATATCACTTTGAGCATCCTTTATGTGGCTTTTTCCAAACTCACATATCAATGAAATGCAGAGGTAATGATGAGTCTTCTTTATCTCATAAGTTATATTTCATAATATAGGGGCTCATTTCATAATATTTCAAGGGGCTCATCAATATGAAGTGAATATTTAATATGAAATATATTAAATGTACTTGTTCAAAGTTTCATCAGAAAAGTCCCATTCTTATGGGTTTTTATCAATTATTTGGATCAGGGAATAAAACCATTACTTAAGGACTTCGTTATATGGATTTTCTGTGTGTGCTGTGTGCTGCTATTTCTAAAAGAAAATGCTAGAAGAAACAGCTAGTTTGAGCTGAACAAAGCAAAGCAAGGTTTTCTTTTCTGTAAACTAAAGTGTACTTCCTCCAGGAGCCTGAAATCAGCATTGCTCACTCTCACAAACTGGAGCCAAAACACAGCAACCCCCAAAACTCTGAGCAACGCGGATTGACTACTCTTAAATCACTGTGGAGCACACTATTTATAACCAGTAGGATGTAAAGGGAGTTGGTGGTTGACTACGTAGTCCTGGGCTGGAAACTGTGCACAGTCAATATGGAATGCGTTTGCATATCCTTTAGAATTTAGAAAGCTAGTAAGCCACTAAAATGTACATTAATTATATAGATCCTTCATATTTGTAGGTTCACTGTACAATTTTAGATTGTTTAGCATTCATGGTTTATTTTGTTACTTTCAGTGGTGCTATTAATCATACTTTCTCATTTTCATTCACTGCTACAATTTGACAAGGATTTTCTTTCACCTTGAAAAATTGCATATTCTGAAGAGTTTCTTTGCAATGCTCCTATACGCTTGGCACACCCTCCTGAGTGAAGGCAGCTTGTTTTCTGCACTGCACTTTTTTTCTGAAAGACAGTTTCAAAAACATGGGTTTGATTTCTCTCTTGGTAGTGCAAGATCATAAACAAATATGTCTTTCAAATTATTTTCCTACTGAAAGCCTTTATGATTCCATTGAAGAGGAAACTGAACTAACTCAATAAGCAATGGACCATAAGGCAGTAAACTGATACATTGTTAATTTTTACTGCTAAAGTTTCTTTCTATTGCTTTGGTTCAAAATGCTATTCATATTTTATTATGCCAATTTTTGAGTGCAGTGGCAAATCTTTCTAATATTCTACTCAATATTTATTGTTGAAACTTGTTGGCCGTAGCAAGCAACAAGGCAGGAACTGGAGCAGTAGCTCCACCCAAAAGGACAAAGAAATAGCAGACACGTTACAAATGGACCCGTAAATTGCTGGCCAGGGCTAGAAGAGCACCTGGCTGTCTGCTCTGGAAAGGCCTTGGAAGAAGAGCATTAAATGCCTAACGAAGAGGGAAGCAAGGGATATGAAATCAGTGCTAAAATTGTTTGTGGTAGGTCCTCAGGAGCCAACTAAGCAAATATATGATCCTTGCTATCCCCTTGTGTCCCTTAGCATTTTTATATATTGTAATAGTGGACTGAGATCACAGGGGAGTGGGGCCTTTAGAACGTAGAGGTCTGTAGGCATCGTGCCACCCTGGAAGCTGCAAGTTCTCATTAGGTTGCAGAGGTGGCTGCCCTTGTTCAAGTTATGGGAATAATTCCTCTCCGCTTGTTCAGATGCTTCTGCACTGTGTTTGATAGCACACTCTAAGTGTGTTATCATGTTTGCTTTCTCTCCCACCCTTTATTTCTCATGTTTATTGATTACCTAGCAGAATGAGACCCCAGTCTTGCCTAGGCTCTGCTGCCATCCATCTGGCCAATATAAAATCCTGTTTGAAGGTTATTAAGGTACCAGTTTTGCAGACTGGGTTCACAGTTTGGTTTGTTAAATAGCTCTGAATGCAAAAACACAATCTGCTCCACCAGATTGGGTTTTAGGTTCTACAGGTCCATTATTTCCAACAGTTGTTTTGTCTAATGCTTCAGTGGAAGGGAGAGGACAGACATAATGCAGCTTGCCAAAAGTGTGAAAGTTTCCATAAAGGCAAAATTCCATTTTTAATCCTATGACATCAGCTCCTGCCCAAAAGCATGAAGTTACATTATCCTCAGTTGTCCCATCAGAAATGAAATTTGAATTATTTTTTTTTTCTGAAAATGATCACTTCCTTTCAAAGTCCAATATAAGACACTGTAATCCCTGCAGAAACAAATTTCACAGTCTATCAGCAAACTGCCTGGAGAAATGTTCTCTTTTCCTTCAGAATTACTTATTACAGTGTTCTACTTCTTATGGTTAATGTGCATATGAGGTTAACACAGATATTCAGGAAATCTAATTCTCCTTTGAGGCTACTGATGTAAATCGGAGAAAACTCAGTTTATCCCTAGGGTTAGCTTAGATCAATTTAGTCCCTTGTACTGCTCTCTGATACGGTCCCTGATTTGCAGGCTTTGTTGTAGATTGGATAATCATCCTCAATAAAATGACTGTTTGAAGAAAAAAAAGACGTGAATCTGTACTGCATTCATTTTAGAACATGGAAGATTATTTTCAAGCATGTTCATCAAGGTGGCCAGCATTACAGTTTTGTAGGAATTGCTATATATCAGTCTGTAAATGTTCTGTTTGGCACACCACTGGCACACCGAAACAGGGTTATAGGTAGGGATTTAGTGGCTAAGTGTTACACTGGTCACTGTAGTCTCAAAGCTAGACCTTCAAAAGCCTTATTCAGTCATTTTGTAATGCTCAGAACATCTAGAGACTTTGGCTGCATTTCTGCCAGCACTGTTTCCCAGCAGCTGAAACCTTAAAGTGTTGAGAATTTCATGTTTGTACCATGGCTGCTTTTTATTGGAGTTCACTAACTATGCATTTGCTTTCCTGTCTTGTCACTGTGACCTGACAAGCTCACAGTTTGCAGCATTTTTTTTTTTTTTGCTGAAAGGAGGAGGAAATGGTGCTTATTTTCCCTACCCCGTAGCCTAGCACTTTGAGAGACTCCACGAGATGCATTACCCAGATAAAATGCCAACTGGTCTGTGGAGACTTGGATCTTCCAGCACCTGGGCTCCTTTACTGTGAGCTGATCTGTCACATCTCTGGGTTAGGGTTGATTAATCACTGGGCATCATCCTTTCTTTCCGTGTCTTGCAGGCTCCTGCATTGAACAGGCTGCTTGGATGCTCTGCATGGGACTGTATGTGCCAAGGTGCCTTAGCTGGGTATACTGCAAAGCTGAGTTTGTGGCACTTGGTTTCCTGTGTGCATCTTGTCATAGAAAGGAAACATTAGATGTGGTTACAGGAATTCACACTGAGTGGCTCTCCTATGACTTAAATGGACTACTTGGGTCATAAGATAGTAATGTTGTAGTATTGGGTCTCAAGACAGCACTTACCCTTGCTTAGATGTGAAACTGAGACTGTAAGGCAATTCAGTTTAGGTTCTGTTTTCTGTGGGACTCAGTGGCTTATTAGATTTCATTTAGTCTCTGCTTTATTGGGAGCTGCAGCAGCCAATACGTGATCAGTAACAGATTGGACATAACACCTCTGTTTCCAGTTTTTGGTAGGGGAATAACACTCGTGTTGGTAGGGAATGACATTCCTGTTATTCACTGAATCTCAGCGTACTGGTTTGTCAAATTCATAATGGAAAGTTTTCAAGGCTGCCTTGATGTTTTCTCAAAGTCAGTGCTGGGATTCTAATATTCTTCTATCTTCCTCGTTGTATAGAGTTACAAACAGTGGTGTAAATTGATACAACACCAGACAGGCTAAAAAATGGTTAAAGCTACCTGGTTCAAATAATAAAATTAAAAAGATGTTTCTGCAGTATCTACAATTTTATTTGTATTTGCTTGCTGTGTACATCAAGTGAAGCTTGCTGACAGTCAGTTGAAATCTTTAACATATTGCTTAAAGTTTTTAAGTTTACAATATATTTCTTATAATTTATGACACTTTACTGAGCTTGTATAGCCTTAAGAACCCATCTTCAGAACATTTAAAGTTGCAGTGAACCAGAATAACAGATATTTAATAGATAGATCTTGCTTTCTGTTAAAATAGCTGTTTTAAAAAACGCATACTTGCACTGGTTGCTTTTCCAGTCAGCTTATCATTAGGAGTGTGCAGAGAACAAGTATTTCGTAATGTCAATTTAAATGCTCATGGCAGTGAGAATCTAAATATTTTTGTTCTGTTATGATCATAAATTTGAAAAAAATATAAAATATTACAGAGTCAGTTATCAAATCAAGACAATGAATTGAAATTGAAATTAATGAAATTGAAATTAATGAATTTAAATAATACCATGAAAGCTGGAATTCAGATGAGGGAGTATTCATACTTTTGAAATATTTGTATTCACTACTGACGTTCCCAGAAGGAAGTCCGCTTGTAAAAGATGGAGACTGTCAGATTAATCTGTATAGCTGTGAGGCTAACCCATGCCAATTTTGATCTGATGACCTTAAGAAGAGATGGCTCAATATTCCATTAACATTTCCCCGAACCACCTAATTGCATTTAAAAATTGTCTGACATAATTTAAAATGATAAATATGAATTAAGTCAATGGAATTAAAAGGGTAAATAATGTTAGGACTTACTCTGCATCTGACAGGCTGAGCTGAGCAACTCATATTGTCTTCAATACTTAACTAACTAGGTCTACTGTTTAGTTTTGGTACAACAGGAGACAGTATTCAAAATTCAAAAGCTCTAGTTTCAAGATGTATCAAAATTCAATTTCAGAAGTAGTGAAAGCATCATAAAATCACATCAATAAATCTACACATACATGCTAAACCCAGCCCTCTATCAATTTATATGGAATTCAGCCTTTCCTCTCTCCCACAGAGAGTTAAAGCTGTTTTTATTAAATTTTGTCTGTGTCCATTTCCAAACACAAGTAGAATAAGTATTTAGTCTCTTTAAATTTATTTTATACAATATTTTGTAAAGCTCTCCCCAAAACCAAATCCCTTTTTTCCTGATCCTCTCACTGGTGTGATTGTGCTGTTTCCTCCTGTATTTACTGCCTGCATTCCTTGGGAAGAAGAAGGAGGCTGGCAACGTGACCCACGCTTTGCCCCTGGTATTACAGTGCAGTGAAAGGGGAGTTGTCTGTGATACTGTTGGAAGGCATTTGATGAATGAGGGAGCTGATCACCTTTCTCCTAAGGATTTGATGGAATGGCAGTTGAGCAGCTGAGACTTTGAAATAGTAGCTTGAGTTCATATATTCCTGTCTGTACATCTCCCCATCAAAGAAGGTAATTGAATGCGTCCTTAGAAAACAAATCTGTGGTTTGGTTTTGGTCAGTGTATGTGGTGTTTAACTATCAAACAAAACATTGGATTTTCTTGAATCTTCAAAAGGTCCAAACTCACAGATTTCATTTGCCCTTGAACATAAAGCTACTTTATAATTTCAAGGTACTCCCAACACTCAGGTAACAACAGAAGAACACATACAAACAAAATGAGCTTGGTAATGATAGCTGATGAAAAATGAGTTTTACCGTGTCTCTAGATTTATAAACATTAATGGCTTAATATATATTTTAACTCCAGTCGGTTAAATTAATCCTCTCAGCAGAAGCAATATAAATTTAGACTATATTTTCCAGATGATTTTGCTTACTTCTGATCCTCTTCTAGTACATAATGTACTGTAGCTCTAAGAAAATGAATGCTTACAAGTGTAGATATTTATATGAGTCAGCAAAGCTGGCATAAAGTTGATGACACCTTGTACACCCGAAGGAGCTGACATTCACTGTTTAGTGGGGAAAAAAATAAAACCTGATCTTCAGGACGATTACAGTGCTATAGATAAATGCACGAATGAGTCTATTTGAAAACATTATTTTGTGCTTGCATAGCAATTTATTTAACTCAGATTGCAAGAAAAAACAAATGTGAACATAACCCATTAAAGGCATAAGTCAAGAGTAACACAACTCAATTCAAAATACTGCAGTTTCAGCTAGTATTTGCTGATCTCCTTTAATCTTTGCTAGCTCTCTTAGGCAGCAGTTTCCTCAGGATGAACTAGGTCTTCATTTGAATAAGATGCTTGTTGCAACTCCTACAATGAATCTGTAAGGGTGCTGTCATTGTCCCCATCATTTTGCTTCATCTTGAAAATTCCGTTATAAAACAAGCACACTCTGTGACCTCATACCATGTGTTGCACTTCTCTCTGTTATTCTGCTTTTCTTTCACCTGAGAAGCTGCAGATCCCAAAGCAGAAATTAAGGAATAGTAATGAACAAAGACAAAAAAAAAATCTAATTTTAGAGAGTATCATTAGATGTGTTTTTTCCATGGTTGTCAGTGGGAGTTCTTCATTTTACCCTTGGTGCAGATGTTGAAACATGAAAATCTCAAATTAAAGGTATTTATCAAATTAAGCCATTATTTTTTGAATGAGTGTAATTAAGGAATAACTCTGGAAACTGCTGTGTTCTGAGTAACTGGCTCAGCCTCGTAAAGAAAAAAAAATTGAATCTTCTAAATGTTTCTAAGGTAGAAACAGCAGTAATCAGCCTGATTGCAAGTATAATGGAGGAATGAAAAATGAACCAGAGACTCACGGGTAGGGAGATGGATCTTATCTAAAAACACTGCAGACTGCTATGTATGGGGGTGCACAAATTTTCATACAATTTTAACAACAAAGAATTGTGCATTTTTAATTCATGGATTTTTTTTTCCAGGGGAAAAATCATGTTTAATAATTTCATGTTTAGTAAAACAAGCAAAGAAATCCCATCAAGTTAAAAATGCGAAAGTGATTTGCCTTTACAGAAGATGTATTCCATCTAAAAAAAAATCAGATAAAATTGTTTTGATATTTTAAAAATAAAAGACATTTTCTGAATTCCCAAGTAGATTATTTCTTTTGTTTTGTCTCAGTATCTAAATAGTTTTCTAATATTAAACAATAACACAGACTCTTACTCAGCCACCTCTTGAGGAAAAACTAGCCTAGAATTCATGTTGGATGAGATGCTGTGAAAAGACAGCAAAAGTCAGTGCTGTGCTCCTGCGCGGAAGACATTTTGCCAGGCAGCTTGCATGACAGAGAATTTTGGAGGCTTCATATTCCTGTGACATATCATAGTAAAAGAAAGTGGAACTATGAGCTGTGTCATAACTGTTTAGATTCTGCTAGGTGATATAAGAAAGTTCAGTTTGGCTTGACTGAAAACTTCTGTATATAACTTTTCAAATGAAAAAAATCTGATTTTGGAAGAAAAAATCAGCCCCAAGTCATAAGCTTTGTTTGACTTTCTGCTTCAAAGTTACTGGTCTTCTACTGTGATCTGCTCAGAATGCAATATTTATTATAAGTCCAAGAGAGTTCTTGAGCAAAGGCTTAATTTTGTCTGGACTTGACATTTTGCTCTAGCTACGATAGTCTATGGATAAAAGCCAGAGACAGAATGTGGATGGAGATAGTTTAATTTATTACTGGCTGGTATATCTGGAAAAAAAATTAAAAAAGCCTTGGGCACAAAAATGCTTCCTCGGATCTTAAAAGGAATGCAGGAAGAAGATGAGCGAGTACATGAAGTCTATGGCATAAAAGGGTGGTGGTGACCACAAAGTTAGGGATAGAGTATTTTAAAAGAAAGAGGTAATTAAAACTCAAGCCTTGGCAACATGCAGATAAGCAGGGTGTTTACCCCTCTTGTGGCTGCTGTGGATGGGTGGCAGGAAAAGGCTTTTGTGCTCTTTTTTGTGCAAAGGCCAGGAGGTTTTGTATTCTCAGACTATTTTTATGCTGCTAAATAAAACAGAGGTGGGGAATTATTTCCAGCACTGGTCTGCTGACCATTCAGACTGTTCCTCTGGACACATCCTGCATGCCCCCCACCATGCTGTGCTGACTGGTGCCTGCTGAGATCCTCCTTGGGTATGGCTCGGAGGACAGGAGACACCGTGGTAAGAGCAATGTTAGATAGATTGTGCTGGGTTTGGCTCCCACCATGGACACCAGCAGCACTCTCTTAGTACACTTTGCCTTCGCAAACTACTCACACGTCTCCGTGGCACACTGCCAGGCACACTACATGTTTCATGCTACAAAGCATATCTTTGATGGGCTGTAACACAGGCATTATTTCAGACACCTTGGAATGAGAAAGCTCTTCTGCCCTTATATCAGGTGTACCTTATGGCTGTAAGGGTACTAAGTACGGCTGTGGCCCTGTTTTATTTAGCACTACACTGGCTTTAATGTCAGCTCAAATGTGTCCACAGAGGAGTGGCAGGAGTAAAAAACATGCTGTAGACTTATGCCCCTTGTGCTGCACACTGGCATCTCTAGGTAGGAAAACCTTTTATATAGCAGCATGCAAAGTTGTGGCTATAAATGACTCCTGAATTTACCCAACATCCTTGGCTTTGGAAACAAATGCACTGCTTGAGTGAATGATTTTTATTCTGTGAGCTGTTCAGAAATTGCTTGCTGAACTATTCATTCTCAGGGTTTTGTGCTCACTATTGAAGTCACCTGCAGTTGCCTTCCTCTTGCTTGAATTGAATTACAGGAAAATCTGAAATAGTCTGGTTGTTACTTCTGCAGTCAAGTTTTGAAGAATAATCACAGAAATAATTCAATTATTTTCAGTATTGTTTGCAAATATGACTACATAAATTACAGTTTCAAAAAAACTTATCTTGCAGATTTCAACTGTGAAAATATTTAAAAGTCAGGTCTTTACTGTTCAACAAGCTTTAAGAGTACCATGTATGTCAGGTAGCCTTCACATCACACATTAGATACGCAATCAAATACAAGATGCATGCTTTTAAGTCTGAAAGATCACAATTAACATGGTGCTCTCATCAACAAAAATCAATTTACTTAGCTTGAGTTTAAACCTGTTCTAAAATTCAAACGGTATTTATTTTCTCCAAGGACCAGAGAAGCTAGCTTTTTCTAGGCAGATGCACAGCTTTGAGACACGAACAGTATATGGCTAGTCTGTCAAAGGTACAGAGAATTTTAAGCAGCTTGGCATTATCATAACTGTATTAAGCTATGTTTGGTTTTATCATGTCGTGTTCTTTGGCATTCTGCTTTGCCTGTGTATGTTACCTGTCAATCAGAGAGTCAGCATGTCATGAGGGAGCTTTACTACAGAAATGGTGCTACTCGAAGAATTCAAATGAGCTTCAAGGAAAGGAGCAAGGAATACTTGACAGTTGTGAGGAGAATTTTTGAGGTGAATTTCAGTCTTATTAAGTGTATGATTAAAATCATGAACAGAAATGGGATGACAGAGAAAAGGCTCTGACATACTTCCAAGATTCCTTGTATTGGAAATATATATATATTTAATTTCTCTGCACTTTTTTATTGGTGAGAAGCTTAGTAAGATGAGTGAACTGCTAAAAGATAACATTCTTTTTAATGTGAAAAAGGTATTTATTGAATTTGTTAAAGGATGGTGGTATATCTGTATAATTTACACCGAATGTGGGAAAACAAAACAAAACAGGATGAATTCATCTAAACTTCCTACCATGGACAATTTATGACAAATTTATCCTATGCCATGAGTTGGCTGTGGGCCTTTAGGGGCCTAATTGTTCCAAACCTTGCTGGGGACTGGAATCTGATGGGCCACAATGGAGGCCTCTCACAGTGTTCCCTAGGGTTGTTTTGCCACCTCAGCCATCTCTCAGACTTTGCTCAGGCCTTGCTCAGGAGTTAGCAAAAGGGAGTGACCAGTCATAGAATCCTAGAATCGTTTAGGTTGGAAAAGACCTTCAAGATCATCAAGTCTAACCACCAACCTGGTCTGAGTCCTATCACTAAACCATGTCCATTAGTGCCATGTCCACATGTCTTTTAAATACCTCCAGGGATGGGGACTTCCTGAGCAGCCTGTTCCAATGCTTGATTACCCGCTTTGTGAAGAAATTCTTTCTAATATCCAATCTAAAACTCCCCTGGTGCAACTTGAGCTTATTTCCTTGTGTCCAACACCCTCCTTGCTGTGACCTCTTTTCAGGTAGTTGTAGTGAGTGAAGAGGTGTCCCCTCAGCCTCCTCTTCTCAAGACTGAACAACCCCACTTCCCCCAGTCGCTCCTCTTAGGTCTTGTTTTCTAGTCCCTTCATCAGCTTCATGGCTCTTTGCTGCACGTGTTCAAGAAGGGCATGCATATCCTTCTTGTAGCGAGGGGCCCAAAACTGAACACAATATTCGAGGTGCTGAGAGGGACAATCACTTCTCTTGTCCTGCTGGCCACACTATTTCTGATGCATGCCAGGATGCTATTGGCCTTCTTGGCCACCTGGGCAAACTGCTGGCTCATGTTCAGCTGACTGTTGACCAGCATCCCTAGGTCCTTTTCTGCCAGGCAACTTTCCAGCCATCTTTCCCTAAGCCTGTACCACTGTGCTGGGTTGTTATGTCCCAAGTGCAGGAGCTGGCATTTACCCTTGTTGAACGTCATTGCTAAGCAAGCAGTCTGGGTAAGGCTGTCCTGTTTGGGAGAGGAAGGGAATTTAATAGTATAGTCATTGGCTGGTCCATGACATACGGTTTCAGTTTCATTAAATAGTACTGGCAAGTTTAATTTACTTTTCTGTAGATAATAAAGTTTTTCTATACCCACTGGTAAAATGTTGCATGGATTCATTCGATTTCTTCTCCATGGCTTTGGGATCAAAGTGTAACTCTGTCATTCACATTTAGAGGAATAGAGAAGAGAAATACAAGATGTAGTCTCTGTTTGATAATTATCTAGACTGCAAGTGAACGGTAGTTTTTTCTGCACAGTTAGTCTCTTTCCAAATCTAGTAGATTAGGAGCAGCTAAAATTGACTGAGGTTTGCAGTGTGGCTCTGGCTCAGTCCTTTCCCTACCTTCAGTCATCACAGCAATTCAGATATTGTTCTGCCTTGGTGTAAAGGGTTAGTGTAAGTTACTTCTCCAGTGATTTGAAAATGAGAGAGTTGGAAATTGAAATGTGACTGTAAAAGCTGCACTAAAGTATTTCCAAGGTTAATGCTAAAGGCAAGTAAAAATTCTGATGTGCTTTATTTGTTCACAGCAAAATTACCATTGAGTTCCAAGATGATGCTAAAGCTGGGTGGTAAATACTCTGATGGAACCTTCTTTGTGGGAAAACAAAGCTTCAATAAATTAAAAAGAACACACTAAAATCCTCACAAGATTTTTGATTTTGAAGAGTTTGAACAAACTAAAATATTCATGTGGTATTGTAACTTCCAGTTGTTGTAACACTCAATTTCAGTATTTTTGGAATGAAAGGTTTTATTTATTTATTTTTTTAGTTTGTTTAGGACATAATTTTTATGGAAACTTCTTTCTATGTTATGTTATTGTATAGTTAAATAGGATTTTTTTTTTTAGTCAGTTTGGAATCTCATATCCCCCAAATCACAGAAGCTTTCATTTTCAGCACAACTTTGTCAAATTCAGATGTGTAAATATTGAAGTAACATTTAAGTTTGTTTCCTAATTGCTGCAAGTTTTTTAGTTTTCCTCATGTTACAGCGGCAAAAAGCAGTGAAGCTTTGGTAGGAAAAATAATATTCTTTTCTCTTTCCTTTTAGGAACCAAGAGGCACTGCAAGGACTATTGCAGCTCCAGTTGACTTTCATATGCAAGTACACAGGTTTAAACTTCCAACTTGGAGTGGCTCAGCTCTTTTTTGTAAAGGCAAGTTGGGTGATATAACTGGGAGCTTTCAGAAAAAGTAAGAATTTTTTTGGTAGTGAGAGAGAACTGGCTGCAGAAGAGTTACTTCAAATAACTGAAAGCAGAATTGATCTTAAGAACTATTCATTTTAAATCAGACTAATGTTGCTTTAACAAAGCATACTGAATCTTTGCTAGTTTTGAGATATTTAATTACATTTGGAAGGTTAGATAGAAAAGGTATGTTTTCCAATTAACCTTTACCTCATTAAAACTTCATTCTAAGTTGTAAGCATTTCTTTAGAGTACCTGCTATTAAGCACTAACTGGTCATTTTACTTCCTGTTGTACTTGCTACTTATCTTCAACCTAAACCAGGATATCTTTTAAACTCTCACCCTGAAAACATGTATTGCTCTGCATAGGTCCCCACCAATTTTCATCATATAGTATATTTAACACATTCAGAATGCAGACTTATTGAATGCGATTTTTGCATGTTGTAAGTCAAGATTCTTTGACTCTAAATAGAACTTGCAACAGGGATTGTTGTGACTCATAAAGAACTATCATTTCTGAAAATAAAGCTTTTGATGAACACAACCACAAAAAGCTAAAACCCTAGCACTGCTTTACTTCCACCTGGGAGAAATCTGGCCCAGAACTCCATATTTACTTCTGAGTTCTCTGGTATGATGTATCCGGTGTTTTCTTGAACATTTATTTTATGTTGAAGTAGCTAAAATTAAAGAGAGAATAGGAGTCTGTTCTAATGTAGTTTGAAACTTTTATGATTTGTGGAGATTTTGTCATTACAAAGTTGAACATCTTTTTAAGCTCTTAGCAGAAATGATCAACAGAAATACAGATATCATTTAAACAGAACGAAAGAATTAAGTTTCATCAGCATGATTATGAAATCTGAATAACTGTTATTTTCCCAA
The DNA here is from genome assembly GCF_964034855.1 of Anser brachyrhynchus. NCBI lineage: Eukaryota > Metazoa > Chordata > Aves > Anseriformes > Anatidae > Anser > Anser brachyrhynchus. The sequence continues at coordinate 131,917,872 of NC_137695.1, forward strand.
CTGGGATAAATCTGGCTGCTGACGGTAAGCTAAACATGAATCAGCAGTGTGTCCTGGCAGCCAAGATGGCAAACCACATTTTGGGGTGCATTAAACACAAAATAGCTGTATGGGGAAAAGAGGTGATTCTCAGCTATATTTAACACTAGTGTGGCCTCACCTTGAATACTGTGCACAGTTCTTGTCTTCACAATATAAAAAGGGTATTAAAATACTTGAATGTGTCCAGAGGAGGGCAACAAAGCTGGTAGAAGAGCTGGAAGGCATAGAATCATAAAGGTTGGAAAAGACTTATAAGATGATCTGGTCGAACCATCCACCTACCACCAATATCACCCACTAAACCACGTCCCTAAGCACCATGTCCAACCTTTCCTTAAACATCCCCCAGGGACGGTGACTCCACACCCTCCCTGGGCAACCAATTCCGGTGCCTGACTACTCTTTCTGAGAAGAAATATCTCCTAATTTCTAACCTAAACCTCCCCTTGCACAACTTGAGGCTATTCCCTCTAGTCCTATCACTAGTTATCTGCGAGAAGAGGCCAACCCCCAGCTCCCCACAACTTCCTTTCAGGTAGTTGTAGAGAGCCTCCTCTTCCCCAGACTAAATAACCCCAGTTCCCTCAGCCGCTCCTCATTAAGACTTGTGTTCCAGGCCCTTCACCAGCTTCTTGGCCCTTCTCTGGACATGCTCCAGGGCCCTGATGTCTTTCTTGTAGTGAGGGGACCAAAACTGAACACAGTACTCGAGGTGTGGCCTCATCAGAGCAGAGTACAGGGGGACGATCACCTCCCTGGTCCTGCTGGCCACACTGTTCGTGATACAAGCCAGGATGCCGTTGGCCTTCTTGGCCACCTGGGCACACTGTCGGCTCATGCTCAGGTGAGCATCAATCAGCACCCCCAGATCCTTTTCCTCTGCACAGCTTTCCAGCCACTCTGTCCCAAGCCTGTAGCGCTGCATGGGGTTGTTTTGGCCAAAGTGCAGGACCCAGCATTTACCCATGTTGAACCTCATCCCATTGGCATCTGCCCATCAATCCAACCTGTCCAGGTCCCTCTGCAGGGCCTTTCTACTCTCTGACAGATCAACACTTCCCCCCAACTTGGTGTCATCTGCAAACTTACTGAGGGTGCGCTCAAATCCAAATCAATAAAGATATTAAAGAGGATGGGCCCCAACACCGACCCATGGGGACTCCCACTCATAATGCCCATCTATAAGAAGGGTCGTAAGAAGGACCTAGGGTATCACAGGCCTGTCAGCCTGACCTCGGTGCCAGGAAAGGTGATGGAACAGGTCATCTTGAATGCAATCATGCAGCAAATGCGGGACAGCCAGGGGATCAAGTCCAGTCAGCATGGGTTCATGAAAGGCAAGTCCTGCCTCACCAACCTCATCGCCTTCCATGACCGAGTGACCCGCCTGATGGATGAGGGAAGGCCTGTTGGCGTAGTCTGCCTAGACTTCAGCAAGGCCTTTGAGACTGTCTCCTACAGTATTCTCTTGGAGAAGCTGGCAGCCCATGGCTTGGTCAGGTAAACTCTTTGCTGGGTTAAAAACTGGCTGGACGGCTGGGCCCAAACAGTGGTGGTGAATGGAGTGAGGAGAGACTGAGAACACTTGGGTTGTCTGGTCTGGAAAAGAGGAGGTTGAGAGGTGACCTCATTGCTCTCTGCAGCTTCCTGAGGAGTGGAGGCAGAGGGAGGTGCCAGTCTCTTTGCCCTGGTAACCAATGAGAGGATGTGCCAGAAAGACACAAAGCTGTGCCAGGGGAGGTTCAGACTGGTGATTAGACACTGGAACAGGCTTCCTGGAGAGGTGGTTGATGCCTCATGCCTGTCAGTGTGCAAAGAGGCATTTGAACAATGCCCACATTTAGATGTTTTGCGTTTGGTTAGCCTTGAAGTAGTCAGGCAGAACTTTGAAGTTCCCTTCCAACTGAACTATTTTATAATATTCCAAATAAGTAATTATGTGATAACAGACAAAGAATAAGAACATAGACCAAGATACTGAAAAACTGTTATTGAACGCATTAATATGTGCTGAACATGCATTTTTATGTGCTCTATAGAAGTCAACCAACAAAGTGAAAGGTTTCTGAAAAAATCATTATCATTGGATTCTGAAAAACAGAAGTTTGCTAAAACTGGGGAAATCACTGCTTATATAGCCACTTGGGCCGAAATAGCTTTCCAAAAGATCATCAGGCTTCTTCTAATGTCATCATGATGCAATATCTAAATCCTTTCCCATTTTTCTGCTTCTCATGTTGTATCAGTTCTTTTCAGTGTTTTCTATGAAAGCTGATGATCTTTCAGCATGGGCTCAGCACCAAAGACAAAAATTAAAATGCTAGACATTTGAGTTAAAGCTCTCATTCAAACTGTCTCATGGGGGACATCGGAGGAAGGACAGAGGCCTATTGAGTATAGATCTGGAGGTGATACAAAATGTGAAATGGAAGGTATGCTTCAGACCAATCTTGTGAGATTGGTGGGGATGGTCTTCCCAAAACGATACTATTTTACCTTCTAAAATCATTTTGTTCATTCAAAGCTTTTTTTGTTTCAGACGAAAATCTTTTGCAGACAGATTTGGAAGCTTAGTACCTTCTTGTTTAGACCCAAATCTTAGTTCTTGTTCACTGATCTGTTTTTAAGCTGAATTTGGAGTTAGGTAAATACCAGAATTTTACTGGTCTGTGTGGGAGCATGTACAAACTCCAGTGAAAACTGACTTGCCAAAATTTGTTAAGTATTGCATTTACCATAAAGCATAAATGTTTCCCCTGAAATATATCATGTTTCTATAATATCTGTAAAAGTAAAGAAATCCAGCCTGTAAACAAATACTGAAAAATTGTATACTATCCTTTAATATTGTATTACACGATACTATAATATAATTCTGAGTATGCTGGAACAAGGAGTAGCCTTCACAAATATTTGACTTGGCAGAAAGGTACTAAAGGAAAGGGAATTAATGGGTTTTGTACAAGGACAAGGTAGCCATCATTATCTTATGATGGATATCTTAGCAATCTTCATCCTTCATTTCTTAAAATCATCTTTCTAGATTGAGAAGGATAAAATTAACTTGTTTAAATTTACTCATACTGTGAGCAGGTATAACTTTTATTAATGCTGATGAGAAATGTACTGAACTTGCTAGGGCTAAAGTTACTTAATTCTGCAAAGCAGCTTATATTTCTTTTTCATGGCTGTGATCATTCCTTCCTTCTACTATAATTATATTCCATACAATATAGATCTCAGCAATTTATCTTAGAGTTACCCTCCAGAAATATTTCTTCAAGGATTTCTGTGATCATGTCAGAAAATTTCCATTGATTTGGAACATGGGAAAGAAAGAAAAAAATGTTTTTTAATGAAAAATTTCAGCAATTCTATATAATCTCTTTCCTGTTAGCATTATCTACCTGTTTTAAAAACTTGGAAAATACCATGTTATATTCATAATTGGCTCTATTATGCTCTCAGTTGAACATCATACATAATTTTAACATTTTGGGATTTTTAGATAACATTTCTTAAACAGGACTTTAACATTAAAGTATTTTAGCCAAGACGGTACTAAAAACACCAGCAATTGCAAAAGATAAACCACATCGTTATGCTGACTTGAGCCCAAAGTACTTAAAGTCAACCTACTACTGAGTTTCTTGTAATGTAATAAAAATTTTAGTGGTACAAATGCCTGGTTTTCTTTTTAACCGTTCATACGTCTAAGAACCTTTACAGTTTTAATGTGTTTAAAGTTATTCAAAAGCCCATAACAACATTTCTTTATTTTATTCCCCCTGTGAAACTCAGGCAATGCTTAGGCATTTGTTCAGGATGGGAGAAGTTAGGGAGGGCAGTACTGTGCCCAGTCCTTGCGACTAGCTGGCCGCTCGGGCTGGGGAGGGCATGGACACATCCCAGACACCTGTTGACCAGTAGGTGACAGCTTGTACTGCGAACCACATGTCAAGAAAAGAGAAGAGTTTTATCATCTTCTCATTTCTTCAGTTAGTTTTCCTGTAGGCTGCAGCTTGGAAAGCAGCTTTACATTTAGTTAGAATAGCTGGCCTTGAATTTGTTTCTTGCACTGCAGACACGATGCCTGTGATGGTTCCTCTGAGAGACCTTTGGGCTTAAAAAATGTCTTCACTACCCCCATCCAAAGTATGCCAGAAACCTAGCAAAACAGCAGCACCAGTTAGCTTGAACAGCCACCATCGGCCCAGACTGCCCTTGGCTCTGCCAGACACCATTTTGGGAGCCAGGATGGCTGCAGCCCCGGGTCCAAGCATCAGGGCACCCATCCTGCTGACTGCTGTGGCTCCCCTGTCCCAGTGAAGGAGGGGTTGTACCACTGGGCATGGGATGGAGAGAAAGCTGTTTCTCCTCAGTGTGTTAGAATTGGTTAGAGGACAAAAACCCATCTCCTGGGTTATGAATTGGGCTTCCTCCCTTTCTGCAGAAACTCCCTTGCCTTGTGCCAGGTGTTTTTGCTTGTGAGTTTTCTTGAGAAGCTGCAAAGGGGGCAGAAGACAGGACATGTTTTGCTAGGAATTTTGCTAGGGAGTTTCTCAGCTGTCCCCATAGCTGCACCAGCAGCAACGTGGTGTAGCATCCTCTGATATCCCAGCTGGTTTCTGTGTAGAAAACATTTCATGCAAGGAAGGGCATGTGTTTAGTCACTCTGTGCTTTTCCTTGCTGTTCAGTCTGTGACATCCATAACCCTCATGACTGCTACAGTGTCTGGCATTTTCACCTGGAGATGGTGACACAGGGTATCCTGTGGTATGGAAGAAATCAAACTTCCACTAAAAAAAACCACCACACACACAAAAAAAAACACAAAGCAAAACACAAAACAACCACAAACAAACAAAACAGCCATAAAACAGAAAAAAAAAAGACCAAAATTTTCTATACGTTTAGCTTTTTCAGCTAGGTAAACATGTAAGGATGCGAATTCCATAGGTTAGAAATCAAATGGACGAATAAACTGAGGCTCAGTATGTCATTTTAAGACCCAGTGGTTTTTAAGCCAAGCCATGAATTTTTTAGGATTGACTCACCACCTTTGAAAGATAAATGTTGGCAGGTAGTCAGATAACAGGACCATTACAACAGCAGGCAAAATAAGGGTGTGCTAAAGTCTGTTCTGATAACTGAGGACATTTTCTTCATGACTTCTTCCACCTGACCCCAGCACCCTGAAGGATCCCACTTGAAGTGAAAAGTCTATGGGCAGTCCTGGATCCTAATAAGCTTTTGTAAAATAAACTTGGGTAAAATCTGTATAATGAAGTGATGAATCAGGCCCATATCCAGATTCTGAAAACAAACCACAGTGCTCCAGACAATATAATGTGAGTCCCCCACAGGAGATCTCAGAATTTGTGGTGCTGGGCTGATGGTGGGCTGCCTGCCTAATGCATACCAAATGGAAAAGAAACTCACCTGTCAGCAGAATACATGCACTGCTGCTGATATGCAAGATGTTTTATAGCCAGGGTTGGACCCAGATGATTTAGAGAAGGTTGCGACTCTAAAGATGGAGTTACTGACTATCCACATGTATTGTTGCTACTTTCACTACCTAGTCATCAGGTCAAGAAGCAAAGCTGTGCTGAGATATCTGCCTCATAAATTATGTTTGCTTTTTTGTTTTCTTTCTGCATAAATCCAGCAAGGACTTTATTTATTTATTTATTCATTTATGTTTTGTTTTTCTTTGAAGGTTTTAGTAGTATTTTTATTCAATAGAGACAAAAATATATCTGCAAACATGCATAAAATTGTTTTAAATCAGAATTACTCTAGAAGACTCCAGTGTTGTCTAAGGTTTCTAGAAAGCAGAGAATTCTATATTTTCTTATAATTAGTAGACTAATGGGATTCCTTGAGTGTTCGAAGTTAAATGGTCTAGGATGATTTCTTCAGTAAACACAGACTTTACCTTGGGATTGAAATTAGTTTTTTTGGAAACTGTAATATTAAGATGATGATATTGACACTGACAATTAAAATAAGTGGCAGAAATTTAATGAAAAGAATTGCTATGATGTACTTCAAAATTATTGTATGATCACTTCTTTTCATTCTTTTTATCCATTACAGTGTATATTTTTCAGAGGTGCTGCCTAATTATGTTGTAATTAAATGCGATTCATCAAATAGAACTGAAGACAAAACTGGTAATCAGCGATTCTTTTCCATTCACAGAATCTGTAAAAAAAAGGTGTATCTTGCAATTGGTTTACAGATGTTTACTTTAGAACAAGTAAATCAAAATTATAATAATTTTTCTTATCATCATCTGGTAGACTACTTTAGCATATGTTTGCAGTGCATAACATTGGCTGCTATGAGTGGAACAACAGGCCACTACTAGAACTTATCAGCGTAGCCACAGTAATAACTATTCAGACAATAAAAAGTTAGCCTCTTACTAAAGGTAATGAATAAGATCAGGTTTTAAGCCTAGAGGCAATATCAGAAGCTTATTTCTGTTTGTACACACTAAATATAACTGAAACATCAAGTATTTATCACCTGTGTTGATTGAGTTTATTTACACATTTCCTGTCTGGAGTAAATACTACTGGAAAACCAAATATGGCCATGCCATGCACAGTGTATCGACTAAAAATGCACCTTCCTGGGAATATTTACAGGCTTTGGTTATCTTTCTGCTAGAAGTGTTTGACTACGCCTGTAATTTCACTGGGTGTAACCCAGTAAAACCAGTAACCCTGGGTGTAACTCTTGGGTAACAGAAAAATGTGGTTTATTTCTCCTTTGAGGTGCTCAACTTCAGAAATCTGAGTAGACTTACCCTTTTGTCCTGGTTCCAGTTAGGACAGAGTTAATTTTTCCTCATAGTAGCTGGTAGGGTGCTATGTTTTGGATTAGGATGAGAAGAGCGCTGATAACATGCTGATGTTTTAGTTGTTGCAGAGCAGTGCTTACACTAAGCCAAGGACTTTTCAGCTTCTCGCTCTGTCCTGCCAGCGAGCAGTCTGGGGGTGCAGCAGGAGCTGGGAGGGGACAGACCCAGGACAGTTGACCCAAACTGGCCAAAGGGGTATTCCATACCATCTGACGTCATGCTGAACAATATATAGGGGTGGCTGGCCGGGGTGGGGGGCCGGCTGCTTGGGGATAGGCTGGGCATCGGTCAGCGGGTGGTGAGCAATTGCATTGTGCATCACTTGTTTCTTACACATTATTATTATTAATACTATTATCATTATCACTATTATTATTATTGTTATTATTATATTCCTGTCTTAATAAACTGTCTTTATCTCAACTCACCGGCTTCACTTTCCCGTTTCTCTCCCCCATCCCAGAGAGGGAGGGGGGAGGGTGAGAGAACGGCTGTGTGGTGTTTAGCTGCCAACCGGGTTAAACCACAACACCTTTGTGTGCTGCAAACACTGAACTCTAGTTTTGGCCTATTTCTCTGCTCATGCAGTACAGAAGAAAGAGGGACTATTTATCACTGCTGTTTTGGGGTTGTTTCTAGCACATGAGAAACTTGTGTACAGTCACATAGACACACATGCATGCAGATTCAGCAGGCTATGGGTCTGCCCCAAAGGCACACACTATGATACTTGATCACATTCGGCAGATATAGCAAAGAGTCTTCAGAACAACCCTGGGCAGGAGAACCCTGGGCACCAATGGAAATATCTGCTACATTTCTCTACCCATCACCCTGGACCAAAGACAGACTGAACGTCATTGAGCAGAAACTCAGACCTGGCCACCACTCTTTTGTTTTCATGCCTAACTCAAACCAAGTACAACAGAGTTTTTCAGAGAAAAGGGAAAATTAACTCTGATTTTTTTTTTTTTTGACTGCTGGAAGCATATTTAGTCTAATCATGCTTAAAGCAGGTAATGATAAGCCATCCTATTTATTTATGGAAATTGCCTTCTGCTAGAAAATAAATCTGTTTTCCTTCTGTGTACAGACCCAAGCTCATCCTATTTCAATCACGCAGTACACTCCCCTATATTTATCCACCCACACAATCTATTTGAAGCTACAACCATTTGTAGGTCTCTTCTTATCCTCCCAGACTTCACAAAGACCCTCTGGAGAAACAAAACACCTTAAGTAAACTCTGCTTAGGGTCTCCTCTTTTCCTATTAATTTGTTTGTCTATTATTTAGCTGAAATCTAACTTTTGCTCTTTTACAGATGCTTTTGCTCTTTCAGTAGCAACAAATCTTACATTTTGTGACAAGCTATTTCCAGGACAACCAGCTGTGATATGACAGAAAATTACAGTTTAAGTGAGGAGGAAAGAGAAGGAGCAGATGATATCTCATAACCCTGCAAACAAATCCTGTTGTCATGAAAAGTATGCCTATTAATAGACTATAAAGATGAAGAAAAACAGGTATGATTTACAATTTTTAAAGGACAGTTGCTAAGCTGAAGATTTTCAAGACTTTGAGCCGCTTTTTGATAGTGATAAGCCACTATCAGTTCTGAAATACATCTAGCAATAGCACTGAAGAAAGAGATACAGCATAGGCAGACAAGGAGCACTTTTAAGCCTAATCACATGCAAATTTGAGATTAATAGGTTATAACTGATTTCAGTGCATATGAGGAATATGGTGTAAAGCCTTCATATATCTTCAATTTTAATTCTGCTTTAATATCTTGGTGTGAACATTCCTTAAAAGAAGACCTCAGAATGGGGAATATAGACTGACTTTTCTACTACCAAAATCAATAGAACCATTTAAAAGGTTAGGGGTTTTGTTACATATGCATCTTCTCCTTAGAAAGAGAATTGGAGCTGCAAGGTCATTTCATGGAAGCCATTCAGATGTCCACCTCTACTGCTCACAGTCAAACTTCTTCCCCCAAATAACACAAACATCTCCTGAACAGTCCTTTAAGCACAACTCTTTATTTTGTATAACAAGGCCATATACTTACAGAGTTTCCTAAAAACTGTTCCCCAAAATTAATTGACCAGTGGGGACTGGAAGAGATTGCAGGATCTTTTGGGGCCATGACTAAAGCTGGGGTGTTTTGTACACACTGGCCTGTCCACACTGGTCTGAAACTCTGGTGCACCTGCACTGTCAGGCTGAATAGTTACACTCTTTGCCAAGCACCACATCTTCTCTGGTGATGAGCTGTGAGTCCCTGTCCAGGTGTCTGGGTATGGCAGGAAGGAAATATAACTTCCCTACGTGTTTTTTATAAGGCATCCACTTCCTGTATTTTATTATTAACGTACATGGAAGACAGCTGATAATTTTTACTTAAATCAAAGTATGGGTTACAGGTTTGCATAGCATAACATGAACCCCTCCTTATCTTATTATCTTTGCCATAGATTTAGAGGAACACAGACCTTAAGCCAGAAAGGAAGATGATAAATGATCTTTTGTACAGTTTTGAACAAACTCCTTCACTTCTTTGTGCCTCCTCTGCACCATTTGTGACATGATGGTAATCAGAGGATATGTTCAAGCTTAGCATTTTTCAAGAAAGCATTTTTCACATCCCCAAATATGGTGATACATGTTTATTCAATTTTAATAAAAAATAATCTGTCTCACAACGCATTGCAGTGCCTTTTAAATAATTAGTGGGAGATAGGTACTTGTGATATTGAGGTTAGTCCTTGGTGCCTAATCCAAGATCACCCTTCTTTGAAAATTTGAATACAGTTACTTTTGCGAGGATGATACTGTTTTAGACAAACACTGTTCAGACAGCCTTGACCTGTATATTTGTGAAACCTTGGTCATGCTATTTTACCTCCTTTTTTCCCCACTATTTCAATTTATACAATGAATGAATGCAAATATGGTTTCTTTCTAGTGTCAGGGTGAGAATTCTAATTATTCTGTGTCTTTTATACAAAAATGAATGCAACAAGATTATGTGCATATTCTTTCATAGCATGAATAACTAATAAATTATCAACCACAGGAGTCTGTCAGCTGGATACAGAATGCAGCATTCATTTTGTGTAAACAGTTCACCAATTTGTCAACTGCTAGTCTGACAAGGAGAGAACTGAAAAGCATTTACCCCCCCCAGAAACTTTATCCCCTTGAATGAAATCCTGGGCAAAATGTTATGTGAGAGCTGTATCAATAGGAAAGGAAGGTAACCCCCTAAAATGGACTGCTCACAGGCATTGTTTACTACCAGAAGCTACTGCAGGAGAAAATTTCTATTGAAAGCTAAAATGGCACTGTGGTTATTACAGTAGCTACTTCCTTCAGTGTATAAAAAGATAACTTAAAAGGCATCTTTTAAAATACTCTTCCTTGACAAAGAAATGTGTGTAGAGTTAAATAGACCTGCATTTTCCTCAGATATGGTAGACAGAAGTGGTAAATATATGCAATCATCTTTGTATTGCAAGCAGATGTTCAGCATTTGTGAGGAGCTAAAGAGCTGAAAACCAATACAGCACTTACATCCCTTCAGGAATGACAGGAACATTAAAAAGGAGACTGGTAGGACCCAGGCCTCCGCTGATGCAAACTGACAGAGCTCCATTGAAATAAATGGAGCTATTATGATTCATGCCAGCAGAGGAGCTGGTCAGTAAATGCATTGCTTTGAGACTTGAGCTTTTCTAAGATTATGGCAATTGTAAGTGTTATGGATATTTTATTTTTTCCTCAGGACTATGTATAAATTTATGTCTTCTGCAATGGGCAACTTGTAGTATAAAATAATTAGAAGAAACCATAATGCTCTCTAATCTGTCAGTCCTTGAGTCCTTTTTCAGGCAAAGCTCTCAGCAGTCAGACTTCAGTGAGCAGTCAGCCTCATTACAAACGCAGGCTCTGTGTGGAAACAAGACATCTGCAAATGTGCACTGAAGCTGGTCACTCCTAATCATGGGCTGGACAAGATTTGCAATCTGAGTGAACTAACACAGCTGCAAAAAAGCATCTTTTATTTGAAGTGAACCAATATTTAGATTTAGGTCCACAGAGGCATGCCTAAACTGTAGACTGGAATTTAAGTGAAATTTAAATAACTAAGTCCAACCCCCCAAAAAAACATTAAATGTCCTTTATTTCCTATTCTTATACATGGGCAGAAGCAAGCTCGTCTCAACGCTCTGCCAAATCACTTTCAAGAGAAATAGTGCACTGAAGTCTGCCAAATATCCTGTTACATGCTGACCTGGGGGGTGTGCTTTTAGCAATCTACTGTACTTTAACAGCACTGATTCTCCAAGAAGGTGTCTAACTGTACCTAGTTTTTAAGAATTCGTATGCCTCAGTTGGAAGCACCTGAATTTCTTCTCTTGATCTTGCTTCTTCTCTTTTCAACAAAAAGACTGCAAAAATGTATCTGGAGCCAAAAGTTTTCACAGAGATCCTTATCAATTACAGTTGTCAGTGATAGGACATAACAGTCCCAACATTACCTCAATCAACCATATTCCAATGAATTTTGACCAGTGTAAGGCCATGTGGGGATGGGTTTAAAATAAAAAAAGTTTAGATATTTTCCTTGCATTGCTATACATTTTTTCTAAAATCCATGGAGTTACAAAGAATCCAAGCTTTTAAAATCCTGGGTAACTCGGATTTTGAACACATAGTAATAGATAATGAATGATTCTGATTAGTGTTTTGTGCCTGCGGATGTCACTGTTGTTTTGCAATAATATAAACAATGTTATATGACAGAGGAATAAATGAAAATGTATAATTGTCACCATCTTATGTTTATTAAAAAGTACAAGGGTGAATACACTGACAATCTAAGAGTAACCGTTATTTCAGTGTAAGTGATGAACAGCTGGATAGGTAAAATAATGTTTACTTCAGTTTAATATTAGGTGAAAGGGAAAATAAACAATATACATTTCTTGCTAGATGAAAATCAACTTCACTGGTGTCCCAAGACACATTCCTTTGGAAGGGTTTAAAATGAAATGCAAGGCTTCTTTGCCCTGATGTGATCATGTTGGATGGTGTTCAGGATGAATATTGGTTTACTTGAGTCAGACACGATGGTGAAATGTGTGAGGAGGAGGTGGGTCAGTGACAAGGACCATGTACTGCCACCGCTGCTCACATCTGCTCAGGAGAAGCTTGGAGCTTATATTTTCCCTGTAAATCTGTTCTGCATTTGTTACAAAATTAGGAGCAAAAAGAAAAAAAGGGAAAAATACTTTATTCTTTCATGGTTTCTTAAACCAGAAAATGTCTCTAATCTTTTGGAAATATGTATAAAAGTGATGCAGGTTTAGTGGCTGGGGAGGGTAGTTTCAGAATCACAAATTGCTGCAATTGCCCCAGTTATTTACAATGAAATGAGATATCTGCACTGTGTGCAAAAAAAGTTTTTCTTGGAACAAGGAAGATTTGTTAGAAAGTTGTAGAACTAGTGAGGTGTAACAGAGAAGTAAACAAAAGAGTTAATGATTTTCTAAATGTCTCTGATTTTTAGCTTTTTGTTGACAGTTCAATGGATTAGAATGGCAGCCTTTCTTTAGAGGTAACAAATGCTAAATGAAGATGGAAATAGAGCATTTCCATTAAAAATTGGAATGTATTTTATTTAATAGAATCCTTGAATTTCATTTGATCTCAGTCTGAGTGGAAATTTTGCCTGAAGAATGTCTAGTACTTAGTGACTAGAAAACACACTGACATCCTTTTTTTTTTTTTTTTTTTTTTTTTGTCAGTGGCTATTGTCTTCAGTTTGGCTAGTATTTCTTCTTTATGAATGGATCTCTTAGGTTCTGATCCCACTCTCAGTCAGAATCACACTGACTTCTATGAGCAATGGATTAAGTTAGTCAATCTACTTTAGAAGTAGATTAATGTGTCTGGGTATGTGTGAACCAGCCTTTGCTGTGATTCCTCAGCTAGACCAGAGCAAATGTATTAAATCTTTCATATAATGCGAAGAAGATGCTGTTCTTACAGTATATCTTCCTTTTCCCAGCAGCAGGGTGTTAATATCACATGATGCTGTGTGGCTGGGTTTTCATTCTTTTCTCTATTTTAAGCCTGCAGACAAATATCTTAACTTTTCTTTTATGGTTTCAAACTGCTACCATTACAGGCCTGATTAATAAGGCTTTACGGACTAATTAACATGCCTTTATCTATATGAGCTTTTATCTTTATGTGCCTGATTGCTACAGTAATTCTTTAACATTACAGGAAGCTATTTATTTTCAAATTAGCAATAGATGTCATCATGACCTTTTACCACACGGATAAGTCAAGGGGCTGGCCTGTCAGGTACACAGAGGTTTGCTCAAAATGTTCGTCGCTGGCTGTAAATTAGAGGCTGATGAGAGGCTGTGATGATCTCTGTCTCTTGACGTGTATGCTGCAGTCTATTATCTCAAATATAAATTGATGCTGGAATTCTCAGACACTGCAAAGAAAAATGAAACAGGCAATTTCTAAAGAAGTAGGAGCATTACTGGACGTGCTTACTGGGCAGTGGGTGTCCATGGGGCTGGCACCTAATGATGCTTATGGCTGGACTTCTTGGCCACCCAGGGACATCACTGGTCCTTCTAGTTACTCTGCCCCCAAGCTTCTGCAGAGTGTTTCTTGGAGCTCGCATTACCAAGCTTGTGTGGATCTCCATTAAAAATCTGCAGTTCCCCTAAACTTAGTATCTGCACCCACTAACTGGGCAAAACACTGAAAACTCCAAATATAAAGGAACAAGACACAGATATTTATATTACTATAGAATATGAGGTCTCAGTAGAATATGGATTAATTTTGCCACTTGGTAGTTCCTATAATAGGAACTCCTACCTTCAAAAAACTTAAAATCTCAGAATTAACAAAAAGAGAGAGGTTAGAGTTGAGCCACTGATGAACAGTGGTTCTATTTTGTCATAACTGCGACTTCAGCATTTGCATGCATTCAAATGTATTTAAAGCCAAGGGGAATTATTTAGAAACATTTATTTTCTGATACTGAAAACATCTGGCTTCTCTGGTCTGTCTTTTCTTTGAAATGATTGGACCTTGCCAATAACAAGATGCCTCTGCAAATATTTTGACTTTAAGAAAATGCCTTAATTTGATGAAAAAAAAAAATCTTTAGTGAAGAAACTTAAAAGAAGTGCAATGATTTTGGAAAGCTATTTGAAAAATGGATCTACAGTCTCCTAAATTTTAGTCCAAGGTCTAATTTTCTGACTAAGATGTTTTCCATTCAAACATTTTTCTTAGCCCTCTCAGTTCAATAGTTCAGCCATGCATGGCTGATTTCTTTTCGTGACTTTTAGCTTCTCCCACAGAAACTTGAAATACTGCTGCTTTCCAGGCTGCAGTTGAGATAGTGATTCTCTGGGAAAAAAAAAGTTTGAATTCTCTTGGAAAATCTTTAGCTTCATAATACAACACAACAATAATATTAGTTGAATATTACTATTACTATTATGCTATAAGAATTTTTTTACTGTACTTTCAAATTATGGATGAATAACTTTAGAGAAAAATTATTACATTTGTTTCACAAGCAGTTTTGATTTAGATTCTTTGAAAGTGAAAACATTCTGATTTCTTTTAGAATTGATTAGACTTCCATTAACATTAAAATGTCAAGTTCTGGACTATTAGACAAAGGGATTAAAAACTGTAGTGTGTCTAGGGGAAAACATTCACAAAAGGATAGAAATGAATTTACGTGGTATTTGTGTGACTATCATACATGCTTCCAAAGGATTTCTATTGTAATTCAAGATTAGTTGAGCATAAGTTAATGGACTCTTAAAGTATTACCCAAAGCTTATTATGATAGACTATAGGAGACTCCTTTTAAAATGCTTTTTAATAATATCAACTACAAGGTCCCTGGAGACATGATATTTCTAGGCTTAGTATTTCTTCATCAAATATTAAAATAGGTCAAGCAATTTTGTTTCAGTTCCTTTTGTACTCATTCTACTGCTGTAGTGTGCATACCAAGTAGAGTGTATTATGTAGATTTACCAACTGTTGAGTTCCCTACTTTGTTTCATTATGTTATTTATTTTGTAATCTATACAGAGTGGAAGAACTACAATTACATGCTGGGGAAATATGATATTTACTAATTTTGTAAAGTTAAGGTCATGTTCTGTAGCAATGGGAGAATAAATTAATTGATCCAGAATCCAATCTTGTAAACACAGACTAGCAGTAATGGGAAGACTGATATGAGAACAGATGACTCAACAAAGTTCACAGTTGCATGATTAAACTATTAATAACTTCTAGTATGAATAGCATGAATAGCACTATAACTCGGTGGATCAAATTGTGTGTTTCCCAGGGAATACTTGCACTTGTCAGTTAGAATTTGACTCAATTAAGGGCCTCAAAATTTTGTTCTTAGGGCCTAGTAGTCAGAGATGATTCCAAAAATACAAAACCTTCTGCCTTATTTTCCAGTTGAATGATTTTCCACACCCCATGTTTTGTTTCTGTGTGGGAAAAGGGATGTAGGGTATTTAAAGCTTAATCCCAGCAATCTGGCATTAAGTTGTACATGAAGTTTCACAAACTTGAAGTAGGAATTAAATAGAACAGGGCCGTGTAAGCAGAGTGAAGTATTGATTATAAAATTAGTTTTGGTGAAATGTAAAGGAATGTGACCCTTCAGAGCTCTTTTATTTTAGAACTAAAAGTACAAAGCAGTGCATTATCTTAAAATTGACACATTGAAGGGGGAAATTTATACTAGATCTGGAATGTTTAGATATTTCACAAATGAAGATGCACATATTTGTTTCATAATAGCTGGCATGCAAAACAGATTCCTACAACATAAATGACAGTGAAGACACGAAAGTGCACATCTTTTTAAGTTTATACTTCATCAATAACATTGATAAGTGAGTTTTTGTACGTTTTATTCTACAGTAGCAAAACTGTACTGTCACTGATTTCACCAAAAGCAAGGTCTGTCAGCAGCACTGTTGCTGAGCAACGGAGGAGGATTAAAGAAGCATTTGGCATGTTGAGTTTTGATTTTAAGCAATCTAATATTCAGCAACCCAACAACTTACCAGGCCGACTTTTTTGACTTGAAAAAAATGTTTTAGGGCTTGTATGGAGCAATGTCCTTGATCCAGGAGCAGAATCCATGAAAGAGCATGTCAAGCATAGTTAGGAGACAACAGACTAAAATTATCCATGAGTCTTTGACTTGATTTTGATGCCAAAGATAATTTTTGCTCTGTTGTCCATGCCAAAGTCTGTCAAGTCCTTGTCAAATAAAAGTAAAATCTTGTGATTCGTTGTGCCCCTTTGGACAGTACTGGTGTATCATTATCTTGACTTACCTTTCTTCTGTGTATGTGATTCTGTTTCTAGCAATTTAAAATACTTATCATTATGATTTCAAAAGCATCTTATTGTTAATGATATGCTTCAAGATTAGATGCTAACTATTCTGATTGAATTTTTCAGGGTACTGCTTTGAACAAACTTAGGTTTATTGTTCTCAGTAGCTTGCTGAGGAATAAACTTCATGATTATCCTTTTGTCATTCAAATCATGCTCAGATTTATTTCCACTCCAAGCCCTGCAAAAAATGAGCCAAAATAAGACTCATTTTTTGAACGATGATTGTGAACAGCAGAAAAAATGGTCATTCCTTAGGAAAGTACTTGGTCCAACAACCCTGCAAGTTACTGAAATGAGTCTTGACTTGCAGAATTTTAGATCATGCTGTTAAGTGTGTCATCTCAAGAAGCTAATGATTTCTACAACTCCCTGTCTTTTTACTACATGCCTTTTTACCTCTGTGTTGCAAATTGTGGCCAAGATTAAGTATCAAGAGCTTTTGTGAAAGGATTGTATATTCTCACATCTGTGAAGTATTTTACAAGTTTTTTGGTGGCTTTAAAATAATGATTGTAAGATAGAAAAGTGAATAACCTGAATGCTAAGAACTGCAACATCATTCTTTAATCAAATTTTAAATATTAGAAATTTGCAAAACTACTTATGCAAATGAAATTGCCCCATATCACTGGCTGTAATAATCCTGCTCAATTCTGGTGCTGCTAAGACATACACATTTATCAAATTTAAACAAATGTGCGTAATTCTTCAAAGGCAGTGTGTAATTGCTTCTAGATTTGCCATCAGCTGTACTTGTCTTGTGATTGTATCTCGACTTGGTACGTTTTTCATGTTGTAATTGTATTGTAATTGTTTGTGATTTTATCTATGGATTTTTTATGCAGTAGTTTTGAACTGCAATTGTTTGATTGTACCTTTACTGGAAATTTTAGTACTATTTTCTTTTTTTTCCTAGAATGTGATTGGTAATATGCAATTTACCTTGAACAATATATACTGGACTGAACATTACAAATAAAGAAAATAAGAAAATAAAGAAATAATAATAAGAAATAAAGAAAATAAAGTAGGAGGGCATTTCCACAAAGATAAAACACTGTGGATTATAAATGACAGTACTTCAGTTTTTTATTTAATGGTCAGCATAATCTGACCATCTGTACATAAAAAGAGCTTTACTATGAGGTTTACTTTGTCATTAAACTCAAAGAAAGTGTGCTGTGAATATGTTAGCATTTTCAATCACATTTATTCTCCATTAATTGGTTCTGTATCACTATATGATAGTTTTACTGTATTAGTAGCCTCATAACTGACATCTGTACGGCTGAGTCCTCTTGCCAAGTCTCAGCATAGGCAGTTGGACTAGGAGAGGGATGACTTGCAAGAGTTGTCAGAGTATTATTTTTTCCTTACTAGACAGGTTCTACATATGCATATCATGCAGCCTTACTGCTGAATAAAAAAGTGAAATATCTATATAGTGTAGTACTGGTTAACAGGCACTTATGACTCCACATTAGATTGGTCCAAATCACATCTTATCCTGAGCTCCTTCTGGTACCAGCAGTTTCCCTGTATCTCTAAAGATAGGCACCTTTATTTTTTTCTCTGTAACATTTTTTTTTTTTTTGACAAGAAAAAATGGTACAGCCTTTGAGTACTACTGGTAAGGAACTACTGGCATATCTCCCAGAGAGTGAGGGTGATGAGTTTATGAGTAATGAACTGCAAACTTGTGTCATATATTTAAAATAGTTTTGGTCTTCCTGAAACTCCATTTTGTGGAGCACTGACTGTGAACTGAAAGAAAAAAAATTGCCCAGATCTATCCAAGATCTTTTCATTCACTGGATATCTGTAATTTATTGTATTCAACCAACATCATAATTTTTCTTGTAAAGTATTAAAACCATGCAGAGCACAGTGATAACAACCATAAATCATGGAGACAGTTCCCAGATGAAGAATGCTTAACTTAATCGTCCAATACTGACCAGAGTAAATGTCACTAGCTGATGGAATAAAAGGTGCATCTTATTTCCTTGATCATTAGCACGTATAAGAAATATGAGGTTTTCTCATTGTGAAATTGCTGAACTTTTTTCTTCAATTTTGGATAACTTTTCATAGTTGTTTATTTTGATGTATTCGTAAAATAAATCATGGGTCCACTATTCTTTAGCTTTTGTAAGTTCACAGATCCTAAGTTCAGAAAAAATCACTGCAATAATCTGTGCCTCCATAGAGCAAACTATTCTCTCTGGTATGAGTTCAACATGTCTATGAGAAAGATTCTCAATTTTTATTTAATGATTTCAAGTGACAAGGAATCTATCACAGCCCTTGCTAAATTATTTCAATTAACTGGGATTATTTACCCTCAGTTAAAAATGTGCACTATATTTCTTCCTTGAATTTGCCCAGCTTCAGTCCCCATTTGGTCATGTTATTCCTTCATCTGTTGGATGAAAGGACCCTGTTTTCTTCCTGTGTAAGCTTTAAACTATATTATTAAATACTATTTATTTTAAAAGTACAAACTCCACAATAATGAGAAACTGTTGATTGCTACCTGCAGTTCTTGAGAAGATCATCTGTCAAAACAGTAGATGCAAATTTTTTTCATATCATTTTTATGCTAATTATTAATGAAAATTCCCTGTCTCCCTGCATTGTTCCATAAATATAGTAGCTTTATATTCTAATCTATAATCTGAATATTACAAATTCTAATCAAGTAGCTTCCCTTTCCCCATCTAAGCATTATTTAGTAGTTTAAATCACTCAGAGCAAGGCAAACTTTTTTTCTCCAGGGGAGTTTCTTCACATTAGCAATATATTTTTCAAATGTAGAGACTGTTATAATATTTCAGACATGACATTAAAAGAAGTAACTGTTTTTTTTTTTTTCTTAAGGTCAACCAGAAATAATGTACTTGGAGACTGAAGCTGGTCCTAGTAGGGCCAGTAGGAGAGCGGTTTGAGTTGATGTTGTTAAATTCTTGAGTAATTATAATTTGCATAATGTTTAAGCTTTACTGTCCAATGTTCTCTTATGTAACTTTGGGGATCTTTCTTTATGGGGTCCAAAAACAGAATTAGGAATTAGAGTTTTTGTCAGCTTGGACAGACGCTGTGTACCTGGTGTTCTACACAGCTGTGCAGGCACAGCTGCAGGGACAGGATCACATACAGCCAGAGAGCCCATTTTAGAAATCCATAGTAAAATTATCTTTTTTCTTAATCTTCTTACACGGGTAGCTTCCTTAAGGCAAAGTTGGAAGCATGGAGCGAGGACGGTGCATGGTGGGCCCAGCCTGGAGCCCTGATAAGCTGGAGATGCACCTGGAAGGACCACCCCATGTGCCCCTGCTCACCTCTGCCCTACCAGCCACAGCAGTGTGGGAAGGGATCTATAGCATGCATATGGGTGTTGCCCTCCACACATTCTGGGGATGGCTACATGGGACGCCCATATCTGCATCCTGGGAAGTTCTCCAGTGTCCCACTGACCCTAAAAGAAGTGTAAGTTTTAAGGTTTACATTGCTGAACATCAGGAGACTCGTGGCCTTTCAGAAAAAGTTGTTTCCTAGCTTTCTCTGACAAAGCTCTTCTTCGTTTGACTCATTTATATTAGACCTTGCCTGTGTTCAGCTTTACTTCCAAATATTTTAGTCATAAGCCTCTGGTGATAAAAAAAGTGAAACTCCACACTGGGTAGTGGCAAAGGGTTGTATTTGCTTTGAAGAAACAGCTTATTTTTGGCAGTTCAGCAATGGGTTTTCTACTCCAAACTGATTATCAGCTAGAGGAATTAATGAGCGTGCACTTTGTCAGAGGACGAAGGTACTCATATGTGCAGTTTATCTATATATCAATCACGTTGTAATTTCCTCTTTTTAAAACACAGCAAGAAAGCATACAATTTCTAGGCACTCTATGAAATCAAAAATAATCAATAAAAAAAGAAAAAGATTTTGTTCACTTGTCTTTGCTTACGTGTCTTTGCTTTACTTAGCTTTTTGACTATGCTATTATTATTTTGCTAACTTATATTTCACCGGTAAATGATAGATGTTTATGCCTACTTGCCATTTTTTTGGATAACAATATTTTTAGTGAGAGGAAATCAGTAACTTTCATATTTACAGAGAATATTCTTCTTTAAATATCTATTTATTTTTTTATTAAATTTGAGCACTGCCTTCCACTTCTATTAAAGACTTAGGTGCTGGATCTATTCATCACCTTAAGACTTAACATGAATACTTAATGTTGGTGACAATTAGTTTGATTTGACTATCCTGAATTAAGTAGACCTCGCCTGATTAAAAAATTCATGTTCATGAAATAAGACTCAGATAATCACTAGTACCTTGTTTTTAGCCCTTATGTGATATATCAATACTATGTGATAAATAGCTTTAATGATTTATAACGTTTCACTAGAATTTCTTCTGCCAGAGAAAAACTGCTTGAGAAAGACTGGTAACTCTATTATGACTCAGTAGCTTTGGGGGTTTTCACATTCCCTCTGCTCGTTCCTCTGTGCAATTCCTTATGGGCACTCTCACTAATGATATAATCTTTTACAAAGTAATCAGATTGTGCTGACATTTGTTTTCAAGGCAGAGACATAGGTTAAAAGCAGAGCCAGGGCCAGCTGCAGTGGGTGGGCAGGCAGTTTCCTGGGTACCAATCAGTGGCAGGGACTTTGGAGTAAGGGGGGGACACCAACCCTGCTCTGATCTTGTTAACTGTTCCCAGGAGAACCTCGCTATAAGTCTGTTCCACCTAGGTAATCTTGGTACAAACCATTCAGAATAATTTATGTTGCCAGGGCATCTAGGAGCAATCAATACATCCCTGGAAGCCCTCTGAGTTTTCAAGACCATATGTAAATACAGTTTAGCTGCACAGAATGACATAAATTCTAGGGTCATTCGGTCATTTGATAAGTTCTGGTGTATGTAATATAATTTTGCTTAAACACTCACGTATGGGAGACAAAAGCTAGTTTATTGTCAGAAGTGATAACTTTAGAATTAGCTTTTTTTTGTTGTTTGTTTATGTATTTCAGAAATATTTGTCCTCATTTTCATGATTTGTAGAAAAAGGAGTAGATTTTGAAAACTCTCCAAAACCAACACATGCATATTTGGGCTTTTTAAAAATTTATTATTATTATTTAATATTTTATCCTCAATAGATACATTTATTTCTTAGTTTCATTCACCATCTTTGAGAAATTATGGACTGTTTTTTCTGTTTTAAATCATTCAAGATCAGTGGTATGGAAATCTCAGATTTTTATTTATTTTTTGATAAATGATGATATTTAGAAGTCTGATTTTTGATTTTTTTTTCTTACACATCTTGATTTCAGATATGTGAAGTTGAAAAAATCTACTACCCTCAGTACATTTTCTTAACTAACTGATGCCACTTCATTCACAGGATGTGAGGAAGGATCCTCCTTCTCCTTAGAGACATTCATTCAGTTCTGACATTGCTTGAATTCCTTAAAAAATGATTGGCATTCATTTTTTACAGCTAGTGTTTTTTTTTCTATTCCTCTTTTCTTCCTCCCAACTTTCTCACAATAGATGAGGTGGAGGCAGGCAAATTTTGAAAGATGTCACCAGTCAAAGTTAGATCTACTTATTCAGTGGCAGGAATTCAGCAATAAAACAGCAAAAAAGGATTTCACTGCAGGCCATTTATGTTAGCAAATGCTATATGAGTGAACCATGAATAGGCTAGCAGGCAAGACCAGATGTGCTATTTAAATGGATTAGGTGGGCCAGTTAACTATTATTAGGAGTCATTGCAATTCATTTAATTGAATCTGTTCTTTTGGCAGTGATCCCAATAAGCAGGCATTTAATTGCCCAGAATGCCTGTGGTAGACAAACCATTTCAGACTAAATATAATCTACTTTTTTATCTATTTTGTGGTTCCCTTAAGCATAAACCATCCTTACTCTTTTATTTTTTTAAAGGTATGAATAACTTGAAAGCACTGTTTTCGCTGCTTTTGTCCATCCTGTGGAGTGCTTTAGATTTGTCTGAGAGAGAGTGTGAAGAGTAAGACAGCATGTAAGGAAAGGTGTACTGCTTTTTCAGGGAAAGCTTCAGTATTTGGTTAAAATAATAAAACAGACTCTTCTGTAGTAAGTCTTGCCTGAACAGAAATGTCTCAAAAGATCTAATCAAAGATGTCAGGTTTTAGAGTTTTGAATTTCCTCAAACTTCTGGGTCTTGTGATGCTTACCATCCCTACAAATTGGACTTCCTGTGCTTCATGGATGTAAGGAGTTAAAGGAAACAATTAAAAGTTTGTGGATAAAAGACTTGAAGGAGAAAAAGGAGTCCACAGTTTAAACCTGTGCTTTCTGAAATATTAATACATTTTTCACTTAAGTTAAAAAACACCAACAGCTTGAAACACCTCCAGCCTGGAACATCTTCTGGAGTCCCCTGCAGACTTCATGAGATCATTAACCAGGGTCTATATAGAGACTATATCTCTTCCCTGCTACTTGTAGTCATGTCATTGTGCTCGGGGAGAGACAAGGGCTTGAATGAGACTCAAAAGAATGAGCACAAGCATGGAGGCATCAGTGGAGCATGGAGGTTACTGTGCTGTTGTTCTTCCTTCTCGGAAAAGAGGATTTTGAGGTTTTGTGTCTGTTTTCAGGATTGTGTCTGTATTTTACATTCAGCTAGCATTACCTGCAGACTAGAAAGCCTTCTAGGAAGAAATCAGCATCTGTCCTCTCTGAGCAAAATAGAGTAATTACTCGTTATCCCCCCCACCTTCTGCCACCTCCCCGAAGTGGATGTTCTTTTACACAGCTTCAAAAACAGAGGTAACCTAGCCTGTTTTCTAGCAAAATATTCTCCATTACAGTTTCTGAACCTTTGGTAGCTGAGGAAGAAACAAAATCAGTGTCTCCATTCATGTAAGATACCTGTAATCACCTGACTGCTACACAAAAGATGGGTGAGACACTTTAAAAATTATTATAGGGCCACAGATTTTAGAAGGAATCTGAGAATCTGAGGAAATATTGACTGAGATGTACTAAAAGTTTCAAATGAGACTGCTGTTTCCAAATCTGGCCTTCCTTTCAGAGCAGTAAACCTCCAAGTATGTTCATTCCTTGAATGAGCAGATAAATTGGTAGGTATTTTCCATGTTTTGAAGCTTTTAGCCCTGTTTTACCTAACTGAGAGTCCTAAAAATGAACCAACACAGTATTCCTGTCATGAAAGTAGCTCATGTTCACTGGTTTGAAAGCCTGAGATTCCACAGAAATTGATACTGCATGAGGTAAAATTCACTCTTTTTCAGATCAACAAAAGGCTTCTCAAGCTCTGTTGCGTGCAGATGCCCAAGCCTCCTACTGTGTCTGCATTCACAGGTCTCAATGTGCTCAGAAAGTGGGCAGTTTCCAACCTGAAGGAAACTTAGCTTCTGCTTTAAACTTCACAGCTGGCTGTGCTAACAAGCCCATGTTCAAAGCATAAATAGGCCCCTGCTTGAAGGGTAGGGTTAAGAGCTAAGCCAAGCTAAGACTCAATGTGAACGTTTGTTTTTTGACTGCTGACAGTCCTGGTGCAGACAGATGTTAGTCAAGTAATAAACCCTTCTAAGGAAATTGTCCACTAAATATCAGATTGTTTGCCTGCAATTGCTTGTATACATTTACTGAGAAAAACAAAGAATTTGGCCACCTGAAGTGGCAACAGTAAATTATATATGTTCACTGACACTTGATTACTTTATACTAATTGGTTTAGTAAGTACCAATTATATCCCTAAATGTTTTTCTGAATGTTAATGTATCAGCTACATTCCTCATTTTCCTATGTATTTTGTACTTAGAAAATGAAGCAGTAAGATTTCTTTCATACCTATTAGTCATCATTACATTATCTATTGAAATGATATTTCAGATGTAATGATATTTGCAAGCATGTTTAGACTGAAGTTCTCAACATTTGTACTAAATATTAACCCATTATATTGCCGTAGTCAGAAGCATGTGGAAAAAAACCGTGAAGGGGAAAAACCTTCAGAATATGAAGCTATGAACAGAAGGTATTTTGTTCATTTTTCTAGTATCCATATATAACATTGTCTGACTAATTAACCAAAATGTAAAGGCTATGTACTGACCTTAGCTATTGCTAAAGACTAATTCAACTCTGGAGCCATTTACTGCATATGCATGTTAATGCATTACCTTAGGCATTCCTCTGGACAGAAGTGATCCATTGATATTACGATAGGTATTTGGTTGATTTTTTGTGCTGAAGATTTTTCTGCTGAAGAATAATACTTTGCTGAAACTAAAAGTTTTGTAGGGGTATGTCAAATTCAATGAAAACAGATAATATTAAGAAATGTAAAAAATAGTTTGGTTTTGAATTGACATTTGGAAATGAAATGACAACGTTCATTTAGTTTCGGTATAGAGCATTGCTTCGTTTTAGATAAAAATGAAACAAAAATGATACTTTCTATCAACATGCTGATATGAAATGATAATGACCAAGTCAAAAACATCTCATGCCCTTATTCTATTTAACTTAAAGGACTAGAATGACCGTTTCGGAAATCACTGCACATGTTTAACATCCACAGATAGTTTTGAAAAGGAACAGATTTTGCTTGTATAATTGTAAAAAACATGTATTTCTAGAAACAGTATGTGCCTATTCCATGTAAGATGAGGAAGATGAGGTTAGCAATTAAGTGAAGTTGTTTTCACTTCCACAGCAGTTTAAATGCGGTAGAACTGAACATTATGTGATGTTTCAGGCTGCTTGGCTGCTTTTGGCACTCACACTCTCATATTTATGGCTGGCCTAAGGATGTACACCCTGCATGGCAGAATGCAGCAAAGGCATATCCTTATTTAATGTTTAAGCATGGGAGTAGTTGTTATTCTGAGATGTCAGCTGGTTATTTCTTAGTGAAGCTGTCATGGGGATTGCATGCTGTGGAATATACATTACTGTCTTAAAATGCTATGTGATTTCTTTAGATAAAAGGACATTGTCAGTTAAATCAAAAGCACATTTGATATTTTTTGACTTCCCTCTATTCTTAATGTGTTTTGAATTGAAAAATTTGAATTTGCTTTCAGTTTGTGTTACTCTCTCTGCTAGCACATTTTGCTTTTATGTTAATCTCTGGTCCTTTGCCTGTAAAAATGTGATTTCTTTTTGCTTTTAAATGAATATGTTTTAAATTTCTGAATAAACAGTCGACATAAAAACATAAGCTAACAGTGTTTGACAGGTAGAATGTCATTTCACTTTGAAAACCTCACTTCAGAAAGTCCCATAACGCATTTTTTTTTCCAATCAAAATCTGACATTGCCACTAAAGTGACCATAAAATCTTGCTGTCTATTGTTATTTTTCATTATTTGTATGATTAGAGCACCTGAACTACAAATCAGAACTGAGCCCCCCACCATGCTAGATGCAAAGAATTTAGTAGACGTATTTCCAGTCCATGAAGAATACATAAGAAAGTTGCATGGTAAACACCAGATATATGTATTAAAGGGAGTTTGTAATTACTCAGACAGACTACATATGCCTGTAAGTGATATAAAACTGTGGAGAGAGAAAAAGTATTCTTCCTTATGTACATGCACAATCTCAGACGATGATGTGATGCTAAAAGTAAATTTATATCATAAGGAGCTATTCCCTGTGCCGGGGATCTCATGGAGCACATAGATGCAAAACAGTGTCATCCAAATGTACCTAAGAGTGTGTTTAACTTGCTATAATATCTCCTTGTACCATGTGAGTTGGTTCTGAAGGTGGTACAGTCACATTAGTATTGAACCATGGCCAGGCTGAAGAGCTGTTAGAATTAGGTTGGATAGATCTACATGGAGCTGCATTGCAGAGTGGACCTAATCTAGGTAGCAGTTGTCTTTGGTAGGAAATTTAAGAAAAGATTAACGGGGAACATTCCATGGTGTACTTGCAGCAGAATGGAAAGAGTTTAAACTGCTTTATGCCCCTTCTATGTTGAAAAACTCCAATGTTTGGAGCATAACGAACTTGAAATCCAATGACAATTAAGTACATATACATCTCCCTTTCCCTTTTAAATATAGGGTATTTATTAAGGCTTTGATAACTCTTAAAAATAACCGCTTGTCATTAATACTTCAACAGAATATTACAACAGAAGTCATCCTGTGATTATTCTTTGGCTTTGATCTTTGGAGCTGCTAAAACATGGATCAGTGGAGGAATAATCTATTTTCCATTGTTTCAAAAATGA
Organism: Anser brachyrhynchus; assembly: GCF_964034855.1. Lineage (NCBI taxonomy): Eukaryota > Metazoa > Chordata > Aves > Anseriformes > Anatidae > Anser > Anser brachyrhynchus. Next base: position 131,944,575 of record NC_137695.1, read on the forward strand.
TGGCGTAACTGAAAACTACTGGAACTGAAGGGGAGAAAAATTGACATCCTCAAAGAAAAAAAAAAAGGCAACAAAGTCTAAAATTAAAATGTACTGAAGCAGATTTGATATAGTATATAGCAGGCTTGAGCTAAATGGAGTGTTGCCAAAGCTGGGCATTACTTTCTTTAGAATAAGGAGAATCTATTTGGAATTCTGTGATCAAGCTGGCAAAAGCATAACTTATCATAATGTTAAGAAAAATAACAAGCTTAGTGCAAGCAACTGGTGATGTTTACTACTATGTTCTCATCAGAGATGGTCTGTTGGGTAAACTGGTAGTTGAATCAGTACTTTCAAAACTTAAGGTCTGTGATGAATTCAGCTATTCATTGTACTGGTGATCTTGAGTCTATTGCTCCTTGGCTGCTCCTCCTACCTATTTTTATGTCTTAGTTATATAGGTAGTAAGCTCTTTCAAATGGTGCTGTCTCATATTTCCTAGCAAGCTGAGTGAGACCCTTGGTATGTTCTCTGTCTCTGTACATCCAAATTTCAAAAACATAGCTTGATGTGCCCCTCTGCTTTCCAAACCTCTTTGTGCCTTCCAAACTCCTTGGGTTCCTGAGTATTCCTCCTATCTGTTCTTCTCTGCTTCAAGAGCTGCAGTGATCTTAGAGCCAGCAGTATCAGGACCGTGTTTCTGATCTCCTGGGAAGCTATGGTGCTGCACTAGCCTGTCTTGTGTCATTGGCAACATACTTTGGTGTTTCAAGCACATATTGTGATGACTCTCTTGAATACATATTTGTTTTCAGAACTGAATAAGTCAGAGCCTTTCTCAGTCACATAAATCAGCAAGAAATCAATGAAAGGGAAGTCTGTAAACAGAATGTTCAGGTCTGGCCATGATGCTTCTAGTTTTGCTGAAGTATTTTATGCCTAAACTGTAAAGCTAAACTGATTTATGACAACCTTGAAAAAAAGGCAGTCAATTTATAAGGAAGTCTGTAATTAAGCTATATTTAATGGAGTATGGGGCTTTCAAATATTTTAAAATTCTATAAAATGCTAACATTTCAATCACATTACAGTGTTACAGGTATGCTAACCAATTCTATTCAGTTCTGTAGGATTTTTTTTCCATGAAAAAAAGAGTAAATTTCCCTTTCTGAGTAAACAACATCTGATAAAATATGTCTTTCAAGAAATTCTTGGTTTCCTAACTGAAAAACTCAATCTACAGTATACTTCTACCAAGTGACTATTAGCTAAGCTTTTGTTTTCCAATTAAAGTCAACAGAATGCTCTTAAAGAACAACAAAAACAACAAAAGAACCTGACTGATTAGCTTTATTATTTTTTCTTCCCCAACAGACATTTGGGATTTAATAACTCTTTATTAGGATTAATGTCATATGCCTACCATATCCCATATCTTCCCCCTACATTCTGTTTAAGCAGTATGTAATCTAGGAGGTTTTGCTTGTTTGTTAATTTGGAAAAATAAGGCTGATTTTCTGCTGGGATTAGTGGTAGATTAATAGTAGGAGATAAAGAAGGGAAAAATAAATGATTTACATGTGATCTCTTGCTAAGTGCTGGTACTACAGACCTTATTCTAAGGGATTTATATTAATGGGACGTCACGTGCAGTAAGGAATAAACCATATACTTAATGGGGGTAAAAGCACAGAAATAAAATAGAGGAAGGTTAAGATCAAACTTGCAATTACTTTATTTCTGTCTAGCTAAGTATGTAAAGTGCTTGAGAAAAACAAAAGATTGGATCATATGGGTTTAGACCTACAGTTAAATGCCTGCAAATAAGCCTTTTCAGTTTCAGTAGCTTTAAAAGTTTAATTGATATTTAATTGTCATATGAATACATATGCATACAGGTATAGACAGATGCATGATTTAAAAATAAAAATACGGACAAGGGGAAAAACAGGCTGGTTTACTTAAATGTACATTCCTTTGCACATTCCTTTGAAAAAGGAGCAAAAGCCATTTTTCCCCCTGCTTTATCAGTTTTTGTCTGTTTGTTTTTCTTTCCCTTTGAAACATATCCTAACACAGTTGGGTTAAATGGATTTATTTTTCCCAAAGAAAATGTAGCTAAAAGTAGCTTTCTCAGTGAAACTAATTGAGAGGTAAAAAACCTTTTAGTTAATAATGTCTTCCATTGCAGAGATATTTTGAGTTCTAGATGTGGTTATAAAACTATGGTCCCCAGGCTGGTTAAAGACCAGAATCCCTGAGTTAGCTTCTGATGAACCCTTTGAATAGGCAGTGAAATATTCAGTTGCTTCATAATTACCAAATATAGACGTCAGAAAAGAAAATTACTTTGAGTCATATATTATATCTCATTGTGAGATCTATGCATTATTTCTTCAGCTGACAGTTATAAGGTTTCTTCCAAATCTAATTTTGAGTGTTCCCATTGTGAGGATGCAAGGTGTTTCTCTTCCAAAAATATTCCATGGCCTGAAATATCTTCTTTCTGGAAAATTTTATTGATTCATTGACATCCACAAATCTCTCTCCCCCTCTTTTTGTGCACTTTCTTCACACTTATGTTTATCTTTATATTTATGTAGAAGTTTTAAGATAAGAGTTTCAAAAGAGAAGAGCTAAAAATTATATCAGGATTGCAAAAAAATCCTGGAACTCAAGTTTCCTATTTTAGCAATTCAATGAATTCAACTTGACAAAAGGCAGCTTATTCAAATTTTATGATAGAAAGAAAAGTAATGACTAGTGAGATCTGCTAAAGATCAAGGACATGAATAAACCAAAAGCTAGATTTATAGGTTGGAAGTAATGTATTTTGAAGCACAGAAAACATTTTGTAATCAGATCTTTAATCAATGGTACAGCCAAATGTGAATGGTATGTTTACTATGGTTTAGAGTCTCTAAATTTTTCTGAAAGCTAGCTCAAAATTAGTCAAAAGCCACTGGTTTTACAATATAAACATGCATTAAATATATATGCATTTTCTTTCCTCATATGTAAACTCCCACGGTCATACTTTTTTATATAAAGTATTTATATCAAGTTTATATAAAGTATCTGTATAAAATAATACAATACTGTTCACACTTGTTAGTGAAGTTAATTTTTCAATGCATTGTCCATACACCTTCATAATTTTATTTGCCCTGCCTAGATTTTTTCGTAACAGTTACATGTGGCTGAAATAGTGATATGAGGCTAGACAGACCTAGCCCTTGCAAATTCTTGTAATGGGAAGGCACAAAACAGGAAGATGTACCATCCTTCTTTTAGAATGTGCTAATCGAAACAGATTTGAGTAAAAATTTGAAATGGAGCTCATCCAGTACCTCAAGATCTTTCTGATGTTTTTGCCTGTAGAGTACTATGTCTGTACTATTTATTGTTGCTGCTCTGTCACTCTAAATACACACAACTTGCTGTAGAGCTCTTCAAGCTGTGCCTGACTCCAGAACACTTTTGGCCAAACTACTTTTTTGTATTCTAACTATGAATCTGTTTAATATCATCAGGATTCAGGATTTGGGGGAGATGGATTCTTTTTTTTTTTTCATTGTTATTGTTAACCTTTTTTCTTTGGATTTAATTTGTCTTTTTAAAATTCACTTTGATTCTTAATCACGACATCTAGTGATAGGTTTTTGCTCTTTTTACAAGTGCTCTAGTCCCTGGTATTTGATGTCTTATTTGCCTTCTTATTCTATATTCACCATTTTCTGAATCAGAGCACAGTGTAACATCATGGTAACAACAAATTCAGTGATTATAGAAAATTACAAAACAAACTGGAACTAAGGCCAATTTAAAATTCACTCTTGATATTGTTATGTTGTGTCAAGGAACGATTTCTAACATAGTAAGTATAAAGTATTTTTAAAATATGCAATTTTGCTGTTTTGGTTATGTAAAGAAAAGTGTGAATTGTGGGCTGAGTAATTACATTTGCCCTCTTTATTTCCCTTGGAGTTTACTACATTATTCTTTCCCGATTCCCTTTATTTAATATATGATTTTTTTTTTAAAACAATATATTTATATAGCATATTTATACGATATACTGGATTGTATTTTGGGACTTTTGCACCCTTGATCATATTGGCTCCTATTTTACGTATAATACTCAATATATACAGTGTCTGTGCATTCTGTTATATTTTTAGTCTGGCCTGTATGTTTCAGAGATTGGGTCTGTTTAGCATGGAAAAGAGAAGATTGAGGGGAGACCTCATCAATGTGTATAAATATCTGAGGGGAAGGTGCCAAGAAGATGGAGTCAGTCTCTTCAGTTGTGCCCAGTGACAGGACGAGAGGCAGTGGGCACAAACTGAAGCACAGGAGGTTCTGGATGAATATGAGGGGGCATTTCTTTACTGTGAGGATGACAGAGCACTGGAACAGGTTGCCCACAGAGGTTGTGGAGTCTCCTCTGGAGATATTCAAAACCTGCCAGGATGCCATCCTGAGCAGCGTGCTCTAGGTGATCCTGCTCGGCAGGGGGGTTTGACTAGATGATCTTCAGAGGTCCCTACCTACCTTGTCCATTCTGTGACTCTGAGATATTCAGAACACAGGCCTTTTTATTTACCTCAATGCCATCATTATTTGTTTTGTTCTTTGATGCTTTCCACTTTTGCAGTTGTTCCTTCTGTCCTCATTAAGTTTGCTTGGCTTGGAAATTCAATACAAAGTACACTATAAAAGCATCATACCATCTTCTGTTTAATGTCAAAGAGCATTAGACCTGCTCTTGCTTACAGAGTAGATTTCACAGATCTTGTTATGGGCCTCCTGAAATGTGGATTCCTAGCTATATCCTCAGACACATATTTTTGCTGCTTTCTTGGAAATCTAAAAATGTAAAGGTTAGCTGTTTCCACAGTGTTTTATTTGAAGAAGGGTTTTATAAAGTCTATGACACATGGCAATATTTTATTTTTAATTTTCTACACTACTTTGTAAATGTATTCAGAATGACTAGGTAAAAGTGAGGTCCTTTGAGTGCATTTTGAAGATGCAAGCTGCTACCCAGTATTTCTGCTTCTTTCCAATACTGTCAGTGTTCTCTGAGAACAACAGAGAACAAAATATAAAGGAGTAGGTGCATTTAATGTAGACTTATCCAAAAATTCATTTGAATTGTTTGAAGTGTTTGGGACAGCTGGCATACAGTAAGTATGAAGCCTTTTTCAGGCTTCTCAGAAAGCATTGATTAATTATACTTTGTAGGACAATGAGTGTGTCAATTAGACACAAGAATGTTGACAGTACGATAAAATTGACTGCCATGTGGACATGTTCTACATGCAGTGTACTCAGTGGTGTCGATACCGATGCCATATTCCTCCCAGTGAAAATGAGCTTGAAAGTTACAAGCTTTATGTAGACATAATCACAGAAGCTCCTGTTTCCCTCGGCTCTACCTGGAAGTCATACAGATGTTAACTGACAGAAGGGAATTCTGCAACATTAAACATGAGAGACTTCTTCAAGAGAAAACAGACAAACACCAGTAAATTCTGTTGCAGCTCCAAGAATGAGTGCAGTCACTTGAAGGCAGCATCTGCTCGCCCTATCAGCAACTAAACTGACACTTCCATTTTCTAATAATTAATGTCATTTCTGCAGGCTCTGGTATAAACTCATCATAAGGATAGCTCCATCCTAAGCAGATGATTGTCATCCATATTAACTGGGGAATTTTCAGGGACACAAGATTTTCTAAAGCTTAAATGAGAGATGTCAAAACATCCAATCCAAAGAAAACAAATGAATATCATCACAATATAGCTTGCTGAGCTAATCACTTTAGAGAAAACTTATATTGACTCCAGAAGCTTATCTGATTCCTGCTTGTGTGGGAAAGAGTAATGATAGTTTGGTACCAAGGGCAATGTAGTCTATATTATGAAGGGTATCTTTGAATTGTAGTCTTTATTTTCCTAATAGTAATGACAGTAGGGTTCCCTTATTCTGCTCGTTGAGGTGTAAAATGGCATAACAATCCAAATGATATTCAGATTCTTATCTTCCTTTCTTCCTCTCAGAAAAATCTGTTATGAAAATGAAATATAAGACCTGCTGAACTGACTCAGCTAATAGATATTTTTCCTAACAGATGATTTCATTTCAAAGCGAAGCACTTAGATTTCATTAAGGAGAAGAGTATATGTTGCAAAATGTCATAGCAAAATGTTGCCTATTGCAGTTTCAGCACTAAGGAAGAGGTAGGCATCTTCTACTATGACCAAACCTTTCCAAACAACAACAAAAACCCATTTTCACAAGTACCATCATTATCAGTATTAGCTAGAACCTAGATGTATTAAACCTCAGCTTTACTGTGATTACTTATAATTTCTTACAAAATTCCAGAGATTGGACAAAAGCATGTCTTAAAATGGGCTGAAAGAATTCATTCTTATAGACTAAAGAGCTATATTTTTCCATAGGTAGGCTTTGTGTTGCTGTTCGTTTTGATTGGGTATGACAATGAGTAGAATAGTAAGGGGATCAAAACTGCTACATGCCTTTCTAATATCTAAAAGCATATAAATATTTTGACACTAGGAGTTAAGATTTTAAAATGCTAAGCACTACAGCAAAATGGATTAGCCTTTAGTAAGGAGAGCTTCAAATTGCCAGTGCCAGGGGGTTAATGGAAATCAGTGTGTCATATTTCCTGATTTACCCTTTCACTATCTTGTCCAAAACACCTGGGTAATATGTTACTCATAAATTATAATTCAATAAGCATACTTTGAGTTTCAGCCCTTACTCCTTTCAAAAGTTTCAAATAAATTGTATTGAAATGCTGGCTATGTGGAAAAGTACTCTGCTTTGGTTTATATTAGAAAAATATCCTATGGGCAGAATGAACATAAGGTAGAATAGATCAGACTTTTTGATCTGGTACTCAGCCCCTGAGCACCTGAAGATCTAGAGATACTTTAACATTTTCACAGTGTACTCATGGGAAAAGATGTATTAATTTTAAATGCATTTGTTATCGATATCTGTCACAGTTTGCTGGGAATACAAACATTTTGTCTGAGATAGTAAGTTAGAAAAATATATTAAGGCTTATTAATTTCATCAACACTTTGAGTTTACAACAACATATGTGGCATAATTCCTAGGTGGTGTTTGCCTAACGTCAGTTGCACCCTCTTTTCCTAAAACTCTCTAAGTGCATCCTTCAACACTGACAGCAGATGAGCCATGGCAGATGCCTAGCTTTCAGTGGCTTTACCCTTGTCAGCTCTGCAGCTACTGGTAAATCCCATGCTGCCATGGCTGACCCACTACAGCTATCTAATTCAGGTCATTACAAAGCAGCTGAAACAGGCAGTGTGAATACACCTCTAACCATGCTGCCTCAAAATCTCTGTCACTTCTGAATATCTGTTATGTGGTTGTGTGATGTATTTCATTGTGCTTTAGTATTAAGAAATTTATTATCTTGAATTTATGGTACGTGTTCCTCATAATGGACTAGTTACACCTCGTGCAAATGGTACAAAGCTATCATCTGTGGTCTTGCAAAACTGGGATATGATGAGACAATTAAGAAAGTCTACATCTTCAGAGATGTTCACTAGCTACTTCTGACCCTTGGGTAATGGTATACCATTTGAAAGAGAAGTATTGTATACTGACTGTGATAGATTGCCCTTGACACAGTAAGTCTGTCAGGGAGAGGATTGTGTGCTTCTGTTTCTATATCTGATCCTGATATACACCAGAGTGCCAAATGCTAACGATTTGTAATGGCCTAATAATTACTAAGGGAGAGTCAGATTCTGATCATTCTACTGTCCCCTCCTGTTCCCCAGGAGACTAGAATAGGTGCTGCTCTTTCTGCTTCCATCCCCCTTTACCCGTGCCCCACTCTGCCACTTGGCATATGTTTTCCAGATAATATGGCAAAGGAAAATTAAGGAAATGGAGCAAGGGAGTGTTTTGGTCCATATAAGTTATCAAGACATACTTGGAACACACTTGCCAGAGAGACGAATGATGTTCCTATCACCAAGTGGTCTTGTATGTTGTTGACCCATTACTATGGGTGAAATAAATTGCCATTCCCATCTTGGCATACTTTTTTTGCTCAAATCCCCTAATATAAGGTTTTTAGCTGGCTATTTAGTGTTAATATATAGTAAACAGAATTTATACAGAATATTTCTTACTGCTCTTTCACTTTCTTGTCTCCTGATGGATTTTTAAAAGTCAATACATTTCACTCTTTTTTACTTTCTGATTTCCTTTCCATTCTTCTCCTTTCTGAAATGAATGTCAGGATATTTTTTTCCATGCTAGACTTTCTACCCTTTTTAAATTTCCTCTGCAGCTCTTCCAAGAAAAAGTCAAACTATTTTCTTGATGATGAATTCACTATGTCTGTTCTTCATCTTCAAAGAGCTTTGCAGTATTGAATGTACCTCTCAAAATATACACCAAACAAAAAGGCTTTTAAAAAGTGAATAGTAGACATAAAGAATGCTGACAGTCTCGATCCCAATTAAATTAATGGTATTTTGGTCATTAATTTTCTATAGGAACAGTATTCTGCACTTGAAAACAAAGTTTTGGTCCAATACCCATCAATGGAAGAAGCTGAATTATTATTATTATTATTTTTATTATTTTATTATTAGTGTATCATATATCAAGCAGCATCACATTATTATGTATTTTAACAACAAACTTGCTACAATATTAGTTCCTAAACAGTGCTATTTTACATTCTGTCTGCTGTAATGCTTCCTCTTCTACATATAAGTTTAAAAGCTTTGCAACTCTGTTATGCATGAACATTGCTGAGCTATTAAGAAAGGGTAAAATCTGGGAACACAGGCTGAAAGGAAAGCCGGAATGACCTAAATACCAGTACCTCTAATCTCCCCCAGCCTTAAATATTTAGTAATTTAAAAGTTTCCTAGTATGATGGCTCTAGTTAAAATTAATTGTGTCTTATCATGACTGGACATTAAGCTTTTCTCAGTGTTCTACAGCAAACCTTTCATATTGTGTACATTTTGTGTACAAATTTTGTGACTGCATGCTCGCAGTTTCCACTATTAGATGTGGAATAAGAATCACTTTTTCAAAAAGTTTTCACATATCAATTCTTCTCATTCATTTTAGAGAGACCTTTTATGGTGATATAGAAAGTGGGAACCCTTCACCCCACTGACAAGGAAGGCTTGGTATATTTGGGGGAGGTAAATAACCGCACAAGGCACTCAACCGCTGTGATGATCCAGATACCAGTATATGCTGTAGATACTTAAAGGCATTAGCAGAACTAGATTGCATTTTGCATTTTTTTTTCTGTTTTTAATGTTGATGTAATTGCTCTGTCACTTAGTTCACAGGAAACAAATTCTGTCTTAGCCTTTATTATATTTATAATAGTGATACTGAAAGCTCTATCAGATACTGTGTAAAATCTTTTTTTGTAGTGTTTCATATTTATTAAAACAGAGCAGTTGTTTTTCTCAGCTATCTTAGGCTTTTTGTAGAGCAATCAATTCAAGTAGTTCTGTTTAGTATTTGTTTTAACTTTTTTTTTTCTTTCAGCTTTTTCTGCCTCTGGAACATTTCATTATATAAAATTTAAAATGCACACTATGTTGTCTGTACAATACACATCAGCTTTTATTGGGTTTCTTATACCTACAATATTTTCTTTGATGCTACATAGGAAATTCTCATTTATTTTTTAAAACACTTTTAAAGATTTTCTGCCTCATGCCTTATGGGATTTTTAAATACATTTTAAATAAAAATAACAGATCTCATATTTCACTTCTTTTCACCCCAATTCTGACCAGCCTGAGGATATTTAAAAAAAAAAAAAAGTGAATAGATTGAGGCTATGATTGGGAAGTCTTCACTCTCATCCAGTGGAGTCACATAAAACTCTACCAGATCACTGATCTTTTTCTAAAGTATAGGAGAAAAGTATTTTTTTTTATTTTGTAATACAGTTTCTGACCTTACAGAGATATACATGATTCAGTACAGAGAGGTAAGAGTTGGTGACCACAGCTTTGTTTAGAGATTCTCAGAAACAAGATATATACCAAGATACCTTTTTGAACTTCAGTCTTAAAAAAGAAAATGTGTTTCCTGATATTTTTAAATGTTTGTTTCCTTTCTTTTTGAAAAACTGTGCTTCTACATTCATAAAGAGTAGGAATAGGTTGCTGACGAGATGGAAACCCAGCAGTTCTTTAAGTCTTGGTGTACCTGTGGACAAGCACCACAGCTACCATCCCTGCAGATGGGACAGGGCTCTGTCCTCTTTAGCACCTTCCTCAATAATGAAGGAAGCCACATTTCATGTAGACATTTCTCACAGCCTTGGACTACTATATACTTATCCATGTATGTTAGGGCCTATCAGAAGTGCTATTTTCAATATCTGACGAAAGGCACTTCTTTAGTACCACAGATATCTGAGGCCTGATTCAATGCTCAGCAACAATGAACCCTAAAGGTGACATAAGTGACAGTGAGACAGACTTAGGATAATACGAATATTTTTTAAGCAAAACCTATTATTTTCCTGAAATCATATGAGACCTCGGTCAGTGTTCAAAGCAAAGCATAGCAGATATTGTGAATCAGAAAAAAAAAACAGAATTAGAAATGTGTGGTGGTTTTACTCAGCTGGGCAGCCAAGCTCCACCACAACTGCTCTCTCACTCCCCCTCCTCAAAGGGAAGTGGGGAGAAAAAACAAGAAAAGGGCTCAAGGGTTGAGATAAGGACAGGGAGATTGCTCCACAATTATTGTGACAGGCAAAACAGACTCAGCATAGAGAGATTATAGGAATTTTTTTGTCTATTACCAACAAGATGGAGAAATAAGAAAAAAAGAAAACAAACTAAAAATGCCTTCCCCCCCATACACACTTTTCCACCTCCTCCCCACAAGTGGTGCAGGGGAACAGGAGAATGGGGGCTGTGGTCAGTCCCTAACACTTTGCCTCTGCCACTCCTCCTCAGTCATTCTGCCCCTGCTCCACGTGGGGTCCCTCCCACAGGATGCCGTCCTTCCTGAACTGATCCTGCGCGGGCTTCGCAGAGGCTGCAGATCTTCAAGAACTGCTCCCACACGGCTCCGTACCACAGGGTCCATCCCCCAGGAGCAAACTGCTCCAGCACAGGTCCCCCACAGGTGGCAGCTCCCCCCAGACCCCTGCTCCTGCGTGGGCTCCTCTCCACGGGCTGCAGCTCCGGCCCGGGGCCTGCTCCTGCGGGGGCTCTCCATGGGCCGCAGCCTCCTCCAGGCCACATCCACCTGCTCCACCGGGGGCTCCTCCACGGGCTGCAGCGTGGAGATCTGCTCCGTGTGGGACCCATGGGCTGCAGGGGGACAGCCTGCTCCACCAGGGGCCTCTCCACAGGCCGCAGGGGAACTGCTGCTGCGTGCCTGGAGCACCTCCTGCCCTCCTTCTGCACTGACCTTGGGGTCTGCAGGGATGGTTCTCACTCCTCATTCTCCCTGCTGCTGTTGCGCAGCAATTTGTTTCCCTTTCTTAAATCTGCTCTCACAGAGGCACAAGCAGCATCACTTATTGTCTCGGCTGTGGGCAGCAGTGGGTCCCTTTGGAACCAGCTGAAACTGGCCCTTATCTAACACGGGTCAGCTTCCGGATTCTTCTCACAGAAGCTACCCCTACAGACCCCCACTACCAAAACCTTGCCATGTAAACCCAATACAAAATGGAATTATAGAATGTTTTTCACTATGCTCATCATAGAGAAAATGATGATTTATGTAAAACACAAAGTTTAATTTAATTACCTGTCATGATGCTGACCACAGTATTTAGACTTCCATCTTGTAAGCAAATTCAGAAAGTGTGATGTACATTATAACCCCATGGAAATTAAACTTATTCAGAAAAGTCATCACAGAACAGAACATTTATATAGTCTGCATGTGACCCTAATAAAAGAAAACTACATATTACAGGCAGAACAAAATTTAAATTAGATGTCAAAGATTGTAGTTTTAAGTGGAGGGGTTGGGAGAGTGCTATCATGATAATTTGCAGGTTTGAATTAAAGACAAATGAAACCAGCACCTTAGGATCTTTACCAAAACTCCTAAATTACACTCACCAGTAACAAACCAGGACTTAGTGTTTGATGCCAACACTTTGGAGTAGCACTGGGTCTGCAGCTATAGTAATGGAGCACAAATGAAAGTTCAAAATAAGGAGGTCCATAGGAGGTAAGGCGTGTAGCATCTGTTGAGAGGCACAATGGCAATAAGGTTTTTTTAATCATTTGTGTTCCATATAACACCAAATATTGAAGAGATTAAATGGAAGAATCCTCTTTATATATATTTAGCACCTGATCACTAGCAACATGCCGGGAGTTGGACTCAGTGATCCTTGTGGGTCCCTTCCAACTCGGGATATTCTATGATTCTATGACATTATTGTGGCTGTTAAGACTTTTTTTTTTTTCTTTATAAACATAAAAGAGCTCTACTATATTAAATACACGGTATCTCATCTAGAAAAGCATGTAACTTTACGTTTACCTTTCAAAATGCACAGTTTTATTGTACAGAATCAGGGCATCAATGCATATTTATTAACAACTCCCTGAAATCATGCAGAACTGGCACCTTGATTTGGTAAAAATTTATACAAGTCTAGGCTCCAGAGCTCCCTGGCATGAGTGTATGGTTTAAGGTTAAGTTTGCATCACTCCCAAGGTTCAAATGAAAAACCATTCTGCTGCTACTGGCAAGTGCAAGTTATCAATCCTTCTACTTCATGTGAGGGTATGGGAGTATGCATGTGTGTGTAAAGCTCGTATAATCATCATGTTCTCAGCTGCCCTGGTGCAAGTATAGCTGGAGTACTGTGTCTCTTATTGGTGGTTTTTCCTTCAAAGCATGGGCCATTTAGGCAAGAGACAAAATAATAATCAGAAATACTAGAAAACTGTGTGAGGAAACAGAAGAAATGTGATTGTTCATTTTGGAGAAAGTGACAGAAAGGCATTATATCTAATTTCAAAATGTAGCTGCAGAACAAATGAAAGTCAAAAAAAATGGTTTCTGTATGCTGGAGTTTTGGACATCTAGTAGTCTTAATTTGACAAAAACAAAATATAGATTATATACTAAGAAATAGTAAATACAAATTTATTCAATTTAAATAAATTTAAATAATTTAAATACTTAAATACACACACACAATAAAACCTACAATAGATTGATTGAGAAGGTTGTAAAACCTTCTGCCATTGAAGGTTTTAAAGGGCAAGCTGGATAGATGTCCCTCAAGAATGTGCTATGTACAATTTTTTAGGAAGAGAACATATATAATTCTGCCCCCCCAGCCCCAAATGACATACAGGAATGAGGCAGATCTCAAGCTGAAAAGCTGCATAAATTTGTGTCAGCCTGCATTCCAGCAGACTCAGCTTTGACTGCCTGGGCTATTAGCTAAGTGATTGTCCTGGTTCCAGTTAGGACAGAGTTAAGTAGCTCATAGTAGCTGGTAGGGTGCTATGTTTTGGATTAGGATGAGAAGAGCGCTGATAACATGCTGATGTTTTAATTGTTGCAGAGCAGTGTTTACACCAGGCCAAGGACTTTTCGGCTTCTTGCTCTGTCCTGCCAGCGAGCAGGCTGGGGGTGCAGCAGGAGCTGGGAGGGGACAGACCCAGGACAGCTGACCCAAACTGGCCAAAGGGGTATTCCATACCATCTGACGTCATGCTAAACAATATATAGGGGTGGCTGGCCGGGGTGGGGGGGCCGGCTGCTCGGGAATAGGCTGGGCATCGGTCAGCGGGTGGTGAGCAATTGCATTGTGCATCACTTGTTTTCTTACACATTATTATTGTTAATACTATTACCATTATCACTATTATTATTATTATTGTTATTATTATTTTCCTGTCTTAATAAACTGTCTTTATCTCAACTCACAGGCTTCACTTTCCCGTTTCTCTCCCCCCATCCCAGAGAGGGAGGGGGGAGGGTGAGCGAACGGCTGTGTGGTGTTTAGCTGCCAGCCGGGTTAAACCACAACAGTGATGCTGTGGTAACACTTGGAGAAGGAAAGAGAATGCAGAGACCGTGGTAAATCTAAGGGACAGGCAGAAACTGGCAGTGTGGCACAGTGGTTGAGGTAGGCTTAGCCTAAGAAGAGAAAGTAGTGGCAGTGAGTTATGGTTACAAAATGTGAGGAGCTATTGGACGAGGTTGTCTCTTGAGGTCACATCTAAGTCTACGATGCCTGAACACTTTCCAGTAAAAAGAGGAAAACTTTGAGAAATTCAACTGGGACTGTACTAGTAGAACATTAATATCATGCTTCCTTTGATTTAAAACTGTCAAAGATGAAGCTTTATAAATACTGCTATTTCTGATGTGTATTTTAAATAAATATATTAAAAGTACAAAAAACAGGCTGTTAAGCCTGAAAAATTGCACATGGAGTTTATTCAGATTTCTAGTTTCCTATTTTATTTTACTTTATTTTATTTTTGTCACATCTTCTCAGAAATGTAAATTCTAACAAAAAGTATCCTAGGCAAATTCTACCAAGAAGTAGGACTTCTGGAAAAAATGTGAGTTGACTTCTTTTTTTAAATCTGAGCTGTTGATCCCTATAGATATATCCACAAGTACTAATAACAAGGGCAAGACACATTAAGTACGTTGTTGGAGCAGTTTGCCAAAGTAATTTTGCTTTAGTCTGGCCCAAAGCCAAACAGAAATTTATTAAATAGATTAAATGGTAAAGCTAATGATAGTATCTCAGACCTCAGTCCTACATGAGAAATAAAGGTTCCACAGAAAATTGGAAAGTTCATCTGTACATGGTGACTAACTAAATACGCAATATGCCTGTAGGCAACCTTTAATATAGTTATAATTAAGATGTGTGGCAGAAAATGTATGTTCACTCTTTCAGCAATAATTGGATTAATATTCAGTTGACATTTTTCCATAAGTGGTATTGGTCAGTGTCAAGGAGTAAGCAGCAGATGGGCCTCATTAAAAATAATAACAGATGATCTGCCAAAAGGTTGTGAGATTAGATAAGCTCCTCAAATTTTGATTTTTCCCCCCATATTTTTAGGGCTGTTTCTTCCTTTCTCCTTTCTTGCCATTTATTTTCTTGTCTTTCTTTCTCTTTTCTTGCCTCTTTTGTCAAGCATATCAGATACTTCTTTTTCTTCTGTTTCTGTTCTGCTTTCCATCCTTGTCAGGTGAAGGTATTTGATAAAACTTATTGTTTGCTTTGCAGCTACTTCCTTGGACATTAAAAGTTGCCACCAGCAGTGTTGTTGTGGTCCTCTTTGGGGAATGATGCATCTTGTCAGTTATGCACAGGAGCATCCCTGAGAGCAACTCTTCTTCCCCTCCAGATTTGCTTGGACTTATCTTTGCAAGGCCATAATTCCCAACAGGGCTTGAGTCCCTGTTGGCCACATAGCATCTTCCCCGGTGTCTTTTGCCCTTTCCCAGCACTGGGTGCTACTCTTCTGGCAGTGCTGAAAATCCTGTCAGGTTTCATTTTTCTGCAATCCAGAAAATTAAGCACGGTGCTCTCTGCAGTTTCAGGTCCTAGATCTCATCTGGCCAACTATTATTTTTCATCTTTTAGGATTTCTTCTGCTCCCTTTTGCTTTCTCCTTGCATCTTTCTGATTCTTTCTCTATCGTATCAGACTTTTTCTGGCATCTTATTTCCTTTTCTAGTGTCCAGTTAATATTCTGATTTTCCCAGTGATTCTGGGACTGTAAGGACCTTCAAACTGTGTGTCTGATTTTAAAAATGACAGGGAGAAATTGGAAGTGATGAAAGAAAAATATGACAGATTGAAGAGATCTTAGTACCAGGATATTGGGAAATACAGAGAGCCAGGGAAAACTATTGAGACAGTATACTAAAAATATGACTGAGTGATGACAATGTTTCTCAGAAATTCCTCTTGGAACCAAGTCAGCTACTAGTGAAATTGATTTTGCTCCAGTGGAAACTGTGATAGACCACTGTCAACCCTATCATGGAAAAAGATTTGGTGGAAAACCACATCTATTGGAATTCTCTCAGGAGTTCTCGTAATAGATTTAGTCCCATCTCTGTTAGCAATTAAACCATTTTCAGATTGAGCTGAATAGGATAAGCAGATCCCATAGCTGATGCAACACAGAGAATTTTTCAGGTATTGCCATACTGCTGTGGGAAGTCAAAACCTCAAAATAATTATCAACCAAGTTCTAGATATTTCCATCTATGTTAAGACCTACCCTATTGTAATTTATTACTGACTTTAGTGTACCTTCTCCTGTAGCCAAATATAAAAAAGTAAAATATTCTCTCTGAATGATTCCAACAGCAGTCTGTTAAAGAAAGATTTACACTTAGTTCAGTGTTTAGATTTCAGTTATATTTTAAAAAAGCATTCACATTCCTATTAAAATGTATTCTAATTTAGGCTACTGAAAACCATAATTTAAAGCCTCCCTAAAATTACATGAAATATTTAACCCCACACTACAAATAATGTGTTATGTTCTGCTATATCCTTGTACTATTTTGTTCTGGCTGGTGGCATTGTTTGTTCTGTTTTGTTTTGTTTTATTTTATTTTATTTTATTTTAGTAGTCCTTTGCATTTATTTAACAGTGATAGCAAAGTAATTTGTCTAAACCAATGTCACTATTATTATCGTAGCTGTTGCCAATGCTTGCATTTGGAAAAGCTTTATCTTGTGTCTCATTTATATATGCATAATCATATATCAAGTGTCAGTGATATATGGATATATACCTGTGTTGTCTGCTGACAAATGTCCTGCACTTCAGATATTTCTTCTCTATTATAAAGGGTCTGATTTCAAAAACTATAAAAAGCCCATAAACATTCTCATAGAAGTATCTCTGAGAGGCTGCTTTATTTTTATGTTATGCCTTATATGAGGTAGAAACTTAGGTTTCCTTTTCTCTGTTCTGTTTGCATTGTGATCTGTCATTGATAATATGCAGTGAATTAGGACGCCTGCTATATAACACCAGCCACCAAGCACTATGTAAATAAAAGAAGTAAAATGCAAGTTTGCAGTTTGGGGAGCAGTTTCTCTGAAACAGAGACTTGCTGTTGATTCACAAAGGCAGTGAATTCTGAAAGTAAATTTTGTGCCGAAGTATATGGAGAAAATATGGGAAATCAGGAGATGTTACAAATGCAGACAATTGTAGCATGGATAGTACATAAATACAATACGAAGATCACTATTTAAATGATGGGAGAGACTTTGATGCATACAAAAAAGAAAAAAGAGTAAAACCTTCAGATACTGTGAAATGTCTTGTCTTTACTGATGCTGTTTGAAAGAGTGTCCGTTGTAAAATGTTGAGAAACTATCACAGATAGGTTTTAGCTTCATTCTTAGACTTCATTTTGCCATTGCATATGTGCAATGTGGACCAGTTCTGGAATTATAAGCATTCAGGGAGTGCATCTCATACGCGATGTGTAACAAGAGTGCACCACAGGTGAATGGGGCTTTAAGGGGGAAACAGTCACCATGACAACTATAAATTTCATGGCAGTTTTTTTTTCTTTTTTTTTTTTTTTCCAGGATGTAATTTGAGTTTTTATCCAGACGTATTGCCATGCCTACTAAGGGAACAGTATTGAATAATTGTATGTGAGGCATTCAGAAGCTTCTCCCTTCGGCTGATGACTGGACAAGATAGTTTCCCAATGTTTTGCCACAGACTAGAACATGCAACAATTGCTCTGTCAGTGAAAAAAATATTCTTGGTTACCTGGTAATTAATTTGGCTCACATAATATCATAGTATTAATTTAGATAGAGCTCAATGAAAATCAAGATGAAGAGAGGTTGAGCAAGATATAAGTCCTTAGATTCTTGGTCTGGGAGAAAGAGACTTGTCACTTAGTGGGTGTACTAATGCCTTTGTGTAATAAATTGTGTAACTATAGATCTCATGGACAAGTGTTAACAGATAGGTGAGGAATTTCTTAGGATATATGTATGTGAACTTAATTTGACAGGGAATTAAATAAATGAAGATGTTAACCAGCAAATTTTTTTTTTTTGAAGCAATGTCAGTGTTTTTGATTCCCTAAATTTAGCATTTCTCTTGCAGAAATACAGAGGAATTGGCAAAGTTAATTGGTTCAGAGATTGAACAGAAAGCTTCCATTAGAAATGTGAGTCTTTGGATCAGATGCTTGGATGGCCAGACTGCGAAGTCATAAATTTCAGTTACTCTTGTACCTGTGGAGTTTGTAGAAGACCTAATCCCAATTTCTTTATGCACCAGAACACCTAATGACTTCCATACAAGTGGGTGTGCAAAGACTGCACAATCAGACACAAAATGATTATACACTGTTGAAACTTGCTACTGTTTTCTGTGCTATGAATTGACTGTTGATTTAACTTAACCTGGAAACATCATTCTGTGTCTGAATTGATTAGCTCTGCATTTTTCTGGACCTCTACATCGAAATGTGTTCTCTCTCTTTCTGTCAGTTCAAATAATACAAGGTTTGTCAGGGTTTCTTTGGGATGCCATTTCTAGAGGACTAAGATAATAAGTGGTGCTAGGAAAAGGAGGTGAAGAATGTTTAAGTAACCATAAAATTGTGTCCTGAATTCTGGTCTTCTAACCATTTTTTATGTGAATATTTTAAGTTTTCCCTGAGCCAGCAAAATATTTTAAGAGGAAGCCTTTCCTGCATTTTTATTTTTAACTTCTTGTTTACATGATGGCTTTCATACCTGCGCTATAACCCTTCCTCCTTGGATCACGTTTTTGTGGCACTGTTTGTCATGCACAGAAAAATTCTGCACAGTTTATAAGAATAAAGCAGATACTTTCAGATAAAGCACATAACAGACAGATGGAATTAGTGCACTGCTATGCTAAGTATTACTACGCTGTGTTAGGGGCATGGTGTGTGTCTGCTGGCCAGATCATCAGTCAGGCGAGGAAGAGTTGATGTCTACTGCTTGCAGAATTAGCTTTGTTGAGCTGCCATCTGCAGTTCTCTGTTTTATTCTTTAGGATTTTATGGATTTTCATTTCACTGTTTTATATCTTGAGCCATTGGGCTTGTCATGAGGCCTGGAGTGGCAGGGCCCATGCAGGGTGGCAGAACAGGGCATCAGGCACCTCCCTGGTTGGGGTCAAGATCAGCAGGACCCACAGGCCTTCCTGTGTCCCAGCAGCAGATGTAGTTATGTCCAGAGCCAAGCACTACAGCCTCTGCTGAAAGCAGTTCCCCTCAGCAGAGGGGTTGGCCATGGTAGGGGCCTCTTGACCCAGTGCTGGAGCCTCCCCATTGTCCCTGAAGGCAGTGACAGCCCTTGGTGGTGCTGCTCTGGCCCAGACTGGAGGAAATGTCCTAGTACAAGCTGGGTCCTGCACCTGGGAAGGGGCAACCCTGGCTATATGTATAGACTGGGGGACGAGATGCAGGAGGGCAGCCTTGCAAAGAGGGATCTGGGAGTTTTGGTTGATAGCAAGCTGAATGTGAGCCAGCAGTGTGCCCTGGCAGCCAGGAGGGCCAACCGTATCCTGGGGTGCATCAAGCGCAGCATTGCCAGCTGGTCGAGGGAAGTGATTGTCCTGCTCTACTCTGCGCTGGTGTGGCCTCACCGTGAATGCTGTATGCAGTTCTGGGCACCACAGTACAAAAAGCATGTTAAACTATTGGAGAGTGTCCAGAAAAGGGCTACTAAGATGGTGAAGGGCCTAGAGGAGAAGGCATATGAGGAGCGTCTGAGGTCACTAGGCCTGTTCAGCCTGGAGAAGAGAAGGCTGAGGGGAGACCTCATCATGGTCTACAGCTTCCTCATGAAGGGGGAGTGGAGGGGCAGGTGCCGATCTGTTCTCTCTAGTGACCAGTGATAGGACCCAAGGAAACGGCTTGAAGCTGTGACAGCGGAGGTTCAGGCTGGACATCAGGAAGAGGTTCTTCACTGAGAGGGTAGTCGTGTACTGGAACAGGCTCCCCAGGGACATAGTCATGACACCAAGCCTGTTGCAGTTTAAGAAGCTTTTGGACTGTGCTCTTAGTCATATGGTCTGAATTTTTGGGTAGACCTGTGTGGTGCCAGGAGTTGGACTCGATGATCCTTATGGGTCCCTTTCAACTCGGGATATTCTATGATTGTATGATACATCATAAACCCCTTCCAGCCTCCTTTCCCTTGGAAGCTGGGACTTGGCAAGAGAAGATTGCTGCATGGAGGATCTTGTCCTTACCCAGAGGGAGGGCATGTGTGGAGCTGGATATTTGTGGCCATGCTTGACACCCGCACGGTAGCTGTCACGCTCTGCCAGCCCCTGTCCAAACACACGCATTGAGCCAATGTGGAAGCTCGCAGGTAACCACATCATACATCTGGGGAGACGTTTTTTTTTCTCTTTTGTACCTATCTAACAGTGTAAAAGTGGCTTTCCATGTTAATGTACAGCAATTGCTGTTTTCAATCTCTTTGAATCTCTCACTTCCACATTTGTAAGCCAACATTTTTAGAATTTGTTACTTATCTTTTACCATTTTTTCCCTTTCTTTCCCTTTCTTATTTTAGGCAAAACTAAGTAGCATTCTCTGTTGCTGAGGCTGCCAGACATTCTCCTTGATACATGCTTTTTTCCAGTTACTTATAACTCAGGCAGACTCTAGCTGTTTGTGATGATTTTTTCCATGGCAATTTCTGCCTCCAGCTGAATCTTTGCATCATAATGTTTCAAACAATTCTGAGAATGATGCTAGGGGAAAAAATAGGTTGTTTTGTTCACATGATTCATAAGGTTTTCTTTGAAACACTAAAATAACTTTTATTTGGGGGAGCTGGAGAAGTCGAGAAAGAAGCCTGTTTGACCCTGTTGGACCAAGGGTTGAGGACAGAGACTCAGATTTTGGAATGTGGAGTCCTGGGAAGGTGCATTGGGCTGGCAGGAAAATGGCTAAGGAGTGTGTGAGTGAAACTGGACCATGGAAAGGGTGAGAAGGGAGAAAATGGGAGAGATCAGGGTCAGGCCTGGAATAAATAGGTTTGGGATTCCCTGAGTGAGTACTCTAGGACAGGCAGCTGGGAGAACCAGTGTGTTTAGGCAAGGATCCTGAGACAGGAACAGTGTGAGGAGTCCAGGGAGACTCATTAGCTGTAGAAATGGGGCTGGGACCACAGCAGCTGGGATTCAGCAATGTCTCATGAGGTTTCTCTGTGTGATCACACAATACTTTTTCATATCACCTAGTGTTATTCATTGTGCAGAAGGGATATCTCTTTGAAAGTCATCAGTTCTGTTTAGTAAAAGAGAGACTTATTTGTAGGATGCTAATCTCCCCAATTTATTTATGTATTTATTTTGCATAAGGTGGAAATAGGCATGAAAATGACAAATTGTATAGAATCTTACAATCCAAATTTTCTGCTGTACAAACAAGTTGATGTAACAAACAATGAAAACAAACCATTCCTCCTAATGTCATCCAGAGCCTGAGGTAACATTACAACTGGTGTTCAAATTGAAGGTGGGGCTAGAAATCAATCTATTGCAATTGTAAGACTGCAATTAGACTTAATTACGAATGACAACAACACCTCAAAGAAGATTTTTTTTCCCCAGGATTCTCCCAGGCCTCCTTTGTCTTCTCAGGGTTATTTTTTTCTTTGCCTTTTTTATTTTATTATTTTATTTTATTTTATTTTATTTTATTTTATTTTATTTTATTTTATTTTATTTTATTTTATTTTATTTTATTTATTATTTTTTATTTTATTTTATTTTATTTATTTTATTTTATTTTATTTTATTTTATTTTATTTTATTTTATTTTATTTTATTTTATTTTATTTTTTATTTTTTCCCCTACTGTTTAAATACAGAGGCTTATGTAACCAGCTAAGATTTCATCTTTTGTAACAGTACAGTGACCCATGACCAGAAGGGCAGCTAACAGCACTGACTTAAAGAACCTGACTCTGGCATCTGCCAGGTCTTGAGGAGGCTGATAAGGCTGTGTGATGTGTTTGGCTTTCTCTAGCAGTGTGCTTGCAAGTAGGAGTCTGCAGCTCCCACTGAAAACATTTTTTCCCTTTTTCCTTTCCTTCTAGGAATAACAGAATTTAGTTATTTAGTTGTCATTCCCCCCCCTGCCCAAAACAAAAAGAAAAAGAAAAAGAATAATCTTTCTGTACATAGATCAAAAGAGACTTTTCTTAATAAAAACTCTTTACAGTCTATTTTTTTTTATATTTTTATATATTTTTGTTCCCTTTATAAGGGAATAAGAGATGCTATTGAAAAGGAAACCCTTAAAAATATTTTAGATGTCAAATAAATTCAATACCAGGTTTATACAATGATGTTTACATTGCTAAACAAGTAGGCTAAAAGGCTAAAGCCTCTGTATTAATTACTTGAGCATTACTCTATCGAGTAATGCTATATAGTCATGCAATCATTTTACATTGTTCATTTTTAGGCCCATTTAGTCCTTCAAAATTAGAAAACACACTGCAGGAAGAGAAGGAATGGCAGTTGTTTTTTTAGTTTCTTGATTTGTCAATTGATACTTGCAATTAATCATGTGAATAAAACCAAACTTTTAATTTACTGAATTGCCTTTGTTTTCTGGAAATTTGACTCAGTATCCCAAGGGCTGATCTGCACAAGTGTCTCCAGGGCAATTGAAAATCAAGTGAACTTCAGTTTGAATATTTAAACATCTTATATAATATTAAATTGCTTTGAAAATTATGTCCTAATTCACAGTTTGGATTCTGTTCTTCTGTGTTACATTTTCTCATTGGTAGGAATGAAATTAATATTATTTCCTCTATCTCAGATTCAGAATCTCAGATCCAACATTTCCTCTAATCTCATATTTCTCTCCATAATGACTGATAATAATGATAATGTTTTTTTTTTTTCTGACCAAACAGTAATTATTTTTGCTGAACATAAGATGGATCAGTGGGCTCAGTCTTTTTCTCAGAGGGTGTGTTCATATTTCAATAACAATCACCAGCATCGCTTTTCTTGACCATCCCAAAAGCCAGTTCACACACTAAATTGTCCTAGAGCAGGTCTTTTTTATTTTCTGGATTTGCAGATCCCTAAGCATTTTCTAGTGGAAACATAGATTTGTGGACAGAATCCAAGCCTTTTCAAACGGAACTTTTTCTTCTTTGCTTACCCTTCATGGACTCATTAAAAATTGTTCAGTCTGCTAGAAGTCTCTGGGCCACAGGTTAAAAACGACTTCATTGACACTAAACTTTCTGTCTCAGCTCTCTGCAGACATGAAGTTTTCACTGCTGTAATCTGCATTGTGCAGGTTCTGGAGATAAAAAGGAGATTTCTGTGTACTGCCCTTCCTTCTGGACATTAAATCTGCTTAAATATCCCCATCTTTCAACAGCATTTTCAGTAAGATGGATGACTTTTATGTTCATTTAGTGCATCTGGTTGTCCCATTAGAAAGAGAAGCAAGTAAAATGAGTGGTGGGAATTCTACACGGGATACAAAATCAACGCTCATAAATATAGCTTGATTTATATAGTGGAGCAGCATTCATTCAAATATGGTCCCTGATGACCATCCTGCTGACTACACATATCAAAAGATGGACTGCTAGGAAGAGATACTAATAATGCATTAGCTGAAATGGCAGTCCCATCTGGCCACCAACTGCAAACCTACCTGGAAGCCACAAATGTGCTTTAAATAATGCTAGACGGGAAATAAAGAGAAATGAAAAAGATATCAGTGCTACTAATTTAAGAAAGGATTAAAAGGCTAGTTTAACAGCTCTATTTTGAAGTTTCATTTTAAATTATTAATTGTGCTGGACATGCAGAAAAAATGACAAAGCATGGGGGATACGGTTTAATTAGCCTAAAACTTTATTAACTTAATTCATCTGGGAGCTATCTGGCAGTAACTTGTGCCGTATAGGTTATCATGTCCTTTTCATTCTTTACAACCCATATAAAGGAGGTTTTCTTCAGCCTCATCCCCATTATCATCCACTGGTACTGGCTCATTGCAATTGCAGGCAAGTTTAGTTGCCTCTTAGTCCACACATTTTAGTTTTGTTAATATCCCTCACCACGTTGTCTACTGCAACCTTCACAATTCAGTTCAGCCTCTTTCATCTGCCCTGGGAAAAGGAATTGAATGTACTCTGAAATGTGATGGTCTCCTCAGTGTTATGCTAACCCCTCACAAGGTCTCTGTCTCACAAGGAGCACAGTAAGCAGCACATTGGACTGTTGCTAGGTGCCAGATTGTAGCAATGACATAAAAAGTACCCCTGCCTCAGCTGGAATCATTCACCAGAATTTCTTACTTGTATCTATTACCTTGGTCACACTTCCACACACTCCCTTACAGTAATTCCCAGGCCTGAACAGGGTGCAGACGATATTGGTCATTCACTGCTCAGTTCTCATTCCTAATGGTGTGGAGAGTAAACTGGTTCACATATGCCATGTATGCTCTTGTTTCTGTGTTGTAAACAGTGCACCTTTGCCTCAGCCCTAACCCAAAATGCACAAGCAGGAGTATAGGACTGCCCAGAATCACAATTAACCATAAGGAATGCCGATTTCCAGCCTCTTCCAGCTAAATGTAATTCCTGAATGCCCCAGCTGGCATAAAGACTGTAGCACCAACTTCTTGTAATATTCTGGTTACCTCCCCTGCTTTGTATTTGATATCTCAAGGTCAAAAGACCATCCTGTTCCTGTGCTTTAAGTCTCTAAACTTCCACATGCCCAATCCTTGCCAAGATAGTTACCTTTTCACTGCTGTAAACAGTCCACAAAGGCCACCTGGACTGTGGCCCAGTGCAGAGAAAAACACATTGTTATTTCTGGCATATCTAAATTAACCAGGGACAACAGATGTTCTGTAAAGAATACTAGGAAAAGTCTTTTGGCTCTACTAATTAACTGGCGATTTAAAGTGGCTCTGTTTTCCATTTCCATTTTAACTCTGTTCATACTGATTTTTGATTGAGCCTTTGCTTCACTTGAGATTTTCTTCCTGAGCAAGTAATCTGGATGATCTGCTTAGCCTAACAGCCTTTTACAGGCTTTCCCCTGAAGTTCTGACACAGAATTATGAAGACTTTCTATAGGATACAAGAAAGCTCCTCTGAATAGTCAGTACTGACCTGAAGAAGCATTGAGAAAATTCATAATCACTGGAGAGATAGAAATCACGCAAAGTTTAGGCAAACTAAAAGCAATGGACAGTACAGATATCATTTGAATTTCATCCTTCTTAGGTAATAGGCCTCTCATTTCCCTCTAACTCATTGAACTGAGGCTCACATACAAGCCAGGCAAATATGAGGGAATATATGACGCTGAATGTTTATTCAGCTTGCCTTTCTGCTGTCAGGAAGTTAATCATAAGTTCTTTGCATTTTCTCAGTTTTACTCACATGTTGTTAGATATTTCATATGTATGTGTTATTTTGAGGACGGAATGTGAACACTAGAAGAACTTCGTACTTCGTGTTTGAACTCCATGCTTTTTGCTTAACTAAAAACAAACAAAAAAACAAACAATAACAACAACAACAACAAAAAACAACAAACCAAACTAAAAACTTCCTGCACCATATTTTATGAATTGATAGATTTTCACTAGTTACATGAAAGCAAAAAAATATAAGGAACAAGATGTATCTGACAGGTAAAAAATGAAGAAAAAAGCCTTAATTGTCTCTGTGATGGGACACAAAATAGTTTTGATGCTCAGTAAACTCTCTCAATGAACTACCAAATGTCAAAAAGCAAAGGAAGACATTGTCTCTCCAAGATGCTTTATCTGAGTTAGCTTCTAACAGATGAGTACTTTGGTAAGACATTAAGAGAAGTCAGGTGATTTTAGACATTTCTTTTTAACAGAATAAACAGAGTGTTTATTATTTCTGATCAGCCTTTAATGACACATAGGTCATTGTTGCACTTGTACTGGGCAGTGGAGTCCCTCAATGAATGCCTAGATCTGTCCTCAAACACATATAATTCCATGAAATCTAAATTAGTGACTTGCTACCACATTCTGAAATACTGAACACATATGAGATGAAGAAACTGCAAGTCTTTTGAATAGAAATTGGGAGAAATGTTTTACTAAATAGCGGGCCGTAAGCATTTGCCTTTAGGTAGGTCATTTCAGTAGATCAAAACTGTGTTCATGCAACCTTCCTTTTTGAATACCAGGTTTGACTTATAGCTCACATGGACAATAAATCTATCAAATCCAGTTTCAAAATGTATTTGTTATAAGTTTCAAATGGGCCATGCTGTTGAAAATTCCAAAACATCACTTGCCTATATAATACAAATGAGGCTATCTGGTTCATGAGAGTATCTTTGTCTAGTGCAATAGTGTATGCTGCCAGTCCTGTTTATGAAATCCTCAGTACACAACAGCAAGAAAACACCAGGCACTTGAATATATCAGGCAGGATTATTTTGATATAGAGACTGACAAACAGACACACCCAAGGAGATATCTTACTTCAAGCATTAGAAGAAAAGAAAGGGTAAAACAGAAAGGAAGATTCGGCACTTAGTATTCATGAATAGAGTTGTGCAAATAATAGATCTTTTGGTTCAGTGGCCTTTCAGAAATCTATATACATGGAACTTCTTGGGGTCTACTGAACATATTCAATCCTTATTTTCATTTTAAAATGCACTTACATAGTTCTGTTTGTCAAAACTGATTTTTTTTTTTCTTTTCCACTTCTAATCCCTGCATTTCCCACCTTAGACTATTAATTAAATAGTATCAGCATTGGTTTTATTGCTCCAAAACTATGTTTTCAGCTATTTTTCTGCACAGTACACTTTGAACAGCTTTGCTTATGAATATTGTGTGCAAGAAGAAATAGTATGGTGCTTTTATAAGAAAATAAAAAGAATATGAAAACCTATGGACCTTGAAATCTACACCATGTACATTCAAACCATATACATTCAAACCATATACATTCAAACCATATTTATGCTGAAGCATGGTCTAGATTTAACACATTCTCTAACAGCTGTCAAAGTCCATAAGCTAGGACAGATTCAACAGAAAATTTCTAATGAATTTATGGTTCTTGGCCTTGGAAAGATGCAGGCATGGACTAACTAGTAATTACAGGGAAATAAAATATCATATTCATTGTTGGTATATGGACTGTAGGGAAATAGATCTCACACATAAGAAGTAGATTCCATAAATGATTGTTGCAAAATTAGTTTGCCTTGCATGGAATACCCAACATATTTAGTAAAGATAAAATATGTAATTTATATTGGCTATTATAACTGTGTAAATTTGCAGCACCAGCAGAATTTTAGCATATCTCTGCCTTACTTTCATAAAAAATAAACACCACCTGTCACATCTGTCAAGAAATTATTAAACAAAAGCCTACTAAGGTAATAATTCTTTGGACAGAAATGCCAGCAGAGGGAAAAGGCAAACTAGTATAGCTACTCAAGACATAGAGCATATAGTCTGTTGTCAGCAAGAAGTACATGTTTGAAACTGTTAACAGAAAACTTAATCAGTGGTGGAAGCCATTGTGGCAAAAATATACAGTACCTGAAGCCAAATTAATTCAGTATAAAATTAAAGTTGTTTGAAAGATGGAGAGGAAGGATATGCTTGCAAAAAATCAAAAAAGTCCTCTGAAAGGCTGTTTTTGTGCAAAGTAGGTTTATTCATTTGGATGACTCTCACAAACTGATAGTGCTGATGTAAAAAATGCATAGAATCAGGGAAATTAAGGTTGGAAGGGCTCTTTGGTGCTCTTTTCTGCTCATGGCCTTGACCAGCCAAGTGTTGGATGGAGAGAGCACAACCTCTTTGCATCTTGTTCCAGACAGAACATGAGTCTCTGAAGGCTGAGATAAGGAAGCTTCTCAAAGTGGAATGAGACAAAGTGGACAAACAGCAAAATTTCCATTCTCAAACACTACTCAGCTAGCAGAAATGATGTGGTTTCTATTTTCAAGGCAAAGTATATTAGTGAGTGCCCCAGGCTGGCATGTAAGCAAACATGTACTGGTAGCTCCAGTGGGTGATCCTTCAGAGCATCGGGACATTTTAGGGTTAATTATAGTGTTTGCAGTGCACTAAAGAACTCCCTCTAGGTATTTCATGGAACAGGAAACACTTCCCGCAATTTGCATTAACAATATTGTAACTCATGAAAAGTGTGTCAGATACATAAATATTAATCTGTAATTCTGTATCACCACAGTGACAGACATTTGCACAAAATAAGTCATCACCATAATTATAGCTGTTAATTGGGCATTCAGATACCTTTCTGGTTAAATGAGTTGCATTTGTGATAGGGTGATAGGGTTTTGTATCTGATCTGCCTAAATAATTGCCCTTTTTGACTTTACTGACACCAATCCCCTAGCCACACTTTGGGGCTTATTTATGTCTGCTATCCTTCACACTCACAGAATGAAGAAAAATTTAAAAACTCAGAACAGGAACAGAATGTACAAACTGCTCAGTGCGTAAAAGTCTGCAATGGGATAGTCATGTGGCACAAAAATATATGTACAGTTGTGAGTAAAAAGACAGAAACCTAAAATTCTTTAATAAACAATGGATGGATGTGTTATGGAAGGTGTTTCAGAGCTCCTATGTGAGAAAATAGGTTATTCTTATATCAGTGTTAAAGTGTCTTTTGAGAGGAGGTAGTGGAGACACTTTTCCAGAGATGAATGATACATTATCAGTTCCTTCATTAGTATACATTGTCAGTCCCTATGTTAGGATTTGTTCCTATGCTTTTAACTGTACTGATATTTACTTACGTCTTTTGTCTCCCCACTTCTGACCAGTTTCCGTGCTCAAAATCATCATCAGTGATATCAGTGTAGCCCAAAGAGTAAGTGTGCTCTTGGCTTTATCATTAATTATTTTTGTGTGTGATTGTCTTTGCTTTCTATTGGCAAACTGAATCCCGTGCATATTCTCTTACTGATTAGTACAGAATAAATGGGAAGGGTAAGTGACAACATTTGACTTTGTCTATTCAAGCAGTGACACAGGGTAGGACATGGGAATGAATAAACAGCTGTTTGAAATTAGACAATATGCATGTGAAAATGAAGATGTGTCAGCTAGGGAATAGAGCCGGGTCAGGTCTCAGACCTCTGCTAATGGGACCAACTTCTTGTGAGAGGAAACTGGAAGAATATTAAGTGGAACATGGAACAAATAAGAGCTTTTGGAGAACTGCTTTGAAAAATGAGCGCTCTCTGGCAAATGAAAGTATGTCTCAGTTGCATAATACTGATACGTCCAGCAGGCTCAAAGCAACACGATTGCAGCGGGAGTGCTATTGTACCAGGGACAGAAGATAAATGAAGTATTGATTTCAGAACCAGCAGCATGCCACAAAAGGGACATACAATATTTCTATGGGGCCGGATCCTTACTTGCTGTAATTTGGTATTTCTTCATTGAAGTCAAGCTGATTTATGCCAGCTGTAGTTCTGGCCAGGTATATTTGTAACATGGGGGCATAAATAAAAGCCATGCTCAGAATGTTTGGTTGGGGTTGGTTTCCAAAAGCAGAATGATGAATACACACATATTACAGTTTATCAGTTCTTTCAACTTACTGCAAATCTCATCTTCAGATAATTTCTGATTGGTCTTTAGCTTTTCTTAATAACTAAATACCCTTGCTTCCTGGAGTTCTGTCTCAGCCTGGTGTTCTCCATAACTAATTTTCCTGCAAAGATATAAAGACAATTGCTAACATGTCCACTGCAAGCTCTCCTGCATCATGCCACGGACTGGCTTTTCCTTTAGCACAATGAAAATATTAATTGTGGTGTTCTTTTCCTTTCGGTTTGCTTCGTACCTGACAGAATGTGCCACCACAGTGGAGAGTGATCAGAGCTGAAACATCAGCTATGTATCCTGCACGTATCAGTGACTGCCAGCCATACAGATTGGACCACTGTTGTCTGCATACTCAGAGGTGAATCTTGGAAATAAATCACTTCATTCTAACGGTTTCAAGGCTCTGTTATGAATGCAAGCAGTGTGCTCAGAGCATATGCCATAACACATTGATGTACCACCAGGACAGAGCACCGTGGCACACTTCTCAGAAACTTTTATGCTTGTACCTGTAAAAAAAAAATCATTCTATGTGTGCATTATTTGTTCAAGTGAAGTAAGGAGCAGATAATCATTCACAGTGGAATAGCCAAACAAAAGCTATGTGGCAAGTCAATCCCTATACTCTGTCCTCAAACTTTTTGTGATTGCAGTGCTATTCTTAAAATTTTGAAGATTAGCAAAAATGCTGCTGATGTCCCTGTTGGTCTGCAGTTTATTTTACTTTCATATGCACTTCTCACAGATCTGCATGCAGCATTTCCTGTTTGCAGTATACATATTAGGTGAAACAATATAGGCTGCCTGACGGCCAGCTTTGGTCACTTTTGGCATTTATTGACCTAAACAGAGACAAAATTCTCTTATTTATTTAGTTACGTAAGTGAAGGAGAGGTTCCAAGCTTCTTTAGTATCAACCTAAACTTGTCTAAATATAGGAGAGTGTAAAAATCCAGAGGAATACATCTCTGAAATATTTCTATCAAATTTTCTTCTCCGAGAATTATCTGGACAATCATTTCTTTCTTTCTTTCTTTTTTTTTTTTTCCTTTTTTCCAGGCATTTAAAAGACCTTGATGCATAATATATGCATAACATGTATGAATAACATGTAATTTCATTCTAGTTACACTTGGTTTTCTCTGACTTACACCGTTGTGAGACAAAAATTAAATGTCATGCTACTGAGGATTGAAGTATATGCATGACACATTCAAAATATTAAGGCATGCTGTATAGAACATATTTTTTCAAAAAGCAAAAAATTCCCCCATAGTTGTATATGTGCAATAATCGCTGGTAATTGGTGACTGAAATTAAAAAAAACATTACCAGTAGATAATGTTGCTTTAAAAGGAGTTACTAAAAGTACATTATTTTCTATTTGATATAATAATTTGGGTTTAACTATATATCAACTGAATTAACACATGCCTCTTGAATATTATGTTAACAGATTTTAGTCAGTCTATTAATTGAATATTATTCATAATAATATCCAAAATAGAGCCAATCAAAGACAGCAAATCTTTGCTGTCTTTTTTTCAAATGTGTCATGAACCATTTGGGCTCTGTACTTAAAGATAACTATCCCTTAGTCAACTTTAATGTACAATGCATGGTACCAATATAGGAATTCACCTAACTCAAACATTAAAGATTCTATTACGGCATAAAACAGAATAATGAATCTGAAAGTCTGTATTGATTGGTTAGCAAATCTTTCCCCATAAAAAACACATGTATTTTGATTTGTTTATAATCAATGTATATGTGTGTTATGTAGAAGGCCACTAGGGCATACTAAAAAGAAAAAAAAGAAAAAATATCAGTCCCCTCTGGGAAACAAAAATAATTTTTACAAGAAGTTTTCTTCTTTTCTATTTCCTGTCCTGTCCTGTCCTCTCCTCTCCTCCATTATCTGTCCCCCATGTTTTGTTCATACAGTGGAAATTCAATAAACTGGATTTCCTGAATTTCATCTGCTTAATCAGTATAGAAAAGCCTGTTGTAGGGGTTTCCTTTGTTTTCTAAGAATGCAAAATTCATATATCACCATAGATTTACACTCTGCTTAGGGTAAATATTTAAAAACCTTTTGTGGTGCATGCTGACTAAACATAATGTTTCCAGTATTTCTCTAATTCTTTGAAATGTAAAAGAGGACTCCACGCTCTTTTGAGCTTTCCTGGAGGAAATTGAAAAGTGGATTGAGTATACACAGGGGAAGGTGCAAAATGGGATCATGCAACTGAAATCTCACATTTGAGGAAAGGGCAGGAAAAATTTCTTGCCTTCGTCATAGCCTCTTACTCTGAATGGTCCTGATTCATTTAATGAAGCAATCCTTTTTTTCAGGATACTCTGGTTTAACAGTAGAGGTTGTGAAGGTCCAGAGCATGGGGCTGACAATGAAGAAGCAATAAATTTGCTCATCTCCTTCCTACCAAGATCTATATCTGGCACTTGGCCATAGTCTACCACCAATCGAAGCCAAAAGCTCTGTTACAATGAATCCTGAACTTTGTTGAAAAGTCAATAGCAATAAATGGGCCTTAAGCAACAGATAGAAAATGGTAAAACTTTATTCCCATAAATCAAAAATGGTAATCATGGTAATCATGTCATTTAAGAGTGTTAAGATGTCAATCCAGATTGTTAAGAAGGGCAACTTCATAGAATCATAGAATGGCTTGGGTTTGAAGGGACCTTGAAGATTTTCTAGCTTGAAAACTCCTGCCATGGGCAGGGATGTCACCCACTAGGTCAGGTTGCACAGGGCCTCATCCAGCCTGGTCATGAACACCTCTGGGGATGGGGCATCTAAAATTTGTCTGGGCAAATTCGCAACAGAACATTACACAAATGGAGAATAATCACTGAAGACAAAGAAAACCAAACAATTTCTTCCTTCAGTGAAGGAATAATTACTTTTCCAGCTTACTGCTTTTTGTCACAAAAATATATACATGTAACTGGAATCAAGAAAGGAGATTTTATTGTTGTTGTTTTGGTTTGGTCTGATTTTTTTTTTTTGTAGAAAGATAGTTCAGTTTTTAAGAAACAGAACTTAGGGCTCTGAAAGCCAAAAGATTTCAGTTTACTGCTTTTAATCATGTTGATAACTTTCTCAACTGAAAGTGATTCCAGGTGATATTTTTATTTATTGATTTCATATACAATCAGGATTAAGCATTGTGGAACAGAGATACTCATAATACAACCTGAAGGAAGCATTTACAGTGATAAAAAATTAAACACCTGCTATTTTATTATTATTTATAATTTATATGGTATCAAAGGTGTCCATAAAGCTTTGCAAACATGTGGAAGGATATGCAGAAGCTAACAGTCTAATTTAAACAGCTACAACACTATAAATAATCAAGTATACAGGCAAAGCCGAAGAGGGAAGCTTTGATGGTAGCTGTTGGATGTGACATGAATCCTCAAGTCTGAATGCATTCATGGGCTATCCACATTCAATCTGTCTTCTCCTAGGTGGTACTGAGAGGTCAGCTTCTACGTTTCAATGGCCTAGGAAATCAGCTACTGTCATTGACTAGTTATGTTTTCAGACAAACATTTTTCTGCTCTCTCCTATTTTACTTGTCATTTGAAAAAGCTCCTTATAAATATAAGTAAAGTTCTCCTTTAAATGCCTCTTTAAATGTTACCTGCCCTGAAAAACAGTTAAAAAATGTTTCTGTTTCTATGATAAGACTTTCGCTTACAATGTTGAGATCAGATGTCTTTTTTGGTATCTATTGTTTTTTTTCTTTCAATCTTATGATTGAATTCTGAAGACAGGCACTATAATTTTGTTATGTACTTGTCCAGAAATTCTTTGTTCCATGCATGCCTGGAATTTGATGCAAAGAAAATATGAAAAATAAATAGATCTTATTATAACTGCCAGTGAGTTTTAAGGATGAAACATATAGAAAAAGAGAAAGGAAAAAAAAAAAAAAGGACAAAACCACAAAGTAGTGATCCACTAAAATTCTAATTATTAGAAGGAATACAGTTTTATTCCAAAATATCACTCATGCATTGCAGCCAATCTCCTTACAATCTTCCGAGTCTCTCTCCCCTGTCTGCTTTCTCTCTGCCCATTTAGGTTGAGCATACGTATCCAGTGTAGGTGCTGACCTGAAAAGCAAGGTGTGCTTTTAGCTGCCACAGAAAGAAGCTTTAGCTTCTTTATCTTCTTTATCTTTAGCTGCTACAGAAAGAAGCCAGACACAGATTTTTAGAGCCAGCTCTCTTTCATGTCTTCATGAATGACTTGGACACATGACTTGAATGCATATGTAAATTTGCAAATGATACTAAATTAGGAAGAGCTGTGGAATCCCCCTGAGGGTGGAGAGGCCTTGCAGAGAGATCTTGACAAATGAGAGGTCTGGGCAATCACCAGCTATATGAAATTTAACAAGAGCAAGTGGTGGATTCTGCAGCTGGGATGAGGGCAACACTGCATCTATGTACAGATTGAAGGATGAGTGGCTGGAGAGCAGCCTTGTAGAAACAGATCTGGGGGTTCTGGTTGACAGCAAGTTGAATATGAGTCCACAGTGTGCCCTGGCAGCTGAAGGGGCTAACTGTACCCTGGTGTTCATCAGGCACAGGTGCTGTCTGGTTGAGGGAAATGATCGTCCTGCTCTGCTTTGCGCTGGTGCAGCCTCACCTCAAGTGCTGTGTGTAGTTTTGGGCACAACAATATAAGAAGGACATAAAACTAATAAAGAGCCTCCAAAGGAGGGCTACAAAGATGGTGAAGGCTTGAGAGGGGAAGGTGAGTGAAGGGTGGCTGACGTCACTTGGATTGTTCAGAGCAGAGCAGGCTGAGGGGAGGTTTCATGCCGGCCTGCAGCTCCCTCATGAGGAGGAGCAGAGGGGCAGGTGCTGAGCTCTGCTGTCTGGTGACCAGTAACAGGACCTGAGGGAAAGGCATGGAGCTGTGACAGAGGAGGTTCTGACTGGTTGTGAGGAAAAGGTTTTTCACCAAGGGTGTGTTTGGGCACTGGAACAGGGTCCCCAGTGAAGTGGGCAAGGTACCAAGCCAGCAGGAGTTCAAGAAGTGTTTGGACAATGCTGTCAGACATATGGCTTGATTTTTGTATGGTCCTCTGTGGAACCAGGAGTTGGAATTGGTGGATGACCCTTGTGAGTCCCTTCCAACTCAGGATAACCTCTGATTCTAGCCTCTTTGTATCCATTATATCATACTATAAAATCTCAATTTTTTCTAAAAAAAATAATTTAATTTTATTTATTTATTTTTTAATCTCAGGCCTGTAATTCATAGTTGCATATGAAAGAGTTAAGTCTTAGCCTAACTGCATGTGTAGAAGGGGCAGATTCTGCAACTCATACAGTGCTGTATCAAACTCCAGTGTAAGGAGAAAGAGGTAGGAGCAGAGCCATGCAGAGCTAAGGAGTGGTCTGGAGCTTACAAGTGAAGAACATGACACAGATTGGAGGAAAAGGGACATCCTCTTTTGCTTAGGCCTTTTCTGGAGTCTTGAGATGCAGAGTCTGGAAAGAGGAAATGTGATGATCAAGAATTTGGACAAGGAGTAAGGTGGCTACATATAAGAGAGGAATTCTCTGCTTACAAGAGGTAGATAGGACTTTTAAGATATGTCACACAAAAGACAGAGATAAATTTTAGGCCTACTTGGGGTCGTTACCCTAAGGAGTCAAAGGATGTGGAGGTAGTAAAGGAAGATAGTCATGGGAAGAGAAAAAAGGAAGAAGAGGATGTGATACTAATGACTCTGTGTTTTTCTCACTTAAAAAATGCCCAGAAAAGTATAATTTGGCAAGTTGCATATGAAATTATACACTTCACTTGTAAGAGAGAAGCATCAATGTATTCATTGATATTATGTAGTGATCGAACAAAGCTTAATCATAAACGAGATAGTGACTTAACAAGATTTGAGATGGCAAGGTACACTTGTTTATTTACTGAATAGAGGACAGGGTAAGTAAAATGTGTCGGGGAGAACCTCCATTGAGTCATGGGGTTCAGAGTAGACCCCTTGCTTTTTAAACTGCTAAACCAAAGAGGAAAGGAACTTACGTGCAGCTGAATCACTCCTAGTCCCAGACTTGGTCAGTGGTTTATGTCTAAAGGTTTATATCATAGAATCATTAGGGTTGGAAAAGACCTCCAAGATCATCTGGTTCAACCATCACCTTACTACCAATGTCACTAAACCATGTCCCTAAGCACCACATCCAACCTTTCCTTAAACACCCCCAGGGACGGTGACTCCACCACCTCCCTGGGCAACCCGTTCCAATGCCTGACTACTCTTTCTGAGAAGAAATGTCTCCTAATTTCCAACCTAAATCTCCCCTGGCACACCTTGAGGCCATATCCTCTACTCCTATCACTAGTTATCTGTGAGAAGAGGCTGACCCCCAGCTCCCCACACCTTCCTTTCAGATAGTTGCAATTGATCTAAGATATAATCTTAGTGAAGCTTACAAAGTTTAGCAAGCTATTAACCACGTACTGAGGTTTTGTTCTGGCAAGGAATCTGTTGTGAACAGTAAGGGATTTCTGCAGCAGGCATGACCTTGAGAGGTGTCCCTACTCAAGGGGAGATGTTGGTGTGCCACCAGATGCCATGCAGAATTGCTCCGAGGGCTCTTGGACTGCTAGTTATTTATAGGATAAGAGGATGGACTAATAGTCATATTACTTTTTGGTGCATGCTCCATTGGCCCTCAGCTGCTGAGCAAGATGTCTGTTTCTCCAGAACCTAGTTTGAGCTGATATTGTGGTCACTATCTGCCTGAGCAACGTCTCAGTTTAGCCAGTGTGCTGGTCAGACATGTGGTTTGATTTTTGAGTGGTCCTGTGTGGAGCCAGGAGTTGAACTTGATGATCCTTGTGGGTCCCTTCCAACTCAGGATATTCCATGATTCCACTGTCTGCCTGAGCAAGGCCTCAGGTGCAATGGCCAGTGTTTGAGCAAGGCAACAGACTGAAGGCGGGGAAGGCAGAGCACACCACCACGTGGCACTACAGAGTTGCTAGGTTTTGAGTTTCCCTGAGACATTTTAATTACATATGCTCCTTTAAAGTACCATTCCTGAAAGCAAGCTATAGATGATCCTAAAATACGGGTTCCCTTCAAAGATGGCTCTGAATCCCACAGATTTCCTACTCGTGTTCAAAAGAAAATGTTGGGTAAACTTCTACTTGTCTATATCTGCAGACACTGCATCCTGTTAAATAATAGAGGTGTTTTCTTTCGTATTAAGAGAAAATGTATGAATTTCCTTGTTTAATACCTTACTCCTGGGTTACCGGGAGTCTGACTAGTTATCTCATCATAAAATGGCTTTGAGAAGTCAAGAAAGATATCTGAGAGTCACCAGAACAGAAACTATGGCTACAGGAGATGGACTGAAAGAAGACAAATTATAATATGTTCTTTCTTGAATGTAGTCCTAACCTACACACTGCATGCAACAAATCCTGCCTGCCTGCAGCTTGCATCTGACAGGCCTAAGGCGGTACTTCCAGAAAGGGCTTAAAGAACTGGCTGCACTTCCTCTACCTCTGTCAGAAATGTGTCTTCCTTAGTGACAATTACATGAAGAGCTCATACATTCTGCTTTATGATCTCACTGTGCTATTGCAGCCTTTGGGAAGGGTTGTGGTACAGTGTAAATCCTGGCTGATACTTGGTGTTGGGGTGAGGCTAGGGTAGGAAGAATGAGAAGATGGAAAAAGTTTTTTTTTTTTTTTTTTTTTTTTTTGGGGGAGGGGTTAAAACTATAGGAAAAGCAGATCTTTCTAAGGGCGTATTTAAAATTCTGAAAGCATATGTATTTCTCTCCACAAGCACAGCTCAAAGTAACATGGCAATTTATTTCATTTAACTTGCGCATTTTATTCTAATTATTTCTTGTGGATCTGCTAGTACTCTTGGGTTTCTAGTGCTCTGGTGTCTAGTTTTCTGTCATCCTAAGTACACACAACTTCAGTGGCTCACAAGAAAGTACCTCATTGAAGTTTAAGCGTCTGGCAAGCATTTACATACATCTTTGTGGCTTTACTCTCCACTGCTACTTCTTTGTTTGTCATATTGATTTTGTATTTGCAGTCACCCATTGGCCTTGACTAGGATGAATGGTTATGTATTGTTTATGCTGCGGTAATGCCTCAGGGCAATGACAATTCAGTGAGAGAGCTGGACCCTGTACAAATGTCCAACTGGATGGATAAACTCTGAAAGAACAGTCTGCCAGAAAAACTGTCAGAACAGGTAAATAGGATGAGCTATCCTAACACAAACTAATGACAGGATAGAGTCCCATTGGTTTTATTATAATAAAGACAAAGTCAATGCTGACATAGTGAAGTGATGAGAGTTTAAGAAGATAATGATTTTAATTAACTTTATAAGGGAAAATAAGCTGAATTTTAACACTGCCTCATTAAAGAAGCACTGAACTACAAGGGAATGGCTGTATCACAGTGTCTTGTCCCTGGCTAGGTCTCCCCTCTGCCCCAGTCAAGACCTAACCTCTTTGGTTATCTCGTTAAGCAAAGGTCATAAACAATAAGATTTCTCTTTTAGTAAGTAGACATAAAATCACTGGAGATTTTTTTTTTTTTCTCTGAAGGAAGAAAATATCTCCATGAAACTTTTATGCATGTGGTTTTGGTCTTCTGGGTTGAATCACTGTGCCATGACTTTGAAGATCACTCCAGAATTCAGAGCTACTCACAGCAGCAAGTCATGGAGGTTTTGGAGCACAAGGTATGTGTTTTACTATTTCTCTGTGGCTTCTCTGCCTTCCTTTCCTCTTCAGGTTTGTCTGTAAAGAGAGAGTCTGTCTGGTCTTAGTTATATGAGAAGTCACCTTTTCTGCCCTGTGTAATACTGCAGCCACTGAGATTAGCTTGCCAAGGGAGCA
Organism: Anser brachyrhynchus; assembly: GCF_964034855.1. NCBI lineage: Eukaryota > Metazoa > Chordata > Aves > Anseriformes > Anatidae > Anser > Anser brachyrhynchus. The sequence goes on from NC_137695.1 coordinate 131,983,254, forward strand.
GTCTCTGGACTGAAGCTTCTCAAAGCTGGCATCTGATCTTCACTTACACAACTGGCTTCCTCTGCTGATCAAACAGATTCCACATCACATCAGTGTGCTTGAAAGCAAAGGGCTTTACTTAGTATCTGATGCTACATATGCTGTTGCTGAGTGTGTGTGGTTATGCATGCGTATGCCAATATTAGAAATGCATGTATATATCTATTATAATGTTGTGCCCTACTACAGTTGATATCAAGGCACAACTGAAGGACAAACTCTGTCTCAGCTGAGCAGGGTGAACAAACAGTCAAACCCTTTTGTGATGTTTTTGTTGTTGCCCCCTACAGCTCCCAGTGAACGTGGATCATAGCTAATGGAGGGAAGCACAGTTACCCCATCCGCTCTGAACAGCAGAGAGATGGTGTGGCCCACAGAGCTTGGTCCTGCTTGTGTAAGGGCCTCTGCCTTTTGCGGTTACTGCCAGCCTATATTTGGACATTTTTTTGAGGACTATTTACCAAAGACCAGAATTGCGAGAAAGAAATTCCCTTGCAGTGGACCGACCACCTTTTTTTCAGGCTATTTTGTGGAAGGAAAGTAAGTGTGGCCCTAAAATGTGCTATGAACGCTGAATAAAACAAGGGCAACCTGTATATATATATATATATATATTTTTACGTTCTCCATGTGTCACTAAGCTTTATCAAACTGCCCTCCTGCTTGTGGGTGAATCATTTGAGTGATTCACCCTTGTGGGTGAATCATTGATTATGAGACAGGACTTGCTCTGAATGTTATGCTGCATTTTACCATCATTTTGTTAGATTCCAAAATTAAAGACTGCCAGCTGGGGAAATCTAATTTCACCATTTACTTCAGATGTGTCCTTCATAGTTAGCTTAGTTGAAAAAACATTCAGGCTTGCCCTGGAGAACATACCTAGCAGTAAAACAGCTGCATAAAGCCTCGTAATGGTAGGAAACTCACTGCTGTTTGTCCAATAGCTGCTGCTAGCATTACATTGACACATCTATGCTTTGGATGATAGGACCTACTAATAAGTGAACTTCTGACACTTTGTAAACAAGTACACATTTGACATTGCTATTTTCTTGCCTGGTTGGGCAAAATTTTTCTCTCATTAAATCATAGTAATTTTTACCAATGTGAAGATTTCTACATCTGGCTTTCAGGAATTTACCTGACCACCACATCTAGGTGTAGAAAATCAGTCATCACATCCAGATCACTTTTCTGCAACTGTCATTCCAAGGACATGTTCATTTCCCCAGTTAGATCATTTAAAAAAATAATACAATAATTTCTATTTATTGAAAAGTAATAGATGTAGAAAAATATGTACACTGTTGCTCTATGTTCTGAAACCTAAATTGCCTAGAGCTGCCCTGATTTCAAGCTTATGAGTCATCTAAGCTCAAGCTGTAGAAATTCCAGAGGGCATGTTGTTAAATAATGCATGAGTGATGTAATTTCACTGTGTATCTCATTAGCAAAATGCTACAGGAAAGAATTAGGGAGAAGAATCTAAAACTATTCTGGTCCTATCTCTGTACTCCTTTTTAAATTTTGTTTTATTTGTTACATACAAAGGGTTAATTTGAATGATAGGTTATTTTGATTATCCTAAAGTGATAGGATAACAAATCTGGGTTAAATTAGGTGACAGTGACAGCTGCTTTCTTGTTAGCGATGAGAAAAATTCTGAGAATCCTTTCTGTTTTGAGCTCTAATTCTGAATCTGTCTTACACTTTCTTCTTTCTCAGTGTGGGTATGTATGTGTGAACATGTGTATCCAGTATATATACAATTATGTATGTATATAAAGACCAGGAGACTACATGTGTTTTCCACAAAAACAAAACAAAAGAAGGATTACCTCTTGGTCTCAAAGTTATCAAAACCTTTTTTATTAGCTCTAACACTGTATATTATTCTAGAAAGCAATCAGGTTATGCAAATAATAATCTTCTTTTATCTGGAGGTATGCATCTATAATTAAGAATGTCAGTCACCTTATCTTGTAAACAGTCTGTTCTTAGTACACAATACGAGATCTGGTGCAGATGTGTCTGTGTATGCAGAGAGCCAATATATCATTTTTGCTGCATCTAAAGCCTGCAATTTCATGCTTAGCACTTGGCATTGTAACCATGGTTATCTTCAGTTAGATGCAGAATACAGAGGCTTCAGCAGATTTTTATTTTTTTATTTTTTTTTTTACTTAGACCTACAGCAATCAAAACACATAAAGAGATCAGCATTCCAAATATAAATGCATAGATAGAATGTGGTGAAGGCAACAGTATTATCTATTATATGACACGCGATATTTAGACTTTATTGCAGGTGCTTTTCCTGAAATTTCTTTAAAAACAAGGGGACTACTAAGTCATGCATAAGAGAAATGGACCTCTTTTCTTGAATGTTTTCCTTGTACAAAGAGTAGAAGCTGAAAGGCTGATATTTCTATTAGCACAAGGTTAAAGGACACATTATCACACGTTCAAAGGATTGGCTATTTTATTTTTAATTTTATCTCCAAAATATCTAGCACACTATTTCTAAATTTTTGGAAAGTAATAGAGGTTCACAGTTTTGATATTAGCCTAGATTTCTCTACATATTTTATGAGGCTCCATATGGCAGCGTTTGTTGAACAGAAAGAGTTTACAGCAGAATAAATGAAGCAGATGACCAGTGCATCTTTACATGTTGAAAAAAAATTTATTACAGACTTTCTGAGGAGTGATTGTGACTCCTTTTTTATGAATACTGAGTAGTTATATGCACAGTCGTAAAGTTTTGACTGTTCAAGAGCAAACAGTTTTCTGTAAACTTGTTTTTCTGTGAAAAAGTGTAATATTGTTGGTCCTAGAAAAACTGTCTCTATAAATCGCAGAAAGTTTATACAGGCTTGACTGGGCTGTTTTTTTTTTTTTTTTTCATTAGAAGTCACTAGGTACTGTGCTGCAGAGAGTATACGTGTGCTATGCAGCAGCTAGAGGATATTGTTTGTCAGGAACAGCACAGAGTCAAACTTGGTTGAACCCTCAAAGCCTCCCAGGCAGCTCTGCTGCAGAAGATTCTTTGTTCAGAGAATCCTTCCAAAGCAAAATTGGATTATCCTCTTAAATGACAATATCTACTGTAAGGAAGAAGGGTGGGTTGAGCGTTAGCTCAACCTTTCAAACAAAAACACTTACTTCGTATCTGTTATTTTTATTCATTTGCTGGGGCACTGACCTGGTAAATGGAGGTTTCTCTGAAAATTGTACTTAATAACTGCTGCTGTTATTCACCAAACCCTATACTGGATGAGTGCCCTACTATGGCAGTCTACTTGGGCTTGCTCAGCTCCAGCATCTGCTGTTAAAAACATCTCCCTCAAGCCAAGGGTAAATTCCAGAAGCACTTGGGACCCTGGGTTTCATTCTGCTGCTGAGCTTGTGCAGAGAGATGGAGAGTATGTGCTGTCTCCCAACAAATGAAGGTTTTTGTCAGCGTTCAAAACAGCTGCCATTGTGGCACACAGTCTTTACAGCTCTAAGGAGGCAGAGTGTTGTGTGGGGAAGGGCTGCAGCATTGGAGGAGACATGGAAAGGCATTAGTGTAGCTGGGGCTGACTCACATGCAAGCAACCATGGATAAAAAATCAGTGAGTACTTCACTGGAGGCTAATATCAAAGAGTAGCAGCGGTGTCTGAAAGGCAAATGTGACACTTATTTAAAAGCCCTGTTTAAAGAAACCAGGCAGAGTATTGTGCTTCTTCAGGGTTTTTCTTAGGGCTGAATGCTGGGGGTCAGAGTTTGAATTTAATGCAGTACCAAGAGAAACAAGTAGCTATGCCAGCTGTGGAAGACAGGTTTTCTGCCACATCTTGGTCAAGGACAAAAGTCTATAGAGAAATAGGGAATTCTTTTCAAGTTTGAATACTTTTCTTTTAAATGTGGTGAATCCTGTGAGTCCAGCCTCATCATGTATTTCCAGAGGTGTGTCTGTTATTTGTACAATGGTACAAAAGCCAAGGGCTGCTTTCACGCTGAATTCTTAATGCTAAACAGTGCAGTGATGCAGTAGCAAAACACTGATCCTTTCTACAAAGAACCTACAGACCTGAGACAGAATATGACAGAAGACCTCACAAAAAGAAGAGAGCACAATGAGGGAGGGGGGAAGGAGAGAGAAGGAAAAAAGGAAGGTTTCTATGAAGAGCATGAAGGAAATATTGAGGATTCTACAAAGATGAAATTTTCATCATTCATTTTGTAAACAACGTGGATTGCGCTGTCAAGACTCTGGTTACCCATAATGAGGGCAAACTATTATAACTGTTTTATCTGATTTTAAAATTTAAGCCATGTAGGATTTTCATTATAAAATCTAAAGTTATGCAAAACTCATTAGATTTTAAATTAGCAAAAAATTACACATTATATCTTCAGCCCAATGGAGAGCCAAACCCTCAAATTTTGTGTTAGATTAAGGTAACACTTGGTGAAATTTTATAGTGAACCAGGTCTGGGCTGTGCTTTTTCTTTCAAATACAAATGAAATCAGTTATAATTACTTTCATGCAGCCTGTCTGCAGTGGCAAGGCTGTATTGGCACTTTTAAATGAATTTTGCCTTGAATTTTTAGATTTATCTGAATATAAAATTCAAAGCATAGCTCTGAGTATGTGAGATCAAATAAATCAAAAGCCAAAAGACTTCATGAATCCCCGCAACATGAAATAACTGAGTTTTGTACAGATCTGCTTACTACCTAAAAATAGTTTAGTCTTATCTCTATACAGAATCTCCTGTGATAGCATAAGGAGTGATAAAAACCCAACAGATACCTGAGAAACTAAGTCAGTGGCTTGAAAAGAAAGCAAGGGAAAAAAAGATACTCACTGTGATGTGAACTTTGTCCCTCTTTCAAATGGCATTTAAGTGCAGTGGCTGTGGTATTTTCTGTAAATGGATTATCATGCAGACTCTGTATGTGTGCCATCTGTGAGTGTTGTATGCTCTATTCAGTATAGCAGACGAGACTTTTCTTCCTTTAAAAAGAGAGAATAAAAAGACTTATGGAGATATGGTAGAACAAGAACAACAAAAAAAAGTGAACGAGCAATGTTTATGGTACTAATTTTAATAATAGCTCTCTTCCATAGACAGTATTGAAGCTGTTGCTTCTTGAAATATCCTAAGTTCCCCGTGAATCCAATGCAGTTGCTATCAAAATCTTTAACTTTTTCTCTGCTAGGTAAGATATTGTTGTAAAGCTGTTGTTGTAAAGCTGTTGTTACTTACATAGAAACTGAAATAATGCTTGCAAACAGGTGAGACGTGATCACATGCCCGAAGGGGGTGCAGCCTGGATAGACCACATAGAGGAGAGAGGAAAGTAGGTTACGAAGGAAAAAAAGGGACGAGTTTGATAGCCAAGTTCTCATCTCCAAATTCAAGAAATGCTTCTCTTTCTTCAAGTCTATCTCTTTCATCCCTTTTATTAGTTCTCTGAATATATTTTAGTTGTCCCATTTAATTTTTATTTTCCATTTTGGCCCAGTTTGGCCAATTTTTAGACACTTGTTGAGCTTTAAACCAGCTGACTGTAGTCATGCTTAAAGTTAAGCCTGTGTGCATATTTGCAGGGTGAGAACCTTTTTTTCAGATATTCATCTTTTTAGTTTTTCTTTTACAGACAGTTTAACTGCTTTCTCGGTAATTGTGATAAGAAAAAATGTCTATTTTTTTCAGTATTGACCAATTCCCACTTCTGTTTTGACTTCTCTTTTCTCTTCTTTCTTCTACCTTCTAAAGCTTTTCATATGTATTTTTTTAGGATGTTTATTGTTACTCTGGACAGACTTTTTTTTTTTTTTTTAAATTATGAATAAAATGTCCCAAAGCATATTCCAAGTGAGGCATAAGCACTTTTTATTTAATATTGTTCTCTGTTGTGTTTTCAATCTTTTCTACTTCTTTAACACCAGGGAATTTTTAGTGCTCTGCTAGACTTTCAAGTAATCAATGGCTTTATTAACTAGTCTGCAGTGACAGGAAAATCTTTGCCAGTCAACAAGCAGACTGTACTTTTAGCTCTTTCTTACAAAATTCTGTACACTACAACTGGACCTTACTTCCAGAGTTACTGATAACCACAAAATGAGCAATCCTACATTCATTATCAGCCAGTCTGGAAATTCATATATAAATCATCTCAGGACTTAGGTCTTTACTTGCATTGCAACTAATGAGATGAAAGATATTTCAAGGACTCTAAATAGCTTTTAAAAGGTTCAAAAATACTTATTGGAGGGAGGGTATATACAGCTGTATAATCCACTGGGAAACATACAAAACAGATTTTCATCCTTAGTTACATTGTCATCTCAAATTTGCATGTGAAGTGAGGCATTTTAATGCTTGCCTTATGTTTTAAACCACGAGAAGTTAAAGCCACAAAGCAATATGATATGTGGACAAAGTCTTCAGACAGTTTTCTGTTTTCCTGTTTATATTGAAAACTAGCCAAAGACATTTCCTGTGGAAAAGCAATAATCATAATTTAGGATTTATGGTTTTATGACCAGCTGAAAAATTTTGTTAATGTAGACAGACTGCTAATTGTCCAGTGTTTTAGGCCTTGATCCTTATTGCTACGGTAGTCCTTTTACTGTAACATTAAATCAATTCATTTTTCTTCATGCAATTATAATTCTTTTAGACCACTATAGGTCTTCAAAGTACTGTTCAGATAACTGTATTTTTTGTTTATAACTAAAGAATTCCTGACTGGTTTTAAATGCAAAAGGCAGCACTAATGAAATGTTGAGGGTACATCACAAAACACTACTCACTGATACAGGGTGGAGAGGTAAGCAGAGAAAGCTCAGGCAAAGGGTAGGGCCTCCCTGAGCATGGCAGCTTGTCCCATGGCACTGGAGCCTGCAAATCTTGGAATGACATGGGACGCAACACTACTACACATATATCACTGCTGTTCAGTGGTGCTAAATGGAGTACTCCCATGCTATTTTTTTTCTTTTTTTTTTCTTTTTTTTTCTTTTTTTTTTTTCTTTTTTTCTTTTTGTAGTTGTTGATGTGCTCTTAGAAATGAAACTTAACGGGAAAAGGAAGATTTACTGTAAAATGGAAATCTGTTTTCCCAACAGTTATGCTTGACATAATTCAAATTCTAGTGAGATATCACCTGTTCTCAGTTATCGTCTTATAGTTATGCATCTTGGAAAGAGGTGGCTCAGTATACAATATTTTTGCGTTATAACTTCTCTGAAAATCTTCATAAATCCAACTCTACTTCTACCTGTAAATTTAAGGAGGTGGAGGACAAATGGGTGGTCAATCTAGCACAGTCAGATGAAAGAGTAGGAACGGTACTTTCTTATTTCTATAAGAAAATAGAAACATCCTGACTTGACCAGCCAGCAATGGGGTGAATGTTTCAAATATTTTTTTTCTTTTCCTTTTTTTTTTCCCCCTTCATTTCTGGAGGCAGAAAAGAGGCAAATGAATTCTGCAAGGGGTGAATACTGAGTCGCTCTATTGCCTTTGCTCAAAATTGCTTTGCAAGTGGGTACTTTAAGTATATAATCTTTTACTAAAGGGATTAACTAGCATAACTATTTTATGATTGCCTAATGCTGCAAACTATCTGAAAGTAAAAATATGAAGCAATGGGACATATGGAAAAAGCATTCAGACAATTTTAACTAGCACTAGCTAGGATTAACTCCTATACCACATGGTTAACCTCTGGGATGGTAAAGAGGGCTTAATGAAGGCAAACAAATATTAGCAGGAAAAAGTATTTTTGTCTGACTTTATAGGTGGAGAACTAAAACAGTGGAAAATGACCATCACATCCTCCTGAAAGAATGCTAAAAGCCTTTCTCAGGAAATGTGGTGATTGGACAAAGGGTATTAATTTTAAAGTAAAAAAGGTTAGATTTAGATTAGACATTAGGAAGAAATTCTTTACTATGAAAGTGGTGAGGCACTGGCACAGGTTGCCCAGAGAAGCTGTGGGTGCTCCATCCCTGGAAGTGTTTAAGGTCAGATTGGATGGGGCTTTGGCAACCTGGTCATCTAGTGAAAGATGCCAACACCATGGCAGGGGGGATGGACTAGGTTGTCTTTAAAGTTCCCTTCCAACCAAAACCATTCTATGCTGTTTTGCAGATGTGTGCAGTAGATGTTTGAACCGTGTAACTGATAGAGAAACAGTACTAAGGATTACCTTGAAGCTTGCAGCCACTAATCTACAAACCTGATCAGACAATTTTGTCAAGATCGTGCAAAACAAATGTAGAAAACCCAGGAAATGATTTCCACTGTCTTGAGTCTCAAGGTGGCCAGCATAAGACATTGTTTTTCCATTTCTGAGACTTTTCTGATAAAAGGGAAAGATGATAATTCTTTTTTTTTTTCTTCTTTTTTTTTTTTCCCTGTCTTTATGAAATTGAGCTAATTCTTAGTCAAGGGCACTTATATGCCAGAAGTAGATATTATTTTCGGAATAAGTATGTGTTTTAAAAGGAAATGAGGAGCAGCCATGCCAAAATACCTTGAGCAAAACAAGCGGTTTAAACTATGGTGCTGAGCAACTTACTGATTTATTGCTAAGAGGAGCAAGGGAGAGCCTGGAAAAACCTATTAGTAAAACAACCACTTTGCTAGCTTGGGGAAACAAATTAACTTAAAGATGATGCTATATTGGATATTGAAAGTGAATGTAATATGCAAATACTAGTTATTTAAGTCCTCAGAGCCCTTTCTAAATGGTATAATAAATACCATTAGGTACTATGTTATCACAACTTCTGATTCTAAGCTCTTATATGTCAGAGTGAGATAGCTTATTTTCTAGTAGAAATGTATTAGTGCCTATGAACCTGTGCTGGATAGTAGCAACACCTTTCCAGTTCTGCAGTAGTTAATAAAATAATAAGTTTGGATGTTGATTTGAAATTAATCACAGGAAGATTGCACTGCTTAATTACATTCTTGTGAGGATGTAGATACACCAGGATAAAGGTGCTATCTTAGCGTATCTATTCCCCCGCAGGGAAGGAGAACACACTGTTCTCCAGTACACACACACACAGATGTAGTGCAGCTGTGCCCACACTAAGGAAGGCAGTAGCATAAATGTTTCAGTAGGAAATGACATTCCTAGTAGAAATAGTACTGGTACAACCACTGCATGTATACCATACCCTGTGGACAGCAGCTTATTCCTCATTCCAGTGATAATAGCATTAATAACAGTGGAGTACTTTGGAACTAACCTGGAATATGAATATCATTTTGAAGAACATGCACCTCACGGTCTGAAGATAATCTGCAACAAGATGATCAGGACAAATGGACATGTTAACAGGGACGTAAGCAATTGCAGTGGATAAAAATGGATATATATCTTCCCTGTTCGTGATCATTATGTCAGTCAGAGATATACTAACTTACAGTATCAATGAGATATTTCTAAAATTATCAATCTTTACCATGAATCTAAGTGTTCTGCTGGATCCATAATATATTTTTTTTTTTAATCTTTAATTTTATTTATTTTGAAGTCATATTTGTTAAGGCTTTGATGCTTTTATTCTCATTCTGAAACTCCACATAAAAGGTATGCAGGATATTTACCCCATTTTAGAGATGAGGAAGAGAATCAGAGCGGTACCTTCCAACATGCTTTTGCTATTTTATATATTTTAATTCAAGTTATCCCTTATACTTTTCCTTTCCAAAGAAAACAATCCCAGTCTTTTCAGTCTTTCTTCAGAGAAGTTGCTTTTGTATTTGTGTGTCCTTAACCATTACTATTATTCTTCAAATCCACTTTTATTCTACTATGCTCAGTCTTTTTGGATGGTACTGAGTAAAGTTCTTCTGATGAGTCTGCAACTCTGAAATGGTTACTGATACTGTGACTTTGCCTGCAATGTTTTCTGTTCTGTTCTGTTCATCTGAGAACTCACCTTTCTGAAATATGATTTCCTATTAAATGGGCGTCTCTCATGGACTAGCAACTGAGTCAACCATTTCCTGAACTGATCCTGTTAATTTAAAACAAAAAGTGCAAAAGTAATTCACCTTCCCCCTCCAATTGCCAAGAGTGTCTATATCCCCGGAAATCACTATGCTGAGAAGACTCCTTGAACTTGAAAAGATAGCAGATAGGCTGGTTATGGCAATTGCCTATCATCCTTTGTGATACAGCAGCCAGAGTCCGTACTTAACACTAATAGCAATGAAGAAAGTACAAGCGATCTAACACTCATTCCAGTTAATTACACAGCTGCTGGAGGTGAAATGCTCCACTGAGGTCAAAAAAGACCCTGTTGGTGCACACACTGATCTCACAAAGGTGTTTGGGATTGAGTGGCTGTAATTTCCTTGTTTTCTGAAGGATCCTCTCAGTTTTCACTGAGAGAAAGTAAATGCCTCACAAATTCTGTTTCTTGAGTCTCTTATATTTTGTTCTGTGAATAAGATCCTCAAAGAATAAATACTTGCAGAAATCTATCTCCAAATTCCCATTATTGTTTGAAAGATGACTCAGAATTTTTCCTGTTCATTTCCTCTGTGGTGCGTTTTGCTAAGAAGTGTGACATGGGTTAACATAGCTTAAATGCTGCAGTCTGGAATTATTCAAAATTAAGAACAAAGAATCCTTTTCTCTGGCTTAGGGTAGAGATAGAAAGCTTTAAATATTGAGCCAAACCTGAGTTTAATGACAACATTAGTGAACTGTTATCTATTCACGTTAGTTTTTTTTTTCTTTTTTTCTTTTTTTTCTGTTAACTATAAACTAAGCCGTAGCAATTATTACATTAGTTGCTTACCTTTCAGGTAAGTACATTTATCTTAGATGGAAATTCATGGTAGCTAATCTTAAAGATTTCAAGTACATCACTGGAATTTAGGTCACATCTTGAAAGAAAAATGAGTGTTAAACAAGAAGAGGAAATGACCCTTGCTCAGTAGCTTCTTCATCTGAAATTTCTAAAACTATGGAGGTTGTCTCCAGATGAGATACAATGAAAAGGTGATAAGTTCCTGGAAAAAAACACAATCAAACAACAGCAACAACAACAACAAAATCCACAACTGTTTCATAAGTGCTGTGGTAGAGCTGGAACTGAGAATTGACTGAAACTGAAAGCATATTGATAACAGAGAAGTCTGTAGCTCAGTTTTACTAAGGCAGGTCATGCTTACTACATATTGGATGGGATGTGGACACATCCTATGGGGCCCCTTCCCATCGCAGTGGAATTATCAACCTGCAAAGGCAGGACTGGGATTTAGAGAAATAAATCTGAACCAAAATTAGATGATTGTTCATGCTAAAAATTGCCAGTTTTTCAAGTCTGTAAGAGTAAGAGATAGGTAAATTGAGATGATATGACCTTGTAGCTTAGACAGAGCAAGACATATTGCAGCTGATGAGGTGTGAAGCACCTTACCTGGCCTCAACTGAGAGCAGAGATGACTCCACTTAGGCTTTTATTCTGCAGAGTGCATGGTGTACATATATTGAAAAACAGAGGAGTGTTGTTCTTAAAGGATGAATTAAAGGAGAACTAAAATAGAGAGTACTCGGGGTCTGGAGATTAGTAAAACAGATTTCAGTGGCGTCAGGAAATCTTAAAGATCTGGGAACATGGGCATTAGAGGTGGTGGGAAGACAGCTAAGGTAACTGTTGATCCCCTTCCAGTGACAGCTGCTGAATATACATGCTCTTTTCATGGGGTCTGATTGCTGGAAATGGGAAGAGTGAGTGAGCGAGTTCTTGAAGAAGTTAGGAATAAGACTGGGAGTCCTAAATTTAGTGCAGTCAAGCAACAGCCCAACTTCCCTAGGCTCCAAAGACAGTGGGAAAATTACATCAAAGCAAAACCAGGGGGAAGGGCTGTAGCAGATTAAGGGCAGCCCTTCATCAAACAGAAACAATTATGAAAGGGTTTGTGAGAAGGGTGTTTTTTTTTTTTTTCCCCAAATAATTTATGATCTGAGTGACCCAGGTTAGCAAAATCTGATTAAACTGCAAATCTGTCACTAGCATTTCTCCAGGACATCTCGTACCTTATTTTCATGTAATCTCCTGTGTGGTTACAACTGCAGATATAGCTAAGGAAAATTGTAGAATGTTAATTCGTATATGTGTTTAGACCTGTAAAAACATTTGCTTATAGCTGTTAGCTTTTTGGTTTGTTTAAATTTGTTTATTTTTTCCTCACTCTTTTCTTTTATTATCATTTCTACCAGAAGCGCTGCCTAGTTGTGTTTTTTTTTTTTTTTTTTCCAGATTCTTACTGCTTTACTGGGATCTTTTAAAGCTAATTGTTCTTATTTATTTATTTATTTATGCTGCTGTCATGGCAATAACATATTTTTTCCTGAAGTGAGGTGTGCATCAATGTATTTTTTTTTTCCCCTAACATTACTCCTTCTTTGGTAAATGGGTTATAAAAAAACTATAATTTTCGTTTCAGATGCCAGGAGCGAGTTGAAAAAGAAGGCTTTTTGCATACCCTGCTGCTCTGCCTGGGAGGTAAAAAGGGGTAATCTTTTTGCACACCACATGAAGCAGGTGATATTCTTTTGCTACCAGAAGGATCTGAAAACTTTGTGAAAATGGTGCTGTTTAATACTTTCCCATGGCAAAGGTTAGCTCCTACATGTGTGTGTTGGTTGAATAAAACATTTTCTTATTAAAGTGATATGCTTCAGAAGGATTTTGTAACTGATGAGAATGTAGGAAAAATACAGATTGCCACTGAATTTTTTAGTGACATGTCACAGCCCTAGCTGGCTGCTGCATATCACAAAATACAGAGAAGCATGCATAGTCTGTTCGAAGGTTGTTTATTTCAAAGGTGCAGACATTTAAAAGAGCTCTAAAGGGCATATTGTTATGCAGACTTTCAAGCATATTAAGTCTATTTGGAGAAATGTGATACAGATATATTGCTGGCAATGCACAAAGAGGTTATAGGCATGCTGTGTGCTAGACAATATGGAGTTTATAATATGGAAATAAAAATTGATTCCATGAATGCTTAATACTAATATATGCAGCCTTGCAGGACAGCTTTCTAAATTGAATTAAAAAATGCAGAATTTATTGCAACCATTTTGGACTTAGGGAAGCGACATGACCTTGTCATTTCTATACCCTCCTGATATGTATATGATAGGAAAAAGGAATTTCTCTTTCACTTCAGGAGCAGTTACTTATGGCTGTATTTCCTTCCTGACAAATAAAACTGAAATGGTAGAAGAAACCTTTTACCTGTGGGCACCTCATTCTTATTAATTCCTGCTATTTTTTGTCAGCATCAGAAAATATATTGTCAAAACTGTCACTAAAAATAAATTCAAGTGGAAGGTATTTAATTTCCCCCTGCCATACTGCTGACTTCATACATGTTCTCTGTCAATCAGAACAGGAGTCAAAATTCTCAATAAAGCAGAAGGAAACTTGCCACTTTTCTGATGTTAAAAATATATATATTTTTCCAAATTTTTTTTTTTTTAAATTATTATTTCAAGGTCTGGATTCCAAATGTCAGATATGGAAAATTAAATTGATTAGATCAATTAAAAAAATTCTCAACAACTGTAATTTCAAAAATATTCTTAGAAATTTTGAATCAGCATAGCTTTGACATAAAATATATTTATGTACTGATTAGGCACTTAAGTTTTATTTTCTCACAGACTTCACCAATTTTGCTGAAGTAAATCCTAGAGTAAGAGAATAATACATGTACTTCCCTGAAACAAATTAATGTGTGTGGTAAATGAAGGTGAAAGCTGCTCTTGAATCACAAAGAAGAAATGTGGTTGAGAGCTCAGTGAATAAGGTAGATACAAGAAGGAGAACAAGAGCCAAATGAGCTAGGAAAACAAAAGACAGCATGGGTATCACAAGGCTCTTCCAAGTGATTCAGAAGTTGAAAGCCTTAAAACCTGTATGCAGAGAAATATGAGAACAAGAAGACACTACTTGCTTATTTTATTGGATAACCTATTTGAATTACACTTTTTTTTTTTTTTAAAGCTAAAAAGAAAGCACCAACAACAAACCAATTGACCACCAACAAAAAATATGCCCAATAAAACCAGATACTGCCTATTTAGGAATTAGTGGAATAAAACAAGGGAAATCTTGCACTGACCATGAAAGTCACCATCTCAGCTCTGCTTCTTGAGATGTGATTTGGATTATGTCTGGTTTCTGGAATAGGACCAATCATGGGCTTGACATTAACATCATGGGGATGAGAGAAAGCTCCAGGGAGACCTCCTTGTGGCCTTTTCATACTTAAAGGGGTCTTATAAGAAAGATGGATAAGGACTATTTACCTAGGTAGACAATGATAGGACAAGGGGGAATGGTCTTAAACTAAAAGAGGATAAATTTAGACCAGACATTAGAAGGAAATTCTTCACTGAAAGGGTAGTGAAGCACTGGCAAAGGTTGCCCAGAGAAGCTGTGGATGCACCAACCCAGAGGTGTTCAAGGCCAGGCTGGATGGGGCCTTGGCCAACCTGATCTAGTGGGTGACATCCCTGCTTGTGGCAGGGGAGTTGGAGTTAGATGATCTTTAAGGTCTCTTCCAACCCCAGCCATTCTTTGATTCTATGATTCTAGGATTCTACAATTCTATGATTCTATGATTAAAGTGCTAACCCAGCTCAGGGACAATTTCTGACTTTCTGGAATGGCAATCACAGCATATCATAAGCAAGGTTTTATTGCTGTCAGAATCCACACTGGAAAAATAGATGCTTCATAGCATCTGCTGCTCCATAAAGAGAAGCAGAACGCAATTAAACATGCAGCATCTTGCACGCTATGTACAGTGTTAATCTAAGCAGGTAAATCAGCTCAGCATGGTTAACAGTGTAGAGGGCATACAGTATACACATAAATAATAAAAGCAAGAAGACATCCTTTTGCAGACAGTGAATAATAATCATCAAAATGGACTCTACAAGGACAGGTTACTGATGCAAAAAGAAAGCAACCATAAAGCACCTACATGCCCCAGAAAACCAAGAGAATGATTAGGGTGATTGTTCCTGCTTTCCTATTCCCAAACTTCCTAGGTATTAGTACTTCATAAAATAGTTCTTCAGCTATTTCCATATGATTAAATTTTTGGTTATCTCAGTGCAGCAGGATAATTGTATTCAGATCTGCATGAATTTCACATTGCTATCTCCTTTTAAATCTGTAATATATATAACCATTTGTTTTCCTTTTAAAACAACAGCAAATGGAATAAAACTGTTGTCATCTGCTCAGATTTGAATTGTATTGCTTGCTTTGGCAAGAGAAATTAAATTTTACTGAAAATTTAACAAATAATCAAAATGAAGCCACAATAGATTTTAATTTTTTTCCAGAGAGTTGAAAAAATCAACTACAACTTTGTGATACCATTTGTTTATAGAATTTATATGACAATGAAAAAACCTTGGAACTTGGAACTTTTCTGGAATAAGTTTTAAGCTTACAAAATGGTTATTTAATAAATTTTCTTAATAAATCTGCCAGGTCTGTTGACAAGGTTTCTGTTTTACTCAAGGGGGGAATAAGAAATCAGAAGGACAGGAACATTTCAAGGTATCAGTCCAAGGGCTACTGTTACTTCTGTGTAGTCCCAACAAAGCTAAAGCTGAGCTTCAGGTGTTCCCTTCATTTCTTCCCAGATATCTAGCCTAATGCCCTTTCTTATTTCCACTGTAGCAAAAGGAAAAACAGCAAAGAACTCATCATGCTGGCTTTAATTTTTAGAGAATTTCTTATAGATGAGGTACCAGATAAATCACATTCTGGACCTACAAGTTTGAGAGATGTCACATCATATTCACCCCTTCAGTTAAGGAGACACAGATGAGACATCAGCTCCTTTGGCATCATGCATTTCAGATCTGTATTCAATTAACACAGACAGGTATGTGCCTTCATTTCTACTTGACTGCAAATATGATCATAGAATCATAGAATGGTTTGGGTTGGAAGGAACCATAAAGATAATCTAATTCCAACCCTCTTGGCATGGGCAGGCATACCTCCCACTAGACCAGGTTGCTCAAAGCCCTATCCGACCTGTCCTTGAACACCTACAGGGATGGGGCATCCATAGGTTCTCTGGGCAACCCGTTCCAGTGCATCACCACCCTCACAGCAAAGAATTTCTTCTCAAAATCTAATCTAAATCTACTTTTTTTTTTTTTTTTTTTTTTTTTTTTTAGTTTAAAACCATGACTCCTTTTCCTATCACTACACTGACTACACCTATCCAGCTTTCCTCTAGGCCCCCTTTAGGTCCTGGAAGGCTGCTGTAAGAGCTCCTCAGAGCCTTCTCTTCTCCAGGCTGAACAACCTCAACTCCCTCAGCCTATCTTCATAGGAGAGGTGTTCCAGCCCCTTGATCATCCTCGTGGCCCTCCCGTGCACTTGTTCTAGTAGGTTCATGTCCTTCTTGTGCTGGGGGCCCCAGAACTGAACACAGCACTCCAGGTGAGGCCTTATGAGAACTGAGCAGAGGGGGACAATCACGTCCCTCATCCTGCTGTTTTTGATGAAGCCCAGGATACGGTTGGCTTTCTGGGCTGCAAGTGCACATTGCTGGTTCATGTGAAGCTTCTCGTCAACCAACACCCCCAGGTCCTTCTCCTCAGGGCTGCTCTCAATTCATTCTCCACCCAGCCTGTATTTGTGCTTGGGATTGCCCTGGCCCAGATGCAAGACCTTGCACTTGGTCTTGTTGAACTTCATGAACATCCTTTCCCTCCAGATGCGTTGACCACACTGCACAGCTTGGTGTCATCAGCAAACTTGCAGAGCGCTTACTTAGAAACTCAGATTAGATGAAGCCTCACACAAGTTGAGGTGCATTGTTACCCTTGGGTATACTCCATTATTTTGCAGAAAAGTCAGGCCAAAAGGATGCCCACAATTACCTGCAGGGTCTATTGCCTTAAGTAAAATCCCTTATTGTCACAGCTGGGCAAGCCATGTGGCAGTGTTTCCTTCCGGTTTGATATTGGATACAAAATCAAGAGAAAGAATCTTAAACGCATCTTAGAAATTCTCATCAATTTCCTGTCCAAAGATTGCTTACCAGGATTGCTTACCAGAAATTACACTTAGTAGGTGGTATTCTAGCTCCCTTCAGCTTTTGGGTGCTCTTTGTCTGCAGCTTCTTCAAAGGCAGCAACATTTACAATAACATGTTCAATTTTAACTTAATAATAAAAAAATATATGTTATGATGCTTTCCCAAATTTTCCATTTTCAAGTATTTTTTTATTATTTTCAGCAAAATTTACTGTGAGAACTGCTCTAGATTTTTTTTTAATTTTGTTTTGTTACATTTCTCTTCTTGCCTTTTTTGAGCATTGCTACTGTGCAAGATCCTACTTCCCTTCATTTACAGTCACAAAAATTTCAGTGGCCCCTTTATGACAATGTGTTTAGAAGACTGAAAATTGTTTAAAAAGTGAAATGTTAACATTTTAGGAAAATAAATTTTTGATTTATTGTCATGAAGATGAAAACTTCTGCTTGAACCATAAAACTCTGCAAAAATATGAAAAGCAAGCAATGATTTGCTTAAATTTTTTTGACCAGTTCTTCAATGTCAGATAGAATAGGAATCTCAGCAGAGACTGAGGTTTCCTGAAATATCTAATCCACATTTTTCCAAAGAATCTACTGCTGTAAGTGTATCCGTGGAGTAATTATTTTTTTTAAACCCATCCCCTTCTTTCAACCTCACAAGTTTCTTTGCATTATATGCTTACAATAATTATCTCTCAGTCCTCAGCCACAGACTGTTTCCACCCTCAGAAGTTCTTCTGACAGCATATTTGTACTGCTGCTATTGCACTGTCTTTAGCTATTTTAGGATTTTATATGACCACATATCACTGCTGTAGCTGAGCACATTTTCCATAACATGGTGGATGATAGTCTGTGATTCAAAAGAATTATTATGGCAGTGATAATTGATGTTTTATGGTCTAAACCATTGCCCTGATATGATTTTATTTATTTTTTTTTTTCTGGAGCAGTATGGTCACACATGTCAGGAATCTCTTTTATATATGACCAAAATGCATCATGTTAGAAAAAGTATCAGCTATTCATGGTTAACGCTAGAAGCACTGACATGTTTTCTGTTATGATGAATTTTCCCACTGTAGGGAAACAATATATAATATTATTTAAAGTCTATTATGGACAAGAATACGGTCTGCTAAAATAAGAATCAGCTGTAGATGCTGTACAAATGTAATCTCTTGATCTGTGCTCAGGTGCTCTACCAAGTGAAGCCAACTCCATCATAGGAGATGCAGAATTGCCTAACTTGATGTTTTTGGCTTCCACACATTTGTTTTGCCTCACAGATGAAAATTAGGTATTTCAGGTCTCTCAGATGATGTAAAATCCACTAACTGGAAGGATGAAAAGAACAATAATACTTACAATTGTAGCTTGAGGGTCGCATGTTTTTTGAATACCCCTATTGTTTTTCAGATAGGATTCAGCAAATTTTCAATAATATTTTATGCTCCACATTCATTATTATTCAAACTAAATAGCTTGTGGTCTGTGCATAATCTGGCAAATTAATCTTTGCATTATTGCAAGCAGTATGTACACATCTTGCAATATGGCATTCTTGTACTGCACAATAACCAGAGGGAGATATTTTTTCTTCCCTATATATTCCTGGAAATGAGGAAAGGAGACACTAAAGTAAATAATTTTCTGGCTGGTTTCACTCAAAAGCTCCTGTGGAATCTGCTGATAGCTTGAAAAGAACTTAATAAAAAGTTGGAAAAGGGGAGATTGAATAGGATAAGTAATAAGAACCAAGGTGAAGACAAGCCCTGAAAGATAAAGCTAGTGAAGTATACAGAGCTTCAACAGAATCCTTTGAATTAGTCTGCTCTTAAACCACTTCAGCTGAATGTGGGTCCTGGAGTGCAATTTGCAGTGATACCAAATTGATAGAAATTGTTTTTCTATAAAGCACCTTGGAGTGTTAGCTTTGATTAATCAGAAACAATTATCACAGCTAACAAAGCATAGCTACAAACACAGAGAAACCACAGTCACGGTGAAGTTCATAGCCTTCTTGCACCTAGACCTATGAAGTTCCACAGGAATGTAGTCTCACATACAGGACAATTTATTTTATATTATTGCTGCATGTATATATTTTTGAGCACCACTGTTATCAGGTGTCTGCTTCAAAACTAGAAGAGCTTAGTCACCCTTGGGGAATAACTTGGCTAACTTTTCCTAAACATCCAAGCAACAAGACGTAAAGGTTTCCTAGTGCACCTGGGCCAGTGCTAGGGCCCAAAGCCAATTTACAGATCTGGGGCAAGCCAGTGGAAATCTTAATTAAAAACAAATTATTCTCTTAGATGAGAGAGCGACTGGTATTCTGGGGACCAGGATTCTAGTGAACTATTTAATCATTTTTTCTTGTTTTCCCACTTTAAAATATTTCAGACTAAATATCACCTGGTGTGGAGGACTTTGTTGGATTCATAGTCTCTACAGAATTTACTTGCAGTAGACTCAATGGTTGATATCCCTGAGTGAGGGGGAAGTAACCCGCTTAACCACCTCAGGAACTGTGAACCTAAGTCCTGCCCCTCTGGATTAAGCTCAGAGATGCTTGCAAATAAACTGAACATGTTGATAGTCTGTATAAATACAGTGAGTTATGGGCTGTGGCAAGTCAAGGTTGAACAGGAAGCTTATTCAGCCAGCTCTGCAATGGGAGAAGGATTGGTGGTCAGATGAAAGCAACAAATCCTTATAGCTCTGTGGCCCAGATCATGAGTCAGACTCTACATTAGCTGTTTCAGGGCCAGAAGGATGACCTGAATTCTTATTGCCTCTGATCAAGGGAACAATTACATCACTTGAAATGCAGGCTGACAAAGTTCCCCTGGGCTGTGCTTGTGAGCACTCTCTGAATGTTCAAGACCAGCTGCTGAAATGCAAGATGTAATATATTCACTTTTTTTTTTTTTTAAAGGCCTTCCAAAACAAATAAAAGATTGTTTTCTTATGAAGACTATCACAGCAGCTCACCTTGAAGACCTATTTATTTCTTTTCCTAAGTGCTATTGGAAATAACCCCCAAATACTGGATGTTATGGTTTTTATTTTGCAGTGAGTAAATGGAGGTATAGGGACATTAATATATAGTCCAGAAAATACTTTTTGAGCTGCAGAACTAATCTCTGGTGTACATGTCTATCATGGTGCAACCCAGCATAGAATCACAGAATCATAGAATCAAAGAATCATAGAATCAAAGAACGGCTGGGGTTGGAAGGAACCTTAAAGATCATCTAGTTCCAACCTCCCTGCCATAGGCAGGGACATCTCCCTCTAGACCAGGTTACTCAAAACCCAGCCTGGCCTTGAATACCTCCAGGGATAGGGCATCCACAGCTTCTCTGGACAGCCTGTTCCAGTGCCTCACTACCCTTTCAGTGAAGAATTTTTTCCTAATGTCTAATCTAAATCTATTGTCTTTGAGTTAAAAATCATTCCCCCTTGTTCTATCATTATCTACCTGAGTAAAGAGTCCATCTCCATCTTTTTTATAAGACCTCTTTAAGTGTTGAAAGGCTGCAAGGAGGTCTCCCTGGAGCCTTCTCTTCCTCAGGCTGAACATCTGCAGCTCTCTCAGCCTTCCTCATAAGAGAGGTGTTCCAGCCCTCTGACCATCTTTGTGGTCCTCCTCTGGACTCGCTCTAACAGGTCCATGTGTTTCTTGGGCTATAGGCCCAAAACCTGGATGCAGTGCTCCAGGTGGTTCCTCATGAGGGCAAAGTAGAGTGGGACAATCATTTCTGTTGATCTGCTGGTCACACCTCTTTTGATGCAGCCCAGGATGCAGTTGGCCTTCTGGGCTTCAGTTGTGCACTGCTGGCTCAGGCCTAGCCTTTTGTCCACCAGAACCCCCAAGTCTCTCTCTGCAGGGCTACTCTCAATACGTTCTTCTCCCAGTCTGTACTCCTGCCTTGGATTGCCCTCACCCAGGCATCCTAGGCAAGGAGCCTGCATGCCCTGTGCTCATTATGTGGTGGCCTGAGCTCCTCCAAATGGTGACACAAATACAGCTGCTGTTTAGAGAAGATATTTATCCTGAGGAGTGAACCTTAAACTCTGACTCTGTTCATCAAAGAGAAATTGCAACCACAAAGTGAAGAAGCCCTGCTCAATGCTCAGCACCTGTTTAAAAACAGCCAGTAACTTGTGGTGATGCCACCACCTGCTTTTTGCATAGCAGAAATAAGGAATGGGGTTGCAGCGTACCTTCACCCTACTCTCAGCCTGAGGATGTCTTTTGCCTCCTCTGAAAACCTCCCCACCCAGCAAGACACAGACAAATGTGGTGAGGGAGGGCTTACTCCTCCTTCCACTCTGCTGCAGCCATCACACTGGAAAGACAATGTTAGTGAAAGATCATGGAAGCACAGGAAAGGGCCAGACCTGCATCCTACACAGACAACAGCAGGGATGAGAACCCAACAGTCGTCTTTGGCAAAGACAGCCCTCACCATCACCGTCTTCTTTTCTTTCTCCTTTACCTTCTCATTGCTGTGAAGCAAGGGAGTATTCTAAAACCTGTTTCTGCCTACTTGCAACACATCTTTGACATCACATTTCACAATCCTGGACTTTCTTCTTTTCAGTTTAATTTTTATTATTCATTTATTTATTTTCCCTGCACTGTGCATCACCTCTAAAATCAGGAGCCAGATGTAGATTAGGGACTGAAGACTTCTTGCCTGTGGTGCTTTTCTTCCTTCCAGCCATCAGCCAGCCATTCTGCACTGTCCTCTGTGGTGAAGGTTTCAAGAAGAAAGCCTCCTGCCTCCCAGCTCCACTGGAGCAAAAAATGAGGCAGGGCTGATGAGGCAAAATGTGCAGGATGTTTTTTTTTTTTAAATTTTATTTATTTTTTATATATTTGTGTGTGTGTGGTAGTAATGCTCTGAGGTTAATCTCTATTGTATTAGGAATTGTATGCACCTCTAACAGTGATGTCCAAGGAAATGTTGACTGTTGCAGTGAACTCTGTGCAAAATGAAATAGCATGAAGGAAGTGCTGAGCAAAAAGAAGCAGGTTTCATTTCTTACTGAAAAGCATTGCCATCTCTGGAGAAAATTGATTCCTTCAACAGTTGAATCTACAAAAATGCATTAGGAATACAGGAAAAAAATCTACTTTAAAAGCAAAAGCAGCAAATAGTAGTTATTTGGAGAGGTTTGCAATTTTCATTTTTCTTAAAAATGCAGTTGCAAATGAGTATATTTTTAAAATTGCAGAGAAGGCAAAATGAAGAAAGGTTTGAGATACAAAAATATTGGGATCTCTAGCTCATCCTGCTCCCATTAGTTATGGTTTAGCATGATGCATTATGTAAATACAGAAATGTGCCTTTTAAAACCTGAGTAAAGAACTGATCTGCAGATTAAGTAGAGCTATCTTAATAATGCACATGAAAAGGATGTCCTGTGTTGCAGGTTTAGATAGAGGGGAACAGGAGGAACTACTCTGGGTTTAATTTTTCAGTGCTTATTCCAAAAATAGATTTGTAGTTATAAATAAAGAAAAATGAAATTCAGAACTGATGTTGTGTAAAGTCTTTACTTTTAGTATGATTGTCCCTTATCTGCAGTTCTCTAAGGAACAGATAAAAATATTATGCATAATATTAATGACACATGACACACTTTTAAACATTTTTTACTGTCTTCTTCCTTTATACCTTAATTATACCATTAAGAAAGCTTTAGTATTTCTTTCTAGTAGAGAGACAAAACATCTGTATTTTCATTTTTAAAATATTACCTTTCATTCTATTTATCTTCTAAAAGAGAAATAATGAAGTACATTTATAATATGATGAGATAAGAAAATGCAGACAATATGAAAGGATATCAGAACACAGATATTTTTCCAGGTAGCTTATTCCACTTCAGAAAAAATACTTGCTGCTTTTGTATTGCTCTGTTTGTGATGTAGGATGTGAATTCGTTGGGATGGGATGCTGCTTGCAGTTCAAGCAGCTGGGATAGATGCTCTCATTTAATTTGATTTTATAAGTTTTGAAATTGTAGGCTGCTGACATAAACAGTTGATCAAATTAAAATGGCTTCTTGAACAATAAAGAAACAAAAGAAACAGCTTTATCTGCCTATTATTTTTTAAAACATTCATGTGCTGAAGGAAAAAAAGACACAAACAGAAAACAGAAAAAATATAGGAAAGGAAATACAGGTGGAGGCAGTTTTGAGAAGGGAATTTTCCTATACACATTTTTCTCAATTTATAGATAGAGTAGTTGAACCAGATCTTTAAAAATCTGGTGACACTGATTACAGAGTAAAAGTGGATAAGCACTTTATAGAATGTAATTTACTCTTTGAACATTAATTTTATGTTGAGGCAATATCCATGATCAGACTAAAAATAAATTACAAAATAAAATAAACTTTCTAACTAAAGGTTAGAATTACTGCATTTGGAGATAGATCTTTTATAGATTAATGACAAATCAGTAATTCCTGCTGCAGTATATGTGTTTCCTAGGTTTGAAAGAGGATCTTTGTTGCGTTTCACATCATAGCTTTTAAATATCCTAATTCTAATTTTAATCCAGAAAAAAAAAAAAAAAAAAAGGACTGGAAACCAAAATGATATTAATTCTCCAGGTTAAATCATTTTAGGAATGATACTGCACACAGAGGATCAAGGATTTATACAGTTTATATATCTTTTCATTTTCTGAGCCCCTTTAATTTTGTCCTCTGGGATACCAAGTTTTAGACAACGATCTCTAGTGTGTATTGCACATGTCAAAGCATGTGCAATTAAAGTTCTGCTTCATTCTACTTTATTTTTTTTTTTTTAGGAACTGTGGAGAATCTGAGTCCAACAAAAATACTGCAGTTGTAATTTCTTGTATTTCTTTCTAATGATATTTGTGAACATAAGGAGCATCAGTGCTGCAATTTTGAATGACAAGAGGACAATTTAACTTCAGTAGAAGTCAGTTTTCACTTTTCTTTATAATTTCTGAATCATTTTACTGTCTCTATACAAATTATCAAGGGAACATTTTTGTTGGGGTGACTCCAACAAATGGTGGAGTGGTTTTATGCTTACATTTCTTGATCACTACAGCTATTGTTTTAGCTCCTCTGCGGAGGCCAGATTTCACCCCAAAATGCAAGTTTACTTCCATGCCTCCAACTAGGGAAGCCTTTCATTCAGCAGAGAGAATCTCATTCTCATGTTTGTCCAGGTCTTCTGGGGTTCTAACTAGTGTCTGTCTGGAAAAAAATACTGTGAAAGGCCTTTATACTGCCTAATCTAGGCAATAAAAGTAGTTTAATGTGTATAATGTGAACTTTTCTGTAGGCTTATGACAGTTTTCCCCAGAATTTCTCTCTGCTGTTTATCTAAAAATCTCATTATTCAGCCCTTATTTAGTCAGCTCTCTGACTACATAAATCTTATATTTTGTCATTTTAATTCTGTCACATCCAAAAAAATCAAGTTGCTTGTAAAATTATTTAAGCAATTGGGGTTCATAACAGAAACAAAGGGAAAAGCATCTGGAAATGATTTGGGCCTTAACCCACCTTAAGGAAATATCTTGTGCAATTTAATATGAATTAAAATCTATGATTACATTGCAGCCAAACAGACCTCTGTAGGAGTGACTACACTTCTGGATTCTATTGAGTGTACAATGTAAAATTTACTGTAAATATCCTGAGTTATTCAGTTGAATTCAAAGTGACAGAGACATAGTTAAGACTGGTCTCAAAATTTGGAAATTGGACTAAAGGAGACAGCATTTTTCCATGCTGGAATTTTCAGGATGGGTTGCTCTGTCAGTTATAGGTTTATTTCAGTGTGTGTGCCATAAACAAGATTTTACAACAATAGAAAGATTTCAATAATTTCAGCTTTAGAATTTGGCATTTTTATCTCTTCAATTAATTGATCCAAAATTCTTCCTCTGCTTTTTGCTCTATGTATGTTCCTCTTCATGCAGGCTTCTGTGCTATATTTCAGAGGCTTGGAAGTTTAACAAAAATTTCTAAAATGAGTTTCCAATAACATGAAATTAGAAAGTGACTGAGGCAAATTTAAGTAATGATAATAAAATAATCCACTGATTATCCACTGTCAGGCATTGACAGCTGATGCATGTTCAGTATGGGGTGAGTACTGCCAGTTCCATCAGACTGTCTCCATAATGTCATCGCTCATAACTCTATACACTGTCATTTTGGTCTGAGATGGGAACAATGGCTTTGTCCTATGAAAAGCAGATATTCACTGGGCTTTGTGTCTTCAGTACAATGGGAGAAACTGGTCAAAATGAGGATGGTCTAAGTGAAAGCTGAAATAGATAGTCTAGCATTTTATTCTGCTAAGCCTCAAGATAAATAATGTTTGCCAGTCTGTGTGTGGTCACACTCTTGTTCTTGCTGCTAACAATCATACCTGTGGCACTAAACAATTTATATAGCCAGTAATATATCAACCCAGAGAACAAATATGAATGAGTGAACCCTCTGAAAGGCCCTTTGTCCACAAAATCAGCAGAGCGTAACACATCAAAATAAAGGTCAGCACAGTGCCAGTGTAAACATTGCTAGTTTTCTTTGATTGGTTTCAACTCAGAGTCCCATTTATCAGTGGTAGCCACTCAAATGATCTCTGTATTTTCAAACTGTTTCTAATTTGTTCTACTGCAGCCATTAAAAAGGCAGACAATTATTTCTCCCTCTTTTTGTTCATCATACCTTGCTTTCTCTAAAAACAGTGTCAAAATTTACACTTCAGAATTCCAGGAGACATAGATTACTACTTCTACTATTACTGCTCATTATTATTTTTGAATTTTGAAGTTACTGTCATATACACAATAACAGAGGTAATGAAAATAAAAGAGCATCCTAAAGACCACATCTCTCAGATAAAGTTTTCTTAACCCGAACCATTAAGGAAGACTAAATCTGGGAGGTTTGTAAAGGTTTTTTTTTTGCCATTTTACTGGCAGTCAGCTAAGGAAAATGGGACTGAACATCTACAATATGTGCTTTTAGCTTAAGGGCCAGTAAAACTGATTAAAAAGGCAAAAGTAGGAAATGTCATGATCTGAAAAAAAAAAAAAAGACAATAAAGATAAATAGATTTGGTAGGAAATCAGTCTCCTTTTTCTAGTTCAAAGAAAAAGGAAGCCACCTTTAGATGAAAATCTTTCCTGAGTGGATCAAAAGGCACAAAAAGCACATTGATGTTGTCCAATTTACTTGATTAAATATTCATAGTGGGGCTAAGGGTAAGATTCGCCTCTACTTTAATCAATAGCAACATTGTCATTGTTTGTGTTAGGTGTGCTTATGGCCCTCTTTGCCCGAATGAACACGATGTATATTTCTCAGGCTTCAAGCCCTTTGCAGAACTGTTTTCCATCCATTTGATGATTCAGTTGCCTACATGTTGTCATTTAGTGACATTTAAAATGTTGTGTCTTATCTGAGGCATCCAAACAGGGCGGGTACATATGACTTGGGGAGACGTGCCTCCCAGACTGACAACAGCCAGCCAGCTGTATTCTGCAAGGCATCTCAAAAGACACCAGGTAACTATATTTAGGCAAATGTTTCACCTCAGATTTGCTGATCACAGACTTTGAGCCTTTTTCCTCTGCTAAAGTGGCTTGCCATGATTTAAGTCACAAAGATTAGTGAGGAGTTAATTTTGTTCACAAAGAAATATACAAGGCATTGTACTTGGTGGTGATGGATCTATCTCCTTTTATCAACATTATTAGCTTTTCCAAAGTGAAAAGATTCTAAGTGTTATCAATCTCTTCCAGTGTTAATTGACAAGGTGTTTGAACCATCTTGCAGTGCAAAACTAGAAGGGGAGCACTTACTCTCTTGACATTTGCTCTCTAACCCAAATCCCCTTTTCTTTCTCTTGCAGGGCCTTTGTACCACTCATGCAGTTCTGTATGTATTTTGTCAATAGAGTGAGAGCTCTTCCTTTGAAGTCTGTCAAGGGTCCATGTCAGTAGTGATAAAGGACACATTCTTTGCTGCTGTAACTTGACATACGGCCCAATGAAATCACCTAATACATTAGCTCATTGCTTTTCCCCTTCAGTTAAATGAAACAGAAGAGGAAAGATGCTTTGGTTTTAGTGGGTAGCTGAAGCAGATAATATCCTTGAAAAGGAAACATTAAACTCCTGATTTTCTGTATTTGCTTTAACAGCTCAGATTGAAGGCAAGAGCAGGTTGGTAAGCATCACTTGCATAGTTTGGTAAGGTCAACAGTAAGGCCGAATATCTCTTGAAGTGCACAATGCAAACATGAAATCATTGATTACCTCAGACTTACTGTGAATCTTTCTTCCTACCTGAATTATAATGTGGCTTGACAGTTAAAGGCAGATTTGTTGTTAAGTCTGAAATGCATGGTTGACTAAATCTTAAATATAAAGATGGAACGTGTTTTCAAGCATGTATAAAAGAAAACCTCTGAATCTGTACTCTGTACTCTCAGATGCCTAATAAATGTCAGGAACTAGAAATAATATAGAAGGGTAGAGTGACTGACTTATGAGGAGTTGTTCAAGGATCTGAATGTTTATAACTTGGCCAGATAACTTAGCAGGAAAAGGTAACGGTCTCCAAACACTTTAACAGTACAACTATGAAGAAAGGCAAAGGATTATTTAGGCTGATGAAAAGGATATCAAAATATACATGCTAGAACAATAATTAATAGCAGCATTCTGACAGCATTTTCTACACAAAGGTTTTAAAAAAAAAACCTTTATAGTGAATTAAACCTTATGACATCAAAATGAAAAGTGTAAAGGAAATATAACACTCTTTGTAGCTGAGGAAGGCTTTAACAGTAAGAATCAATTCCAGAGTTATTCTAGACTTATTCAGGGTCATTTGACACATCTTTCAACAATCTGGGTAGAACTTAGGTTGTTTTTCTGTTTTAGTTTTAGTTTTTAAAAAGAGAGTCAGGCCTGAAGTAATGGAAAGAAATCATACAAAGAAATTCCAAAATAATATTTTCAAGATCTAAGACCTATTATTCTGAGCAATAATCTTTACTGGGAGGTAATAGGAGACTTATCGTTGGAGTCAATATTGGAGCTCTGGATGATATATTGCAGAAAGCAATCTTGTGCTGGCATTGGCAGTGACTGCATGATATAATGGTGTTTTTTTTTTTCTTTTTTTTTTTTCCCTATCTCAAATACCTATTATTTTAAATTAAACAAGAACTATCTCACAGGATTCATGCAATTTGCCTCATGAAAAGGGAAACTTTGAACAAGACTATAAATACACCTCTGAGTTTTTATGGAATCAAGTTGCCTTGATTTACTGCAGTGTCTCTGCAACCCTATGCAGTACTGCTTGTAATTCAAAGCTGTTCATTGTAATACATAATAAACATTTTACTTTTCCACCTTTGCTGTGTCTCAAATAGTTAATGAATATAAATCCGAGATGAATACTGTCAATTTTTAAAATATATATGCTATTTTTTTTCTAAATTTTGTATAACTTTTGTATCTCAATCTCAAGGCTATATGAGGAATTTTCCCACATGTCTGCATTGCTTTGTCTGCGTGAGTACTAAAGCTTAGTGCTCCTGCTTTTTCTGTTTAAAGGTTGTTGCTTGAAATAGCCAAAGAATTTGACTGTTTTTAAGAAACTAACATTTTGCACTCTCATCTGCTGATGAAACTCTAAGTGGCAGTTGCATTGTAGCTTGTATAATCTACAGGAATATAAACACATGCTTTAGATTGCATAACATTCGGCCACAGATGATTTGCTTCTTGATTTGAAAATATGACCAATTAACATAGGATATTGTTGATCACACTGTTCATTATTTCAATATTTTAGGGCATTTGAAAATGAAAAATCTTAGCTAATGGTGCTGTCAAATATCCCTGATGATCTCAGTAGGGTGATCTCAGTAGGGTGATGCATACTTTGATTCACATCATTCCACAATTCTCATCTGAGTTACATCTCTACAAATGCATTTACTTCAGGGGAGCTGTGCAGGAATAACCAAAGAAAAAAGATATGACTAATATTTTTCATGAAAAGGAATAAATGGTCAATGCTGCATGAAAGTGCCAAGTGGGCATTTGAATACTCTCTGCCTCATTGTTTAGCATTTATATGGAGATTGTGGATGTCATTCTGATCCTAGCTGACATTAGTTTTTGCTTTGCTAATAGTACAGCTCATTTCAATTTATTAGTTTCAAGAATGAAACTAATCTTTCCTTATTTGGAGAAATCATTTCATGATATACTTTTAAGTCTATCATTTGCGTGCTAGAACAGTTCTAGCTTCTAAACTGAGAAACTGTGTTTTATTTAAAAATCTGATATGGTATAGCTGTAATGAAGTCTCCTTTGACTGAGACGTCAGTCAATTTATACTTTAAGGATACAAAGCTTATTCTAAGTCTAATAAGGGACTAAGATTTCTTATATCAACATCTGTGATTACTATTTTACATAATCTCCTGTTACCTGGGAAACTCCATCCCATCCAGCTGCAGATATGCTTATTCACACTTCTTGGTTGGTCTGTAATAAATGTGCATGCTGAAGCATGAAATCTTTAATCCTTGGATGACATCAAGTAGAGATCTGTATTTTAAACTTGTGAAGTTACAGATATTAAAAAAGGTAGCAAACTGGGTTGATGGTGAGACACTATGTTCAAATGAGATAGAAACTTCTGAATGTAGCTAATTATTTTAGGGATAGCAATTTGTACTGTTGTTTTGGATATCAAGGCCAGATTGTCTAGGATAACTGTCAACATCGCTAGATACCACTATCAAGTACAGGGCATGACCAGACAAGCATAATGACCATATATTTACGTGTGTCCAGCACTTTTTATCCCCTTTTCTTTCCATTTCTTACATACATTCCTCCCCAAATTACCTAAATCTCTCCTCTTTTCTACTTTTGTTTCCTCCCCTAAATGTTCCAGTAGAAGTCCTGTGCAGTTTCAAGATACTCTTCTTGGGCATCCCATAATGTCACCCACCAGTAGGCAGCAATGTCCCTTAGTCTGGCATGAGAAGTAGAGAGAGTTCCTGATGATTTATGGTGATGGGTTTTGTGCCTGGGCACTGGGGCTGAGGATCTCCTGGGGAAGCCTGAGAGGGGTCTGGACAGGGTGTTCATTCCTCGGGAGTCCTTCCTTTGGGTTCCTGCCTGCCATTGTACCCCTATGCTCTTCTGGGCTTGTGGACATCAAAGGTCCTTTTGACTGTCTGGTGGCTCCTGTGATGGGCCTGACAATAGCTGGGGCAGGATATTATTTGGGCTCCCCACACCTCTGCCATTGTCTCTTTGTGCTCCTTTGTGATTGTGCAGATGAGCTTTTATCACTAAACACTGTCCCCTTCTATTAGTATACACATTAAGGTGATTTTGTTTAGTTACTTTGATGGCTAAAAGGAAGAATGAATCTAAGGGCAGTGTCCAGGAAAGAAGCCTAAGGTACATTTCTGTCTTCCTCTGTGACCTTGGATAATTGAATTGGTCTTCCAGGGTGATTCTGAGGATAAGCACATAAAAATCTGGATGATACACAAATATCAAAACAACGGAGTTCAAATAAGCTCTCAAGGACAACTATCACAAAATACTCTGATGATTGTTATTGATATTGTGGTAGCCTGCAGCATTTTTTTTTTGTATTTGTTAGTTTCTTTTTTTTTTTTTGTTTTGTATTTTTAGCTAACAGGATTTTCAGTTATGTCTCAGAAATAGTATATAGACTATTCCTAAGGAATTGTAGAGAAACACATTCAATATTTACAAAACTTTTATTTTTTTCTCATAGCATGCCTTACAATTATAAATGTTTTCTTTTTCTTACAAAGCACGAAGTTCTGCAAGCTAAAAGCATGCAACACAAAGAGCCAAGGGACCTGCAAGATACTATTAATTGAGGTGTATAACCTCACTGTTCTCTTGTCCATCTATTTCCTTAAATAACAGGCTTGCCTTAGTGGGAAATGAAAAAAGGTTCTGTGGCCAGCCCCAACAACACATCTTTTTCTGTAACTAAATTACTCAACATCAATCATTTAACAGCCTACTGTGGAATTCAACCTAGGTATAATTGTGGTTTCTCACTTGCTTTCTGTTAAAAAGGATTCCATTGTTCAGTTAATGCACTTGAGAAAACCATTGCACCCACTCTAAATAAAAATAAAACCTCCACTATTCAAATCTGTTATGGATCAGCATAGTCACTAGGCATAAAATGGCCATCCATAATGACTGATCCTTGTAGATGAATTACTCGGTACATATCCTAATGCTTTTGAAATGCAGTTTACCTAGGAAATGTGCAGAAGTATTTAATGTCAAATGATATTTTTCAACTGATTGTTTGCATTTGCTTATTTCTGCTCAAAGAAACAGCTGAATGGTATTAGTTTCAAAATGTTTTGTCCTCATGGAGTCTGTTCAAAACCTATATAATTTATTATTAAATATTTTTGGAAATTTCACAGAATCATAAAATCATTAAGGTTTGAAAAGACCTCCAAGATCATCTGGTCCAACCATCCCTCTACCACCAACATCACAACTAAACCATCTTCCGAAGTCCAACCTTAGTCCAACTTTTCCTTAAACACCCCCAAGGATGGTGATGCCACCACCTCCCCAGGCAACCTGTTTGAATGCCTGACTACTCTTTCTGAGAAGAAATGTCTCCTAATTTCTAACTTAAACCTCCCCTGGTGCAACTTGAGGCCATTCCCTCTAGTCCTATCAGTAGTTATCTGCGAGAAGAGGCTGAACCCAGCTCCCCACACCTTTCTTTCAGGCAGTTGTAGAGAGCAATAAGGTCTCCCCTGAGCCTCCTCTTCTCCAGACTAAACAACCCCAGTTCCCTCAGCCACTCCTCATTAAGACTTGTGTTCCAGGCCCTTCACCAGCTTCTTTGCCCTTCTCTGGACATGCTCCAGGGCCTCGATGTCTTTCTTGTACTGAGGGGCTCAAAACTGAGCATGATGAAGCTGTGAGAGTGCTCCGTTTCCTAGAAAAAAACTCATCATCCTCCAAGTTGCCTTTGCTCACCCACTGTCTTCTGTTCCTTTTCCCCCCTCTGACAGGGCCATTCTTAAACCAAGAAAAATGTTTGGCAAATACACCCTTGCATGACTGGGATGAGATGGGTTCCCTAATTCCACAAGCACAAAACTAAGCCTTTAGGCACAAGGCATATTTTCAGAAAAAGTTCAGAACTTGTCATCTTCCCCTGAGCACTTCTGTTTTCTCTGGCCACCTCAGGGGCACTAAGATCTACTACGTAACCTGTCCTGTCCTCACCTGCGTCACTGCTGCACTACTTCCTCTGGAAACATACTCCTTTTTGGGAGGCTAAATTACCTACTTATTCCCTTCTTTCTTCTTTGTTTTTATCTACATTTTCCTCTATTTTTTTTGTCATTCTTTTTTTCCTTTGACTTCTTACTTCCTATTTTCATTTGAAATACTTTTTCCATCTCTATTTCCTAAAATCATAGACAATAAATAATGTCATTAATAGCAACACACAATGAATTATCAATTATTTCTGTAGTTAACATCCCAGGTACCTTGGCAGGTAGTTTCATTATGAATGGTGGTATTGGACTTACAGTTTCAGGCACAAAAAGTATTCTTTGCTAACATTAAAGGCAATCTCCAGCCAAACATCCTATACCACTTTTTCAGCAGTAGAACTCTGAATATGCATTTCTTTATATATATATATATATGTATATATATATATATATAACTTCTTTGTTCTTTGTAGCTCACAGGTTTTAAGTCTTTTTGTTTAGACTGCTGTCAAGGACAGTGTAAAAACCCCTGCTGGATATGCTTGGGATCCATGTGTGCATTTGTTTGTTAAATAAAAGGTAAATAGCTTGTTTCTCATGAGCCTTTAAATAGCATATCATGACAAGAAATAAATTTGAATATGCAGTTGGTAAAGCACTTCAAGAAAAGTCCCATTATTACGTTCTGCATTGTTCAAGTCTCCATGCCATCCCATCCAGGCAAATACATATGATAACTGTTAATTATAACAGGAATGTTAATATTCCACTGTGAAGAGATACTTCTTGTTGCCAAAGTTACCATCAGTTGTAGTGAGCTTTAATAACAAATGGGAGAGTTTTTTTTTACCTGCTTCTGGTATAAAAGTACCAGCTAGCTATGGAAACAGGACAAAGATGTTCTATGTTCTGTGTGCCCCCCTCATTATATTTGACGTACCCATCCTAAAATACCAGTTCCTGAGCTAGACTGGCATCAGATTCACAGATAATAATTTTCTTATCTCTTAAGTGGACACAGCCTTTTCCGAGAACATCTTTAGGTACTGCTTGTAGAGTCTCATTTACATCTTTCTCTTTCTATGGGATAGAGAAGGGAATACAGGAAATCAGAAATAGGTAAATCTATTATCCTCTGCCTTAGTATCAGTTCACATTAATTACAAGGTTACATTTATAAGCTATTCTACTGAGACGTTTTATCACTTTGAAGCCAAATGAAACATTCCACACATTTTTTGAATCAGCTAAGATAAAAGGAGTATCTACTAACTCTGTCAGTATCC
This sequence comes from Anser brachyrhynchus, assembly GCF_964034855.1. NCBI lineage: Eukaryota > Metazoa > Chordata > Aves > Anseriformes > Anatidae > Anser > Anser brachyrhynchus. The sequence continues at coordinate 132,017,079 of NC_137695.1, forward strand.
AGCTCAGGACACTTCCATCTCAGCCAAAACTTTGAATGTTATCACTGAAAAGCTTATTCTTCTTTGGGTTACATCTTTTTAATTGATTTTACTGTATTTCACATCTGTGTTTTTCATTTCTTTTCAAGTTTCCTCATTTTCTATTCCTATTATCCTTTCAGTCAAGTCTCTTTGTATTCCCACATATAGTTCAGAGTTTTAAAGACACTTTTCTGCAGTTCTTTGCACTTTTATTAGTATATAGTCAAATGGTTCTGAGATCTGATTATTACTATTTCATACTGCTCATTGCCATGAGGCTAATTTTATTTCTCTCATGAACCTTCAAACAGTACATTCTACCCCTTTATATTTAGATCAGATGTTGAGGATTTATTATAAACAAGGATTAGTATCACCAAACATCCATTACAAAGTTTGTTTTTTAAAAGTTGTACTTGGACTTTAATATAGTATTTAACCTCAAATGCCGCAGCAGACCACATTCAAAACGGAGGTTATTGAGTATAACTCTGCTGAACTAATCAAGCTGAATCTGCTTATACTGGAGCTCATCCTATTCTGAAACTGAAATATGAACATGAAAATGTATCAGATAAAGCACTAGTGTCCTGTTAATGAAGCTTAATGGCAACTGTTCATCTAATGTTCTAGATAAACATCACACACATTGCCAAAAGCAAATCTAATTAGATATGTGAAGAATTCCTATAGCTCTGTTCTCACTTACTGAAATGTAATAAATGAGGGTAGATCTATGTCAATTTGCTATATTAGTTTTTAAGCTGTCTTCAGAATGCATCAGTCTGAAGTGAAAAATAAAAAACAAAAAGCTGAGGACATCCATGGAATATTAAATGCCACATTCTCTGTATCAGGTCATTACTGAGATCTTTATTAATGGCTGCATATTTGAATTGAGCCTTCTTATGTGTATTGTATGCATATTTAAATCTGAAAAACATGAAAAAGGAAATATATATACATAAGCTTTGTAGACATCATGCAGTCATTTGGTCATATCTGATTACCCCATACAATTAATTAGAACTAAATGCTGGCTCATATTCATCATTTATCAGAAGTTCATTTGAATAACAAAGAGGATAAAATACAGAACTGCATCAAGAAGCAGAATGGGCATTCAGTCTGGAAAATACAACTGCTCATTAGAGCCATGTTAGGTCATGGCTGCATGAAGGGTATTTAAAATGCAGAAGAATTTGAATGAGTAACAAAGTATTTTTGGAAGCTGATTTTATAAATCAAGATAATTGTTCTTCTAAATAAAAGAAATCAAAAGTTCCACAGACTTGTTTTATAATTTATGCTTCAGCCAATTTGAATTTACTTCTGGAAATAGCATGATCACCCTCCAAATAATTTTTAAAAAGCATGCATACAACAAACAGTGGCAGACTTGCAACAAGACATGGAAATGTGTGCATGGGGGTTGACTTAAAAATGAATAGGCTTACAAAACTGCTTCAAATATATCCTGGGCAAATTCAGCTCTTGAGGATGTCAAAAACTGAAGCACTGGCCAAAAATCAAGCAATTCTGTAGAATGGGCTAGGGACCAACAGTAAAATGCAAAGCTGTTCACAGAGAAAAACAAAACTTATGCTTTTGATGGAGGTACTGGTTTATGATGGCCTTCTATGCCTTTTCTATCTGAAAAAAAAAAAAAAAAGCCTTTCTGGCTGTAATTGCTGGGAATTTTGTGGAAGCAGGGAAAAGAAAACTTTAGCTGCAAATGTTGCATTCTTTGTGTTACAGCAGAGCTTTGTGTATGTAGCCGATAAGAAATAACTATAATTTCTATTTCCAATGTCAGTTATTTGATTGACAAATGATAAATACAGATTGGGAGTACTGGGATGGCTAAAATGAAAAAAAGTAAGAATACAGAGTCTATGGCAAAATCAGTCAATTCTAGATGGTGTCTGTCTGTCTATCTGCCCACCTGTGCATCTAATATCACCTCATCTCATCTCATCTCATCTCATCTCATCTCATCTCATCTCATCTCATCTCATCTCATCTCATCTCATCTCATCTCATCTCATCTCATCTCATCTCATGTATTTCACCAAAAGTTATCCCTAGCTGTCTCCTTGTCCAAACCAAATCAGAAGATTGGCAATTTATCTTCCCTTGCATAGTTTTAAGAAGTAAGAAACCATCCTATATTCTTGAAGATTGCCATTTCCACAGTGGCCCAGTGGCCCACGTTACCTTTTCATATTCTCCTAGGACAAATCTTTATATAAAATGGATTTTTCTTTCTCCTCTGACTGGCTAAAGTGGCCTCAGCTACCTTCTCCCCTCTGTCTAGTAGACAAAGCAGAGTACGGTTTCCTTCACCCCAGGTGGAATCACTACAACTTTTTGGAGATATTTTAAGATATTTTAAGAAGATATTTCTTGCCTTGAACTGCCTTGCATTGCAGGTCTACTGTTAATGCCAGTGCTTCTCCAGCACCTTTGTTTCATGTCAGTGGAATGTTTAATGCCTCAGAAAAATGCTTGTGAATTTTATGGTTTTTTTTTTTTTTACTATTTTTTTAACTATTTATTGTTATTACAATTATCTGAAAAACAGTAGTAAGGTATTTTAAATTTTATGCATTTAAAAAAGATTTATTTTCACTTTGTTAGATATGAGCATTCATCCCTCTTTGAATGCTCAAGCTGCACAACAGTGAAACTGTGAAGGGAGGCTATAAAACACACTCTCTGCCTTCTGCTAGAGAGTAAAAAGTAGTTTTCATTTGAGACATAGAACACTATTGCAATTATTTGATTTATTAGGTACTCTGTCTTAAACTTTTCTTCCATGGTAGCAAAAGCAAATGCGTTTATGTTTACTTGAGTATATAAATCTGATGTAATTACCTCAAATAAAATAATAACAGTAATTTGCACCAAATAATATTGCAAGTGTTAGTTGCTAATTTGATCTAATTTGATTTTAGTTAATAAATTAATGTTGTGTATGAGCCCTGGGATAAACAGTGTCTGAGTTTTTTTTTTTTTTTCCCCCTGTCAATCCACTTGTTTCATGAACATACACTAGCCCCCTTAGGCATCAGTAATTTAAAATTAAATGTTTTCCTTATTGGTACCCTGCTGACTTTCAGTTTCTGCTACCCCCAAGTGAAATGTCAAAATATAGCCAAGTCCCTGTAGATCAGTCTAGTGCCAAATAATCAGTGTAGAAATTTTATTCTAAAAATGTGTCTTTATTCAAGTCTTTGCATTCAAAGACATTTAACAAAGTACTGAAGAGACTTTTATATATTGCTGCAGGGATTATAATTACTTAATGTTTCTTTATAAAATGTCATTAGATGACCTTTTTTTTTCTTTAAGTTACTCAGAAAGAGTATCATTTGTAAAATAAAATAATGTTGTAGATCTGGAATGATCTATCCAATATTAATTTTTTACTGAAATTATAAATCACATATTACGAGGAACTAAGTGAAACAGTATATTGAAGTAGGTGAGCAATTTTATAGAGGAAATTAAGAGACATGGTATTATTGTGGGGAGATAAAATATTTTTTTATCAATGCTAGAATAGTCTTGCTAAAAGTTCTAAATTATAAATACCTTTTTTGCTCATAAAGTAAATTACGATCTTTTATGCTTAAAAATCTTAATTTTGAGTAAAAGACGATGAAAGCACCAAATATACTGGTGCTGATTCTCTGGTCTGTGAAGAACAAAAAAGGCAGAAAGAAAAATAAATCTCCATAGGTACATTTCATAGTTTTAGTAAATTCTTAAGTCAAATGCTTTTGAAACAACATAAGAAATTATACAGACAATCAGTAATTGGGAAATAAGTTGCATACTTTTTTTTTTTTTTTTAACAGCTAAATAACCCAGGAAGAAGTTCTATCTTCAATTTGCTTTATACAGTCATCTTAGTTAATATCAATGTGTCGGATAGCAAATGTCTCACTGCTTTTTGAAATGCTCCCTTTAAAATTAAACCCAGGGACCAGGTTTTCACCATGATACTCAGGTTTCTCCAAACATTTTGTCCTATGGAAGGTGTTCTCAAATTGCTGTTTGGAAATCCTACCCACATGAAGAAAAAAAGGAGTAGAAAGCACTTGAGACACTTGCCATGACTTCCACAAGTCTCACAGAGTGACTAGAACAGTTGGAGGTATATATATAAATTTCAGATTTTTCACTGTTAAGGATGTTAGTCCTATTGTGCAGAAAGAACTTGAGAATGGCACAGCTAGCCTGATGCATTTAGAATGTATCTAGGTTTCTGAGCATGAAGACACCAGAGGTATTGGTCTAAAGCACCGTGCCTTGATCTTAGTTTTTTTTGTTTGTTTGTTTGTTTTTTCCTCAGAAAGGTGTTTCTTTTCTTAGAACTATGTTTTTCATTATTTTTTTTCCAAGCATCTTGAAGCTTTACACATAAGGCCATCCTTTTAAGATCTTTACTTATCACTTAGACTGAGGAGTGAGAAAGAAAGGCTAATAAAAATAGCATCATAGAACAAAACTAAAACACTTATAAATAAATATCCTGTAAAGCACTTCTTGTGCCCACAGTGGTATTGAGTAGTAGAAAGGAATCTAAATCTAAAATTTTCAATGTTATCATTTCGTCTTCAAAACTTTTGATTATCAAATTTGAAGTAAAACTTATCCTAACGAGGATTATTTTTTAACATATAAACTAAGTTGGTATTTTAAAAAGTGTATAATAGCGTTTAACCTATTGACCCAAAAGCATTTAAATTTGACAAACCTGCCTCACACAATGGTGTAGTAAGTAAGTGTGGCTTAACCTATTCTACCCAAGAAAACTACATCATCAAGCAGTTGAATAAGTTGACAGTGGTTAGTAGCCAATCCATCATTACATAGAAAATAGAGCACAAAGCTACATCTATGCTCATTTCATTGGAACAGGTTGCCCAGGGAAGTGGTGGAATCACTGTCCCTGAGGGTGTTTAAGGAAAGGTTGGATGTGGTACTTAGGGACATGGTTTAGTGGGTAACATTGGTGGTAGGGGGACTTCTGGATGAAATGATCTTGGAGGTCTTTTCCAACCTTAATGATTCTATGATTCTATGATGCTGGCCAACAGGGCCAGATGTGGGCCTGAGCATTGAACTGACAGCTTTTTGTTTGTTCCAACATTAGTGGGATTGCTTGCATAACTTATTGAAGCCCTTGATAGCTAAAGCATTTCACTATTACATTACATTAATTTACTATGTTTTTGATATTACTATTATTTCCAGTCTTTGTCCTAAAGTATGCTTTCAGAAAAATTGTATCTACCTGGACTTTTCTAAGCCTCTACTTGCAGCCAATTAAGCTTTAAATAGGCTGTATATGCATTTCAGGTCTTGATACCTGTAAGATGCAATTCGTATCCATGCCTTACAGAAAGTGTATGTGAAGCTTAAAGAATAAAAAATTCAAAAAGCTGTATTCAGAAGGCAAAGATTAGCAAGTTACTGCATATTCATCATGGTTGGTGAAGTGTACTCTTGAGAGCTGATGTGTTATTTCAAGTGCTGAGTTAACTAAAAATGTGACTATATATCACACATTTATTCTAGTGATTGTGCTAAAGAAGAGAAGTAGTGAGGGTAGTTAAAATTCTACTATACCTCATAGAGAAGAAATAGCTTTTAACTCAGTCCCCACTACTTTATAAAAGCAAGGAGAATCTGTAAATTAGTCACAGAGTCTCTTGATGTTGCTAAAGCATATTATGAGTTTCAAAAAACAAAACAAAACTAAAAACTATTTTAAAAGATAAAATGTCATAATCTCTTGTTTATCCTGCTTTCATATCAATATAAAGAAAGGAAGTTAGTAGATAATTCAGAGACATCCACTGCTTAATTTAGAAACAAAGTTCCATAGTCATACCAAACAACTATTCTTGTGCAAAAATATTTATAAAAAAGGAAAGTCATATGTTTTGAACACTTTTTTTTTTTTTTTTAAGCAGATGTGACTTTCTTTTCAGGAATAAAACTGATGTTACATTTCTGAAAGTGTTATAAATATGTAATATTTTCCAGTAATCTAACTCTGCCTGTTTTGAAGCTGGATTCCTGAACCATTCTGACAAACCTTAAAGATGGCTGTCATCAATTTGGACTTAATACAGTAAAAAAAAAGTATCTTCTGTAATCATTATATTCTGAACTACCTGAACAACAGGCAGTACAGTACTTTTCCTGGCCCTTAGTACTTTTTCTGGCCCTTTCCAGGCCCCAGTCCTCACAACTGGTTACAGAGTCAGCTTATTTGATTTTCTTTCAGACCCACTACTACTAATTTTTTGCCCGCACATTTGGGCAGCTTTAGAAGAAATGGTTACCATTCTTGTTCAAGCTCCTTCATAGCCCAGATCTTTTATGTCTTATTTAAATGATATTTAACAAGAACCATTATGCAAAAAGATGGATTATGTCAATCCTTTGATTTTGGAATAAAAACGCCTATGCCATCAGTTTTTGCTGCACAGAAGCCTACAGTGTGCTGACAGCAAACCCATTGGATACTGCTTGGGCTTTGGGCAGAGTAGAGGCTTCTCTCCTTTCTGCATATGAATTGAAACAGATTTTATGTAGGGATTAGGTATAAATCTCTCCAGAATGTTGCTGCTATCAGATTGAACCTAGTGAGATGTGGGGCCTCTACTGTTTGATGACAGTAGTGTTACTAGGGGACGAGGTCTCTGGGTAACTGAGTAGGCTGCTCCTTATGCTTGGACATCAAAATTACACAGAATTCTTTTTTTAGGAGTCAAAATAGAGTTTGTACATCTTGTTCTAAGTGACATTCCCAAGGCTGTGACTAATGTGTGGTAATGAAAAGCTCAGTGAAATTTGGCTAATACCCTCTCCTTGGGCCCATTCATCTTCATGTTTCCAGCGTTAACGCAGCAGTAATCGCCTGAGGGATGATGTTTACAGTGATGCAAATATCTTAAAGATATTTTATCTCTTTTCATTCATATCAGTCCAAATGACTGAGAATGACTGACCCGCTTATGTTAAGATGGAAAGACTAGAGTCTTCTGAACTCATGCCATTATAAAGAGCACCATCTTCTAATAGCTCAATATCATGTATATATAGCTTCAGCAATCAATGCACTTGGTTCTGATAGGTTTCCATTAATAAACCCTAAATGTCTTCTCTTTCCATAGCTTTTCCTCTTCTCCCTCTTAATTCCTCTTTTTTTGCCCTCACCCCATAGACACATGCACGCACATTCCTAAGAAGATCACAGCATTTAGACTGAGACTACTTTATATTCATCTGGACCTGATTAGAGTCAACATTTTCAAAGGAGACAAACAGGGGGAAAAGTAGGCATTAAGAAACACACCACTGAATTGTGTAAAGTTTTAAACAGATGGGGAAATGTGCAGAAAACTGAAGCATGAAATGTAATGTTAAGTGGAAGGAAATATCTTGATTTTATTGTCAAATCCTCATGCTACTTAGCAGCAAAAAAAGAAAGAGGTCTAAAAATAAACTGTTGTAACAGGGCTACAGAAGATATATAGGAAAGAATGACTTGCATCAAGCTTGGTCCAGGAAAATAAATAAATAAATAAATTAAATAAGGCCATTAATGAAGATGGGGGCAGTCATCAGAAAGCATCTGACATTAATTTTTATGAAGCAGTTAAAATTCTGACTGCAGCTCCAGATTTGCATGTGAACTATGACCAATCATTCACTCTGAAAACAATATGAGATAAATTTACAATTTAGCTTGTGATCTGTATAGCTCAATACAAATGAATCAAACAATATGCAATAAATTTCATGGATTGTTAAGTTTTAGTTCTGGTGATGTAAATCACAGGTAGGATCATATTACAGTGGGAGATAGCATTGGTTTGATAAAACACTAAAATAGAAAGTCAGATCTTGTTCTGAATATCCAGGCTTCAGGAGAGTGAAAAAACACAATAGGTAGATGAAGAACCATGGAAGAAAAAAATTTATTGTCTTAAAGAAACTCCCAGAAACAGCAGCATTGAAACCACCTGTTTAACCCCCCTGAAGAGAGAGACTGCAAACTTAAGCACTGAGCTCCACTTGGAGACCAAAAATTCTGAAAGAAAGTCTGTGGAGTAACAGCGCACAAGTGTAGCCATCATGATTTCTTTCAAGCTCAACTTGTTCTGTCATAGGAACACAAAAATATTTTATTCTCTTTTCTTGAAGCAGTTATGGATTTTGATGTCATGACAATATTTGTTCTATATTTTGCTCACTATCAGGAGAAGGCCAGACAAGTCATAAAGCAAAATGGGTTTGTATTTCCAGTATACTCAACTAAGCTCTTGTGAAGATCCTTTTTTACTTATATTTATGTAAGATTCTGAAATAATGCAAATGTCACAGTAAATTTAGAGTTTAATTCAGATAATGATTCCATGGATATTGTCTGTGTGAATGTAATTGTGACTTCTCTTATAAGGCTTCAAAAGTAAGACTTTTGCAGCCACCCAGGCCTTGCAAAGAACGGTGTGGCTCATTGGAGATGAAGGTCTTTGTTAAACATCTTGACACAAAGGTGATGTTTTGTTCAACACCATTGACAACCTTGATGAGGGAATAGTGTCTGCCCTCAGCCAGTAAGCCGATGATACAAAGCTGGGAGGGAGGAGTGGCCAACACACTAGAAGGCTGTGCTGCCATTCAGCAAGACCTGGACAGGCTGGAGAGCTGGGCAGGAAGAAACCAAATGAGGTTTAACAAGAGCAAGTGTAGAGTCCTGCACCTGGGAAGGAACAACTGCGTGTATCAGTACAGGCTGGGGGATGACCTGCTGGAGAGGAGATCTGCGGAGAAGGACCTGGGGGTCCTGGTGGACAACAGGTTGACCATGAGCCAGCAGTGTGCCCTGATGGCCAAGAAGGCAAATGGGATGCTGGCATGCATTAAAAGGAGCGTAGCCAGCAGGTCAAGGGAGGTGATCCTCTCCCTCTACTCTGCCCTGGTCAGGCCTCACCTGGAGTACTGTGTCCAGTTCTGGGCTCCCAGGTACAAAAAAGACAGGGATCTCCTGGAAAGAGTCCAGCGGAGGGCCACAAAGATGATAAGGGGCCTGGAGCATATTCCCTATAAGGAAAGGCTGAGAGACCTGGGTCTGTTCAGCCTGGAGAAAAGAAGACTGAGAGGGGATCTTATCAATGTTTACAAATATCTTAAGTGTGGGAGACAGAGGGATTTGGCCAACCTCTTTTCAGTGTTTTGTGGGGACAGGACAAGGGGCAATGGCCACAAAAGGATCACAGGAAGTTCCGCACCAACGTGCGAAAGAACTTCTTCACAGTCAGTGTGATGGAGCACTGGAACAGGCTGCCCAGGGAGGTGGTGGAGTCTTCTTCTCTGGAGATATTCAAGACCCGTCTGGATGCCAACCTGGGCAACCTGCTCTAGGGAATCTGCTTTGGCAGGGGGGTTGGACCCAATGATCTTTTGAGGTCCCTTCCAAGCCCTACAGTTCTGTGATTCTGTGAATTTTTGGTCTTTTCCTGTTTATATCTGAAGAAGTAAACTTCACTGAAGGGAACTGGAGGACTAATCTCCCCATCAGCATAGCAAAAAACAAGCACAGCACTGAAAAAATGAGGGAAGAACTGAATCTTTCATATAAAGAGAGTCATTGCCCCAGTGACTCAAAATGGTAACTAATTTTCAAGCGGTTACCTAGATCAGTTCTGATTACACTGGCCTAACTGTTGTTAAGAATAAAGATCAAACATTTCAGGAAGAGAGGGAATAAAATAAATTTAAGGGATCAGAAACTAAGAAAACTTATTGGAGCAATGAAAGGAAAGAGGGGGGAAAAGACCATAAAAAGAAAATAAAAAGAAATGAGATGAAACATATATTTCGAGATTTATACTCAAGATCCTACCAAATGTGTCTCTTTCGTCACACAGCAATAAATCTACTGACCACTATCTTTGTATAAAAACAAATCAGCAGCTGTGCCTCTATGCCTATCATTAGAGAACTCTCTCTGATATTCTCAGAAACAAGTCATTTAGCCTGCCTTGAGCAAATGTCTCATTAATAATCTCACTTCTTTGTTTTTGTTGGTTGTTAAGTTCATGCGCGCATAAGGCTGCTGCTGCTGCAGATAATGTGCAGAGCCCTTAAAAACCAAGGCCTTTCAAACTGTTATAACATTTATTAATTCAGGAAAATGCTATAGATCTCTAAAATCTTCAACCAAGGTAATTCATCAGCTGCTTTTTTTTTTTTCCTTCCACATGTTAATTTACTTCTCATATTTTCTGTTTGAAATAAATTCTTTGCTGTCAAGACTTTTTTTTTTTTTCGCAGATGTTCTTCTCTGTTCTTTCTCCACCTAGTCCCTGCTTTCCTTCTTTGAACTGCACTCAGAAAATAAAACAACTGGAAGGTTGTAGCCAGCATTTAAAAATGTTTCATTATTTGTTGCATAACAAAATAGAATCAAAATGTTTTCTTTGCTTCAGAACTGCTCTATCTGATACAAAAGAAAATACCTCACTGAAGATATTATTAAGAAAAAAAAAAAAAAAGGAGAGGATAAAAACTACTCTTCTGAGAGAGTAATCTAACCTGCTAATCTGTAGGAGCATTCTGGGGAAGTACTTTCAGTCCCTCCTACAGACTCTGTCACATTTTCGCAGTTTGAATAAATTGTTAGATATTTGCTACTGCAGATTCTAGAATCCATCAATGAGGCAAATGGCCTAACAACCAGGCTGGAATCATTTATGCAGCCTGGCATAATGACAATTCAAGCCTTTTTTTACAAAGAGGAAATGTATAAGTGGGGACTGAAACTTCTGCCTCAGAATACCTAAATAGTTATTTATTAAGACATTTGTGCAAAAAGTAAAATATATAAGTTCTAATTCTGGTCCTCTGTCAAGCAGAGGCTTTGGACTTGGATTATCTTTTCTCTTTTTACTAGTGTTGATTTTCTGTTTGACAGCCTGTTACTTGTCTAGGACTGTACCTCCTGATATCCTTTTCATTTACACTGATGTAGTCTCTACAAAGGTGAAGTTGTGAGCTTGAATCTGCCCAGAAATGACAATTCAATGTCTCTGCTTTGTCTACATCCCTAATTGTGAGGCGATCATCCTCATCAAGTAATGGACCAATGTTTTATCTGGTTCTCCTTGTGTTAATATATTAAACAAAGGTCCTGAAATTGCCTGTTTCCATGCTCTTAAGAGGCGATACATAAAAACTGACCAGCAATGATGTCTTCAAAAGCAGTTTCCCAGAGAACCTTACTAACTAGTTCCCTGAGCAGCCTGGGGTCTGCTGTCCCCATATCCAGGGTTGAAGTTTTGGTGGCTGTTTTCTTCCTACCACCAAAATTTTTTTTCAACTATTTCATGGTCACTATGGCCGATTTAGCCCAAGTCTGTGTAACCAGCTTACTGCCGACACCTTTTAAGTTGTTGGTACCACATTTATTCTATGGTTTGACTTTAAATTTGGCCTTCAAAATATTTCTAACAATAAAATTATTCAACAAATTCAACCTAAATTCAAAAAGCTTTTACTTGTATAGAAGTCATTTTTGGTGACTTCCAGTGTTCAAAAACAAAACCAAAACATCAGATGCAGTGCTACGTGCTGCTCAGACAAAGTTATGAGACAAGCTGTTATGAGGCAAGGTAGAAAAGGGAAAGACAGGAGGAAGAAAGAAATTGTGGTAGATCAAACTAAATAAAACTTCATAGTACAGCTATAGCGAGCTCATGGCATTTGATACATTTTACCTGATTGTGTAGGTAGGTTCTTGAACATAACACAATTTTTATGAGCTCACATTCTTGGATAGATATCTTCTGCTCTGTTAGTGTTAGTTGAGCAGAACATAGTTAATTAATTTCTACCAGAACAAAATTGTCACTTAATTGTGTTTCTGGCAGACTGTAGGTGGGACTCCTCAGCAGCATGTCAGGGGAACCAGGAACACTAGGAAAAACCCATGCCCTCTCACATTGCCCAGAAAGAGCATTGACACTGTGATATTGACACTGTCAATATTTAGATTACTCAACTGTTGTTATACTATTTTGTTCAATTCATATTATAAATGAATGATTAATTTAATAATATATTATTCAATTATTACTAATAACGTTAATAATTCAATATATTTGGACTGTAAGTCCAAAAGTCCTGTAAAGGGACAGGACCACATAGGATTCCCTGTATTGTACCAGAACTCAGCAAATATTCTATGTAGATAGCTTTAGCAGCGGTTACTTTTAATGTTCAGACTATTTATCTGGCTTGGCACTTCCTCCTCTCCTCCGTTCCAAGTGGGAATTTTGCATAACAGTTTCAAAAATATCTGAGCTCTCTGAAGATTTAAATGTCAGTCCTACTGATTTAAATACAATTTCAGCTCCTAAATCACTTAACCAATTTTTGAAAAGCTGGTTTTTTTTTTTTTTTTGTCTCCATGTGTTTTTAAGTTATATTGTGCTACCAAAAGAAAGGGAAAATTAATGATGCTTTTAGTTTAAAATAAAATAAAAATAAATCCTGAAAATAACACCTGAGAATTTGAATGGCAGGGGTGGTTCTCATTATTTCAGCCATTCTCGCTATTTTGACTTTTCAATCGTCACGTTCATTAAATGCAGTTGGAGTATTAGACAAATAAAATTTGTGTTCTGGTTTTCTAATTTACCAGTTCACCAGTGCAGACTTCATAGACTTACTGCCTTCAAAGTAATGGAGTGGAATTCAATATATATTTTCTTTTAAAAGAAATATAAATAGCATGAAAACTGTATTTTGCCTGTGTTGAGGCTGAGGCTAAGATTTCAAAATCCTGAATGCTAAGATAGAGGGCACCAGTCTACGCAAAGTAATGTAGTCTCTTATTACCAATTCAGAAGAAATATACGGTGTGGCAAGACTCCTTCTGGATTTAGAACTATTTAAAGTGCCTTTAAAAAAGGGTATGAGAATATATAAGACTTAATAAACATCTACAGAGAAGCAAGAATGCACTCCTAAGCATTTAGTTCAGCAATATGTATTGATTCTATGCATGCTACATGATGAACAGATTCTATAGAAAGCTATAGGCACAGGATCTCTCACCCTGAACAAGTTCAGTGCACAGTGCACTGGAGAGTTTGGCAGCAGGTAAATCTTCCGGTACTGTGGTTCAAAACTTACTTCAGGATACTAGTAATAACATGAAACCAGGTAGCACCCTTACGATGAAGGTCTGTGTCTTCCTGGTGTTTGCTACTCTTTTTATTAGCTATATAGATTAGCTAAGCAGAAAGACAGATCAAGGGAGAGAAGAAATCAAGCAAAAAGGCAGAGAGACCTAGACAAGTGTAGAGTTGTGACAAGACAGCACAGTAAAACCAGAAAACCACCAGAGAGCACAAGCATTTGGATGATGAGACGTATTGAATTTGAAGAAAATCTTCAGTTCTGCTGAGTTGGTTTCTTTTCCATCTATACTCCCAGCCTAAAAACCAAACCAGATGAAACCAAATGAAACCAAACCAAACTAAATCTAACCAAACCAAACCTGATGGATGCTATTTCTCAGGTTTAGATTTCAGACCCAGACAACCTAGGAAAGATAGACAGTACAGAAGCACATACATGGTTCTGATTGGCCTGCCTCAAGTGAACAGAATCATAGAATCACAGAATGGTTTGGGTTGGAAGGGACCTTAAAAATCACCTAGTTCCAACACCCTGCCATGGGCAGGGACACCACCCTCTAGACCAGGTTGCTCAAAGCCCCATCCAACCCGGCCTTGAACACCTCCAGGGATGGGGAGTCCACAACTTCTCTGGGCAACCTGTTCCAGTGCCTCACTGTCTTCATAAGCAAAGAATTTCTTCAATATATCTAATTTAAATCTACAGTCTTTTAGTTTAAAGTCATTACCCCTTGTCCTCTAGCTATGGCCCCTGATAAAGATTCTCTCCCCATCTTTCTTGTAGGTCCCTTTTAAATACTGGGAGGCTTTTATAAGGTCTCTTTGGAGCCTTCTCTTCTCTAGACTGAACAATCCTAACTTTCTCAGCCTTTCTACATAGGAGAGGTGCTCCAGACCTCTGGTTATCTTTGTGACTCTCCGCTGAACCTGCTGTAACAGGCAACTCACTTTAACAGAAGTTTATTTGTGTCTCACAATTGTACAAAGCAACCATTCAGTGTTGCACAATGATCAGAATCTCCCAAAGGAAAATGAATTTAAGTTCTGTTCTCTGATGCTTTTCAGCAAGAAAGCTGCTGAGTGTACTTCTGAGGTTCTTAATCATCTGCAGTGTGGAAGTCCCTCAAGACCTTAGTAATAATCATAATTCGTTGTGAAGTTTTATTCTGCTTCAGTTGTATTTTGGGGTAAAGTGTAATTAAAAGATAGATGCAAGATCTAGACATTAGAATAAATAATTTGAGGGTGATGTTGAGGTGGGAATAAGGATATTTAAAAATGAACAATATCATCTGAAACAAACAGAAACTCCTCTTCAGTAATGGAGAAAACTGAGGTCTAATACATTGTGACATGATTTATTTAATGGAATCTCCATTGCTTGAGTGATTTCAAACCAGATTTAGCAGGAGAAACAATATTATGATATAGCACAAAGCTAGCAAGTGACAGACAATATTATGTGGATTTTTATGTCTTCATTTCTAAGGAGTATGCAATGAGTAAAAACCAGTGCCATTATTTTCAAAACACCATGGGAAAAACTAGAAAAAGTCCATATTCTCCTTTTCGTACTCCCATGAGAGTCCTAGTGGCATCAGCAGAAAAAATAAAGCAAGCATTACTTAATTCATCTGTTTAGAAACATACCGTAACTTTGGGAAATTATTCCATGTATTCAAGTGCCTACTAATTGCAGTCACAGTAGCTTCTTTCAGCAAATCAACATAATTTAGTACTAGGTATTGAAATTTTCACTATGACCTCACCTGTCACTCCATCCTCAAGAAATATTTGCTTTAGAAATCTTCAGGAACATGCTTTTTCTGCTTAATAAGGTCCATTTCAATGATGGTTGCAGAAGCAGAGGGTTAACAATAATATTGTGGTACCCTGCAGTTCACCGGTTTGGCTTTTCATCACCTGGTTCACCTACCCTAAGACCAAATTATTATCTTATAATAAAATGAAAAGCTGCTATTATTGCTTAATGTAAGTACACTTAAAATTATTATTGGTAGTGTGCTTGGTAAGGTTAAATAAGGAGGTCTTTGATGCTAACTTCAAAAATTACATCTCTGATTTAACTAGAATAAATGAGATGGTTGCTTCTCTCTAATTAAAGAAAAAAATGTATCTACAGTACTTGGCAATTTTCTGTCACTTAACACTATATTACAGCAGCATTTATTACATTCATTATATTATAATTGCAATTGCCTTACATTTACTGAGGGTCCTATCCTCTGAAACCTACATCTGGCTGAAGAAAATAATAATATTTGTTTGAAATCAAAAAGAAGCCTGTGTCCCAAACTGAAGGTAAAGTCCATGGATCTGCTAGATATTTCACCAGCACAGCCCATTGGTCCTTGTCTCTATGTACAGAATTATGGTGATACTGCGAGCAGCTACAAACACAGTCACTAACCGCACTCAGGGGCCCTGTTTGCAAGGACACAACTGCAGATGTGTTCTAAAACAAACAGTTCGTTTTGGTTTATCCCTGAATTTTGGGCTTTCACTGTAGCACTGTGTTACTTTTATCTTTTTATTTTTTTTATTTATTTATTTTTTCAGGCAGACAGTGATGAGCAGTAATGGGTGACCAGCAAAGAGAAAAGGAACTCCAGCTAGTTTTACTCTTGCAGAGAGCTAAAGCAGCATGGCACAGATGGGTGGCCAGCCGAGCTGAAAGTTTAAGAGAAAGGAGTTGAAGGAATATCTCAGTGAACAGTGAATAATGACTAAATGAGACATTTTCTCAGAAGGGTCTCACCTTTTGTGTGCGTGTGTGACAAATGTCATTTCTTTCTTCTTCTTTCCTGGCTCTCTCATTGGTATTCACGATTTTTCCATTTTGGCTCTAAACATTAGCACAATCATGCTTTGTTGGCATGAATACACCCTTAAAAATAGATTTAAAACTTAAAAGCCTGAATAATTACTCTAAGATTATTTTTTTTCTTAAATGGGCATCTGATTACACAACACAGAGTTCATATTGTATTAGATAGTTTCTTAAGTCAGTGGAGAGAAACAATTAAATACAATCTAACTATCACTGTGTAAATTGTGAATATTCACAATGTATAAAACAAGAGTTTTCATTTATTAGGTCTTCATGAAACACATGAAAATTTTGAAATACTTATTCCCCAAGACATACAGAAAGAAGATAATTACTATGAATTATTCAGTTCTTGTTTGCAGTAGGAAGGAAATGGTTACAAAGGGTGAAGTGACTACTTCTGTTTGTAGATCAAATACAGACAGAAGCAGTGAATACAAAATGCTGAATAAGAGCAATACAATTATACTTAGAGCAAATAATTCAGGAAAGAATTATTCTACTGTTCGAACAAAACATTGGGTCAGTTCATCTATGTAAGGTCATTACATTTTGTGAGTAATATACTTTCAAAACATTCAGAGCACAGCACAGAAGACATTTGTAGTCTCACAAATGTATCCGTACTTGTTATTGTTGTAATTTACCAGACAGATCCTGCTGTTTTGCTAAGATCTCTGCCTATGCCATTGAAATCAAAGGAAGCTTTGATTTTAATGGGAACAAGATCAAGGTTTAGCCACTCAACATGTCCTTGAGCCAAAACAAAACTTCCAAGGAGGTTAATGTTGAGAGCACTGTTTTGACTGCATAATGACGCCAACAGACAAGATAGGAAAAATCATTGGGCTGCACTGAAATTGGAAGTGTACGTGTCTATTTTAAACTGGTAATATTTCATCTAACCTACTGTGCTGAGCAGTCACAAAATGAACCTATGCAGCAGCTGAATCGCTGTCCATAAAGCAAAAGCAAGAAATGGAATGTTATTCTGTTTCTATAATACAGTTATTTCTATGTTACTGCAGCAATAGTAAAAAATTTACAGTACCCCAACACTGAGATGCTACATTGTTTAAATTGTTTACAGATGTATTATTCTAAAACAGCATTTTATTTATTTATTTATTTATTTATTTAATTTTGTGAGACAGTGAGATGCAGTCTTTACAAAATGAAATTATTCAGCAGGGTGACCAATTAGATTTATCCACCAGAACAGAGGCAAATATTGAGTAAAGCCACAGTTTTTCAAAAGATTAAAGTACTGGCAGCTAACCTTTAAATTAAATTCCCGAATAAGTGTATTTCCTGCATCCTCAGTAGCTGATGTTGGCTTGAGATAGCACAACATCCTTTAGGATCTGATTTTGGCAGGAAATTCTCCTTAAGGGGTATGATCCTACAAGCAGAAAAACTACAGGAACACATCTTGTTAAATTTCAGGAAAAATACTAATATTCTGCCAGAAGGTTTTAAAATATGGGGATCTCCTGAAGGTGTTTACAAAATACATATTTTTTTAAACGGTATTTTCTTAATTCTATTATTGCATAAGCAAAAATAATGAGAAAATTGTATTCCCATTTTAAAATAAGGTAGAGCTAAACATTTCCAGTTATATTCTGATTTTGGCAGTGACACTGGAATTTTTTATTTTTTATTTATTTTTATTTTTATTTTTATTTTTTTAACCTCAGTCTATATAAGAGAATCAGGAGAGGCTGTCTTCACAGAACAGTGAATGTGATTCTCTGCACTTCCACATTGCTTAGAACCCAAGGGAACATCTGAAACTAGTTTCTGATTCAAGACTAAATTTTAT
Organism: Anser brachyrhynchus; assembly: GCF_964034855.1. Classification (NCBI taxonomy): domain Eukaryota; kingdom Metazoa; phylum Chordata; class Aves; order Anseriformes; family Anatidae; genus Anser; species Anser brachyrhynchus. Next base: position 132,035,008 of record NC_137695.1, read on the forward strand.
GATTTAGTTTATCATTATAGTGAGACAAACAGTCCTATTCATTACAGTGAGTCAATCTATATATTTATTGGCCAGCTTATACTAAATAAATCAGCTTATACTAAATAAACGTAGTCATTTACAGGCATGGTTGCAAGAGTATATATTCCATATTTTTGCACTTCATTTGTGATATTTGTCTTTGTATGCTATATGGCAACCTTATTGGAAATATTCTCCTATATTGTTAGCTATTATTATTTATATGTTTTAATTTTATTCTACAGTTTCAAAGTTGCTTCTGTAATCCTGCTGAAATACTTCATCCACTAATAGTCAATTTTGCTTACTGAGAAAGATAATAAGAATAGATAGGAAGATATCAGAATTTAATAGTCTTTTCAAGACTTAATGATGCAAATCAGCCAATGCATCTGTGCATATTAATTCAAAGCAATCCTACAGTAATGAAATGGAAAACCTGTTTTTCTAAAACAATGGTAAATGCAATTAACAGAAAATTTTAAAGGAAATTATATTCTTAGTTATTTTATTAAACAATTCATAAAATGCTGCTAAGTTATTCAGTGGGTGTAAACATCTGGTGTTTATGCTTCTTCTGCAGTACCACAGATGACTAATTATTCTCCAGGTGTCATGGAAGAAAAAATGGTTAATCACCCAGTCAATTTCGCCTAATGTTCTGCAACTAAGAGCTGCTGTTTCCAGGTGTGTGTGTGTGTGTGTGTGCATGTGCGCATGTGTGTGTGTATGTATGCATACGTGCAGGTAAGAGTATTCTGGACCTCATTCCACTCCTCCTTGGGGAGGTCAAAGGTTTAGCAATGAATTTGCTCTGATACGGATCCAGACTAAACACTTTGTGGCACAGAGACGTGGGATGAAGGGACATATTTAAGTTCTTTACTAACACAGACCAGAGAGGAAGAAACAAATCTCTTCTTGTTGAATCTCTTCTGTAACTCACGATCCCATAAAACATGATGAAATGAAGACCTAGAATGAGGAAAAGATTTTGGAGAACTAGAAGATCTGACCTAATATTCATTTTGATAAGTAGAACCATTACTTCATTCTTGCCCTTTACTTAATATGGTCCTCACTCATGTTTGTGGGAAGGCAGTTATATATCAAAAGCTATGATTAGCTATTCTCAGGCTTTTTGTCAATATTTGATGTTTTTGCACAGTTCAGATGTTCCTTTGAATCTCCTGCAGATGTCTACCATTATGCTGTTTAATTTAACAGAGTGGGTGGATTCACAGAGCTACTGCACGGACAAATTAGGAAACGGATTTTCTCAGGCTGACCTCTAAAGGACAATTATTATTCTGAGGTGATGACTTCTTTTCTTCACCTGATGTTGTGACTTGGAAATCACTGCCCTTCATATCACTTACACAGATGGATGTTATGCATGGTTATTTTCAGATGAATTCTTGGAACTCTTTTCGGGTTTCACCCCTAAAAAATACTGCACAGCAACATTCAAAACACTGTAAAGAAAAATTAAGTTTCTCTAAAGCTCGAGGTTAATAAAGGATGTGGAAAAAATAGTGTGAAAAAAGTGGTAACTAGCCAGAGAGTGAAAAGAGATGGAGCAGGGTGAAGTGAAAAGATAGTTGTGGTGTAAGTTGGCTGGCATTGAGCTTCATCCCATTCAAGGCGAGGTTGTATGAGGCACTGGGCAACCTGATCTAGTGGGTGGCGTCCCTGCCCATGGCAGGGAGGTTGGAACTAGAAGGTCTTTAAGGTCCCTTCCAACCTAAGACATTCTATGATTCTATGATTCATCCCCAATAAATTAATATTACCATTGCTCCTCAGCTGCTTCCTATTGGTTGTGCCTCTCTTGTTCCCTCATCTTTGCAGTCCCTTTTGCTCAGAAGATGTGCAACAACATGTTCATTTAATGCCTCTTCCCTTGAAAATACCTGAATTCAGATCATGTTTGCAAGGTAATCAAATGTGTGAACACAGCAACTTCAGACACGCAAACTAGGTTAAATTTATCTATTCTGGATGACAAGGACAATGATGCTGAAGAATCTCTCCTGTTTTTTCTCTTGAAACTAATATCTGGAATCTGTGGCTTCCTATTTTTCATACTGAAGTTAACTTGATTCAGGCTGGCTCAGTTTGGTTTAAGTGCAACAGTCATTCTCCCCAGTTACAGAACATAGATATATGAATATATATGCATGAATATATATGAAAATCTCCTGGATTATACCAGGAACAACATGCAAGGCCCAAAATACTCAAAATAAGCCATTTCCAGAAGAGTTTAAGAACTATTATATCTAAATTTACTCCTTTGGACTTCATCAGTTTTCATTTTTTTTCCCTTTCATATTTTGTGCAATCTCTGTTTGTTACCACATCAAGCTTTTTGTTCTCTATATAGGATAAAACTCTTCAAGCCATTGTTTTCACATCATGTGTGTTTGCTTTTGTTTTTACATTGATTCTTTTATTTATTTATTTTTATTATTTTCCTTCTAAACATTTCTGCCAAAAGTATTTCTTGGCATCAACTTTGCCTGCAAAGGAAATACACAATCTGGATTCCTTACAGATAATTAGTAGATCAAATTGTAGTGACAGGTGGGGGAGGAGGGAGGTAGCCACAGGAGAAGAGTGAGAGGTAACAGATCAACTAGGGACAGCTCATCACAGCTTTAACGGAGCAGGAATTGTGAGCAGCTCATTACTGAGCACGCCCCATGGGTGGCATTTCTGCACCCCTTCAGGAAGGTCATTTCCATATCTGTTTTTCGATATTGTGTTAACTGCAGTGTTCTAAATGCATTTTTTTACTCACAGATGGACAGTTATTGCTGTGGGGTGATTATTTAAAACACATTTTTTTTGGGAAAACTTTTGATCCAGTCTTTTTTTTTTTTTTTGGATCAGTTTTGTGGTTAAATCATGGACAAATTATGTGAACTTAAAGAAACTAATACACTTGTTCAACTAGACATATCTTAGAGATGTCAGCAGAAAACTTTGCAACACAGTGTAATACAACAGGATTACTGACATCTTTCCACAGTTTATTTTGGCACAGACCCTGGGATGAGCAGAAGCACCCTGTTAGTCCTGGGCCTGGACTTGTGCTCATGGCCAGGCTCTTCCCACGCCTGTAACTAGTGCTAGCAGTGACCACCCTGTTAACTCTGCAGAGAATCAGAAACATGGGGGAGGCAGTTGTGAGAGTAGCTGTGCTGATTAAACAAGGCATCAGTAGCAGGCAGTCTCAGTGTGACCTGTACCAGATGTTGCTTTTAATACCATTCTTCTGCAATCACCACACCACACTATACTGACAACTCTGTGAGGCGGAGCTAGAGGGAACAGTAGGCTTGATACCCGAGCCATCTCCCTGCACTTGCATTGCCCAGAGCAGAGACCAGCCACAGGCTGCTTCCAAAACTACTATAGCACATGAAGGCTGAACCATTTTGGAAATATCCCTACAGCTGATATGTGCATCTGACTTTGGCCTTGGTACAACACTGCAAGAGCATACAAGCTACATGGGGAATCCAACTATACATCAGCAGCCTACAAGGTAAGATAGGCAGATCTTGGTGTCCTAGACAGAGACAAGCAACCATGGTCCTTAAACCACACCGTCATCTTGCAGTGAGCATCTAATTCAAACATCACTACTACATCTCCTCAGAAATAAAGTTAAGATGTGATATTTGGCTGCCCTGTATAGTAGAAATGCTGAATACAGTCCCCTATTTAAATAGGACAAGGCAGAAATCAAGCTTTCAAAGGATTTCAATGAAAATATAGTCTATTAGCAAACCTGGACCTAACGATTCTCACAGTCTGACATTAATAGTGTTAGTATGTTGAAATTCAAGACATATTATGATATTGCCCTTCTCCTTTTTCTCCCTCAAAAAATGCTTTAATGGCCTTTAAAACCAGCATAATCAAGCCATGATTCTATTGTCAACAGTCTGGAATAAATCTTGCTCTCTGGCATTTACTTATTAGGTAACATAATCACGTTTCTTTCAACCGTGCTGTGAACACAGAATAAATGGCTTGTGATGTTTAGCACTCTTGGTTAAAATCCCATTTTTATGGTTCAAGAAAAGTGCTATGACCCATGCACTGCAACTACTGATTTATCTGCACGGCAGCTTGGGTACCAAAACAGTTTTAAAATACTTCTGAAAACATAAAATGTGCTGAAAACAAACAACAGTAAAATCACACTGTTTCTGGCAAATGCAAAAATTCAGAGAAATTCCTTAGCAAAAACTGAATGCAAGTCAAACAATTGTCATCTCTGTCATCAGAGGGACAGAGGCACCCATCTGCAGACCTGACCTACTGTGATGGTTTCACACTGACGGGCAACTGAATTCCACCACAACTACTCACTCACTCCCCCTCCTCAAAGGCAGAGGGGGGGAAGAAAGTATGATGGAAAGAAAAAGCTCACAGGCTGAGATAAGGATAATTTAATTAAAGGGAAAAGAAAGAGTAAAAAAAAAAAAAAAAAAGCATACAAAAAAGGCTGCATGGAAGCAAAGAGAGAGAAAAAGACACAATTATTCTCTACTTCCCATCAACAAGTGATATTTGTCTACGTCCTGGGAAGCAGGACCTCAGTACATGTAGCAGTTGTTCAGGAGGACAGATGTCTTCACAGTGAGAGCCCCTTCCATCTCCTTCTCCTTTCCCAGTTTTTATTGCTGAGTGTGACTCCATATGATAGGGAATATCCCTTTGGTTGGTTTAGGTCAGCTGCCCTGGCTAAGTCCCCTCCCCACCTCCCCCTGCTTTGGGGGTGGGGGGAGGAGGGGTTGCAGGGAGCCCTGTTGCTGTGCCTGCACTGCTCAGCAATAGACAAAAGATCGGTGTAATACCTGTGTTGATCTAGCTACAAATGCAGAGCAGAGCACTGTATGGTCTGCTGGGGGAGAAAGTTAGCTCCATCCCAGCCAGACTCAGTACACCTATCAACTAGTTAGGTTTGCTTCCTCCTCTGAACCCCTGCTGTTATTCCATGACGGCACAAACAATACTGCAAGGGGAAAACTGGACAGTATCAAAAGTGACTACAGAGCTCTGAGGGCAGTGGTCAAGGGCATGGGGGCCCAGGCACTCCTCTAAGTCCTGCTAGTGAGGGGAAGCTGTGAGAAGAAGGCCTGTAATAGGTCAGGTCAAAAACTGTCTGCAGAACTGGTGCTGGTGACAGGGTTTTGGGTTCTATGACCATAGGACCCTGTTTGCAGAATGGCATTGGCTTGGGAGATGCAGGACTCATCCCACTAAGGAGGCCAAAACTATTTTTGATAGTACGACAGCTGACCTTGTAAGGAGGTCTCTAAACTAGGGATGACCTTCTGTGAGGACAGTTGTGATAACCTTCAATCAATCTTTGCAATTGGAAGAGGTGCATGAGGACTGCAGGAAAGTAAATGTCACTCCTATATTCACGGCCAGGAAGGAGAACCCAGGGAACTACAACCCAGTCAGCCTCACTTTGATCTCTAAGAAGATGATAGAGCAATGAATCATGAAAACATTCTCAGGCACATGAAAGGCAAGAAAAGGGAGGATTCCCTCTTCACCAAGGGGAAGTCATGCTTGGCCAACTTAATAAACTTCTGCAATGAAATGGTTGACCTGGTAGTTTTGAGGAGAGCAGTGGGTATTGTCTAACTCAACAGTAATGCCTTTTACACTGTCTCCCATAAGATCATCATAGACAAGCTGTTGAAGCTGATGAATGAGCAGACAGTGTGTTGGATCAAAACCTGATTGAATAACTTAGCCCACGGGACAGTGATCAGAAGTACAAAGTCTAGTTGGAGTGCAATAACTAGTGATGTACCCCAGGAGTCAACAATGGGTACAATCTTGTTTAAATATTCATTAACGATCTGGATGATGCAGCAGAATGTGCTATCAGCAAGTTGCACAAAAATGGTGGGAGTAGTTGATACACCAAAGTATTGTGCTGCCATCCAGGGGGACCTGGAGAGACTGGAGAAATGGGCTAACAGGAACCTCATGAAGTTCATCAAGAGGAATTGCAAAGTCCTGCACCTGGGGAGGAAACACCCCATGCAAAAATGCATGATAGGGTTCACCCAGCTGGAAACAGCCTAGCAGAAAAGGAGCTAGGGGGTCCTGGCGGACACCAAGTTGAACATGAGTCAGCAATATGTCCTTGCCACAAAGAAGACTAATGGAATCCTGGGCTGCATTAAAGCAAAGTATTGCCAACAGGTTGAAGGAGGTGATCATTTCCTTCTGCCCAACACTGGTGAGGCCATATCTGGAGTACTGTGTCCAGTTTTGGGCTCCTCTGTACAGGAGAGACATGGGCATAATGGAGAGAGTCCAGTGAAGGACCATCAAGATAATGAAGGGTCTGGAGCACCTCTCCTATAAGGAAAGGATGAGAGAGCTGGGACTGTTCAGCCTGGAGAGGAGAAGGCTCATGGGGGATCTTCTCAAAGTATATCAATACCTAAAGGGAGGCTGGAAAGTGGACAGAGACAGGGGCAGGACAAGAGGCAATGGCCACAAACCAGAACACAAGAGATTCCCTCTGAACACCAGGAAGCACTTCTTTACCGTGAGGGTGACAGAGCACAAGCTGTCCAGAGGGACTGTGGAGTCTCCTTCCTTGGAGATCTTCAGAGGTCCCTTCCAACCTCAACCATTCTGTGAGTCTGTGACTCTGTGATCTTAAAGGCACCTTGTTTGAGAAGGAACTTGGAGCTGGAGGAACGAAATATCATATAGTAATATCAAAGAACAAATTCAGACACTCAAAGATCTGAAAATATCAAACATAATTACATATTTAAATAACTTTTCTCCTAAAAAAAAAAAAAAGTCTGAAAAGTTTCCCTAGAATGCTCACACTATGGAAAGGGCTAGGAATAGACTTGCACTCTTGTCTACATCATATAACTGGATCAACATTCATCAAGCCATCCGTAACGCATGTATCTGGCATGCAGTCCAACAACATGGACTGATTCCCAGGGCCAGCCTGGTTTTGGATGCCTGAACAACTGTTGTTTTGATTCTTTTACCAAATTACAGAGTATGTGAAGCTGAGCTGTCTCACCTGCTGAGCTGCCACTCTGAAACTTCTTACGTGTGATTCAAAGCAGGGCTACATCTCATCCGGATTTTCCTGGACTCCTAGAATATTCTGCTGTATAGACTTTGCATAGATAGGTTTGAACTCCTGATAGGTTCAGGAGTAAAACTTGAAAGCTGAGCAGATGGAAACCTTTCCCCAGCACTCCCAGTACGGGACTACACTCTTCTACTCCATAACCAACTTCATAGATGTTTGCTCCATCACACTCTGCATCCTCTTTTATGCAGTGGGAAATCTGTTGCTTTGAAATATATTTTGTACCAGAAATGTAGTTTTGGAAGTGAAAACCATGTAGTGTAGACATGTGTAAAAGCTAATTTAGAGCTACCTTGGGTATCTTTAGCAAGACAGAGTTTTACAGAAACTGCAGGAAATCTTACCTACATGACTTAACCCAGGTTTATGGAGTCCAAATCTGAGTATATGAGCTTAAAAGAACTTTTCTCTAAAGCCATGCTTTTCAGCCAAGACTGAAAAACTACTTTCTACTGCTAACGTAGTAATTACTTTCTCATCTCCATATCTCCCCTGACAAGCTATATAGTTCACCTTCCTCTACAGTGATTTACTCTTAAAGGAGAAAAGGGGTGGGGTGGGGATGAAGAGTTACAATGCAGCCCAACCTCTTCTTTGCTTAAACCTATGGTTAGTCCCTGACTGTGCTTGGAGAATGATAAGAAGATGCTTTGCCTCTGTTCTCCTACACAAGAGGCTTCAAAGGAGACAGGGATTTAGCCTTACCCATATGCTGGCCAGTAGACCCACCAGCTGAGCTGGCATTCTTCCAGGAACAGAGAGATTCTGCATTGCCCAAATTCAAGGTCATGCCCAGTAAGTTAAAACTATCCTTCAGAGACACTGCCATGCAACAAAAGCTCCCTCACAATGGGTGTTCCAAAACTTTCATTTAAAGTAATGTAGAGCTGCTGAAATTGAGACATTTTATAATACTGTGATGTTCTGGGGAGGGATTTTGTTAGTTAAAATACTATGGAAACAAGTGAAAAACTTGAAAAATAATAATAAAAGGTTTTAGATTATGGTAGAAATCACCTGTTTAACTTTTTTTTTTCTTTGTTAAAATATTAACAAGTAAGTATTGAAAGGTTTTATATACTGTATTTTATAGAATCCTATAGGTTGGAAGGGACTTTCAGAGCTCATGTAATCTGACCTCCTGCTCAGAGCAGTTCCAATTAGTACATGTTGCTCAGGCCCCTGTTCAACTAAGCTCTGTGCATCTCCACAATGGAGATTTCACAGCATTCTGAGCAACTAGTCCTGTGTTTTTGCATCATCTTTGCAACTTTTTTTTTTTCCTTATCAAGTCAGAGTTTCCCATATTCCAAGTTGCGTCCACTGTCTTGCATTCTTCTAAGTTACCCTTCTGACCTTTGTTCTCTATGTCTTCCCATTAGGGAACTTAAAACTGCAATAATGTATTCCTTGAATCTTCTGTTTTTAAGACTGAACAGACCCTGTTCTCTCAGCTTGTCCTGGTATGCCACAGCCTTCCGCCTCCTACCCATCCTAATGCCCATCTGCTAGACTTTCTCATATCTATCAATGTCCCTCTTGTACTGGGGAGCCCAAGATATACTTGATGATGTATCATGAGTGCTAAGTGGGAAGGAAACATCAGTTTCCTTGTCCCGATGGCTACATTATAATATGCAATTGGCCCTCTATGCTGCAGGAACACATTGCTGACTCATGTTCAGAATATGAAATTAACCTATACTTCCAAATTGAAGCATCTGAGTAATTCCAACCATTAAAAATATTTCTATAGATTTTTCAGCTTTTCATTCTGCTTCAGAAAGGAACAATAATTCCTTTTGAAATTTCTTGGGAATAAAAATGAGATTGCCCATAAGCTCTATTAAATAGACTTTTCAAAGATTCCATTCTGCAATAATTAAAGTACTGCAATTAGGAAAATAGCACAAGCCCATTCCAGATTCCATTTCAGAGACCTGTTTAAATTGAGATGTCCCAATACGTTCTTTCTTAATGTGAATGCTTAAGGATATGCCATTGTTGCTAAGCTGAAGAGATGTCTTCCCAGAGCTTCTACTTGAAACATATCTGCTTGTAGTGTAATATTTGTAGGTCAAAAAGATTTTTTTTTTTTATAAAAGAAACATATACATTTTGCTATAACATGTTAATGGAAATCTTTTTGTGATACTATACTTTTTACAGTTAGCTCAATCAACCTCTCTAACCATCCACACTGCAGTGCAGCATATTTTATTAAATCAGCAACTGGAGCTACACTGTACAGGAAACAGGAGTGTATAAACAGGATACGCAGTGGACAAATAGTTTTAACAAGTATAGAACTTTACATTAAAGCCACACTACTGGGTAATACATAGATATCGAGTCAGAAAAGTCACCTGGGAATAGGTCACAGAGATTCTCTTCTCTTTCTTGAGTATCTGTGCAAATGGGAGCAAAATGCTAAAGCAAGTGCTTAGGTGACACAAGAAGTACTGCTAAAGCACAGTACACCTCCCATGACTAAAACAGCACACTGGGGATTGTGCAAGACTGGTGCATTCTTTTGCACCCATGCTGCTACCAGAAGCCTGAAGTGTAAGAAAAACTTCCTCCATCATGTGGAATGACTAATGTCTATTTGTTTCATTTACATCTCTGTTGTCACCATAGTCTGAAAATAAAGAGGACAAAGTATTTCTGATTAATGGTTTCTTAGGAATACAAAAAGAGAAGTGAATAACAGATGTAGGTCTTTTTAGGCTATACAACATTGTTGATATTGATATAAGTTTCTGAAGCTCTGAATAAAAGTGACATTCATTAGGAATGACGTTATTTTTCTGGTGATTCAGGGTGGGATTCATCTTGTCTCACTTCATCCATCAAAGCATGAAATGTGCAATCTAGAATAGTGTGCAGCCTAAGAATAACCATCTGTTTCTGTTGATCCTGGAAGGTACATAGAGAGCTTATCTTACAGTGTATACCTAATTTTGTCTGTCCAGTGCTGCCTGAAGTGTATCCTACTCACACTTGTCTAGATGAGTTTACCATCTGACACTGGCAACTTATCAATAACTTTGAATCAATCAAAAAATTCTGTAGTGTTTACTATCCTCATTTCTTTTTTTCTTTCTTTTTATTTTTTTTTTCCTTTCATTACAGTCTCTATCCATATAGTGAATATTGATGTTGCTGGACTGCTTGTAATTGTTTCTTGGAATAAGTATTTCTCCATGTATGCCACTGTGGGAGTTGTCTCCAAAGAAATAAAACTAGCAGGATCTAGAAACAAAGCAAGCCTCAGGTGAAAACAGTGCTTTATTTAGCCTATACAACAGCAATAATAAAATCTGGAAATTTCTCTCTAAGTGTTTGTACAAAGGCACATATATTTGATCCCTTTCTACATCTTCCTTACTCTTCAAGGAACCTGATGAATCATTCCCTCATCCTTTAACATTAAGCAGTTTGCACATTCCATGTAGAGAATGCACTCATAGCCAGCTGATCTTTAGGCCTCTTAGCATGATGTCTGAGAAGTCTTCTTGTCAAAGAGGTTCAACTGGAGTTTCAACTTATGACTGAGATTTCCACGCTGCTGAGAAGTTTTAATGAACCTTCTCTCCCTTTCAGGAACACAGTAGTTCTTGAAGTACTAAAAAACATTTCTTCTAGGCATAACAAAGTCTCACCTTTGGTCAGCACCAGACTTAGTCAGCCCATTCATCTTCTGTTCCTTTCCTAATTACTTCATCTAAGTTTGATAGGTTTGGCAGATATCTCAGGAGGAAGTCTGCATGGGTCAGACAATCAAACTCTTCTGACTGTGGCCTGAGGTAGGGTTGAGATACCTCCTTACATCGCTCATGCTTGCTTCCCTTCATAGCATAGAAAAATTGCCTGTATGTTAAGTTCTCCATAAATTAAAAATAATGTGAGAAAATCCCCACAACACATTACTTCATGTTCCTTTCTCACCCACACTGAGAAAGAAACAAAAAAACCTTAGTTTTTCATCGGATTTGTTTATTTTGCAGGAAAAAAAGCCACAGCTGATATACTGAGAATTGCTGGAATATTTGCAAATAAGCAAATAAGCAAATAAGTTTTATAAACTAGACTCTAAATAATATTTTGATAGTCACACATATTCCTTCACTATCACAACTCAGCAGGAGGAAGATTAATTTATAAAAATAAAACTCTTTAGACTCTCAATTCATCTCAAATATCCTTAGATTATCTCTTTTAGTCATTTCATCTTGTTAACTGCATGTGCTGTCTGCACAGCACCCGTATTGTGACTCGAAAACAGGGTGTTACTGAAGGCTCAATCCCAAAGTTACTCGGATGATTTTTCAGATACTGCTTGTTCATCTGGCCAGCCACTGCTCTCTCTCTCTCTCCTCTCTCTCTCTCTCTCTCTTTCTCATAACTTTAATAACCTCGTGAAGGTCAGAAACCAACCCTGAGAAAGAATGATATTGCAGCCTTTATTTGTCGAAGTGCCCCTTATTTAGCCAGGTAACTAACACTCATTTCGGATTTTGAATGTCAACATGTGAATCCTTTGTGAATCTTGTCACAAATCTCTCTTGTGAAGACCTTCAAACTATCAAGGCAGTATTCCTCTGGTTTTAGCAGGAATTCAGAACCTTTCATCTCCAGGGATTTGAATCTCAGTCATCTGCTGTAAAAAGTGGTGAAGGTATTGCTTTCTCATATGAGAGGGCTTATAAAGGCAGTGACACTATATTTTTGAGATGTTTGTAAATTCCTGTAGCAATGGGAGCTACATAAATAGATTAGACATCAAATCAGATATACCAAAAAAAAAAAACCAAACCAACAAAAAATCCCCAACATCTGGTACCAGGAACATATCCTTAACATAGCCTTATACATTAAAATAGAAATAGATACTTGTTTTGCAGCTTGCATGCATTATAACACACAGTTGAAATAGAGCTAGTGCTATGTAACACTAGGAAAAATTTTAGATGTGCCATATTATGGGAAATCAAGCACACATTGATAATGCCATGTCAAAATCTTACTGAATCATACATATGAAATATATTGTACCTTTAGGGAATCTGAGTTGTATAGCTTTCCAAGAACACACGTATCCACTTTATTTTCTAAAAAAAAAAAAAAAAAAAAAAAAAAAGGTACCATTAAATGTAATTTAAAGATATATGAGCTGGTCTAATTTATTCCATGAAAAAAAACCACTGTAATTAAGAGATTAGTCATGGGAATTTGGGGTTTGCCTTTGCCTCTGCCTGTTTCTCTCTTGCCCGAACTGGTGACAGTTTTCTATCCTGTCTTAGTCTCAGACCATGATTCATAAGGTATCATATGTGTCTTTAATTACTGTTCTCCTTATCTTCATTTTATTTCTTCTTAATAAAAACAACATTTACTGCTTCCTACCTCTCTGAAACACTTCACTAGTATTTAGGCTTTTTAGGTCTCTATCAATAACACCCAAGAAAGACATAAGTGTCAGTAGGCCAGTAAGGTATAGTCCAGATAAGTCTCTTCATTAGTTGTCAGTGATGCTTCTTCCAAGTTACTTTAAGGATATTTGTTCTAATCTCAAACGGAATATGATGGTTACACATCTTTCTATGACCTGGTCCCATTGGTAGCAAAGGGTTTTGGCATAGCATACCTCTGTTTTTGCTTCCAGTTTTGGAAGCATATTTCATTACAGCATTCTTTGGAAGGACCAGATTACTTTCATACACATATTCTCTGCCAGACAGGTACCTGAAATGTAAGTGTACTCAGTACACTCGCATCAGTACTACAGTTAGCTTGTCTAAAATTAATTCCATATCAAAAATTTAGGAATAGGGCACCTAAGAAGAATTTCTTTCTCATGCATCTTGTAGAAGATGCCAGAGTCCATTCTATCTTTGAATTTATCAGCAACCATGGGGCATCCATTAGTTTTGATTTCCAAGCTGTTGCCAGGTGTTATTTTTCTGTTTGCTCTGCAGTGGTACTTACCATGTGGCAAATCAGGCATTTATCTGCAAAGCCTGTAGCATTTTGTTCCTTGTGTTTTCCTGCTATGTGACAGCAAAATGACTCTCACAGCCTTTGTGTACCAAATCATTGTTATATTCATTGTTCATTTTACAGATAATCAATTTATGATAGAAATTGAGCAGATATTAAAACTCCAACTATCAAATTCATGACAATTGCTTTCAGAAATATATAAAAGAGAAGCCTTATAAACCTAAGTAAGCATTCCTTAAGGACAGAGATGTTTACACTAAGACACAGTTTGTTACTGAAACTCAGAAAACTAAAAGTATTTTGTTTATATCCATATGTGAGATCTCCATATGTGAGAATATCAGAGATACCTGCCTTATATCAACGTAGCAATTGGTATCTTCTGGTATTTTTAAATTAGGCATTGGCTTTCTCTCGTTCTTTTCTCTTTTTCTCTGCATTTAAACTATTATATCAGATTTTTATTTTTTTTATTTTTTTTTTTAAGATTCATTACTGGAAATTGGAAATTCACACTTGAATTTCTGCAGAGAACAGGTCATCTTGTGTCATCAAGAGGTCATTATCTTGGAGGTAACCACGGTTTGTACATAAAGGCTTAGGTCTCCGGATCTGGTCTGAGGAACAACTTGTGAATCCAAACTGAAAAATGGGAAATGCATGCTGATTAAAAAGATCACAATATTATCAACAGTAGAAATATTTCAGTCTGGTCACTGACTTAGACTTCATTGTACTAATCATCATCTGAACTTCTGTTCCATGTGGCTAATAACAACAACAAATCTTTATTCTCTTTCACCCAGACAAGTTGATAAGATACATCATACTGTCTTATTAGAAAGGTACTAAAAGAAAAACAGCATTTTTTTTTTCCATTTTGCATTTGTTTTCTTTCCCTTTCTTTCCCTTTTCAAAACAAGAATGAAAATAGCATTGTTTCTTTAGGTGAGAATTGACTCGAATTGTATTTTTGTTCTTGTTGCTTAGCAGCAGCAATGCAAACATATGGGTGTGTCTGCTTCTAGGGCACTTTCATTGCTATTTAATATCTTTAGAGCATTTTCCACATTAACAAGACAATGTAGCTGATGTGCTTCAAAAATCTGCAGCTCAGTCTCTGTTTCTCAATTTAACAGCAAAGTGGTTAAAGGGAAGGACACAAAAATATCTGTAAGATAATGCCTGTCTTGCAAGGGAAATGCATACCCATCAGTGGCAATGCATTTTCTATTTATTAACAGTGTATCATTCTATTCTGTACCTTGTGTTATAATTCAAAAAGAGCACACACAGTTCTATAAACTGAAACCACCAGAGCATTTGAGAGGATTAGGAGACAAATATGTAACTCTTTTTTTTTTCCTTTTTTTTTTCTTTTTTTTTTTTTTTTCTTTTTCTGAATATCTCCCATTAAGTAGCTGGAGTTACAAGTGAACAACGGTTCTATTTGTTATTGAAGTTTAAAAGCCTAAAATAGTGAGAGATTCAGACCTGGTGTATGGTCTTTGCATATCTGCTATAAGGATGTGCTTGCAAAGATGACATTAAATCAATATCTTTTCTTTATGATTTTCCAGACTTTGAGCCATATTGATATCCAGAGTCTAGCTACTGCAGATCACAGATTTGCTACATCCCCTTGATCCTCAATGATCAGCCACTCTAGTGGACTTGGAAGAGGAAAAATCTTCAAATTTGCTAGAGCATTTGAACAGTGTTGAAAAATTACCTTGATTAGGGAAACTTCTGTATACTTGTAAGCAGAATTGATGATTATTGTGTTGAGATCAAATGGCAACAAACATCACAACAACAATAAAAAAACCAACAGCCTTAATAAGTGTAAGATCTGTTCATAAGTGAGTGAGAGAACTAGCTGAGAAAAAAATCTCAGAACTTTAGAGGTATTGTGTGATTTTATTGTGTGATAAAAAAAAAAGGAAAAAAAGTCCTTCAGTCTCAGCACAAAAATAAACATGTAATCACATATACAATAACATACAGAGTTGCATTTTCATAGAAAAATAAGAATATGCAAGAAAAGGTATTTAAGCAATGAACTAAGTGAGTTTGTAACAGCAGTGGCAGCTTGCAAACAACAGTATATTAATATCCGATATAATGTGAAAGTATTTTACATCCAATATGGATGTAAATGTTTACTTGCTACACTTAAAGATATATATTTTTTAATGATAATAATGGTTATGTAATAGGTGAGATGTTATTACAGTAATGTCAATTATGATCCCTCAGGAGGCCAATTTCTGCTACTTT
The DNA here is from genome assembly GCF_964034855.1 of Anser brachyrhynchus. Classification (NCBI taxonomy): domain Eukaryota; kingdom Metazoa; phylum Chordata; class Aves; order Anseriformes; family Anatidae; genus Anser; species Anser brachyrhynchus. The sequence continues at coordinate 132,050,486 of NC_137695.1, forward strand.
TAGAAGATGTGAAGTAGTTACCAGAAAGGTCTACTTTCATAGAAAAATTCTTTCATAGCCCATCTCAACTGCTGTTGTTTTTTCCAAGATTTAAGCATGAGTTTAAATTCCATTGACTTAGCTAGTTTGCAGATTTTTATGGGCAGAAGACCCCTAACTGCCAGCTCTAAGTACCTAATATTCTGCATCTGACAAAATGGATTCATTTTAGTTGGAAAAATATTTTAGGCACTTGTAAATGAATAAAGGCAGTGCACTGGAGAGCAATATTATGTCGTGGTTATTACGTTGTCTGGAAAAAGTCAATACAAATGGCATGAATCTGTAGGAAATAGAATAAAAAATATATTTAAGGTGAGATTTATTTACCTGTCAGTCCTGTATATTCCTATGGATTCTCTGGTATGATAAGGATTTATGGATTTTATGGACTAGCTGAGATTGACACTGACAGGTGATTTGTGGCAGAGGGAACAAACAAATATGGTATATATAATTAGTGCATTTAGAAATATTTTAGAAGGCTGTATGATTCTTGTTTCTTTTGGAACATTTTTTCTAGTTTTGATTAAATTGTGCAAGACTGCTTTCTTACCTACTTCTGGTAAAAACCAAAACCAAAACCAAAACCAAAACAAGCTGTTTTGGGGAGCAAAACATTTGCTAATTTGATATTTTCTACGTGAAAGTTGAACCAGTTTTCCAAACCCAACTTTTACAAAGATGCTCTGCAAGTGAAAGTTAATTCCACAGTAGGACTAAAAGCACTGCTACATTTCTATTTTCTTTTCTTTCCTTTTTTTTTTTTTTTTTTTTTCCCCAGTCAATTCACTCTTTTCTTGATTATTGAACCAATACATCTGCATTTCTATTTCTAAGGCAAATTAGAACCAGAGTTGCTGTGAGCCACTTGCTGAAGCTGTGAACTTTCCCAACTTGTAACTTTCTTAGCTGAACATGCTTGGTATAATGTATAACTAACTATTCAGTGCTAATTGACCTTCAGCACAAAGCTACCTTCTTTTCCATATCAAAAGATGACATGCTGATCACTGCAGTATTTGGTTAGATCAAGGAAAAGGCCTTGCGTAGTCACTTTTAGTCAGAATGTATAATGAAGGCTTCCTTCAGTTTGAGTTCAAACATAAACGGAGTGCTTCCCAGGGTCAAGGCTCCTGCGCTGCAGAAGTCATTCCTGGATGTGAGCTAAGAAAGCTGAGAAACTCATGAGTCTGGCCAATTACTCTGTCAGGAGTAATCACTGACATCAGTCATACAAGGCTTATGCTTTTCTGACTCACGCTTTTAACCCCCAATCTACCAGGAATCATGCTGAGGTCTGCTATCACATCATTTCAATCACAGTCCAGGTATCACTTTTTTTTTTTTTTTTTTTTTGAAAAGAGAAAATTAGGAAAGAAGTGATGTAAAATTGTATCACAAAGAACTATTTGGAATTAAAATGAAATGCAATATGCTTAGGTGCCTTTTCTTTAAAGCATAAAAGACTATAGACTACTTGCGAACAAATCATCCTTTTAGGTACTTAGAGAAATATTTTATCTTGGCCAATCCCTTTTTAGAGGGCTAGATGAAGACTGCAGGTTGGATAACTTAGATCAGGTACTATGCTCTTGAATTTTACTCTGTGCTATAAACATGTTGTTTTTCATCACTTTCTGGTGGAATGGAGGAATTCCACCCTCAGGGAGAGAACATCCCTCCCCATACATCCACCAGAATTAAGAATGAAGACAACGTGCAAATTTTTTTTTTTTTTTTGTGTTCCCCCTCAAATGTAACTGCTTACTAGAAGTGGTTTTATTTATTTATTTATTTTTTATTAATAATTATTATTATTCTCTAATTCATGGCACTTGAATTTATCAACAACCATATTCAAAACATATTTTTCTTGAAATGGAATGTTAGAAAAATGCAGAATTCTTATTTCATTTTAATCAAAACATAGTTATGGTAATTTCCAAACATAAAACAGTAAAGCAATGAGAAACAGTCTGCTAAATGAGTCTGAGACATATTCTTTAGGTATGGAAATGTATATTTATTGTATGGCTTCTCTGATGAAATTTATTTATTTATTTATTTATATCTTTTATGTATGACACCAGCATATTCACACTGGCAAGAGTAGTAGCAGTTTAATTCAGAAAACCTGAGTAATAACACAGTTACGTACTAATGAATGGTTAAGGTTGGCAGAGACCTCTGGAAGTCATCTGGTCCAACCCCCTGCCCAAGCAGGGCCATTTCCAAAGACCATGTCCAGGCAGCTCTTGAAGGTCTCCAAGGAGAGAGACAACATTTGGTGGCCACACACACAGTCTCTCTTAGTTCAATAGCCACAGTTACCAGTCTTGAAAACTGCTGGGTACAGACGGATACAAGAAGAGGACTTCTATTTTTAACAAACATTTAATACTTTCCTACTGTAACTGGGAAATTTGAGTTCTGTTTACAATTTCAGGCTGTATGACTACTGCTGCTCTTCAAAGAAAATATTTTTTTCTCTGGAGATTTCATAAGATGTATTAGATACCAGGATAAGCTTTTATGGACAACAGTTGCTGAATCAATTAATATCTCCAGTTACACAGTTTCTCCTTATCTCCTCTGAGAATTCTTCATTGTGATAAAATGTATGGAAATAAGCATATACAGTGAATGTTATTTTCCCTAATTTGTCAGCTTTAAATGAATTATATTTATTATCAATTTCGTTGTAATTAAATTGGACACATTGTTATTGGAAGTAATGGCTTAGTTGGTAAATTTTATTGATTACCTACATATATTAGAATGAGATAAACGACCAGTCTAATTGTTTGTGGATTATTGTTTCCTGGACACTCATTACACTTCAGACTGAAATAAGGGATACATTTCTCAAAGTGAAAAAAATATTGCTTGTTATTAGCTGATCCAAATACTCCTGAGTGCCAAAAGGAAAAGATGGGGTTGCAGGTCTTCATGTACACACAGAGAAAGTCTCAAGGGCAGGAGTTGAGTTGTAGTCCCATCAATACTGAGACATATCAGGAAGACATACTCCTCAGCTCATGGATGAATAGCAGAGCCAAACAAACATTTAGGGTGGAAAGGACCCTTGAAATCATCTGGTCCAACGCAAGATCAACTTCAATGTTTGGCTGTGTTGCTCAGTTTGCTGCCTTTTCATCATCTCCAAAAAAAAAAGAAAAAAAAAAAAAAAAAGAGGTTCTGAAGTCTCTCTGGACAACCTGTTTTTCTACCTTGTATTAGAATGGCCCCAAATTGGACACAGGCTCTAGAAGCAGCCTCGTAAGTGCCAGGCAGAAGGGAATAAATATTTTGCTTTGCCTGCTGACTGCTTTTGCTAATAATGCTTTCTCTTTTTGCAAAGAAGCATTAAAATTAAGACATTTTGAGCCTTTTTGCTCAAACAAGGGGAGCAAAATAGGATATTTAACATACTCACAGAAGTGTAGGTTGGAAGGGACACACGCAGCCATGCAGTCCTACTTAAGGTAGGATTGCTGTTCATTCTAGATCAGGTCAGCTGTAGAGTTTTTTCCTAGTCAAGTCCCAAAATCTTCTGGGGGGTGATGGGAGAAATTCAGAGCATCTCTGGGGAATGTCTTCCAATACTGTACCTCACTCCTAGTGAAAATGATTTTCCTAATATCCATTTTGAATGACCCAAGCTGGAATTGGTGAATACTGCCTTTGTTATACCTCCTGATAATATGAAGAAATTTGGTTTCATCATCTTTATAACTCCTCTTCAAGTAGTTGTAAGTGGCTCTTTACCAAACTAAACAAAGCCAGTTCTCTCAACCCCTCCTTGAAGATTATGTGGTCTAAGCTTTTGCCCATCTTGCTAGCTGTCTGCTTGTTCTTCTGTTTCTCAACTGTCCCTTTGAACTGGAGGTCAAATGTGGACACAGCATTCCAGGTCCAGCCACACCACTGCCAAGTAGAGTAGGCTAGCAATTTCCTCCAGTCTTCCATGCACACTCTGATCATTCTATAATCCAGTATCTGACATGCATCTGACAATGAGAGAGCACTTCTGCCTCATATTCAGCTTGATATCAACTGTCATCCTGTGGTGGTTTTGCCATGCTAGGCAGCTGAACACCACAACTGCTCTCTCCCTCCCCCTCCTTAGATGAGGAGGAGAAGAAGTAAAGGAAAGAACAACTCACGGGTTGAGATAAGGATGATTTAATTAAAGGGAAAAAAATAATTATTAAGGAAAGATTATTATTAATTAAACAATTTAACTAAGCAATTTAACTAAACAATTAACAATTTAACTAAAGGGGAAAAAGGAAAGGGGAAAAGGGAGGGGGAAAGGGAAAACTAAACAAAACAAGCAAAGGCTATGTGGAAGTGCAGAGGAAAAAAATTACTCTCTACTTCCCACAAATGAGCGATGCTTGACCACGTCCTTGAAGCAGGGCCTCAACACACGTAGCTGGTGTTCGGGAGGAGGACAGACATTTTCACAATGAGAGCCCACCCTTCCCCTCTTCCTCCTTTTTCCACCTTTTATTGCTGAGTGTGACATCATATGGTATGGAATATCCCTTTGGTTGGTTTAGGTCAGCTGCCCTGGTGATGTTTCTTTTCTCACATCTTTACCCACCCCTAGGGGAGTTAAGGAGAGTCCTGATGCTGTGCCAGCACTGCTCAGCAGCAGACACAACACTGGTGTGATACCATTGCTGTTTTAGCTACGAGTGCAGAGCACAGCACTGTATGGGCTGCTGCAGGGAAAGTTAACATCCCAGCCCGACCCAGTACACATCCTCAAGCCCATTTCTGCAGAGGTGCTACTAACTTGTAATTTTCTCAAGGTCCTCTGAACTGAAGATCTATCAACCAGCATGTCAACCACAATTTAGTATAAGGCACAGATTTTCTGAGTCACTGAATCACAGAATGGTTGAGGTTTGAAGGGACCTCTGCAGATAATGTAGTTCAAGCCCCCTGCTCAAGCAGGGCTGCCTAGAGCATGTTGCATAGGATCATGTCCAGGTGAGTTTTGAATATCTCCAGAGAAGGAGACTCCACAACCTGTCTGGGCATCCCATTCCAGTGCTCTCACCCTCACAGTGAAGTGTTTGCTCATGTTCAGATGATGAAGCAGATTGTCCCCCTGCAGCCCTTGGTGTATCATGGTGGAGCAGGTTTCCATGCTGCAGCCCGTGGAAGAGACCACGGTGGAGCAGGTGAACCTGTACTGAAGGAGGCTGCAGCCTGTGCAGAACACCTGCTGGAGCAGATTCCGGTCCGGAGCTGCAGCCCGTGGAGAGGAGCCCACGCATGAGCAGGTGACCTGGCAGGAGCTGCCGCCCATGGGGGACCCGTGCTGGAGCAGTTTACTCCTGGGGGATGGACCCCATGGTACGGAGCCATGTTGGAGCAGTTCTTGAAGAGCTGCTGCCTGTGGGCAGCCTCCGCAGGATCAGTTCAGGAAGGACGGCATCCTGTGGGAGGGACCACACGTGGGGCAGGGGCAGAGAGTGACTCCGAAGGAGCAGCGGAGACAAAGTGCTATAGAATGACCGCAGCCCCCATTCTCCCGTTCCCCTGCACCTCGCGGGGCAGGAGATAGAAGAGGGTGGATAGGGGGAAGGTGTTTTTGGTTTCTTTTCCTTGTTTCTCACTTCTCTAGCTTGTTAGTAATAGGCAATAAATCTTACTATCTCCCTACTCTGAGATTGTTTTGCCCATCATGATAACTGTTGAGTGATCTCCCCACCCTTTTCTCAACACCTGAGCCATTTCCATTGTATTTTCTCTCCCTTTCCCTTTGAAGAGGGGGAGTGAGAGAGCAGCTGAGGTGGAGCTCAGCTCCAGAATGAGCTGTTCAATCACTTCTCCAGGGATGGAGGTGAGGCTGAGTATTGCACTCTGTCTCATTTCTAGATCATCAGTGAAGATACAGATAAAAAAGTGCAAGTACAGCATGGCCTGTGCTTCCAGCAGTCACATTACTTTTGATCTCTTACAGCTAATCATTAGCATGTTCACTTTTAGTTCATAAATAAGAACCAGGTTAGATCTAGAGTAATTAACAAGCTCCCCCTTTTTTTTTTGTCGTTGTTGTTTTGTTTTGTATTGTTTTGTTTTGTTTTGTTTTCCCATGTGTTTTGTAGCTAATTTTGTTTGATGTCTAAAAACATATGAACTTATATGAATAAGTATGCTTCTTGCGTACTTACTAAACCTTAGTATTGGAATAAGTAGTTTCCTCTATCAACATAACTCAGGGTATTGTCATACTGAACTGACAATCAAAAGGCATTATTTTAATTGAATGATAGTGTGAAAAGAAGAGAAGTTTCCCAGACCAATGCCATTGCTGGCATCATTGTAGGCTCCCATTTTGATTTACAGAATTTAGGGAGAGACTGGAGATATCTTTTGGATCAGACTTTTTGCCTCATAGACTGAATGTACTTACAAAACTGAAGACATTTCTGAAGAAAGAAGCAACCTTATACCTTGAACGTAGGGTATATGTAAGTGCAACAAATCCTAAGTAAAAGGAAGAGTTCTATGGCAGTAAATTCTGTGAAGGATTTAAGACTCTGTGCTTTCTTTTCCCTTGTTTATGTGCATATCTACCTCTATCCATTGTACAGATGCCTTATAAATGACTGTGCCTTCTCATACCATAACCAGCCACTTAGAAGTTTGCCTTTACAATGTAGAACATTGTTAAACACAGGTCCTTTCCTGAATAAAACTTCTAGAAAAGTACCACTGAAAGCAGTGAAAGCATTTGCCTAAAAGATCCTTACAACTGGGACAAAAGAGAAAATCCTACCATTTATTAATTAACCCTTAGCCCTTTTCTAAAATATACATTTGTCAGGTAAAATAATATCTGTTCTTGAGCTGAACATTTATCTCTGTGCAGATTGTAAGAAACCAGTGTTTTCTTTAAGGCCAGAGTGTTCTTGTAAAAACAGGATGGGAGTGAATACCAGCTACACACTGTGGTATAACAGCATACGCTGATCAATAGTGCTCAGGATATAATTACATATGTTCTTTTATTGTGTATAATGTCTGTCTAGATTCTTACTTTTTGTATTTCATTTGAAACTCAAAATCAAACACATAAATCAAATTGCCTCTTGATATTTTATTCCTATTATTTCAAATCAACTGTCACGTAATTATTAGATTTCTCTGCATTATCCTTAAATGATTGTGATCAAATATCTTTTTTTCTTAACAAGCATTTCATACAATCTTTTTTTTTTTTTTTTTTTTTTTCTTAACCCTTTGGCCTAATTTGAATCCTGAATAAATTTTTGCAGCTGATTTAATCTAAGATTGAGGCTGCTAAACCACTCAGGACCCCTGTGTTTCATAATCTAGCTATGGGATGAATTAGATAAGGTGTACCTGGCCTAGGAATAAAAATTATCAGTGTCTGCTGTTTTGAATGGAGGGTGTAAACGTTTGACTTGCTGTGGAACCACAAAGCAGCTGAGGTAGGACAACATATCTGGGGATTGCCTAGTCCAACCCCTACTCAGAATACGGTCAGCTACAGTAGGCTGACTAGGACTGTGCCCAGTTGGATTTTGAGTATCTCCAAGGACAGACACTCCACTATCCGTCTGGTCAAGTAAAAATCTTTATTTATGTTTTAAAGTGGAACTTCTCATATTTCACTTTGTGCCTGTTGCCTCTTTCCCTGTCTCTGGGTACCACTGAGAAGAGTCTGGCTCTGTCTTCTTTATTCCTTTGCATCAGGAGTAATATGCAATATTTCATTTACATTATGGACATTTACATTATGGACATTTTCATTTTGTCCATAAAACGTATTCACTTACACAAACTTAACCTTGGAAGTCTGGACAGCTACAGCAGAGGTTTTTTTTTTTTTTTCTTTTTTTTTTCTTTTTTAAAGCAGAGGTTCCTGGGCTTGTTTAGATGGACCCCATGGCTCTGCCTATGTCATCCTTTCCCATTTACATTCTCTCTCCTGGACCAGCTTTCATGTCATGAGCCCTCTGCCCTTTCCTGTAATTCCAGAGGCATGTAGCACTGCTGTTTTCAGGAAATGGTACAAGACCTGATGTTTGGAGTGTCCCTGTCTCTCTGTTCAACTTCCTATTACCACACTAGTGAGACACAATGGTGCTATCATCCTTCTGCACCCTGTGTTTAACAAATGGCCAAACTGCAGAGACAGTAGAGCAGTTGTGAAGTCCCTATCTGTACTAGTCAATGCCATACCATAAAAGACACCTTAGCTTGTTATGCAGTGCTATTATAGTGATAATAATAGCATGGTTCAGAAGTTTTGATAACTGAAAAGATAAGGCTTTGTCAGTGAAGGGTTGCTCCCAGGCTAATTACCTCCTCTTTTCAGTAGCAGTAAATTAGCTTTGACAGAGTGCTGTGTTTAGGAGACTTCAATAATTCTAGTTTTGGAGCTCGCTGAGGAATCTGTGCACGTTGCAGATATACTGTACATACATATATTATTTCTATATTATCCCAGCACTCCCTTAAAAATAGTTTTTTACTTGCAGAATAGTTATGCTATGTACTTGATGTGAAAGAATAAGAATGGTTGGTTGCTCTAAGGTGTGACTGATGACAAGGACATATAAGTAGTTTTGGGTCAGTATACAGGTTCTGTTATGTACTCCTTAGCATCTTCAGGGTGTCTTTCCTTCCTCTGAGCCTACTGCTTATAACCAGTGGTGCAGGTTAGCTGGTAACTAACATAAACCACAAGATAAACCATAAGAAAGGAAGAAGATGTTCATATATATTATTGGTTACAGTTCCCAGAGATGGTTTCCATTCTGATAGAAACATGCCCCACTATTAGTCAAGGTAAATGGAAGAAATGTCATCAAATTCAGGGGCTAGAAACCACTTAAACTTCCAAATTCAGTATGTTTTAAAGGGGAACTATTTTTATTGTTTTGATTACAATATGATTGAAAATAAATCAACAATAGCAAAACCAAAACAAAATAACACAAACGAAATCAAGGCATTAATACATTATGAATTTATTGGGAAATAAGAGTTCCTATCCAACAGAATTATTCTCTCTGGTGTTAATCTGGCAGAAATATCCATCTCTCTATGCCCTTAATGTGAAATGTTGATACTTTAGCTTTCTGTCACTGTCAATTCAAGTGGAGCCCATTACAGATAAACACATCTGTGTAAACTGTTCTTTGTTTTGCTTTCTAGGATAATTAAGTAAAAGCCTAATAGATGAGCTCAATTACTCAAAATTAATCACTTTCAGGTTGGTTAAATCATGACAGATTAATTGCTTGTATCTATTGCTACATTTGAATTTTTTTATCAGCAGAAATAACTAAGTAGCTCTCCTGTCCTAGTAGATCATTGTTCATTTTGTGAAAAATTATTTTTTTTTCATAATAATAAATCTCATTATAATAAATTTTATTGCCATTAATATTTTAAAATAAATATTTTGAATTTTCATTTTGTATGATTGAAATTTTGGATGCTGTTATCCCAAGAAAATTATTAATCAGCATTAATATTCTGACAATACCGAGCTTCTTTCTGAAAGTTTAGGGAAGAGTAAAGGAAACTCCAGGCAAAACAGTCTAGCATTAGTACTGAATTCACTTCATGGCAAAGTATAGGACTCAATTTCTAGCAATGGCTGAGGATTTTTAATATATTAAAACATTTCAAAGCTCTAGTGAATAGATTTTACACTAATTGTTTAAATGGTCAAGAAATTAGTTTCTGTATACTACTAAATATTAAAGATCTGATACTTTTTGCTTTAAGCCATATATAGCTTGTTTTATAGGAAGAACCTTTACAGTTGCCCAAGAAGGTTTGAATTCACCTCAATTTGAGCCAAAAACATAAAACTTATAAATGATTCTGGTTATCTCTCATAATCACTGGAAAGGAAATGACAGAGGCATCTCTAAAGCATGATGGATTCCACCCAGAAATTCAGTATACCATCACATGAATTAATTATTCTTAGATGCCCCAATTATGTGATATGAATCCAAACACCTGTGGCTAGTACCAAAGACGATTGCTGCTGCTGCTGCTGCTGCTGCTACTACTACTACTACTACTACTACTACTACTACTACTACTACTACTACTGTTTGCTGAACAGATCTTGGAAGGCTGGCTAATCAATCTGATATTCTGCCAAACTGGCATCATATGTCAGTTTTCTTCATGATAACTGAGAATATTTATCCTGTCTTCTGGATATTCATCTTAGAAAGGGAAACAGTGTGACCTGGAGTTGCATCCCTCCCTAATGGCTATTCAGCTATTGTTTTGCTCCAGGGTTCATGGCAATTCCTCAGTGGCAGAAAACATTTAAGAGCTGGAATAGTTGTCTGAGCCTGTGTTTTCCAGAGATGGCTTTACAGTTTATGAATTTGATACTTTTTTATCATCAAGAATTCCCACATCTGTCTAATACATAGAGTGCTAACAACTATTGGAAGAAGTAATTCAAATGAATGTCAGCACTCTATTGTCATCCTGGCAAGAATAATTTATTAAAAGAAAAAAAAAAAAGGAAACAAACAACAACAACAAAAAAAACCACCTGACATTGAATTTTATGTTGGGATTAAAACAGAAGTCACCATAAACAAGCTTATCCCCTGTTTGGGGATGAGTAGGAAAAGTACAGTGCCAAGGAATAAGAAAAGAATATGCTTGTTTATCAGATGAACACTAAAAAGTCACAGTGAAAGGTATCAGAATGTTGACCCAGAACAGATTAAGATTAATGATGAATGGCTCAGCTATTGTATTGATCAGTGCCTGTGTCTATTTTGTAAATGATAAAATATAAAACATTGATTAAGGCTACTGGCAAAATATTTTAGCTATTAAAGTTGCAGTATTTTTCCTAAAGCTCAAGGAAGTGTTTAATTAGGTGTATACATACCTATACACATGATTAAAATACTTAACTACTGGCAAAGGTTCTGATTTGGTAATGCAATGCAATTCAGGTTTATTACAAGTCCTTTACTACTATTTCTGTAAGCTGTCATGTAACTTGTAGATTATACAGAAACTTTTGCTATAAAACTATCAAAATATTATATATATAGAATAGCAAGTGTTATGTTCTTGTTGTATAGAGACCAGTGGAAAGAAGGGATATTGAAGTGGCTATTTGTTACTTGAGAGATCCGCTTCACAATTAGAATCTTCCTGAGGGAAAAATACAGTTCTGAACTCATTAGTGATACAATAGAAATTGCTGAAAAGTTGAAGAGATTTAAGGGAAGAGGTGTAAAATAAGAAGGAGGAATAATAAAACAAGCATCTTCACCACACAAAGATCTAACTGTAACAACACTGCAGACACTTTAGCAAAATGTTGTCAGGAGTGTAATGCATAATTGCAACTTCCAGAAATCACAGCAATTATCTCAGAAATGAATGTTAGCCTTGTAGAATTTATCAGGTAGAATTTACAGTGCTGGTGGAAATATACAAATGTGTTGTGAATTTCCTAGGGATGTTTTATCTAGTATTATATCTCCTCTACAGACCAAATAGACTTTTGTTCTGGTCCTGATCAGAGCAATAGTCTGGACTAGCACTACTGTAAAGTGAGTTCATTCACAGACTGTGTTAAAACATGCAAGTAAATGACATTCTCAGGAGGGGTATATTCTTCATGCAGAAGTTGTTGCCCAGTGTAAAATATATAATTATAAACTCTTTAACTGGGTCACTTTTGTGCAGGTATCTTTTACCATTAACAGAGATCCTGCATGCAGAATATACAACTTAAATCTTCAAAGCAATTATTTATTGTCTCATGTACACAGCTGATAAAAAAGTCTAACATGCTACTAGGCCAAGCATTAATTTGCTCAGTGGCCCTGAGGAGACATACAGCAAGTCTCTGCTGGCTGGGCAGTCATCAGTCAGTTGCAGAACTGCCTTGCTCCTTGCAAAGGGCTGATTCTCAGTCTTGCTAAATGCCCATCTTCTGATTCTCTACATTTTTTTCCTCCTTAGGCTTTTTTTTTTTCCCATGAAGCCTTTTTTTCCTTTTTTTTTTTTTTTCCCATTCTTGAATCCTTGGAATAGCAACTATTGTTTAAACAAATTCTGCCAATGTTCTTACTTTTCTTATCTTAGTTGGCTTTAACTTTTGTACTTTTGTTACACCTCAGCAACAATTTTCTCTGATTGAAAAGTCACCCAGCTGTGCTACACAAAACTGGGCATTTGGTCACAGACAGATGAACCTCTCGGCTGTGGGCTGCAGGATCTTGTAAATTTATGCTTCTGTATCTGGTAACTTGATCAAGGTCATGTGCAGAGCTCCAGCTGGGCTGAGGACACATATATATTCCTGAAAGAAATTCGTACTATTCGTAGTAGGCGACTCCCTTCTCACGGGAACAGAGGGCCCCATTTGTTGACCTGACCCTACCCGTAGGGAAGTCTGCTGCCTCCCTGGGGCCAGGGTCAGGGATGTTGCCAGGAAGCTTCCCAACCTGGTTCACCCCTCTGACTACTACCCTCTTTTGATAGTCCAGGCTGGCAGTGATGATATTGATGAAAGAAGCCTGAAGGCTATCAAACGGGACTTTAGGGGTCTGGGACGGTTAGTGGATGGAGCGGGAGTACAGGTGGTGTTTTCGTCTATCCCTGCAGTGGCAGGGAGGGGTACAGAGAGGACACGGAAAGCCCACCTGATAAACACGTGGCTCAGAGGCTGGTGCCAACACAGAAATTTTGTTTTTTTTGACCATGGGGCACTTTACCCGGCACCTGGCCTGGTGACCGCAGACGGGTCCCTATCTCTAAGGGGAAAACGGATCCTAGCCCAGGAGCTGGGAGGGCTCATTGAGAGGGCTTTAAACTAGGAAAGAAGGGGGATGGGGCTGAAATTAGGCTTGTTGGAGCTGTGCCAGGGGGAACAATGGCAAAGCCGGGGAAGAAGGCAATGGCCGAACTGAAGTGCATCTACTCTAATTCACGCAGCATGGGTAACAAACAAGAGGAGCTGGAAGCCATCGTGCAGCGAGAAGGCTATGACTTGGTTGCCATCACGGAAATGTGGTGGGACCACTCTCATGACTGGAGTGCTGCAATGTCTGGCTATAGGCTCTTCAGAAGGGACAGTCAGCACAGAAGGGGTGGTGGTGTGGCTCTCTATATTAGAGAGTGTTTTGATGCTGAGGAACTTGAGGCTGGGAATGATAAGGTTGAGTCTCTATGGGTTAGGATCAGAGGGAAGGCCAACAAGGCAAGCATCCTGGTGGGGGTCTGTTATAGACCACCGAACCAGGATGAGGAGACTGATGAGGAGTTCTACAGGCAGCTGGCAGAAGCCGCGAAATCGTCAGCGCTTGTTCTTGTGGGGGACTTCAACTTCCCAGACATATCCTGGAAGCACAATACAGCCCAGAGAAAGCAGTCTAAGAGGTTTCTGGAGAGCGTGGAAGATAGCTTCCTGACGCAGCTGGTAGAGAGCCTACCAGGGGAGGTGCCCCGCTGGACCTTCTGTTCACAAACACAGAAGGACTGGTGGGAGATGTGGTGGTCGAGAGCTGTCTTGGGCAGAGTGACCACGAAATGGTTCAGTTCTCTATTCTTGGCGAGGCCAGGAAGGGGACCAGTAAAACTGCTGTCTTGGACTTCCGGAGGGCTGACTTTGAGCTGTTCAGGACACTGGTTGGCAGAGTCCCTTGGGAGGAGGTTCTGAAGGGCAAAGGAGTCCAGGAAGGCTGGGCACTCCTCAAGAAGGAAGTCTTAATGGCTCAGGAGTGGTCTGTCCCCACGTGCCCAAAGACAGGCCGGCGCGGAAGAAGACCAGCCTGGCTGAGCAGAGAGTTGTGGCTCGAGCTTAGGAGAAAAAGGAGGGTTTATAATCTTTGGAAAAGAGGGCGGGCTACTCAAGAGAAGTATAAGGATGTTGCGAGGCTGTGCAGGGACAAAATTAGAAAGGCCAAAGCTCATCTGGAGCTCAATCTGGCTACTGCCATTAAAGATAACAAAAAATGTTTTTACAAATACATCAACGCAAAAAGGAGGACTAAGGAGAATCTCCATCCTTTACTGGATGCGGGGGGAAACTTAGTTACAAAAGATGAGGAAAAGGCTGAGGAGCTCAATGCCTTCTTTGCCTCAGTCTTTAGCGGCAAGACCTGTTGCTCTCTGGATACCTGGTACTCTGAGCTGGTGGAAGGGGATGGGGAGCAGGATGTGGCCCTCGCTATCCATGAGGAAATGGTTGGGGACCTGCTACAGCACTTGGATGTACGCAACTCGATGGGGCCGGATGGGATCCACCCGAGGATACTGAGCGAACTGGCGGAGGAGCTGGCCAAGCCGCTTTCCATCATTTATCGGCAGTCCTGGCTATCAGGGGAGGTCGACTGGCGGCTAGCAAACGTGACGCCCATCTATAAGAAGGGCCGGAGGGTAGACCCGGGGAACTATAGGCCTGTTAGTTAGCCTCAGTGCCAGGGAAGCTCATGGAGCAGATTATCTTGAGTGTCATCACGCGGCACTTGCAGGGCAACCAGGCGATCAGGCCCAGTCAGCATGGGTTTATGAAAGGTAGGTCCTGCTTGACGAACCTGATCTCCTTCTATGACCAAGTGACGTGCTTGGTGGATGAGGGGAAGGCTGTGGATGTGATCTACCTTGACTTCAGTAAGGCTTTTGACGCCGTTTCCCACAACATTCTCCTCATGAAACTGGCTGCTCGGGGCTTGGACTGCCATATGCTTTGTTGGGTTAAAAACTGGCTGGATGGCCGGGCCCAAAGAGTTATGGTGAATGGAGCCAAATCCAGTTGGAGGCCGGTTACTAGTGGAGTCCCCCAGGGCTCAGTGCTGGGGCCAGTCCTCTTTAATATCTTTATCGATGACCTGGATGAGGGGATCGAGTGCACCCTCAGTAAGTTTGCAGATGACACCAAGTTAGGTGCGTGTGTTGATCTGTTCGAGGGAAGGAAGGCTCGCAGGAGGATCTGGATAGGCTGGACCGATGGGCTGAGGTCAACTGCATGAAGTTCAACAAGGCCAAGTGCTGGATCCTGCATCTGGGGTGCAACAACCCCAGGCAGCGCTACAGGCTGGGAGATGAGTGGTTGGAAAGCTGCCTGGCAGAGAAGGACTTGGGAGTACTGGTTGATAGGCAGCTGAATATGAGCCAGCAGTGTGCTCAGGTGGCCAAGAAGGCCAACAGCTTCCTGGCCTTTATAAGAAGCAGTGTGGCCAGCAGGTCTAAGGAGGTGATTGTCCCCCTGTACTCGGCTCTGGTGAGGCCGCACCTCGAGTACTGTGTTCAGTTTTGGGCCCCTCGCTACAAGAAGGACATGGAGGTGCTGGAGAGAGTCCAGAGAAGGGCAACGAAGCTGGTGAGGGGTCTGGAGAACAAGTCTTATGAGGAGCGACTGAGGGAGCTGGGGTTGTTGAGCCTGGAGAAGAGGAGGCTCAGGGGAGACCTCATCGCTCTCTATAGGTATCTTAAAGGAGGCTGTAGAGAGGTGGGGGTTGGTCTATTCTCCCACGTGCCTGGTGACAGGACGAGGGGGAATGGGCTAAAGTTGCGCCAGGGGAGGTTTAGGTTGGATATTAGGAAGAACTTCTTTACTGAAAGGGTTGTTAGGCATTGGAATGGACTGCCCAGGGAAGTGGTTGAGTCACCATCCCTGGATGTCTTTAAAAGACGTTTAGATGTAGCCCTTAGTGATATGGTTTAGTGGAGGACTTGTTAGTGTTAGGACAGAGGTTGGACTAGATGATCTTGGAGGTCTCTTCCAACCTAGACGATTCTGTGATTCTGTGATTCTGTGAAGTTATCTCAGTGTCTCTCCAGCTTCTTGCCCCTTACAGTCAGCCTTGCAAAAATCCAAACAAACATCTACTATACTATTTTGTGATTGGTGCCATCTAAATCATAGCTGAATTGAGTAAAACTGTTATAAAAGATGTTTCCTTTTTTTCCCCGTTTTTCTTTTTTTTCCCCCCTTTTCCTTTTCCTTTCTTTTCCTCTCCCTCTCCCTCTCCCTCTCCCTCTCCCTCTCCCTCTCCCTCTCCCTCTCCCTCTCCCTCTCCCTCTCCCTCTCCCTCTCCCTCTCCCTCTCCCTCTCCCTCTCCCTCTCCCTGTCCTTTTCCTTTTCCTTTTCCTTTTCCTTTTCCTTTTCCTTTTCCTTTTCCTTTTCCTTTTCCTTTTCCTTTTCCTTTTCCTTTTCCTTTTCCTTTTCCTTTTCCTTTTCCTTTTCCTTTTCCTTTTCCTTTCCCTTTCCCTTTCCCTTTCCCTTTTCCTTTCCCTTTCCCTTTCCCTTTCCCTTTCCCGTTTCCGTTTCCGTTTCCGTTTCCTTTTCCGTTTCCTTTCCTTTTCCTTTTCCTTTCTTCTTTATTGCTGCACAGAACACAGAAATTATAGATTTTAAGATGGAAATGTCAGCTTCTAGTCTTGATACATAACTTTATTTCTACTGTGCATGCCCACTGAATAAACCTTTCTGCAAAACCATTAAGAATGTTTTAGGTTGGTCACATTTATGTTGTCCACTCAGATGAAGTAAAATGATTTTTGTTTCTGTTGTGGAATGGTCATTGGATTGTTTGGCAAGTTCCCACATTTTAAATGCCATTAAGAGGGAAGAAATCATGAAAAAGTAAAATCTGATTTTTTTTTTGTTGTTTTGTTATAAAAGATGGCAATAAGGAATAGGGTAGAACAGAACAGGCAATGCATATGTTTGTGTTGTAATGTCTACAAGTCACAATATATTCTTTGTAAAAAATCATTTCATACAGGAAAGAGTGTTCAGGACCTATAGCAGACCTCTGAAATTAGTCAGCTGAATTTCATCCTAATGATACCTGTTTCTCTTTGCTTAATGTAGTTGAACTGAGAATAAGTACTTCACAAGGAGACCTGCAATACAGATCTCTAAAGTTAGGTGAAGTGAATCCTATCCATGTTATTTTTAATGATTAAGTGAATAGGTTTGCTGTTAAAAAAAAAGAGATTTACAGAGGAGTGGAAGAAAGAATTAACTGCGATATTCCTAAGGGACTGACTGTTCCTTTCAGTACTTGAAAGTGCTGTTCAGGGAAATGGGGACTTGGCATACATAATTTTTTTATTATTTCAATATTTTTTCCTGGGGAACTTATGGGAATGGTATTATTATTATTATTATTTTTAATAAACCCAGCTGCTAAAACAATGATTTTATTATAGCAAAGGGAAAGTTGGGATACTGAATAGCACTTTGTTTATATTTGAAAACATGACTTACAGAAATGTGAAACACGTTTGGCTTTTTTTTTTTTCTTCTTCATGATAAAATGCTGCATAAGACTTTAAAATGGAACATAAATAATATTTGGAATAAACAAATAAATAAATGGAACATAATAAATAAATAAATGGAAGATAAATACTATATTCTCCCTCTTGAGGAATGTAGAAAATATTTTTAATAAATGAAACATACAGAAAAAAATGTTATAAATGACAATAAAATTGATTGTGAACTTTAGAAATGGTACTCAGCATTTGAAGCCTCCAGTTATAGAAGTATATGTTACTTCCATGCATCAGATTGGTATATGTGAGAGAGATTATATGATTTATAGGTGACTTTAGGAGGTATTGCCAAATACTATGTTCATAACTCTAAGCTTTATCTTCATTTTAAAATTTGTTTTCAAATAATGATATTAAATGAATGTGGGAAAAAAGATTTATTTTAAATAAATAAAAAGTTAACAATGAAAATGAACTCACTGTATTAATGTGATTATCTATACCAGTGTCTGGCTATCAGCCTCTTTAAAGCAAGTAGTATATTGGACCAGAGATATTCTTCAAGGTAATTCACCACATTTGCTATCTTTATGAACAAAAATTAAAAGTTTGCTCCTCTTCTGTCATGTCTGTTCTACGAGATTCTGTATCAGATTGCGGGGTCCAAATTTTTAGCTTTTAATAGAAAGGGCTCTCATGAATATGAAACCCATTCATCAGAACCTGGCCTTCAATATCTTCAGCTATTTGAAGATCTAACTTTTCTGAAGAACTGTGTCATGGATTCCTCTGCATTCGGTGTGTAATATGAGTGACCCTTCAGAGCTTATCTTCATAGAATCATAGAATCATAGAATATCCTGAGTTGGAAGGGACCCTTAAGGATCATCAAGTCCAACTCTTGACACCGCACAGGTCTACCCAAAAGTTCAGACCATGTGACTAAGTGCACAGTCCAATCTCTTCTTAAATTCAGACAGGCTCGGTGCAGTGACCACTTCCCTGGGGAGCCTGTTCCAGTGTGCAACCACCCTCTCTGTGAAGAACCCCCTCCTGATGTCAAGCCTAAATTTCCCCTGCCTCAGCTTAACCCCGTTCCCGCGGGTCCTGTCACTGGTGTTAATGGAGAAAAGGTCTCCTGCCTCTCGACACCCCCTTACGAGGAAGTTGTAGACTGTGATGAGGTCTCCCCTCAGCCTCCTCTTCTCCAGGCTGAACAGGCCCAGTGACCTCAGCCGTTCCTCGTACGTCTTCCCCTCCAGGCCTTTCACCATCTTCGTAGCCCTCCTCTGTACACTCTCCAACAGTTTCATGTCCTTTTTATACTGTGGTGCCCAGAACTGCACACAGTACTCGAGGTGAGGCCGCACCAGCGCAGAGTAGAGCGGGACAATCACCTCCCTTGACCTACTAGCGATGCCGTGCTTGATGCACCCCAGGACACGGTTGGCCCTCCTGGCCGCCAGGGCACACTGCTGGCTCATATTCAACTTGCTGTCTACCACGACCCCCAGATCCCTCTCTTCTAGGCTGCTCTCCAGCGTCTCATCGCCCAGTCTGTACGTGCAGCCAGGGTTTCCCCGTCCCAGGTGCAGGACCCGGCACTTGCTCTTATTGAACTTCATGCGGTTGGTGATCGCCCAGCTCTCCAACCTATCCAGATCCCTCTGCAAGGCCTTTCCACCCTCATTCGAGTCCACAACTCCTCCAAGTTTGGTGTCATCAGCAAACTTGCTCAAAATACCTTCTATTCCTACATCCAGATCGTTTATAAAAATATTGAAAAGTACCGGCCCTAAAATGGAGCCTTGAGGGACCCCACTGGTGACCGCCCACCAGCCTGACGCAGCCCCATTTACCATAACCCTTTGGGCCCTGCCCGTTAGCCAATTGCTCACCCATCGTATGATGTTTTTATTTAGCTGTATGGTGGACATTTTGTCCAGTAGGATCCTATGGGAAACCGTGTCAAAAGCCTTGCTGAAGTCCAAAAAAATCACATCAGCTGGTTTCCCTTGGTCCATCATACGGGTGATCTTATCATAAAAGGAAATCAGGTTAGCTAGGCAGGACCTACCCTTCACAAACCCATGCTGGCTGGGACCAATGACTGCTTTGTCCCCCAGGTGCGCCTCAATAAGTTCAAGAACCATCTTCTCCATGATTTTACCATCTTGTTGAGGTTTCAGCTGTTGCTGCTGATGGCCAGTTCCTATACAAATCTACCTTTGGTAACAGCTTTTCTTAGGTGCTTTGTAACTCTTGAGTCTGCCAAGCAGCTGTATAGTTTTCTCCAGTAAAGAGAGAATGAGCCATATGAATGGATCATACCAGGGTCACTGTGTGTGATAAGGTTCTCTTCTTTTCTCCTTTATCTCACATCCCAAATTGAGAAACAGAGGTTTAAATGTCAGTTTCAGCCTCAAACACATTTTATATTATTTATCAATTAAGCAGGAGTAAATGAAAATTGGACAGCATTCTGGGAATCTTGGTGGGTTCCAAGTTCTTTAGCAATGCTGGAGTTTAGAAAAGTGTCTGTGGTATGCTACTCAAGTGGGTTCATGGTATAGTTCAGTTCAAATACATAGACCGATATTCGTATTTCATTACACTGATCCTTTACTCCTCAACTACTATAGTTACCAAAACCTGCAGCAGAATACTAAGAAATGAAATATTGAAAGTCTTAATCTTTTTGATCAAAATGTAACAATTTTATAAGCAGTGCTAGAAGGCTATGAATCTTTTCTTCACCATAAAAAAAGAACTAAATTATTTACCCACAAACAAGCTACATATCAAAGAGTGGCGAAATGACAGTATAACTTGATATGTATACGTATGTGACAGTATAACGTGATATGTATATAACTATATGTATATAACTTGATATGTTCATAGGACTTTGGCTTTACAACTAGCTGTTAAATATACAGAAATACATACACGCCTGTAGGAAGTTTAATTGTCCAATGAAACAACAGATTATGAGAGAACATAAACTGTCAGTTTTTACATGAAAGTTATTAACAATTCTGGAATATTAAGTCTTCGAGATGATAAAATGTCAGCTTCAACATTTGCCTTTACTGAAGAAAATAACAGACAACCACTTTTTAATTATGGGAACATGCCACTTATTCCTTCTCAAGCAATGGAACCAAACAGGTTGTAACAAATTTTTAGTGCTTGTAGATATTTTGACCAAATCCATTTTTATTATAGAATCCATTGGATAGATTTTTCATGAATTCTGTTCCTTTTCTGTTCCTTTTTTCTTCCTCATTGTACACATTCTCCATGTTCTTTAAGGTACAACTGGGCATTTTCAGATCATTGGTGTATAATGTAGGTACTATTTTCTTGTTTGTATTCTTCAGTTTCTATTACAATAAAATTTCTGAGATGACCTTTAAATGTCATTTCAGACAGTGAATAAGTATTTGCAAATTTTCATTTTTTTTTTTTTTTTTGGGAGGGGGGAGGGAGGGCAGGACAAAAATATACAAATAAAATTATTACCACTGTGGAGCAAGAAAAAGAACATTTAAGCATTTAAGTTATTCAAAAACTTGAACTAGAATCGAAAAGTCTGTGCTAGAATTGAGAAAAATATCTTGTCCTGTTAAAAATATTCCATCAACGTAATATGAACTAATGAGAAAGAAAACATGATTTCTAAACATATCAGGACCTTTCAGATGTTTGTAATGAAAAAATTCTCAGTTATGTCTGAGGCTTACCATTGGTTTAGTTTTATATTTGTCAAAGTATTCTATATTATTTAAGATACCATAAGAGTTTTTGTACAGATAAATATCAAGTTGATGATTTTCTTTTTTTTTTTTTTTTTTGGTCCAGCCTTAAATTTTCTGGGCTGAGAAGTGATGCAGAAAAAAATAAAACACTTTAAAACTCAGCCTTGACAAAACTATTTGTTGTGTTGGTCTTGTGTGGCCCTGGCCCTTAATGTATCTGGAAGTATAAGACCTGTTCTACCCTATCTGGCTTTGATTCCACAATGAAGAATAATAATGTTAGAGTGTAATCATTTCTTCTACTGTCCATAGGAGCCACCACTTGCCTTTGCTGTCTGTGTTGGGTAATGAAGTCTATACAGATGTTATGGTATTATCTGTCAGGTCAGTTTGGTGCTCAAACTTGATCTTTACACTTAAACTTCCAGACTGCACATGTTGCCTTCATGGTAGCTTAAGCTCCCCCTCTGGCACGGGGTGAGTTCAGAGATCCATGTTCATGCCTGAGATCTCAGAGCAGGCACTCAGAACAGGAAGCAGATGGAAGCAGACGGCTGGAGCCACCAGGGTCTTGCTGGAAGAGGCAGAGCAGCAGAAGGCAGTAGAAGGAGGTGTAACGTTGGGGTTGTGGGCTGGGAGTGGGAATCACACACGTAAACAGCACTGAGCCCTGCATGAACAGGGGACCCAATGAATCACAAAGTTTTTGAAAAGTTTTGACTAATTAGGGAAAATTTCTTCTTCCAGACATTGTGCTCCTTGCCTCCTCACACTGCTTTCCCAGTTAGTTGTGGGATAAAAATTTTACTTCAGATTTAGTATTTACCTTCTTAACAAGTACACTATTTTTTTTTTTTTTTATGGTTATGAATTCCCTACTGTTCTGATTTCAAATAGTTTTTTTTTTTTTCTTCTCCAATAATTAATAGCACATCCATCAAATGTATTAGTGTGATATTGGAAGTATTATACATCAGAGAAATGAAAGAATCAAGTCTTGGTTTCAGTTTCTGAACAGCTCTAAATATAGTTTCTCATATATTTGTTATGTTTTTACAGAAATATGACACAGTAATCGGATTATCTTTGAACATTCTCTGTTAAACAGTGGGAAACTTACATATGTTTGCTTTGAAGATTCCTAACAAACAAATACAGGTGCTGCTGGCATGTAGGTTACCATGCTAAGACCCTCACAACAGTGGCGCTTTCTCTCAGGAATACATTCAATGATCCCAGTTTTTGCTTTGGAAAGATTCTGATCAATATTCAGAGGTTGCTTCTTCACAACCTCCAGGTGACAAAGTAGACTACTCATGTATTTCAGAACTTTGCTCAGTTGAAACCTGTGAGAATGACAAGACTGGAAACTGGATCTACGAAGAAAATACTTCATATTTAACAGGGGAGTCATTATGAGGCAGCATGACAATTTAATATATTAAAATCTCTGCTTTCTGTTTAGTTCATTAGATAAGAGCTAGTGAACCAGTGATCTATTTAGTACATTTGTGTGTTTCTAAATACCTCACATTCTCAAATCCTTGTTCACTTTCCTTGAGAGTACTTTCCTGCATGGGAGAAGTGTACTAAGATTAAACAAATATGTGGCCTTGGAGTGACTTTGAAAAAGCATATTCCTTCATTCAGCCTTCTTTTTTTTCTTTTTCTTTTTTTTTTTTTTTAATGAAATATGTATGAGGCACAAAATCTGCAGTTGTGGATGTACACATGCTGAGAATTCTATATCTGTTGGTTAAAATGAAAAAAAAAATCAACACTATGAAGAATGATCAAAACCAACAAATAGAAAACTTTCCCTTCAAAAACTCATAATTTAAATCTCAGGGGACTATTCAAAGCAATATATATATATTTCTGAGCTGTTACTGTTTAATGTTGTTTGTTGACGAGACAGTGAAAACAAAGATCTAGTAACATGCTATGAGAAACGGTTGTGTTCACTGTGAGTTGAATCATTAATTGCCTTATCACAATGGCTTCAGTTGTTTCAGTGACTTTGTGGCTCCAGTGGCTTTGGTCACTGAGACAAGTGAAATTGTTCTGGCCTATCCATGGTATAAGTTGTGTCACTTTGCTTTCTAATTTGATGCAGTGGGTAGAAAACAACTAATGATAATGAAAGCAAGTAGAAGCAGCTCCTCCTGTTTGCTGCGATCTATAGCATTGTATGTTTAGTAATATCACTCCATGATTACTCCATACTGAATGTCAGGTTACATGAGAAGGGTGCTTCTCCTCCTGACTCTAACATACTGTGCATTGGGAAGCTGGCAGGTAAGAAACAAAGGGTCTGGTGCTGTATAAGCACCTAGCACAGGCTGTACTATAAACATTTATTAATAATTAATGTGGCAATAGAAATTAATGAGATTAAATATAACAATTGCATTGATATTCAGCTAGTTGAGTTTCTAAACTTGCATTAGTAATCTGGAAGTGAAAATACATTTTACAAATTTAGTTAGCTGTTTGTCTAAACAGTTGTCTGGGTGCCTAGAGCTTTTCATAACAACATTTTCAGTTTCCTTTCTGTTAATCTAGAAATTCTAATAACATTAACGTGAGGTTAACCAGAACAAAAGCATTTAAGATGTTATTTCTCTGTGAAGAAGAGGCAGAACCAGACTTTATTTATTTATTTATTAAGAGAAGGAAGCTGAGAGAACAGAAGCTCTTGTGGACTTCCACTGTGTCACACATCTTTTCACCTGGCTACTTACATCCACTGCAGAATGTATTTCATCCAAGGGGTCTGATTCTGAGCATGTTCCAAATAAATGACACTAAAGCCACAGATTGCAATCATTCTGGCTTTGACGTGACAGTAAAGAGCTATGAGGATGTTACTATTTCTAAAAAAACAAGAATTAAATTGTTTCTGTGGTAAATTACTGAAATGTCAGTGCTCGTGCCTCATTTTTTCACATTGTGTACTTTAGGTAAAATCCACACTTTGGGGAGATCTTTCAGGATGCAAGCCAATTGCTGTATAAAGGCAAATTTTATCAAACTGACAAGGTATTCCTAGTATGGAAATCCTAGGTAGGACAAATGTTCACTGCTCTTGTTCACAGTGATTTAAAAAGCATTACAATTAGCTGAATCTAATTTTATGTGTGAAAGAGTATCAGAAGCCAGGCAATACAATTGTAACAGCTATTGTTTTTCTGTTCCAAAAAAATCTTAGTTTGGCATATGGACTGCGAGTTGCAGTAACTTGAGTTAAAAAAAAAGAAACCATTAGAAAATATATGTTCAGTTTACACTGAAGCATAAAGATTACTAACATAAGTAAGAGTCTCTGTGGAGGAATGGAAAGCTCCCAGAGCATTTTATTTCTCTTTTATAATAACTGTCTCAATATATCAGAATGATTGACATTACAATTAGAAGGCCAAGAAGTTTCTACCTTTATTTAGTTTTAAAATAATAATAGCAGCTGTTTAAGGTCTCTGCTATTAAGGTAAACAATAACAAGCTCACCTTGATTCTGACCAAAGTCTTGTTATTAGACATTAAATAAACAGAATCATAAATCATGATGGAGTTACATTGTTTGAGACTGACTTCAATTTTGTCAAATCTTTGGTGTCTTTAATTTTGAAATAGTTGTGCAGAGCTGTGAGGGACCATGCAAACAAGTATTTATGTATTGGATATCCACAGTTTCCTCTGTATGCTAACAAATGGATCAGAATGCTTTTTGCTTATGAGAGAAGGGAGAATTACGACCAGAAACACGATATTATGATTAAAATGGGTCATAGGGGGATCAAGGGCAGTGCCATGCACTCATGTTATGTAATAGCAGTTTATTCTTAGATCTGTCAAGAAGTGAAGCAGCTCCTAGGGACAAAGATCAATGAGAAATTATTTCCAGGTTTGAGACATTTTGCTTACCTCTATGACATCTAGCACTGCTACTAGAAATGACAATTCTTGGCAAGGTATTCAGTAGATTTCTTTGTAACACACTTACCAGAAGGCTTCTACAGAGCACTGTCCTGAAGTGAACAAGGTTTCTTACCTGGTTTGCAAAACTCCTGCACGAAAGGCCAGATAAGGCACTCCCAAAACCTGATGTTAACAAGGGTGATAACACACATGTGGTCTACTCAAGTAATGTATTTCCTTTTCTGTAGTGCATCAGTTTTTGCCTGTATTACTGTACTGAGACTAATTTCTGTTTCTATTACTGGAAATACAGCATATAAGTCAAAGAAGGTTCCTCCTTCCTTGGTATTTCATGACTCTCAGCCCCTTTCATACATATATAGCAAGATGCTCGTTGTGCTAAATGCATTTCACCTTCAAGTTAGATGAGCACTTAGCTCTTTCTGTCAACTACTAACAAGTAGAATTAAAAATTGAAAAAAATAAACTCATTTGCAAAGAAAAACATGAATTGGAAATAACTTTGTTTTGATTTTCATCTGTTCAGTACCCCAAATATTTTAGCTGAAACTTTTAAAACTAAATATACCTTATAACCAGTGTTACCCTCTTCAACAAATATTTCTTTAAAAAACACGTACTTTTGAAATTTAGCAAGCAATATTTTGATGATATTATACAGTCACTGTATTTTTTTTACTAATTTATATTTAGTCTCAGTTTTTAGCTCTACAAATACAGAGCTATCATTAAAATAATTTTGTAGGTCAAATTACAGATTACATTTGTTGAACATGTAAACAGCTGTGTGTGTGTAAAATAAAAATAATACTAAAAGTATTTATAAAAACTGAGGAAAAATAGAAGCAATTAGAAATATAATTTTTGCAGTACTGTAAAGTTACTTTATAGTATAGTACTGTTGCAATACTATTAAAAAATACTATGAAGTACAATTTCCCATTGTACTGAATTTTACTTAGTTTACTGATATAGCTTGTTTGGTTGATGTCAAGAAAAGCAGCAATCAAAAATACTACGTAAATTTAAGTGATAACATTTTTGAAAGCTTGTTTTTTTTCTCTAATCCTACTTCTTCTGGAGGTTAAGACCCCAACCATCTAGAATTACCTGTTTCTGCCCTTTTAGCTAGATGTCAATAGTTTCTGATCCTTCACTTCTGATAAATTGAGATCAGGCACATTAATATATTTCAGTAATAACTTGACTAAGTTGTTTTATAGGTCTTCCCTTAAACCTACCTCCTTACCTGCAGCTGAAAGTTATGTCTCAACTGAAAAAAATTCCTGGCCAAATTATTGTCTTAAATTAATTCCTTAAAAATATAATTCATGAATTCATTGTTTTAGCAGTGTAGTGTAGTTCTATAATCTGTTCTAACAAGAACACATATGCCTTTTTAGCTCTGATGTTATGCTGCAGGTTTCCAGTCTTCGGAAATATTTGATATTTATTTCTATGTAGGTTTAAATCAAAATCCCATTAAATAAGACATATATATATATATATTAATGAAAATATACTATTCTGGAATAAAGGTTAGCATGCAGTGTCTTAGTGTAATTTGAATTTCTAATATTTTTCATTTTTAGTAAATTCTATATGTATTCAATATTTTTTCAATAGTAGTGCATTTGAAATGGTAGCAGGCTGTCATATCAAATTTCTGTCACAATTATGTATTATAAAATAATACTAAAATAGCAGAATTTCTTTCATTACAACTGGAAGGATTCCTTTGGGCTGTCAATGTACATACCTTATCACTTACTGTACTATGGGGCTTTGTTTATAAATAGATCAAGAATATAATTCCAGAACAAATCATACCCTTCTTGTTTTGCAATGAGACAACTGGAAGCCTGATGTTTTGAACAGGAGAATAAGATGAGTACTAATTTGTAAAAAACAATATTGAAAAATGTTTTGGTAACATTCTAACATTCTAATGTTAGAATACTACTTTCATCATTAGATTCTACTTTTACTAAAATATCAATATTATACTGCCCATGTTGTATATCTTTTCTCATGGTTTAGTTATGTAAGTAAGAAAAGGAATATAAGAAAGCTTAAAGTAAAAATTTCTTTGCAAGATATTCTGAAGAAAGGCATAACAATGAAAATATCAAAGGTCAGAAATGAAAAGGACCCAAACATTTATTTGTCTTAGAAATCATGAAGTTAAAAAAAAATCATAGTTTGTTGTCCTGGTGCATGATCTTTGACGCTGCAGAGTTGGCAACAATGCATAAATAAGCAGAAGTTCTTTCAAGATAGAAAAAAAGCCTCTAGGAGAGTGCATAGAAGGTCTTCTCAATATCTATGCATTTACTGCTTTGATACTAATTTAGCTGTTCAGGGAAGAAGCAATCTACACAGCTGAAATACTTATAACAAATTGTTGCAGTCCTTAGAAGATTAGCACATAGGACAGACATAGATTCTCCCTGTGGTATTTTAGTTAACCTCCTCTGTCATGTTCTCCCCTATCCATCTCATGTATGATTTTGAAAAGGAGTCTAGATAAATTAATATTTTCAGGACATGCTAAATTTAAAACAGTTATCAGCTGCTACCACGGATTACTTTTCTCCTAGTTTCGTTTAATAGCATATGCCTACTTGGCACAAGCAAAGGCCAGAGACAACAGACACTAAGAAAGAAGGTCCTTTAGTATTGAATGACATGCAGAAAACAGGATTTAGGAAAAATCCTGTAAGCAAAGAACTTCTCCCAAATGTGAACCCAATCTCCTTATAAATAAGTATCAAAATATTTGTACACCCAGAAAAAAAAAGCAGGACTGACAGATCACTTTAGCTCTATTTTTGTCAAAGCGTTTTAAAACCTTTAAAGTACTCCACTTTCTGTGTGCAGATGAACACTCAGTTCAGCCTACACCTATATTAATACAATGGCAAGGCTGCAGGGTGAAATGGGACAAAAGGTGAGGAACTGTGAAAGCAGGGTTTGCAGTATGACTTTGCTTGAGCATCCTTTGGTAATTGAATGATACAGAAGGCTTGCACATATGGGGATTTTTCATGTGTTAGATAATGTCACTAGAATGGCAAGGAAACATTTTTAGCTCTCAGAGGCATTTTTAACTCTTTCCCTCAGGCATCTTCTAACTACTGCTTCTTCCTCCTGCACAGTCCTTTTCTCTGGACTGCAAGAGCAGCTATCAACTTGGATGAGGCATATTTGCTTCAGTTTGGAGCTTCTGTTGCACTCTGTTTGCTATAGGTCACAGAAGAGGATAAAAGGACTCACAGCTGGATACAATCTTTCTGATTGCCCTAAGCAAGTGTGATCCCCTGGGTGTTATACATCTTGAATTTGTTGTAAACTCTATTCGATATCCATTGATATTTGTGTAATTCCGCAGTTCAGGAGACTGAGCATTTGCAGCCTTTATCAATTAGCTGCAAAAATTTAGAGCTTTAGAGATAAAGTTGCAGCAGGAAGAAACCACCTAAATTCCAGAGAATGAACACAGTTTCCATGGAATTAATAGGGCAAGGTTTTATGGGGACAGGCAATGTATTTCATTCCATTTTAACAAAGGCTATTCTTTTTCCCCTAGACCACATAGTATACAAAGGCTATTTTTCTAGTCATGCAGGAATCACAAGCTCCAATTAGCATTTTAATATCAATTTAGGAATTTAGTGTCACTCTAACAGGAAATAAATTCTTTCCTTTCTTGGTTTCATATGTATATTTCTTGAATGGGGGAGTGCTTTATTGGAATTCATCCCTTATTTGTTCAGTCTACAGCCCATTTTCCAACCTCTTTTTCATTTAACTAGGTTGATCAAGGTGATTCAAAGCTTTTTGATTTGCCTCCCCAGTTTTTGTGAACCCTGATGTAGAGAACAGAGAATGTAAGGGCAATTTCCAAAAACCATATTCAAACTTCTCCCTACAATGGAAGGCAGAAAATGAGCGATGGTGAGACTGAGCATTTCTGAATCTTTTCAGGCTTTCCTTCAGTGCTACCCAGAAGCATGGCGTGGTGGTTTAACACCAATAAGTAGTTCAGCACCACCACACTGCTCTCTCACTCCCCCTCCTCAACAGAACAAAGGGAGAAAATATGATGAAAAAAACAAAAACAAAAACAAAAACTTGGATTGAGATAAGGACAGGGAGGTTACTTCCCAGTTACTGTCATGTGCAAAACCAACTCAGCATAAGGAAAATTATTGACTATTGATAACAGACTAGAGCAGCTAGTCCAAAACCACCTTCCCCCCATACACCCTCTTCTATCTCCTTCCTATAAGTGGCACAGGAGAACAGGGGCTGTGGTTAGTCCCTTACACTTTGTCTCTGCTGCTCCTTCATGGTCACTCTCTTCCTCAGCTCCAGCACGGGGTCCCTCCCACGGGATGCCATCCTTCCTGAACTGATCCTATGTGGGCTTCCCACAGGCAGCAGCTCTTCAGGAACTGCTCCAACATGGGTCTGTACCATGGGGTCCATCCATCAAGAGCAAACCACTCCAGCACAGGTCCCCCACTGGCGCCAGCTCCCCCTAGACACCCTTCTCCTGCTTGGGCTCCTCTCCACGGGCTGCAGCTCCAGCCCGCGGCCTGCTCCTGCGGGGGCTCTCCATGGGCCGCTGCCTCCTCCAGGCCACATCCACCTGCTCCAGCAGGGGCTCCTCCACGGGCTGCAGCGTGGAGATCTGCTCCATGTGGGACCCATGGGCTGCAGGGGGACAGCCTGCTCCACCAGGGGCCTCTCCACAGGCTGCAGTTGAACTTCTGCTCTGTGCCTGGAGCACCTCCTGCACTGACCTTGGGGTCTGCAGGGCTGGTTCTCTCCCAGCTGCTGTTGTGCAGCAATTTGTTTCCTCTCCCTTTCTTAAATCTGCTCTCCCAGAGGTCCAATCAATGTCAGTCACTGGCTCGGTTCTGGCCAGCAGCAGGTCCCCTTTGGAGCTGGCTGAAGCTGGCTCTGATCTGACATGGGGCAGCTGCTGAGCCACCTCCTACAGAGGTCACCACCTGCAGCCCCCCACTACCAAAATCTTGCTATGTCAGCCGTGTAATACACACATAATACATGTGTATTTTCAGAATGCAGAAGAAGGAAACTAGATTGTGCTGGCTTTGCTCATTCAATCTCTCTCTCTCTCTCCTTTTTTTTTTTTTTTTATGATGAAAGATTATTGAAGAAAGCCTGTGTGTGTCAATACACAGAGAAATTGCACAGAACTGCAGGATGAATGTGCACAAACCATGCATCTGTTTTTTTTTTTTTTTTTTCCTTTACAGCATTTATATATTATTTATGTGTGCACTGAGTAAAATTTAGATATTAATACAGTCTTTTTTAATGTCATATAGCAGTATTTCAGCATCTACTTTCCTGCTGCAGGCCACTAACAGTGAGTTTTTTATATATTCTCAGTCAGAAAGAGAACAATAACTGGATGATCTACTGATCTTATCATAGTATACTGTCATTATGCTGTTTTGTTATCACCAAATATAAAATATTTAGGTGGGAAGAACCTTTGGACTTTCACAGGAGAAATAACAATAGAAACCACACTTATGTGTCTATTCTAACTTTTTTCCCTTTTTTTTTTTGGGGGGGGGGGGGGGCAAAGCAAGAATGTCAGAAAGATCTGCTCCCTCCCCTCTTTTAATCTCATTCTGAAAACCACTGTCCATATTGTTGGCTGCTCACTATGTATTACTGTATAAGCATATTCAAAAGGTATTTGCTTAGGAAACAATGGCATACCAGGTCAAATACAATCCTGTGCTGAAATACTTTTCCATTATCCAAATAGAATTATGATCACACCATGAGGTTGTCTAAGCTTTCACTACTGAAATAGCCAACAAAATCCTAGACCTTGAATTCAAGCCCTGAAAAAAGCATCAAATATTTAAAAAATAAGTGTAAACATATCTTAATTAGGAAATGGCACCTAAGAAATTTATAAGTCCTTTAGTTGCCTTTGTTAGGATGCTGGCGGCAATTTTACAATACCTCGTATAACTACCAAACCTGTATCAATCAACAGATACTAAACAATTAAGATGCATTCCTTTTATGTTTTCCTAGTAGAATTAACCAGACCTATATCTCTGTTTACTGCTTTAAGGCCAAGTGGCGTAGCTAGGTAGCTTGAATTAAGAATTTCTCATGGAGCTGCATGAATAATTAATTTTTGATCCCTGACCAAACTGAGGAAAACCAAACAAACGATGTCCTTGTATCATGCCAAACACTTTTTTTTTTCTATTTTAAAATTTCTTAAAGCCTTTGTTATTAGTATAATAAGCTTAATATAAATAAATAAACTTTAATGAGATGTCTTAGAGTAAAAACTGAAATATCATGACATTCAAAGGATTTTTTTTTATTAAAGAGTTTAAGCTGTCACTAAGTTCAGCAAACCTCTAGAAATGCATTCAAATCAGCTTTAAATTAAGTTATTGAAATCCCAAATTTGCTTTTATCCTATTTCTCATTTGTAATCCACCATGCAATAATGAGAGTGTTGTAAAGCTTCTCAATATATACATACAGATCTGAGAGATGTAACTAAAGAACAGAGATATTTGTAGTCCAGAACCTGGGATCATGAGAATCTGAAGAGAGCATTTTGGAATGAGAAACAAGTGGTAGAGAAGGGTTTCTTATTAAGCAGTATTCTCTTCAAGTGATGAGTGCAAAGTTCAGCAAGGCATTTTGGCATATAATTAGAGATCAAACTTAAGCTTCCTAGAAATTTAGGTTTGATTTTCAATTTGGTCCCTTCTTTGGTTCCTTTTCCTTAACACCCTTGGTTCAGAAAACACACCAGCATCTTTCATGGAAATCTTTCAGTAGATCTGCCAGCTTTCCCTTGGTGGATGATCTTTTTACCATTTCCTCCAGATCTATTTTTCAGAAGCACTAAATTCCTCCACTAACTTCTTTGTCTCTCCTGTTATTTTCTGAGTCAAATTTCTTAACTGTTCCAGTTTTAACTTTGGTTATCTTTCCAGCACTATCCCAACTCCCTATGCATTTTACAACTATTCCTAACTATCTACTTCCTTTAGAGAGCTCCTGCTATCTACAGGTGAGAGCCAAGTAAATAAATGTAAAATAAGGTATTCACCTTGAAGGTATATACCTGATGTCACTTTCTATTTGTCAGGCTAATATGTAGATAATTTGCATTTGTCCTATCACAGGTTAGTCTTCTTATTTTACTTAAAATAGACAGACATAGGAAAACATGAAATACAACTGAAGTGCTTTAAGGGAAAGGGATTTAGACTAGGAGAAAAAAAAGGCAGATTTAAAGGGAAAAAAACACAAACCTACAGTACAACACTACAGTGTTATATAAAGTGATTAAGTGAGGAACAGAGCATTTAGCAGTCTAAAAGAAGCATATAGAGCAATTATATGTGTTTTGGATATTTCTCCTGTGATGTTTTCTGGATTTATCAAGAACTATAACTTTTCTGTGCAGGTCAGTTGTTTACAACCACATCTCTTTCTCTCCTCTTTCTGTTTGAATTTTTACATCATTTGTTTCATGTTATTTTTTAACTCCTTTGTAATTTTTTAAATGTTACTGAAAATTTGAGTAAACTGCATTCAGCACTCATGAGAATCTTTTCCTGGTAGGCAGTCACATATGACATTGCCCATTATACTTTGTAAAGTTGACATGAAGCTCCCTAGTGTCTGTTTAGATGATGTAATTGAATTAATTACTTATAGTAAGCTGCTCATGAGAAGGGAGTAAAGTAAGAAATGTCAAACCTTTGTCAGGAGATGATAAGACATTATTGGGAAAAAGTGAGTTTGCGTTATACCGATGGCAAATCTGGGAACATTCTTCATATTTCATGTCAAAATTTGTCTTTTTATCTCACAAAATGGAATATATATTCTGGTGGGACGACTAAAATAAAATTTCAAAGGTTACTAATGATAATACCACCTGTAAAGACATATGAATGAGTGGATCATTTATAAAGATTAATATGTATTTTTCATTTACTTGATTATTCAATTCTTTTTCCCCCATTTCTTTTTATCCAAAAGTTGGATAGCCATTGGAATATATCCACAATGATATCTCTATCAGAGTGTTAAGCTGACATTGGGTACCCAAAACAGCAACATCCAAGAGTCAAAATAAAAACTACTTTGTGTTTCAATGTTATCAGAGTAGCTGGACCTTACTAGCATGCCGGATTGAATAACAAAAGGAAGAAAAGAAGGGAGATACTTCTGTCATGAAGGCTAGATTTAATTAGATGTGAAAATTATGTATTGGTCTTATATTTTCTTGAGAGATGTTCAGAGGAGATAAAAGTAAGTAAAGAAAGAGTCTTTTTTAAAAATTAATTAATTATTTTATTTATTATCATACTCTAGCCTGAAACTACTATGGGATCTCAAACTGCTTTATCAAAACCCAGCCATAGGCCATGAGAAATGTTTCTGCAAGTTGCTCTCCTATGTAATTGTTTTTAATCAGTGCAATTTGTTATCCAATAAAGTTAGTTATTTAAATGATTGCTTAATTAATTCTAATTCAATAATTCTCATTTAAAAACCAGAATGTAAGCCCATTAGGTACATATCAAACCATTTACTTATTTTGAGTAACCCCACTGGATTACATGTTTGGATAACTGCTTGCTAACTCTTATAAGGAATAAGAAATTCATACCTCAGACTTTCTGAGCTATATATATTAATTTCAGTTGATTTTATTAATGCAGTAACTATGTACCAGTAATCTTGATTATACATGGAAATTTCTGAACTTTTAACTGAACAGGTTAATAGAGTATTTAAGAAAAAAATAAGGTTTGGATTTGGCCTTTTTATATACAAGTTGTCATATCTGTCAAGTAAATATACTTAATGTTAAGTAAATATACTTAAATAATGGTAGGGGAAGGAACAAATCAGAATAAATTAAAATTTAACTAACTCTTTTGTGTTTGGAAAAAGCTGAAAAAAGAAAATATTTCAAAGAAAAAAAAAGCATCTGCATTTCAAAAGAAGCTAGAAGGTAAACAGATAAAACAAAAGTAATGTTTTTCTCAATGGTAAAAAAAATATTTTCAAAAAATCTTTTATTTGGCTTAAAATTTGAGGTCATTTGATTATTAGGTCATTAAGATCTCTTGGTTATTTTCTTTTAAATTTACTAGTTTAATACCTACTCTATGTTCATAACAGAGAAAAATGTTAATGGTGCAAAAGAATAGAAAGATCTCTCCCTCAAAAATGTTAAGGATCTCAGCTCAGTTGCTGTCACAAAAATGTACAGTGCAATGCTTAGAAAGTTATCAGTCAGTGAAAGGAGAATAGTTAATTTCAGTTCCCATGAAAACATTGCAATAAATAAATTATCAGAAAACTGCGTGCTCAAGTGGCTAAAATACATAGCCAGCTGTTTTCAGAGATATTTTAATTATTTTATCAAGAAAACTTAATGGTGTACATGTCTACAGAGCAAAGAAACGGTTAAATTATTTTATAGATGATTTGCATTAGGTCTCTGGATTTTAAGCTTTTTATGAATATAGCCAATTTTATGGAAGATTCCCTCAGGAAACTCCCAATGGTACTTAATTTGTCTTTCTTCAATGTCAAATAGGCTATGAACAAGCTTCTTCATGGTAGAAGAAGACAAATACTTAATACACTGTGAAATATTTAGTATGTGTACCATCCTATGAATTTTGCTATATTTAAGAGGCAAATTCTACTTTCAGGATTTTTTGTTTTTAATTCCTCTGTGATTGTAGAGAACATTTCTGAGCAAAAACAATACTTTATTACCCAATGTTTACTTTGTAAACACAACAGATGAAACTATCAGATTGTATACAGCATAAATATTAAAATAATTTCTTGGAAGTTGCACCAGCTAGTGTGGTGGCTACTATATTAATTTCGTGTTATAAATTCTTTTATACCAAATTAAAATGTATGTGCAATAATATTAAAATATTAAAAATATTAAAAATCACATAAGTTATTAAAAATTCCATGTTATTGAAGTTTTCCAGACACTATCAAGGTACTGAAAGCTAAACCTATCAGACTTCCTTCCTATCAGATATTGTTCCTCACGCAGTCACTGATGTAATGTGTGCCTCCCTCTCTAACCCCTCCTACCTCTGTACCTCTCTCACTTTTTTCCTCCAATAAATTCAATGAGAATTTTTCATTTTCTTCCTGCTTTGTCTATTATTCTGTAGGTTCACAAATGTGTGGTATCTTTGAAGACTGTCATACAGGAATCAGTTTTGAGTAACTAAGCTATTTAAATCTCTCTTACTAGTACTGCAGACAGAACATCTTTCATTTAAAACTGTCTAAATGGATTTGTGACTGCACATATTGGCATGAGATAGATTTAATTTTC
The DNA here is from genome assembly GCF_964034855.1 of Anser brachyrhynchus. Taxonomy (NCBI): domain Eukaryota; kingdom Metazoa; phylum Chordata; class Aves; order Anseriformes; family Anatidae; genus Anser; species Anser brachyrhynchus. The sequence continues at coordinate 132,085,940 of NC_137695.1, forward strand.
CACATCATAACCTAGACCTGTGCGATGCACAAGCTAGAACATATGACTAAAAGCCACAGAAAGTGACTGCAGAAGGCAGAGAGACAAGCAAAATACCTTTAATCAATCTACTTATCATCTTTGGAAATCTTTTATCATCCTTGGAAATTTGATTCCTAAAGCTCACTATTCTTCCTCAACTTCTACTTTCTCAGGAAGCATACATCAAATTCCTGTACCAATACCACGTAAAATGCATTATCTTTCTTATGCAGCTACTCCATGACAGCAGAATGACTGGTCTTCCTTTTCTGAAGTAACATGGCCAATCCTTTTACTGTCCAACCCTTTGACAACTCCAGTCAAAGTCATCTGTTCTTCCCCCTTAAGTAAAATACCTCCTACTCTGGCAGTGGGAGGTCATGTTTCTGCATTTTCACAATAACTGCTGTGTTCCTCCAATTTTAAAATAGATAGTCTGAGGTCTGATTTTCAGAAAGCAGATATTCAGTCTTTCACTCTTAACTGTTTCACTGCCTCAAATCACCAGTCACTTTTGAAAACATAGACCAGAAAATGCAAGGATAGGTAATTATTACCTCTCATAAGAAAGGGTACACTGCAAAGGAAGGTTTTTTTTTTTTTTTTTTTTTTTTTTTTTAACCACTCTATAGTAATAAGCATATAGTAATAAGCATACAGAAATTTGGGAGACAGGTTTGACAACCATACACTAGTAAGAATCCTCTTTCAAGATGTTATGCAACTTCAAGTAAGTCTTGTACATTTCCATGTCACTTTAAAGATTTCCCTTTGCTTGTAATGTTCTGCTGAGTTTAATCTACACTGTGTACTGCACTGATTTTGACCATATTTGGGTAGTAGTACTTATAGTCTACAGTATAGAACAACACACACAGAAAACAGCAGGGCAACTCACAAAGCAAAGCTGTCAAGCCTGGTTGTTCTCTTTTGTCCAATTTCAGAGTCATTACAGGAATAAATTCTTGGAGCAATCTGACTGTTTCTGAAGAGTAAGAACTGTAGTGTTTGAGGTTCAAAGTATAAAATAAACAAAAACACAGGCAGTTTAAAAATTTGCTTTGGAATTCCCACTCCTCGTACTTGCGATCAAATACATCTTCACTTGTACTGTGAAAGCTGAGAGGTAAGAGTCAAATGGGAAAAGCTGCATAGAAATATATACATATATGTATGTATATGCCCATAATTACATTATCACCCAAGGGTTTCAACAATAAATGATTCTGCAAAGTATCAGGAATTTCAAGATTTAAACTATAAAGAGACATGTTCTTGACTTATTCCCATCAGTCTTCTGATGGACTGGAGAAGAAATACATGTTTATCAATGCTGACAATAATTATCCAGGAAAAGAAAGTGATAACCTTTATCATGCCAAACTGCTTAAACCTAAAATATACAGTTTCTGAGGTGCTGTCAAGCACAGTTATCTAATAAGAGCTCTACTGGAATGCAGTGACAGTGTGCTGACAAGCTCCAAGTCTGTGCAAGATCAAGGTGACTTAGAACATTGTACCAATTATCTGTTGGATATATAACAGTCTTCTACAGCTGTCATGTTTGCAGAAAAAGAAGTGAGAATGAGGAGAGATACCTTAATGAGATATATGGTACGATGGTCTCTAGTGCTCTGAATGAGGCATATGTCATGGATACTGCCGACGATGGAGAGCAGTACCTTCATCCTGCTGTATATTTGACTGGCTATAAGGGCTGTCTTAAGGTGTGCTAGCTCAGGCTGGATTTAGAGCTGGTAGAAAACAAAGTGATGTTACTTGGTGCAGAAGAATCTATCAGAAACTTAGAATGAATGCAGACTGGCATGACATGAAACGTTCTTTGTGCAACAAATATATAATGAGCAAAAAAATGAACCCAGTGTGTTTCCTAGCAGTAATCTGGTAGCCTGATAGGAAAATGTTGTAAATGTTTACAATTATAGTCTTTGCTAGTGAAATCATATTGGGTTTTGCTAGCAATGCTCAATTTAGCAGGTCATCAAGTTGCTGTTATTAATCTGGAAATACTGACCAAAATGATAAAAGAAAAAAAAATGTTGTGTTGAAATATTTGAGAAGCAACTTCAGTGTTATTTAATACACAGAAGTTTATAGTTTTGGTATGGACTTTTTATTCATTTCATTTTTCACAGAACAAAATTGAAATTCTTTAGAGATGAAAGAAAATATATTGCAAAAGAAGTATTAAACTTGAGTTAAAAACTTATTTAAATATCAAAACACTATTTTGGAAATAAATAGTTTGATTGATGCTACAACTAATCATCTGTATTGCCAAAGCTCTCCTGGATTAAACCCACATAAATCCCCAAAGCTATTTGTGTACAGAAATTGTTAGATTAAGCTTTTGAATAGCTTCCCTAACACAGTAGAATTGAAATAAAGAGGAGGGGAATGAGTTTGGGATATTAGTCCTGTCTCTCAAATCACAAAATCAACCTAACCAGAAAATGAAATGCTTTTCAATTTGAAGCAGAAGTTCAAGGAGAGAAATGGTTTTTCTCTTCTTTATCTATGAGCTTATAAACAAACAAATAACAACAAATAACAACAACAACAAAAACCCTCTAATTTCCTAATTGCAGTCCACTGTCAGCATTTGAAAATACTGTGAAACAATCTTAATTTGGTAAAACTCTGATTAAAAAATATCACCATAATCAAAACAAAATTAATTAAGAAATTTGCACTCCAAGAGCAATTGTGATATTCTTTTCTATACTTCTATTTACATTGTTTTTGAGGAAATGCTACCTGGGAGGGAAATAATTGATATATTGGAATATAAGAATAGACATTAGAAATATTGTGGAAAAATATATTTTCACTTTTTGGGTCCACTCAGCTGCAAAAAAAACAAACAAACAAAAAAAAACCCTGTAATTTGTTAATTTCTATATTGCAACCTCTGTTGTAATTTGGTAACAGCAACATAAACAAGTGTTTAATGTTCCATTTTCTTGAATATCTTACAGTGGTTTTCCTGTTGTTTAATTCTAAAAGTGCACACGCTTTGTGTATTTCTTCTGTAGAAATAAAAAATAAAAAGACGATATTTCACACAAAAAACCTCCACCCAAACAACAGCCTGAACTATAAATTGCCTTGGCATAAATAATTCATTATTCTGTTCTTAGAATTACCTTTAAAAAATCTAAAATTGATTCCAAAATACTAAAAATACCATGCAAAATTCTCTTTCACTGACAAGGTGTAACAACTTGGACACATGAAGAGTTGTGTGTGCATTAAATATGACTGATAAAATTTTCTTAAAGGTCATTTACAGGATTAAGAAAGCCAATCTATGTGTAAAACTCAGTATAAATTTATCATTTCTTTCATTTTTGATTAAATAAAAAATGATTTTGATTGCTTCCTTGAGCAAATATCTCACAAGATCTCTTTTTTTGATCTCTTTATTTTGTTATGAATATTGACAAAAAATGTTCACTGAGGAATAATAAAAAGGAAGCTGAATATTTGCAATACTGTGTTCTGAGAGAAAGAGGGGAAGGGGAAGGGGAAGGGGAAGGGGAAGGGGAAGGGGAAGGGGAAGGGGAAGGGGAAGGGGAAGGGGAAGGGGAAGGGGAAGGGAAGGGAAAGGGAAGGGAAGGGAAGGGAAGGGAAGGGAAGGGAAGGGAAGGGAAGGGAAGGGAAGGGAAGGGAAGGGAAGGGAAGGGAAGGGAAGGGAAGGGAAGGGAAGGGAAGGGAAGGGAAGGGAAGGGAAGGGAAGGGAAGGGAAGGGAAGGGAAGGGAAGGGAAGGGAAGGGAAGGGAAGGGAAGGGAAGGGAAGGGAAGGGAAGGGAAGGAAAGGAAAGGGAAGGAAAGGGAAGGAAAGGGAAGGAAAGGAAAGGGAAGGAAAGGGAAGGGGGAAGAAGTTCAAAATGAATATTACTGTGATATGCAGAATTTCAAGGCCTGAAGATTAGATTCTTGTCTCTGGGATTCTTGTCTCTGGCATTTACAATCAAAACTAACTGCCCATTTCCCAGGTAACTGACAGGACCTGTGCTGGGGTCCTTGAGGTCACACTCAGACCATTGCTGCAATGGAAAAGCCAATCCACACAAAAAAATCAACAGAGAGATGGTGCTCCCTTCATCATGCCTGGACTGATGGGAATAAAAGTTTCTGCATGACGGACTATTCAGCTTGGGTACTCAGTGTGAAACATTCCTGCTCAGAAGCATAGACTGTGCTAGCAAAGAAGATGCATCATCTCATGCTCTTTGACTTCCTATGCACTTTATTTTCTTTTAGAAAGTCCACCTTTTCATTTTCCTCATAGTATAGTCCCTGTTTGTATTTTAAGTCATAGGTTGGCTTTGCTAAAGAAATGGAAGACCTGAGCTCTGGATCTGGCTTATCAAATAGAGAACATTCAATGAACCCTAATATTCAATGATTAATCTTAAAGAAAATATTGCAAAATACTAAGAAACCCCAAAAGAGTATGTCTACTGTTCCTTGCCTTACATTTTGCATGAGTGTTGCTCCCTCAAGAAGCGTTTCCATTTTACCATTTATTTTCTTTTCCATTATATGTGGTAAAACCAGAATCAGGCCTAAGAAAACTAGTAAGTGCTTTAAGGAATGAAAAGCAAAAAATGTAAAATTAATGACCTGGTCTATCATTTTTAACAGAGAATAAAGTTCATAATCTTAATGTCACTGAAAGTAATATTTGACAGTAAGGGGTAGTTATATGAAGAGGACTTAAGAAACACAATATGTAATCTTAAAATGTTCCAGAAGATAAGGTAGAAACTTTAGTGCTTGGGAAGAGGTGTCAACATACAGAATTCAGGTTAATGCTGAGATATTCCACTCAAAATAACCACTGGGAAATACTGCAGAGAGGAGATTGGCTTGCATATCCTGGCTGAAAGGATATTTGTTGCTTAACCTCAGAAAATACTAGAGGAAGAAGAGGTGGCTGGGCTGATATTGCATTTTGTACAAAGGTTGTACTCATCACTTCACCTAGCCTAATGTGATATTGCCTGGGAATCCCTAGTCTGGGTAGTTTTTTCCAGAGCAGAAATTTAACCCTGGCTATTCTATATTCCAGGTTGTACTCGAATATGGAAAACTGTCATTATCAATGACTTTTCTTCTTTGCTACATCTGTGTGGAAGCAAGTGTGCTCAGAGAATTCTTGTTAGTTCAGACAATAGAGGTGAGGCCTGGTTCGTGAGTGACAGGATTGATACATGTGATGGATGCTGAAGTTCTCACACTTAAGAAGAGACTTCAAATGTCAATATTAAGATCTAGTGAAAATGTAGGCTCACAATGATGTCAAGTGATTATAGAGTTAAATATCAGATTGATGCAAATACAGTGATTTCTAGTGTCTATATTTTGGATGTACAGCTATATAAGGCAGCTGGAAATTTGTGAAGGTTTCCCTAAAATTTTTATTAATTTTTAGCCTATAATAAAAATAATGGTCTTAAAAATATCCTGGGTCCTAATATGTATATATATTCACAGAAGAAAGGCATTCCAGTGACAGAAATTTTGCAGATAAAAGCTATTGAAACTTTTTTATTATTTTTTTCTCATAAGTTTGCTGTAGCTGTTATTGTCACTTTTAAAATAAATGTTTTAAAGTAAAGACTTCATCCTATCCTTTTCACAGATATGAATCTTAAGCAGTATGATGCAGTGACAATACAAGCAAACCTATAGGAAAAATAATCTTCTATGCATTGAGCTAAGCACTCAGTGAGAAATTATAAAAAAAATTTAAACAGGTAAAAACAAATAAAATGGGTAAAATTCATTCCTTAGCCACTTATGAAAGTTTTAAAGACCATTCATGTGCATGAAATTTTAACTAATTTTAAGTAATATAAATAATTAAATTTAAATTATTTTGATTTATTCTAATTTTTACGGTAGTAATGTTTCAAATAAATGGAAGTACAACTAAAACTAAATATACCAGTTGATATCATTGATACCTAAGAAAACCCAAATGGACTCTTGTTCTCACTGAGTTTGTTTAGCTCAGTATCACATCTCTGTGACAATGGTCCACAGTGGAGGTCTAGGAAAAAACAAGACAAACCAAAAGAACCATAAGTATGCAGTAATAGTTCCCGAGACTATTCTCCTAGTCTCAACAAATTGCAGCCCAGGGGCTTCTTGTTCCAATGGAGATGCTTTTATACTTAATAGTCCACCAGATGTTTTCCTGTGATTTAAGCCAGGTACATCTAGATCCTCTGTGGATTTTTAGCATGCACTCTTCAGGAAGGAGCTCCACAGCTTAATTACTTGAAGAACAACTTCTTTCTCTTTCTTCTGAACCAGAACCTTGAGCTTTTTTAACACCGATTAGTTTTTGTACTTAAGGGGACTGTGAACAATCATCAGCCATTTCTCTTCTCTATGTTAACTGGCATTTTATAGAACGAGTCCAGCAGGTAGAAATATAATCCTTATTTCAAACAACTAGAACCTTTTGGGTGCAATACTACAGAATTATCTCATATGATGTTATATAGTTCAGGGTAATACATAGCTGCAGAGAAGAGAAAGTACATACAACATAAGTAAGTCTATTGGAAGTGACTTGTGTATTTGGTATACATGATTTTGCAGATTTTAAATAATACTTCTGTATAGAACGTGTAATCTGATTTCAAAACAAAAAGTCATAAGTCACAAGCCCTGAGTGGTTAGTTTTGACATGAAGGTTTAAAATTTATTTCTAGTGATCTAAATTTACTTTATCTATAGTGAAATGTGAAACTAGCACTATAAGTACCTATACCGGTATATTTTGCAGAAAGAAATATTCATGCCAGCATTTTTATGTGCCTTTATTAGTGGTTCTAAATGCTCATTTTGACCATGGCCTCTTAATTAATACTACTGTATCTTTTGCAAGCTTACTGTGAAATCCAAGGGCCAGACTGATCATTGCAGATATTACAGTATCATGCTGAATGTATATCAGGGGATATTTTAACAGGTTTCAAAATTAAATTTGTATTTCATTTTTTAAAGTTGCCTAACATTTAAATAAAAAGATTTAGGATTCTTTTAAACAATCAGGCTATTGGAAAGAGATGTGGTCTTAAGACCTAACCGAGTAAATTTACAGGGAAATTGAATGTGTTAATGTTAACATTACTCTAGTAAACATTTCTTACATTGATGACATTATGTCTAACAGATCAATAATTTTCAGCTACTTAATTATCTGGGTGACTGCATTTGACAATTCAAACATAAATAAAATTCTTACCTTATCAAGTACCTTATAAAGGTTGAGAGAATTGCTTCAAAAGACTAAAATGCCTTAGTCTTAAGTAATCACAGTGTTTCCAGTAGCACTAACTTATTTTTTAAGTAAACTGTTTTCATTTTTCAAACATTTCAATTGCAGAAGAGACATTAAGGAAGTATAGAATATTTGTATATTGCAGAAGTACCATAAGAGAACCACTCAAAGTGGTGTAATGTCCAGGATCATTTCCAAATGTTCTCAAAGAATTAAAATACAGGGTAAAGATGCAGAAGCTGGATAAACAGACAAGTCAGGGCTGTCTCTGCTGATTCTAGTATAGTATTCGAAGTAAAATGGAATATGATCAGTTAAGTCAATTAAATAGGCAAAAAAAAAAAGCCATTTTTTTTTTTTCAGTAATGCAAAGAAATTTTGGCAAAGCTATTGCTGCACTTTGTTTTCAGCTAATTAAGGAAAATCATGTAGCTCCAAAAATGAATAAAACTTGCTTTAGGGATGTCTAAAATCTTATTACAGGTCTATATCTTGATTTCATAACTGATCTAATGTGAAGATAATCCAAAACTCAAGGAGTTCCTAACTTTTTTTTCTTTTTTTTGTGTTTAAACAGAGAAAGAGTCTACTGAGAGTGCATCACTGTAATGCTAGAAAGAATCAGACTCTCTTGATGTGTTCAGAATCCACTGGTTTCCATTCTAGCTTTTTAGGCTTATTACAGGAATCCATTTCACATTCACATCTTAGACTAAAACCAACCAAAGCAATATATCATTTGTTTACCAAGACACAAAACACGATGGGATAGTTTCTAAGCTCATTTCAGAAAATGCAAATCAATAAAATCTCATCAGAATTTTGTATATTTTTATGCAGAATTTACAAAGAGTAGAAAGATTTCCTCATTGCTGCCATATTTGCAAAATTGAGTGAAATTGTAGTTTAGGCACTTGATCTGTGATAAACGTAATAGAAATACACAGGCACAAAGTGCTTTGCTGATTTTGTAGGCATTTTATAAATGCTGTACATGCTTCAATGCACTGTCTGAAAAATAATAAGTTGTGATACACAGTTTTTTTTTTTTTTGTATGCTATTTCTGAGATTGTGGCCAAATTGCTCTGCCTACATTTAGAGGTTGTTTTAAAAAGAAAAAATTAGAAATAGTTCAGAGAAGAGTTACTAGAATGATCTGTACTTTAGCCTGGAAAACATGTTAGGAAGAATTTAAGAAAATTCATCTCATCATTCATGACTTATCAAAAAGACATTCTTACAGAAGCCCTAACAAAACATTTTGTATCTAGAGACCAAGTTATGTTGCTTTTAAATTTTATGTTGTGAATCAGAATAATAAAAACTAAGTTAAAAGAAAAGCAAGAAAAAATAGAATATTGTACTTTTATTCTTTTCTTTTTCTTTCCTTTTTTATTTTTTCTTGAGGAAAATGATTATTTAAGGTTGTATTATTCTTTCATTTTCATCATCTTTCATTTACATTTCCAAGTTTATTTTATTTTATTTTATTTTATTTTATTTTATTTTATTTTATTTTATTTTATTTTGTTTTGTTTTATTTTGTTTTATTTATTTATTTTTGGTGAGGGAGGGATGTTAGAAGGAAAAAAAGGGAATTCAAGACCTGGTAATACTTTTCATCTTCATCATTAATTTCAACTTTATTATCCATTTATTTACACTTATTTTTTTCTTTATTTTCTTTATTTTTTTCTTTAGTCATACCAACTGTTCACATTTATATAAAGGAAAAAAAACATTTAAGGTACTGCACCTTATGTTTCTTGACTCCTCTGGAGACAAATTTCTGTCAGAGACAGATTTTATTTATTTATTTATTTATTTTTGCTAAAGGCAGTGCTTCTCCTGCCTGCAGAAAGGCAAGGATAAAATCTTTGTACATTATTTAAACAAAGGTGAAAAACCTAACCTGTATATATTTGTTTGACTCACATCATATTAAGGAACAAAATTCAGACAAGTATGGAGAAAAAGTATCTTTGAAATTTTAATCTTGTTCTGTCTTCCTATCATGCAGAGAAGCTGAAATATGGGAAGAAAGCAGAAGAATCTGAATACCTCCTTATCCCTTTTAAAATTAGAAATCCCAGAGTTCTGAGGTCTGAAGTGTTTTATTGGGTTGTCATGGAACCAAAGGGCACTTCTCGTCTTCTTTCTCACCCGTCTTCAGGAAAGGTTAATATCTCTCTGAAATTGCTTACAGTTAGGCTGAATATGAAAAAGGTTTTATATTTCCTGTGAATTTCCAGTCTTGACCTTTTCCCATTATGCAATATAACCAAACCCACAGAGTATTTAAATGTTGTGTGAAATAAACACAAAGCTATGTTCATTTCACTCAATCAAGATAAAATCAGAACATCTATTACAATGTTTACTTTTTAAGTTGAAAAAATACATTAAAATTCATTTCAGTATAAAAACAATTTCTATGGAAAGATAAAATGAAAAATTTAGTTTAAAATGACTTATCTAGCTGTTTCCCTGAAGGAAACTGACATATTAATTCTAGATTGAATGTTTGAAGGATCTTATGAGTTTTGTTCCAGAAACATTTATATAAAATTCTTCAGGCTTGCTTAACAAGCTCTCCACTGGCAGAAGATTCATTGGCAAGAAATAATGGCAGCTGAGAATTAGTAATTAATTTCAAAACACACGTTTTTTGGAAATTCTTTTTCTTGGAATTTCATGAACATTAGTATAACAAAATTTCTAACAATTCTATAAAATTCACTTTCTAATGCAGGGTCAGGGTAGCTCTGTAAATCGAACAAGGAAAGGACACAATTACTGTTTCTCTTCATTAAACTCCAGTAGTTGCAGCAGATGTGTATCCTACGTTGCTGATATTTAATAAAGAGGATCTGCATTTCTGGATGTTATATACAGAGATTAACCTTTTGCCTTTGCTTAGTATCTTCAGTATGTAAAGAAAACATATCTGTTGAGTGTTTTTTATAATATGAATTGTAAGATCAGCCTTTGCCAGTTTTGTGTTGTCAGAGAGGAATTCAAAAGGTTTCCTTTAAGAGCTGTGCATCTACAGGCATTTTACAGTATGCTTTGCTTTATTTGATCAGATGTACAAAACCTTAGAAACCCCAGCGATCCAAAGGATAAGGAAAAGAGTATCTATTTTAAATAAAAAATTATTATCTTTTAAAATGCAATTTATTTTCCATTTTCACATTTTCAGTGCCAGCTGACATAGTATGATCTGTTTTACAGAGAATTGTAATTCTTAGCAATTTATCCAAGATGTTCCATGTTCCTCCCTTCTTCTCCCTTCCTTCCTTCCTTCCTTCCTTCCTTCCTTCCTTCCTTCCTTCCTTCCTTCCTTCCTTCCTTCCTTCCTTCCTTCCTTCCTTCCTTCCTTCCTTCCTTCCTTCCTTCCTTCCTTTTTCTTTTTCTTTTTCTTTTCTTCTTTCTTTCTTTCTTTCTTTCTTTCTTTCTTTCTTTCTTTCTTTCTTTCTTTCTTTCTTTCTTTCTTTCTTTCTTTCTTTCTTTCTTTCTTTCTTTCTTTCTTTCTTTCTTGCGTTTATCTTTCTGTCTAACCGTACTGGACATTGCCAATGACTATCAGTTGTGTTTAAGTCTGACATTTGAATGTAAATGCAAAATGATTGCTTGCAAGTGTCACTATTACCATTTATAATAATCTGAATAATTGTATTTATCCAATTGTAGCAGTAGTTTTGTCAGGGAAGTAAAAGTATCGATACCGTTTAAACACTGTGGGCTGACAGGATGTTGGATATTCAAATATAAATATGATACCAAGGGAGTAATGCTCTATATTTCTTTCCATGATAAACCATAGGCTTGCAGCACCACTGAACATAATAGATGAAAGTAGAGTCGTGGTTGACTAGGAAGGTTGCAGCTTAGACCTTTGTGCCTTGGAAAACTGAAAAGATGATCATGTGCTTCACTACGGAAGAGTCCACCTTTTTATTATGTTAGTGGAAAGACATAATGACTTGGCAAATCAATAGAGAAAAGTTCTCCTGGTACAACTACTCTGTTCCTTGCTGCACTGTGTCTGGGAATCACCACATAAATTTATGTTTTTACCTACTTCTAGATTTTTGGATACTGAATAGCTTCATTAATATAATTGACTCATATAATGCTGTTACACAGTTTAAACTAAAACTTATTTATTACATGTGAAAGAAACACAAGAAAGCAGGTGTTTGGGTAGATTATATAGTTAAGTACTACTCAGATAGATGGGTAAATTCTTCAGAAGGACACCCATGAGGTGTTATGGTTCTTATACCCTTCTCAAAATGTGTATTAGCTGTTTGAACAGCCGAGATTCCCTCTATAAAGTAGCATATCCACAATATGACTGTTGTGCATCCACTGCAAAACATTTAATTTTAAATACTTTGTGAGTCAAGGCAAACTAAATTTATTAAAGTAGGTCGTGAAAATGTTTTAACATCTTACATGGAAATCTAACCTCTGAATTCTCAAATATTTAAAAATTCATACAGAGTTATACACATATTCTGTACACATATATGTATTCAAATTCAGCAGCATGTTCTTGGGAAATTGAGATTTGTATGTACGTTTTGCAAAAGCCAGTACTGTGTTGTTTTGGTTTTTAAACTCCAGCTCTCAAGAAGTGCATGTATGTTCCTTTAGAGAAAGTCAGCAAGCTGTCAGAGTTCTCTCTGTGAGAAAAATATGGTTTCAATTTGGAGGAAAAGTCTTGAGAATTTTAAAGAGCTGTCAAGTGTAATTCACTTTATTATTGATTAACATTAGGTTCAATAATAAAACCACAAAAAATAATTTCAGGAAATAATAATAATAAACAAACAAACAAAAAAAGCCTTCTTTTTGGAGAAAAATTTGGGAACAATCTGTATTGTTTCTGTTTTGCTGTGGGAGTTTAGACTCCTACAGGTATTACTTTGCAAATTCCTGGGTACACTGATTGTAGTGCTTGGGATTTAACATATTCAGAAGGGGAAATGTAGATATGATAAGCTATTGATTATCAAAAAATTCTTGATCATATACTGTCTCATATTTTACGTATATAGAATAATAAGCCTGTGTGATAAAATAAGTAAAGCAGCTTAGTCACAATGCTTTATTTAATGATGCATTTAAAATAAATGATCAAATAAATAAATAATTACATTTTATTTTTATGTGAGCATATGGTATAATTCAAAAGATTGGTGGAGAATATAAACTGACTAAAAGTTGAAGATGACTCCATTTAGATCCTACTAAGTCAGTAAAATCAGTATCAGACCTATACTATGTATATTCAATAATACTGATAAAACTTATTACTCTTCGTTTAGAAACAGGTAGAAATCCCAGGCAGGATCACATTTAATGAAAATTGAACTTTTATTTATTTTAATAATTTAAGGCAGCAGCTCTCAAACTGACTTCTAAATTATACATGAACTGGCATAGTTCTAGGATCTTTTCCTATCAAGATTTTTTTTTTTTTTGGCACTGCATTTAGAGCAAAAATTTCCTGAATATCTGGTGTTCAGGGAATATTAGGTAGGAAGTAATAACCAATTATTAGTTTGATTTTGCAGCACGTGCTAAGAAGTGGTGCTAAGAAGACATCAATGCCATCTGTGTGTTCTTTTATATGTGATAACATATTTTTTTCAGTAAGCTGCTTTTTAAGTGATTCCAAGAAACAAACATACATTACTTTTGGTATACTTTATTCTAAACAAAGATAATAGATTGCTTGAGATGTTGGGAAAAATAAAACAAAAACAAAAACAAAAAAACACCACAAACAAACAAACAAAAACAAAAAACCCGCAAAACAAATAAAAAGCAAACCAAAACCAAACCAACCATCCAACCAACCAAAAAGAAACAAAAAGCCACCAGAAGCAGATAATCTCAATTAATGTAAGTCAGACCCTCCTTGAAGAAAAAAATGCTCTGAACTATTTGCAGAATTCAGCATTTTTGTCATCTATTCAATGTATTTGTATAGGATAAAAATAAAAATAAGTGATAATCCTATGCAAAATCTGCTGAAGTGTTACATCAATAAAGGCATTTTCATATATAAAAAAGTAATTATGTAAATATAAATCCCAAACAAAAAAGCCAAGCAGTACCTATCCATAAAATGAAAGGAACAGCTTATTTAAGAGACAGCAAGTTTTATTTCATTCTTACAAAAGACAAACATTTTAAGAAAAATTGCAGAAGCAGTTCTATATACTATTCATGCCTGACTTACAAGGGCCCACACAGGCTGTAATTTCCCTGCTGTCTTATGCGCAAAGATAGGCTCAAAATTTCTCGTCTAAAATCCAGCCAGAAACGTCTCAGGAAGAGTTTCAACACTATGGATAGCTCCCGATATTCCTTCTGGGCAACTCACCACTACCTTATCTTACTGAACAGCAAACATATGTTGCAGTCACGCATCACAGTCTGTGAAACAGGATACCTTTGTTGCTGTTGTTAGCATACCTACTTTGCTTCCAGCAGGTGGAGTGGCTTCAAACGTCAAAGAACACAACAGGCTTTTTTCATGCTTGCTGAGGAAATATATCTACCTTTTCTCTAGGCGATATGTGAAACCAGAAAATAACTTTTCAGTAATTAATTTTGCTTGAGTAATAATGGCTTCTGGATTGGCCAATTTCTGGAGTATGAAGATCAGGTGGATTAAGACTGTAAGGCATTTCCTCAATCTTTGCATTTAGTCTTGACTCCTTGTTTAAAAACGAAAAATGTAGCTAGACATAAACCTTTAGGCCAGTAGAACACTGTCCTCAGTCTGAAGCCTAATGATGAAACTGGTAATTTATTTTTATCAACTTATATTCTAGTCATTAACAAGAAGATAGATTTTCTATATTGTTTATTACTTAGAAAGTTGATCACTGACAGATTATCATGTTTTTTATAAAATAGTACTTCATTAAATGTCTTAAAGTGTACTATTAGAAATGCAACTTAGTGCTGTGGTTTACTATTGGCATAGCTATCAAAATATATTATGCTATGGAATGGTGATCTGGAATTAGATAATATATATAGATATCTTATATGTTAGAAATATCTCCTTGAATTTAACTGGGAATTATAAATGGTTTAGATAATTAGAAAAGATGGAAAAAAAAACCAAAGAGTATATGGGAACAGGTATAAAAGACCATTCTCTTTTAAGTTCTATATAGCAAAATAATCCTGTGAATCTCTACATATCTTGCCCACAAGAATACTCAAGAAGACTAGAAGACTTTTTTTTTTTTTTTTTTTTTTTTTTTTTTTTTTCTGGACAGAATATTGCATTGATTCACAGCGATTCAAACTTTTATGTATGATCAGACATATATCCTGGGGCAAGGGCAGAAATGAGCTCTAGTGTTAAAGCTATCTAAAGACAGCAGCACTTTTTTTTTTTTTTTTTTAACACTAAAAACTTACCTGTCCCAGATGAAAGCTATCTTGCTGTGTTTAGTAAGGAACTTTTCTATGGTGACATGGCAGTTCATCCCTTAAGGAATAAGCCAGATCGTGCACAGCTAGCCTTAATGACAAAGCAGAGCTAAAGTCTGACAGTTCCCTGGATATCACTGTCTGTATTTGAGCCTGATTAATTTTAAATAAACTTGAGAAGACAAATGCACAGAATCTCATCTGACGCAATGACATGAAGAAGCACACACATTTAGTGAAAAATAAACAAATTAACTTTCATTGCTAAGTGGTAAAATTAATGAATAGATACAGCTCAAGATTGTCTAGTTATTCATGGTGCCTGAGAAAATTGCTTGTTTAACGAGCAAAACAATGTATCAAAGTTTGTGTAGATGTAGTATTAAGTAGAAAGTGTTCTTGTCTGAAGTCTTTGGACTTTTAGCTGTGAGACTGTTATACTTGTGATGGTGATTTTGCCATCAGTACAAGGTTTCAGTGGTGCTTCTGGTAGTACCTCAGTCACACTATTGATACTGGCTTAAGTTATTAATAAGAGAGATCAGAAATCCTGAATAATGGGAGATGCATACTCTGGAGAAATATTCAGAAACTTAACAGGTGTCTTCTCTCATCAAGAGAGGCAGAATTTCTTCATGGAGGGGGTGGTTAAACGTTGGAAAGGGCTTCCCCCATCCGTGGAGGTATTTGAACAGATGCTAAGAGACACATGGCACTAAGCGGCAAAGTTCAGTGTGGTTCAGGTTGATAGTTGGACTTGATGATCTTGAGGTCTTTTCAAACCTAGATGATTCTGAGATTCTACAATTCAGGAATTAAGTGTTTTTAGCTCACTATCTATAAGGTATTAGCTAAAAAAAAAGGATGGGTATATTTTAGTGACTGGAAATTCAATGTTTTATTTAAAATTCTAAAAGTTTTATGTTGTTGTTTTTCATATCCAATTATTGATTTATAGTTATCAACTAAATGATCCCCATTAAGCAAAACTCTCCGTTCTGGACTCAAATACATGTTTTGTATCTCTGTCATCAATGGGAGTCCTCAGATGCTTTAAATTATAAAGATGGCTTCCTGTCTTAGAGTCCATATCATTGCATTGATATTTAAACAGCTTTGAATTTAAAGAAAAAAAAAATGACAAAAATACCAATTTTCTAACATGATGCTTTAGGAGAAAGTGCATTTCTACAAAACTCTTGTGAGATCATTTCGTATATTTTGAGACTTTGAAACATTCCTCATTTATATTTGAACAATTGAATGTAAATTCAATTTACAATTGAATGTAAATTCAATTGTATTTTTTTGTATTTTTTTCAAACTATAATACCATTTTTATGGCAGTTTAGTGTAGTTACATATTAATATCCAAACTCAGAAAATAATTTAAATATGGAAAATGTTATGGAGAAGACCTTGACACTATCCTATCCGGAAAGCAAAAGGTTGATTCATATATGTGGGTATATATATCCCATGTATACATGTACAGTGTCAAAATACCAACTTTTATTTATTTATTTATTTATTTAAAGATGTGGTATATTTAAAGATGAGAGTTATGGAGAGTTCTAAGTCTGAATAACACCTAAACAAGTACAACACAAGAAGATATATATATGTATTTGTAATGCATGAGGCATCTGTATGCTACATCTGTATGCTGTGTTCATCTGTAAATGTCATGATGTTAAAAAAATCTTTATTGCTTTCTACAAGTGATATTAATTATTTAAAGTTTATGAAGTGCATTGGAATGTAACTCATTTGTAAATACACTAGATAAATGTTAAGTAGTGTTACTATAAATTTAAAATGACAAAAGAAATCTGATAATATTATTTCATTGATTTGCTAAATGACAAGAAGAAGCTGGGTTTATTCTGCTGTGTAAATATTTCTGTGTTACATTGCTGCAGAACTTGTTTCTTAAATCATTGTGCCCAGCCCAGGAAAAATTACCTGTGCACAGATGTGGAGCTCTGTAAGCCTGCACCCAAACTAGAGCTTTTTAACGCACATAAAGAAGTATAGATATGGCAGAAGAATTATGGGGAATATTAATTTCTTTGGTTACAGGTGCAACCAAACTACTTTGGAGCAATCCCTGTGCAGCTTTTTGTTTGTTTGTTTGTTTCTTTGTTTTTTTCCAGAGTGACTTTTACTCCAACATGAAGAAAACACCAAAATAAACAATCTGGAGAATTAAGGCCATGGTTGTTCTCAATCCCAAATGATTAGGGTAACACAGACACTGTATCTGAATGCATCTTTATGAAGATAATTATAAGAAAATAGGTAGAAATTGAACCCAGATTTTAACTTTTTCAGTGTCTTGAAACCACTTGTTTAATAAGCTATGTTGTAAGCTATGTATCAAAAATGTATTTATTTTCAACTTTTATAACCTTAAAATGTCTATAATATTCTGTTAAAATTATTTTTTAAAAGTCAACCTGAAAATTATAAACTTTTGAAATACTTCATTGGTTTCTTTCTGGAGTAGTCAATATATTTCAGGGTAATTCTCTACAGGCGTATTCAATATGAAACTTTCTGTTTATTTTAAATGTTAAAGCAACTGATTTGGTGAGTGGCAAGACAATATTAACCAAGGGAGAAAGCTTTTTCCAAGCTGTCTTAGCAATTGTACAATTTTCTTCAACTCACAATAAAATATTTATTTCTTGAATAAATTTAAATAAATTTTCTAACAATGTAAAGTGTTTCATTACATGTTCATTTCAGAATATATTGGGTCATTCTTTTCATAAATGATTTATCATTCAAAATAAAGTGCTTTTAGGCACTATAAAAGTAACAAGTGCAGTTTTGGATAAGGTAAAAATGTAACTCAGAAGTGGAATGAAACGTATTGTACATACAAGCTATGTCCTCTGTAATGCATGGCAAAACCTGTTTATTTATCACTGGACCAGGACACATTATTTAGTTTACAAATCTACTTGGATCCTACTGTGCCTGAAAATTATTTATTGGTACATGGAAGAAGAATGGATTTTTATAATTGGCACTGAAATCCACCCTGCTGACATAGAAGAATGGCACAATATTAAAAAGTATTTGTTTTTGCAGTAATACCTGTTCTATTTGAACTCGTATTGCTCTCACTACTAGGTTTGCTTGTTAAAAATCTGCCTTTTGTATCCCATTCATCAGAAACCAATTTCTCTCAACATTTCTTCTTTATGACAGTCAGAACTTCAGGGAACCCATCAATATTATACGGAGTATGTTGCTGAAACATACGTACAGCTGAAGGAACAACAAAACAGAAAAAAGGGTCAATATGTTTTATGAAAGCCACATCTCATAGAGTCACAGATTTGTAGAATCATATAATATATGGTATAATCTGGAAGACATTCACAAGGATCATCAAGTCCAACTCTTAGCTCCACACAGGACTACCTAAAAATCGAACCATATGTCTTCACCCTTTTGGTGAAGAACCTTTTCCTATTATTCAGTCTGAACTTCCCCTGACACAGGGAAGGCCCTTGGGTCCTATCACTAGTCACCAACTATTTTCCATTGCTCCTCTCATTCTTTAAAGACTGAAAGGAGAAGATAAGTATTTAATCTTGTACTAATTAGTTTATTGTGTGCAAAAGATGCATACATAGGAATGTGGAAATAAAGCACATGAAAATGCGTTGTATTTCAGTCAGTCCTAGTAGGAAGAAAAAAAAAACACTTTTTTTTTTTGTTTGTTTTGTTTTTGTAGGAACTTTGGCTTGATTAAAATAATGAAAAATCTAAAGGCTGATTTTTTTTCCCCCTCAAATCATTCACATATTTAGTGATGTAACAATATATGCCATTGAGTTGCTCTTTAAACAAACAGAGTAGGATTACTGCCTGAGCAATTTTTATGTAACTGTCGTAGGATCTTAGAATGGTTTGGGTTGGAAGGGATCTTAAAGATCACCCAGTTCCAACTTCCCTGCCATGGGCAGGGACACTTCCCACTAGACCAGATTGCTCAAAGCCCCATCCAACCTGGCCTTAAACACTTCCAAGGATGGGACATCTACAGCTTCTCTGGGAAATAACTAAGATGTTAAAGGAGTGATTCTTATGTCAGGATACAGAAGTCTATGCCTATCTGATATGTCATAAATTTCTGCTACACCAGAAAAGCACAGATCTTCTGCACCTCACCTGCTAGCCCCATGCAAGTGACTGGACAATACATAGTCAGATGAATTGCATGCAGAACTGATCAGCACCTTCCCATCTAATCCAATGATTGTATGAATTCCATTGTAGTCATTGTAAAGAGGGGTTCACCTCTAAAGAATGATTTCTTAAATAGAAAGAATGAATTGTTCTTTGGAAACAAATCTTTTTCTCCACTAGTATAAAGGAAGACAAAAGGACTATTTTGGTCTATCCTGAGAAGGTGTAAGGAGATGAAGCCTACCATAAAGTATCTTTTGAAACCCCTGTTTGGATGTACTTAATTTGAATTCAGTTCGTGTTGTAAGAATAAGCCTGTCTGTTTCTTTATATATATATATATATATATATATGTGTATATGTATATATATACACCTTTGTTTTATCATTGATTATTAATGGAAAACAATTTGCTTTTTTATTATGAAGGAAGTAATCAAAGAAACAATCCCCTCCTCCCAAGATTTATTTCCTGAAGTATTAGGTATTTTATTACAGCACAACTATAAATTTGGTACAAAATGATCCCTCCACACTCTTCCCCTCCCCCCCCCCAATAAAATAATAAAAGAAACAAATACATTTCTTCAGCCTTTTTCTGCACTTACCAGGCTGACCTTAACAGTGTCTTATTTTGTAATCAATACCAAGAATGGATTTAACATTCAACTTCAAGCTTCCTTAATATTTTTCTGCTTATATCAGGTCTGGTTGAGATCCAATTCTTCCTTTAATATGATACAAAGTTTGTTAGCTAACAGAGCTTTTTACTCATGGGATGCAAGCAAGTAATTGATTTTCAATAATTTATGCAATTTTGTAACTTTTACAGTGTGTGGACAGTTTGGGGTTAGTGTACAAAATATACTTAATTTGCTGGTAAGAGAACAACTACCTTTGACTGGCTGATAAAATAATTTCTTTTGAAACACCAGAGTGATAAACATTAACAAAGAGAGCAATTAAAACAAGATAAAAACACTGATATATGAAACGGTTATTCATGTTGTCCTGAGCCTGAAAAGTGATAAAAATCTAGAGTCAGAATGTATAATTTAACTGGTGCTTAAAAATAAGCTAAGTGATTAGGACATGGTCTCTTAGATGAATACTGTAGGCAGTGAAGTGCACTATGATATAATCTGGAATGAATTGACCTTCACTTTTCTGTTAGATATTTGGTGAATATTTTAACAGTTTGGTCTCAGTCTTTCTTAACTGTAACAGCTCTCTTTAATAGTATGACTTCTTCCCATCCTTTGAGTTGTCAGCAAACATCTCAAGTATTTCTGGAGAAGCAAGGTAATGTTCAGGTAATGTTGAAATTTCCCAAAGAACATTGTTTACACAGATGTGATATTTGAAAGAATAACAAGAGAAAGGGGAAAAAAAAAAAAAGAAAAAAAAAAGAAATTGAGGGCATTGTTACTGTCCTGAACTTCGGCAAAATACATTCTCAATATAGATATGAATAAGAGGTGGTAGCTTGGAATTCAGGACTATTCCTTGGATTTATCTGGAAGCATTGGACTCTATGGAAAAATGTGCCAATTAGGAGAAGAAAAAGATTGTTTTGTTCCCCCTGACAGGGGAAGGAGGTTGAGGAAAGGTAGTTTGTAGAGGAAAGGAAAAGATAGAAGAGGCATGATATAAAGGTGCCAGGACAGACTGCTAATTCATAGGCATAACAACATGAGACGTAACCTCATGCATGCTTGGGAGTGAAGGCAAGGGACTGTGATTCCAAAGAAGCATAGATGTCAGTATAACATTATATAACATTTCATATAAGATGAAAGGGATAAGTCTTCAATTTTACATATGGTTACATATCATCTCATTTGCTCCACCTCATCCAAGTAGTGTGAGAAATCACAAGATGACATGAAATAAAACCAAGGTCACTTGAGAAAAATATCACTTTAATTTGTGTGGTATATAAACACATATGAAAGTGTAAGAATATTCAAAACAGGAGGAAAACACTCGTTTGAGGATTCCACTGGCAAAATGCTTAACTGGCGTGTGCATAGTTTATGATGCTTCAAGGAGGTCTTCCCAGAATTAGACTTTTTTTTTTTTTTTTGTTTAATGGCTGCATATCTATTATTTTCATTATATTAAAACTCATGCAATTAATAGTGCCCAGGTAGAAGTATTATGTAGAAAAGGTCTACTTTTTTTTTTTTTTAAAGTCCATAGAATGATAAATTGATTACGAATTTTTAGAGAGTTCATCTTCAAAAAATGTAATTACAGAGATGCAGTAGGAAAGAGGGCAATATTCAAAAAATGTAATTACAGAGATGCAGTGGGAAAGAGGGCAATATGTTTTCACTCAAATGTACTCTGCTTTTAGATTAGTCAAAAATTGTTCTGTTTACTTCCAAGTTTACACAAAATAATTGCAAAGCTGGATGACACCACCTGAGGAGCATTCTGAAGCATTCTTAATATCCAAGGTAGTGAAAAGAGGTAGGGGAATCTGTCTCTTTTCTGAAAGAAATGGTAGGGGAGGAGTAGGGTTAGGAGTGGGTTACTGTTAAAAAATAGAAGAAAGAACAAAGTAGAAAAGTTACTCCAAATCTTTCCCCCCAAATTGCATCAATTAGTAAACAGGTAGTTTCTGTGGCATGCACTAGCTGGCATGAGGCCAATATTAAATGACTACCTTCTACTTAAGAGAGGTAGTGGGTATCACTGTGTGTATGCCACTTCATGTACAATTGTCTAGACTGTGGTGTGCCTCTCCTGCAAAAAGAACTCGGGACATCGAGTCAGGTAGATGCGACATTTACTTTTAACTTAATGTTATTATCTTACTATATTTTGGAGGTTCAGTCAGGCACTACAAAACTTATAACACTTACAAATATTTCATCAAAATTAAATAGGTGAGTTTTCATAAATAAAATGTTTTTGAGATTCAGATATACTTCTGTTGTTTTAGAAGCAGTAGTGATAATTACATGACATATGCCTTAATTCAGTACTGTTGTATCCCCACACAATAATGATCTCATTTTTACTTTATAAGGTAGTTCATTGAAAAAAGAAAAAAAAAAAAGAAAAAAAAAGAAGAAAAAATATATAATTAGGAAGACAAATAACCAAAGCCAAAAAAGTAAAAAGGTTATTTATAAGCTGAAAAGAAGCAGAAAAGCTGTGGCAGAATGAGTTTGCTAAACAATCAGAGGGCAGGGAAGGTAATCAGAGAAAAGACAGCACAGTCTGTTCTTTGTATACATCTCCTTTCTGCAGAAGTTAACCTTGATTCTGTTCTTATTTCTATCTTTCTTCATTTCAGTTAATTACATTAATTTAATAGGTGTTAGCAATGACTTAAAAGCACTGAAAAGAAGGGGAGAAGGTATACAGGAAAAATAGGTTTCATTGTGTAGCGCACAGCAAGATCACCAGTTTGCTGTCAAAAGAGAAAATTTAAGAACTGTTTTGAGTATTCATTAATTATTTCTCATTTTGAGAGGAGAAATTTCTTTAATCTCTTACAGAACCCTGTAAGACTTCCACTCCTTATAACAAACTCAGTATGGAGTGTGTAATGTAGAGATATGCAGTATATCTTGTGTATAGTAGCACAGAAATCTAGCAGAGAGAGTATGGGAAATGTAAAGTGAAAATTCAGGTCTCCTTTCATGGTGTGGTGGTTCTTTCCTCTCAAAATATGGAAAACCTTTTGAGAAAATCAATCAGTTTAAAAAAAGTTTTTAAAATTTTTCCTTGAAAATGCATTTTCTTTAACATTAGGAATAATTAAATCTAAGTGAACATGTGTTGAGAGACAACTTTGATAACGGTTCCCATCTCCTTTGACACAAAGTGTGGGATGCATTGGGGAGTGCTAAAGGTAGAAAGGAAAGAAAGGTCTGCAGAACTTTTAACTTTCCTACAGACCTATCCACAATCACAGAGATACGGTTTGCAAATCCCAGTGGATCTTTTAAGATATATGTTGAATCTGAATTTCTAATTTCTGGATTGCTTAAGGTGCCAGTGAAGTTCCTGCAGTGTGACAGATGATGTTAGGCTTAAAATCCAGATATAAAGGAACTCCTCTAAACACTGAGGAGTGGAAAAAGAAGACGTGAAATCACAAAATGATGGAGGGCAAACCACAATTATTGTACTATGCGTCAGCTATAAATTGAAGGCAATGATTCTGCTCTAGATTTTCTGATTGATAATGTTACATTGAAATCAAGTTTTTAAAAAATAAATCTCAATACAACAGTTTATACCATCTGAGAATCTTTCCTTGACCGACTAAAAATACTCGTGACAAATAGAAGGAATAATAGTGAAGGCAATTTTCAAATTAATTCTCATCCTTTCTCAGATAACTTTCTGTAGGAAATAATAGAAAAAAATAGTTTGCCATCCCAGCTTGGATTAATAGGATGATTTTTTTTTTTTTAAATACAAATAGTTTGAAAAGGCCTATCATTCTGAGTAATTTTCCAGTGTAAATGAAAGAAAAGGGTCATGGTTCATAGATACATATTAATTTTGTTAACAGAAAGCGATTTACTTTTTCTTAATTAAACTTAACCACTGCAGTCTTTGTTTTAAATTGATAAAAGGATTACAAAATTATCTTTTCAGGTTTATATAGCAGTTAGTCTTTGAATAAAAATGGCTCTTACCCGAACTCAAGTTGCAATACAGAATTATAAAGAGAAATGCTCTTCAAAAAATTCAAGTAATTTTTATGTTTCTTTATTAAATGCTGAAGTTTTCCTTTCAGTCCTAAATTATAAGGTTTGTGTGATTACTGGAAAACTAAGTTGAAATACATAGGTAGAGCCTCTCAGTCAAAATACAAAGTCCATAAATGAAATGAATAGTTCCTTTTATATATTCAAAACAATCTCTACTCAGAACCAGCCACTCTGATTTAGCTATGAGATTAAATTTCACCAGCATCAGTGGAAGAAATGTTCGTTAGAATGGAAATGTCCATTGGGAGATATCCTTCTCTATCCATTGACTGTCCATTGAATAATATGAGTAAGTCGTAATCTTTCTTTATGGCCCTATATCTGGGATATGTCCTTGAATACAGGGTATTGGTATTCAGTAACTCTAAAAACAAAACACTGCTGTATATCCCCCACAAAAAACTAAACATAAAACACACACACAGAGTGCACATTGAAGTCTGAAGCTTATTGTAGCTGACTTTTGCTATGATTTGTCTGTTTGGAACATCACAGCTGCATGTGACAGTTACATGATAATGAGAAGGAGTGCTTAGTTTGCAAGCATAAGGCAAATGAACAGGGTATGGTTAGTAATTGAGATAGATGAATAACTGCCTAAAAAAATAGGATTAAGAAGGTGCTAAGAGCTAAATTATTTATTTATTTATTTATTTATTTATTTATTTATTTATTTAAGTTTGATCAGAAGGAGGAACACATTTTGAAGACAGAAAAATGAAGTGGGATTAAAGCGAGACCTGACAAAAGCAGTGCTCAACCACATAAAGGTGTTTAAAACAAATAATATACACATTTAATAACTATAAAATGATATAATTAAAAATAATTAGGACAGAACATAGACAAGTATGAGTGAGTACAATATGAGGATGAAATTTAATATACATGTAATGTATAGAAAGCTCCCAGAAAGGAATATTTTGTCTAAAGTTTTCCACAAGGACAGTTATGCTGAGAAAGCAGCTAAGTCATGATGGCTTGAGAAAACTACCAGCAGAACACAGAAACAGCAAAACTGAAATGTGGAAGGATCAGGTAATTCCTACTTTAGCCTTTGGACAGAAATGGTACAAGAAATTGCCTTTCCAGCAGCCAGATGTTTTAAAATTAAATCTCCGATAATACATAGTAAGAATAAAGAAAAGAATTCTTAAACTTGGAAAATGAACAACAATTAATTTTGTTATTTAGTCATTAATTTGAGTAAAATCTAAGAAAACAGAAAAAAGAAGGGAGAAGATGTGGAAGATATGGAAACAGGAAGAAAATAAGATAGAATTCACCATGTGATTTCCTTGATAACATAACACTTTTGATAAAAGAACAGCTATGTCTTTAATTTCTTTCTTCTTCCTTAGAAGATCTGATAAATTTTTATAAATGAATTTAATTGCACTGTCAAATAAAGGAAATTAATAAATGTTACACTAGATAAACATAGAACTGAATAAAGGATAAAACCAGAATGAATTACGCTGCAATGGTGTCAAGTTGCCATGGGGGCTGTTGGTTCCCTGTGGCCTGGTGGTAGGGGACCCTTAGGATGGCTGGACAGGGCCTGGCAGCTTGTCCTGTCCCACTGCCCCGACCAGGAGCCAGGCAGCCAAGGCACCAGGGCAGCCCCAGGCCTGGGTATCAAAAGCCTCTCTGGGGATGGGGACAGGCAAAGGATGGGCTGGGATGTAGGCTTATGGGTAGGCCAGGCTTGATGGGGCCCATAGCTGGGCATGGCAGGGCTGTGGGGAGCCTTGCTGAGGTCTTGCAGGTTAGGGGCTGACCAGTTAGGGGCATACATGGGGTCCTGGGCCCTAGGCAGGGTGGGGGAGGCCAGGCAAATACAAGCAGAGCCTGAGAAAATGAAAATATCTTTCTGGAGGGTGGTTATTAGAATTTCTCTAAGACAGAAATTTCAGTATGAAATTTAAAGAGCTTAATTGACTTTGCTTTTCTTTTGTGATTTAACTCTATCAGGCAGTTTAGCATCACACAGCCACTCACTCCATCTCCCCACAGTGGGCTGGGGGAGAGAACCAGAAAGGTAAAAGTGAGAAAATAGTGGGTTGAGATAAAGACATTTTAATAGGTAAAGCAAAAGCTGTGCATGCAAGCTAAGCAAAATAAGGAAGTCATTCACTACTTCCCATCAGCAGGCAGATGTTCAGCCACTTCCAGTAAAGCAGGGCTCATCATGTGTGACAGTTTTTTGGGAAAACAAAAACCATCACTCTGAATGTCCCCTCCTTTCTCCTTCTTTCCTTTCTCCTCAGCTTTTATTACTGAGCACGATGCCATGTGATATGGAATATGTTTTTAGACTCTTTGGTTGAGGTGTCCTGGTTGTGTCCCCTCCCAGTTTTCTGCCCTCCCAGCCTCCTCGCTGGCAGGGCAGTGTCAGAAACAGAAAAGTCCTTGAATGTGCAACCACTGCTCAGCAACAACTAAAACATCGGTGCTTTATCAGCATTATTCTCATCCTAAATTCAAAACACAGTACAATACAAGCCACTCTGAAGAAAATCAACTCTATCATAGCCATAACCAGCACACTTTCAAAATGACAACTATGCAGTTTATAAAAGCATCATGGGTATAAACATAAAAGAGATATGACCTGCTGTTGGTATGGAATTTTAATATTCAGGAAAACATGTAGATGGAAACAAAAAATTTAAAATCAACATAATGTGCAACAGCTCCAGCAGAAATGCCAAGAGAAGAAATCCAGCTACTATCAAGGTGCACAAAATGAAATTCTGAACTACATCAGCAATAAAGAAAATTATAAAACACATTTGCAACCTCAGAAGGGTGACACATGTCAAAGAGGACTGTCTGTGATGCTCTGAACATATTAATATCTAGAATTAGACAATGATAGTAAACAGGGAGGCATTAAACGAAAGTTTTTAAGTGGTATAGCTGCAGCACCTAACTTTAGGAGTGCAGTTGGTAGTTTCAGAAATATAATTCACAAACCTGGCTGTAGAGGTTGCTTTTAGAGTAAGTGGTCACCAGAACGTTTCTGGTGCTGGAATGATAATATGGTAAGGTTTGGGATACCTATGGCAGGCAGTTGCAAATACCAGAGGGAAGAATATGTTTGAAATTCTGACTTCAGAGTTGCACTTGGGATGTGACTACCTCTTTCTTTTCAATAACTTGGAAGAACACTTCTCTGGGAAGTGGGGAGACACCTGCTAAGATCTTCTCAGCCATGGTGTTTGAACTGACAGCACTTCTGTGTCATCATAGATTTTGCCACCTCTCTATCACTGATGTTTTCTCCAGTTAAAATTGATTTGATATGAATGAGTTGTTTTTCATGTTCTTAGGGAATTAAACTCTTCTACTGACATGCCAGGTGTGTCTTTTTTATTGCAGGGTCTACAGGTGAGAGTTAGGCTTGTCAGTAGTGAGGTTAGTAAATGTATCACCAAAGCTATTATATATAGCAATAGCATTGTTCAAATCATCCAAGCAGGTCTCCTTAGAATTAGGATCCTTATTACATCCCATATGAGATGTACTACCTCAAAATTTTGCTGGCTGCCTGCCTGCTTGGGAACTTGAGAGCTCAGTGAAACTTTGCTGATTTACCTGGAATCCACATTTAGTTCTTTGACTTAATCTTTAACATTTTATTCTAAAGGGAGTGAGAACAAATGTGGATTTCTATCAAATGAAAATCTTTTTCAAAAAAAAAAATATCAATTTCATATTTGTACAATTTCATGCTGGTGAGTGTTTATTCATACAAATTGCCTGTGAAGTTAGCTCATCAGTGGTGGTATTATCATAGAATATTGAGTAGTTTGGGTTGGAAGAGACCTTTAAATATTATCTAGTCTAACCCCCCGCCCCCGGCCATAGGCAGGTACGTCACTCACCAGATCAGGCTGCCCAAAGCCCCATCCAATCCTGCTTTGAACACTTCCAGGGAGTTCCACAACTTCTCTGGGCAACCTGTTCCAGTTCCTCACCACCCTTATAGTGAAGAATTTCTTCCTTATATCTAATTCAAATCATTCAAACCAACCCTCTTTCAGTTTAAAACCATTATCCCTTGTCCTGTCACTACACTCCCTGACAGAGTCTCTAACCCTCTGATCGTTTTTGTAGCTGTGAACCAACTCTAACAAGTCCATGTTTTTCTTGTTCTGGTGGCCCCAGAGCTGGGTCCAGTACTCCAGGTGGAGTACTCACAAGGACAAAGTAGAGGGAGAGAGTCACCTCGCTTGACCTGATGGCCACACTTTTGATGCAGCCAATTGGCTGCATACAATTGGCTTTCTGAGATGCAAGTACACAGTGCTGGCTCATGCCCAGTTTTTCATCTACCAGAACCCCAAATTCTTCTCTACAAGGCTGCTCTCAATCCATTTATCTCCCAATTTATACTGATGTTTGGGATTACTCCAACCCGGGTGCAGCACCTTGCACTTGGACTTGTTGAACTTCATGATGTCCATGTCAGACCACTTATTATTTGCAATTTTTTTTTAATATCCTAGATTAATGGGTGTGGCAGATGCTAATTCCCTAGCTAACATATTGAAGTAATTTCTAGATCAAAGAGTAAAAGCTGATTCTGCTGGAGTTAGTGGACATGTGCTCTGCAACTGCGGAGACAGACAACCTCATATTGTATCTGGCCATTCAGGAGAGGACCTATTACACAAACAATTCATAGAATCATAGAGTCATAGAATATCCTGAATTGGAAGGGACCCTTAAGGATCATCAAGTCCAACTCTTGATACCGCACAGGTCTACCCAAAAGTTCAGACCATGTGACTAAGTGCACAGTCCAATCTCTTCTTAAATTCAGACAGGCTCGGTGCAGTGACCACTTTCCTGGGGAGCCTGTTCCAGTGTGCAACCACCCTCTCTGTGAAGAACCCCCTCCTGATGTCGAGCCTAAATTTCCCCTGCCTCAGCTTAACCCCGTTCCCGCGGGTCCTGTCACTGGTGTTAATGGAGAAAAGGTCTCCTGCCTCTCGACACCCCCTACGAGGAAGTTGTAGACTGTGATGAGGTCTCCCCTCAGCCTCCTCTTCTCCAGGCTGAACAGGCCCAGTGACCTCAGCCGTTCCTCGTACGTCTTCCCCTCCAGGCCTTTCACCATCTTCGTAGCCCTCCTCTGTACACTCTCCAACAGTTTCATGTCCTTTTTATACTGTGGTGCCCAGAACTGCACACAGTACTCGAGGTGAGGCCGCACCAGCGCAGAGTAGAGCGGGACAATCACCTCCCTTGACCTACTAGCGATGCCGTGCTTGAATTCTTGTAAGCTGTAAAAGCTTGCCTTGTTTTTCCCCTTCCATTGTGTTCAGGTTCGTCTCTACTTTTATATCAAACTAGAAACAAAAATACAAATAATTTTCTAAACTATACTGCACTAGCAAGTATAGACTGCCTTTCATTTAATGATCAAACCAAAAAAAAAAAAAAAAAAGAGAAATTTGATTTTGGTTAGGCAAAATATTATTATATATTTTTTATTTATTTATTTTTTTTTCCTGCTTGGGAAAATCTTTGAAGCCTTTTCTGAAAGCCATATGCTTATTTGCATTAAGGTTATCATCATTCAGTTACACTCACTATTTTACTGGTGACTTTTATTATCAGCTAGGATAATTATTTATATGCTACTCACACAACCTTCTTCACAACCTTCTTTAGGAAATGTATGTATCTTATCTATTTTAAAGGTTAAAGGAAAGTTCTGAAGCATTACCTTAAAGTAACCCTACTAAAGAACTAGCTGTGACAAGTGAGATTAGAAATATTACTGTTAGCATCGTTATAACTTTTCTCTGTTTCAGTAGATCAGCCTCATCCTTTCATACTTCCTACAACAGTCAGGAATCTGTGATAATACACTTTAATATGGGTAAATTGTATTAACACCAAAAAAAGAATTTTGATTCTCAAGTTACTGTCATTTTTTTATTTTTTATTTTAACAGTTTCTTCCCTTTTATTATAAGCTAAATGACCTAAAGAGGATTCAGAAATGAATGATCGGGATGATCTCAGAGAAAAATTGTCCACTGTGTCCCAAGATTTTATGCTATTTAAGATGTGCGACTAACTTGGTCCACATAATTTCTCATATTATTACACAAGATATGTGGAAAAGTCTGGAGGTTAAAGCCTCCACCTCCAAAGAAGTGAATAAGTGAATGACAAAAGCTTTGAATAAAAGCTTTGAATAGCAGTACAGATTTCCTGGCTCAAAAACAGGTGAAGAATAGAGTCAGAAAAAACATTTTTTTTTTTTTTATTTTTACTTTTCCATTATTGTGAAAAAGTAGTTTAAAGAGAACATGCAAACTTGTTGCATATGTAGTTGCCGTAAGCATGTCTTAAAATTAAGAGAAACAGTTAAATACAATCTCCCAAAAACTGAAAATGAATTTCACTGAATATTGTGATCTGTCTCTGGGTTTTACCTCATAAAAAATTATCCTGAGGTTTGTATAGGCCCAT
Organism: Anser brachyrhynchus; assembly: GCF_964034855.1. Taxonomy (NCBI): domain Eukaryota; kingdom Metazoa; phylum Chordata; class Aves; order Anseriformes; family Anatidae; genus Anser; species Anser brachyrhynchus. Next base: position 132,116,192 of record NC_137695.1, read on the forward strand.
GAGACTGGAAAGACTAACAAATTTCCTGGAGTTGTTTCAGCATTTATGAGTAGTTCTTTTACACACACTCTGTGAATGAATGAATGGATGAAATTCACCATTAATAATCCAGAAGATGGTAGAAGTCATTTGTTAATAATGTTTATAGTAGATACTGAATCAGGGAAGTGATAAGTATCAATTACAATTGATAGCGTATTATAGTGAGTTCTGAAATTAGAAATATAGGGAGGGACTTGGGGGAGAACGATTAATGTGACAGTTTGCAGGGGGAGTTAACTGGAGAAATCAAACAGAGAACAGATATATGTTTTAAAAACAGTTTAAAATCCTTAAGCAGTGTAAATTGTCATAGGCACACTAATGTTTATTTAGTGAGTTACCTTAATAACTGAATAAAAAGAAAACTGATGAAAAGAGTTACTTTCCTGTAATTAAGACAAGCTTTTACAGAATTCATGGAAAGAAGGTAGTGATAAGTATGATAGAATGTTTGGAAAAAATCATCATATTACGTGGACAAACACAGAAGCAGGGATTTTGGTTTCACGTTCAAGAAACTTAGTGTACTGCATACTTTCTGCACAGCCTGGCATTTCTTATGCTAAAAAAATGTTCATATTCACCTGCTGCTCAAGCCAGAAATTACAGATAGGGGAATTAAATATTTGAGGTGATTTTAAGAGCCTTTGCACTATATATTCTTTTTTCTTTGGAAACAAGTGACTCAAGCAGACAGCTTGATTGCTGGAGGAAATGCTCCCCCTTCTTGCACCCCCGTGATCCAAGAAGAAAGGGTGGTTCTTTATACCTCTACTTACAGTTAATTACTAAACAAAAATATGAAGATAAAGTCTTTTCAATCTGGAATTTTGCCTCAGAACATAATGATAAGAGGTGTGGTTTAGGGGACCACATCAATATAGTGCCTCTTTGTTGTCCCTTCTCTTCCAGCTACTCATCATCCACAATTGTTGTATTGGGTATGATAGCAAGTATATCTCTTCCCAGCCATTTAGCATCCCCTTATGGACCATTTCTCATTAATTACTTCCTCCACTGCTGAGACTCTCTGGACTGTTAGAGTTCACTATGTTTTGTGGCAATAAGGAGAAATTCAATACCCTCTGCAATCCCCCATCCCCAGCCTATTTTATTTGCTCTGTTTTAAGCCGATCTTGTGTATTATCTCCTTTGAGTGTCACTTGTTTAAGTCTTGCTAAAGGATGTTAGGAGCGATGGCTGCTGGAGCCCAGCCTAGTGCCTCAGCTGCCAGGGTGTTTGCCCATGCTAAGGGATGCAACTGCTGCTTTCCAATTTGCATGTTCAGCCATTATCAAAGCTGGGCACGTATAACACAGGCACACAGACACATACAAAACACTAACAAGGCTAGTCAAACAGACTGCCACAGACAAGGCACTACCTTTAGCAGCACCTACATATAGGACCCACATAAAAGATAAGCACAGACAGCCAAGTCCCCAAGTCCCCTTCCTCTATGTTGGCTGGTTAGAGACAGAAGGTCAATATACAGGTACACGTATGACACTCTCCAGGTTCACAAGCACACACACATTTGTGGAACCCCTGAATATCAGCATGGTCCCTCTGTCTGCCCAGTACCCCTGCCTGGATCCCAGACCCCCTTACCTGCCCTGCAGGTCTCCTGTTCACAGGGTAGTGCAGCTCGATGTTTGTTAGCAAACACAAGCACATTTGTACTCACACACAGGCATCCCACACTTGCACGACCCACTCTGCCTGCCTTATACCCCTAACTGGACCTAAGACCTACTTCTTGCCACCTAGTCCAGCTTGAGAATTGTGGGAGAATGACACATGCACACCACCCACATAACACGTTTGGGAATGATACAGACACTCCACCTCTCCAGCAGCTAGCACCAGGCACATGGGGTGTACCACTGGCACCGAGCCCTTTTCTTGCCTCATGCCAGTGCCTCCCAGCAGCTGGCTTTTTGGACACACTCTGTTCCACACCAGTGGCTGGGACTGAGCCCCCAGTGTGCTGACAACACAGACCAGGGGCACCCACACCCCCAGTCTGAGTACAGTAGCTGGTACCCGGACGATTCACCCAGGTCTACCAGTAGCTGGAACTTAGTCCTTGCAGCACACATACCACATAGAGAGTGAGATTATACAGATTATATTTAAGAAAGAATTTAATAAGAAGAAAGGACAGACTGTGGTGAGCAAGCACAGGTCTTAGTCAGACAAACATATTGCCTGTTTTACATATGACTGTCCCTTTTTATACTCTTTTCTGACTATTCCCTGCTTAGTTCTTCTTAGTTTCCTTTCCCTGCAGGTTTCCTCATCAGTTCACATAGTTCCGCTGACCACCCTCCAACAACCCTCAGGTTTGCATCCGTATCAGCTGCAAAGCTTCATTTTGCCTGCAGTTTCTCAATAGCCCATCAATTAGTGTGACTGCCAAGGTTTGCTTCTTGTTTTTGTCTCCATTATGTTTGTCTGTCAGGTTTGTGTCTCTGCATATTTTGTTTATGTCTTCCTCCTTTTCCTTAGCATTACATTTGAAAAGGTCCCTGATCAGATAATCTTTCTGAAATGAACATTCTCACTTTCCACACTCTCTTAGCAATTTGTAAGATTGATCAAGTTTTGTTCTTATTACTACCTCCCTTGTTTGTTGCTCAGATTTGTGTCGGTATATGTTCTTCCTTATGGCTTCTTTCTTTTCTTGTTATCCCCTTCTGTATTCATCAGACGCTTGAACTTCTGATTAATCTTTTATTTTTCTCTTTTCTAGGGCTTTTTCTAGGGCTGCTGTTTCTTCTTTAGTTCTCCTCAGCACTGTTGTTACCTTGGTCTGCCTGCAGAGCTTTAAAACCTGTGCCCCTGCTTCTTTTCTTTTTTTTTAATTATTATTATTTATTTATTTTTCCTGCACTCCTGCCACTGCCTCCTTACAGTCTTCTTTTCCTTGACTGTCCCTTTCAGTATCACCTCTGGCAGCACTAGGGCATGGCCCAAGCTAATTGTCCTAGAAAAGTTTTCCAGTTTGAAACCCAAATCTCTTTGTGTCTCCCCTCACTTTTAAAACTGGGCACCTAGATTTTTCTCTGGACTAGAGGTGGTTGGTGAAAGCACAAAAACCAAACAACATATCAACTGCAGGTTGAAAAAAACTTCATTTACTGTAGTATTCTTGAAAACAACACTGCTATGAAATACCACATGACTGATAGCTCCTCTCAGAAATCTAACTTTAACCAGTTATTGATAACAAAATATTTCACCCATTTCACCCCCCCACCCCCCAAATGAACAAACAAATAAACCTGTAATAACTGGAAGAAACGTTATTTATTAGGAAATCAAGTAAAAAAAAAGAGTTAATTTGATACAGATTCTGATAGCACTAAAAAATGGAAAAGCATTTCTATTTTCTACTACCTTAAGTAGATGATATACGGAGCATATTTTTGCAAGACTGAGTACATATAAAACAGAAAGGCTGTCAGTAACACGAACAGACCTTTAAGCTGAAATATCTATCAGTCATGTATGACATATTCTTCTTTATAGCATAAATTGCCACAAACTTTTTCGCAGTTATTGGTAAATAAAATTATTTTTGTTAGTTTGTTTTGAAAAAAGAAGGTAAAATACAAATGAACATATATATATGTTCATATATATATATGAAAAAGAATATAAATATATGAAAGAAATAAACTTTCAGAATAAAGTCACTCAGAGATTTTCGAAAAAAGACACTAAAAGGGAAAAGGTAGATTTAACATCAATATAATGTTTCTGTCTGTAAGATATATTAAGCAATGGAATATTCTCACTAGGGTATGGTTTTCAGGACTTTTTCAGTGAACAATATATTAAGAAATACCCCTACATTAGCCAGAAGTCACACCTACATGACTAATTTTCCTGAATATTTTATTATGGTATTCACTCGCACCAAAGACATGATGACGATTTCCAATTCTTAGGAGTCCAATAGCTGCATGAAAAACATCATTACCAAATATTTTGGCAATTTTTCAGGAGAAAATCATTCTTCTGATGAAAATGCAGGATGTCAGAAGTACACTGGAATGCTTAAAATTAATATTACCTGAAGAGGTGTTCATGTATTTTAAGACTTTTGCTTTTGAATCCCCTCCACAGAGTCTAAATACTACTGCTTATTCTCATTACATTCTCAATTCTCAAAGACAATAAAAGATAAGTTTTATAAATGAATAGTTTTATTTAAATCTTAGAAGTCATTGATTTTGAAATATGTATGTAGCAATCAACAATGTTTACTATTATATTCTTCCTATTAAAATTCTTAAAAATAATCCAAAAAAAGGTTCTTTTTCATTGTTTAAAATGAAGAACTAATTTTTGTAAGTATGAAACTGTAATTCTGTTTTAAATAGGTAAAAATGTACAAGGAAGAAGAGTATAAAAAGATTAGTTACTTCTGTTAGTATTTTCAAAATAATTTGGCTATAAGTCATTGGTTTGAAATATATTTTTTAATTTCAATTGGAAGTCATAATTCAGAAAACCTTTCATGAATAGATTGACCTTAAAGGCCTATTTGGCTCTATAGCGATTTTATGTTTATTATTCTACTGTTATATTTTAAATAAACACATTTGAAATAATTAAACCACTTTGATTTTGCTGACTTCCAATCAAGTGAAGGACAAAACTAAGGGCAATACAAGGTTTTGTGACATAGTCTATTGACTTTAAAATTAAGAATATCTATTTTGAAATATAAAACTACTGATAAATGACACATTTGAGAAGCATTCTGGAAGCAATAATAATTTTAGTGTTCTTCTATCAAAGATTACCAAATAAAAGTTAACTCATTTTCTGAAGTTTGCTCTAAGGATTTTCAACACAGATTTGGACACATTACAAATAATATTTTTCCTCTCATTAAAAATAGTTAGCTTTGAATTCATCTGAAATTTAATTCCTCTGGAATAAAATAAAATAAAATAAGATAAGATAAGATAAGATAAGATAAGATAAGATAAAATAAAATATCCCTGCTGACTTTCAGAATATTTTTACAAAGCTCACAAAATAGAAGACTAATTTTTATATGATATATTCTATCAATTGATGGAGTTGGCAGCTGCTATAACAGTATGTTTAATACCTCATAAAATGTCCAAACCTTCAAAATGTAAAACCAAAGAAAGCCAAATTGTAATAGGAAAAAACACTGTATCTTACATGTCCTAGACAATGGAATGTATGGAAATATTTTAAAGTAATTGAAGCTTGAGTGTCTATGATTCAAAAAGTGCAGTATTTTAGAAATTAATCAATGATTAACTCCAAAGGTATAATTTATATAACAGTTATATGTCAGTCAGTCAGCAGGAGTTAAAATTAACAGTCACTATATCTCACTGCTACAAGTTTAGATGATTTTTTGTAGATTTAAGTATAAGTCATATAATACATAAATTTTTAAACTTGTTCACATTTACTTGAGTGGATGAATAAAGACCTATTTATATCCCTGATTAAAAGTATGGAAGAGTTTCACTTTCTTACCAAAAGAAAAAAAAAAGAAAGAAAAAAAAATCAACTCAAAATGCAGCCCCCAAAGCCCTAGAATATGAGTACTATGTCTATTTATATTGAAATGAGTGAACTGCCTTTCTCTAATCACACTCTTCTAAACATCTGACTATAGTGGCCATCACTGCTGAATAACATTAGCCTGGAACATAAGTACATTTTTGACAGAACATATTTTTACTGTCCTGTTAATATTTCCTTCCATTTCCCCTTAACTTGTAGCTCAGCTTGTCTGCTATCTCCATTGCATGTAATGTTCACAGATATTTTGGAAAATGTCTTCGTTTTGATTAATTTAATAAGGCTCAGCAAAATACATAGAATTTATGCAAATAGAAACACACAAAAATCAACATGGAACTAGCTAATTTTGTGAGAGGCATATCAGTAAATGAACAAATGAGAAAAGGATGCAATAAGAAAATTTCAACAGCCTCTGAAATAGATCACTTTATCCACAATTTTGCAGTTACATAATTAAAAGAACAGTAAATTATTGCAATCAAGATGATGAATATTTTTTTCTGATCACTAATCATGTGTATTTGAACTAGAGCAAGAATTGATGCAGTATAACTAAAATGAAATTGTGCCTGATTGTAAGTTATTTATTTTGTTGGATAAGTTTCAACATCAAAGTTAAAAAAAAAACAAAACCACAAAAGAACAACCAAAAAAAACACCACCACCAAAACTTTTTTTTTTTTTTTTTTTCTGTAGAGGTTTTCTCTAGTGTAAGCCTAATGTTAGTCTAGAGTCACAGAGGCGCACAGCCCTAGGATAAAAAGAAGCAGAGACAAATTAGTATATAGGAAATTCTGATTAGATATAGGATTTGTGAAGAGATACATTTTAACAAACTAAATATTTCAATCTGCGATACCCATTAAGTGTCCTTTGTTCTATCAGTCTCCAGCTGCATGTCCTAGCCAAGCTCTAAGTGTCTGTGAATGAAGCTGTTTTTTCCATGCATAAAAGCTGTCTTAAGCTGTCAGTCTTAGAGAACAAACAACAAATCATCCTTTCTGTTTATTGAACTTTTCCAATGGCTGTTGTATTTCCGTTATCAGTTACCCCAGACAAATAATACCTGTTGTCCCCAGGCTTGGGAAGCTTTCGTCAAGGTTTAAGACAAGCTAGCACAATGAACTCAGCCTTTTTCAAAGCAGAACAAAAATATATTTAATTCCTTGGGTGCCAGTACAGCAAGATATCAGCAGAAGTCTGAGAGTGCAGCTGTTAGTTTACCTGGAAGATTTAGATATTTTATCTATCCTACGATCACACATAATAACGATTTCATATTTTAAGAGAATCTTTTGAGTGAAGTTAGTAATAAAAATGGGATTTCTCACCCAGCTTGAGATATACTTTTCTTCTGCATTTTTATAGAGACTATGTGACTATTCCACAAACTTTCTCCTCTTCACTTATACCACTGTAAGCAAGGAATCATACTAAACTGTGGATCACGAGTGGTAGACCCAAGAAATAAACCATTCAGGTCCTAAATGCTCTTTCATTGTAGTCAGAACTACTACTGCCTTATCAGAAATACTTTCTTATTGGCCACTCCATCTGCAGGGTTATTAAGCAAAATGCTGAAACACTTTCTGAAGCAAACTTTCAGTGGAAAGTTGAAGGAAAGAACTTTAAATGGAAAGACTACTAACCCATGCCTACTTTTACAGTAATCACATGTCACAAGGAGACAAAACTCTCCTGTGGGTAAAAAGCATCAGCGAAGAACAATAGGACAAAGTAAAAGTAGGAAAGAAACAGCATGTAATGTTGTCCTGTTATTTTTAAAGGGCCACACTGTTGCCACTTTTACTTAAGAGGAAACAACGTTAAAAGGGAGAAGCTTTCAGTGTATAGAAGAGTGCTGAGTTTTTGTTCCTTTTTTTTTCCTTCTCAGTATTAAAAAGGAAAAAAGCAAGATTATTTTTTTTTTGTATGGTGTTAGTTTCCACCCATGGACAGATAATTATCAGTGAAGTTATTATTTATCAGATATATGTCATAATTAATTTTAGTTAGGTGGTGAGATCTGTAATTAAAAATGTTAAATCTACATAATCTAATATATACTTACAGAAATGGACCAATATAAAAAATGGCACACCTTTATTACAAGAATATATTACAAGAAATATTACAATAATAATTTTGGGATACTATTACATGAAGGATTATGTTAAGCAGGAAGTGACTCCTGGGGTAACTCGAAAGGGAGAAACATGACTTCGACTAATTCTATTTTTAAGTACAATGAAGAGACTGGGAAAATTATAAAAAATAGCTAGTTTTTAAGGTGACCATTATAAAATGGAATGACTGGTCCTCTGGGAAATAACAGCTGCATTCTTTGATACAATAACAGTTCAGCAGAATACAGGAGGTCTATTTATTGTCTTCTGAGAAGTCTGTATGTACAGCATAGAGAAAAGAGGTATTCCCTACAGGGGAAAAAGAAAAGATATAAAGTATATGAAAGAAAAATATTCCAATGAAGAGAATACATGTTAAAAATGTAAGAAAACAGCTTCTGCCTGCTCCTTAGGCAGGAGAATTCCATAAATTGTCTGAAAGTTAAAGGAGATAGTAACATGACTGCTAGGAAATGACAGAAGAATCATACCAGGTAACACAAACAAAAGAATTAACTTGTTCTCATGAGATCCTATTAGTCTGGTAACTGAAACACCTTTTACTCAGGTGAAAAAGGATTGTGGAATATTTCTGGAATTAGCGCTGAGTATGGACAATAATGATGCAGATATCCTTGAACCTAACAGAAGACTTAAAGAGAAAGGTGCATTGTATCCTAGCACTGCAGTGATAGTAATACAGGAAGAAACTAATCACAAAAAATACTTGATAGAGATATTAAAGTTGACAGTATGCAGTCCTCAGTGACCAAGAAAAGTGATATGCATATTTCCTGTGAAGGAATTCAAGCCCCCTGTGACAAGAAATTATATTTTAAGTTAAGACATATTAGGTGTGTATCTAATTAGGTAACACAAAACTAGAAAATATCTGAAAGTTTCAGCAGCTATCATGATTCTACTACGTACGCAGTTGCTGTTTTACAACATATATGTCTGTAAAGATTCATCTAATTACTTTTTTTTTTTTCCAGTCTTGTATATTAATTTCTTTGTTACCAAGGTTAATTTTGCAGTAGGCGTAACTGTCTTTGAGACGGTGTAGGTGAGGAATCTCATAATGAATGCAAAAGTTTTATTTTTTGCTGATCCATAAGAAGTTAAGTAAGTGACTCCAGTGTTAGTTTAGTACGTGCAGCAGATTTTAGTTCAGATATTTTCAGACTACTTTCAAATTTGACGAATTCCTAGTCTCCCACATTTTTATGAAGTCTGGTCAGGTAAGCATAAGCTCTTTCCACTTCTGAGCTGACCTGGATCCACGAAAGCAGAATTGTGTTTATGTTTTGACAGTGTTATTTGGTTTTCAAAAAAGTCAGTATTTCTTAACCTACAAGTAGCCTTTTGCTATCTTATACTGTGACATAAGAAACAGCAAATTTAAGTTAACAAGATCTGAGTTTCAAAAGACATTTGATAAAAACTAGCAAATCGGCAATGAGGAATTCTGTCACTTTTTAAATGACTTGCTTACATAGTAAACTGCATCTTTACTTAGAGAAAAAGTGATACAAAGCCAAACATCGTGACAGCAACTTGTCTGCTGCTTTAGGGAAGGAAAAGAAGTACTTAAAAAAACCCTCTGGCACCTGTTAAGATATAGAATCAGATTCTACACATTCTCCAAACAGCTGATAGCATAATTCAGGCCAACAAAGTGGTGGAAGAAGAACCCAAACACTAGAAGCCCCTTCCTTCTTCCCAAAACAGGTGTTATCAATTACTATATCCACTTTTTAAACGCATGCAAATGCATACACTTCACTTCAAACTGTCAACAAAAATAATTCATTCAGGAATGCAGACATGTAAGTACCCGTCATCTTAAATCAAAGCAGAAATGCAAGGGAAAATGAAATGTTACAACTCAAATTCCAATTCTGAAGTATATAAATACAGCCTTGAAAATGAAATAGGCACTGTTACACTCAAACATGATGCAGTCTGAGCCCTTTTTCTACAGGTACTCAAAGCAGCCTCATCACAAACTAAATTTCAAGTATTCTGCATAATTCAACAAGAAATCTCAGAACACCTGGTCTATAAAGCCTCTTAAATTAAAAGGGAAGGAAAAAAGATTTCCCTTAATGTAATGGAACAGATGGTTGATATTTTCACACAATTCTTCCTCACAGCAGTAGTAATAATACTGTGGTGCTGTGCCTTTTCACACATAGATGACCTACACAGGAAGAAAATAAAACACTATAATTCCTTTCTGCCTTCAAAACCTAAGACAAAAGCAAGTTTTTTTTGGTGGTGGTGGTGGAATATTTAATAGAAACAACTGTGTTACACAGCGTAAAGCATTAGAAAAGCTTATATAAGATAACTTTAAAAGACAAGATAATAAAAAAAATAGCAATCTAACAAACATTATTAGTCTTTGCCAAGAACGTACTTCCACTTTAGCTTTAGTTATATTGATAGGCATAGATAGAAAATAATTGGGAAACTTTAGGGGTGAGAAGATTCAGAAAGCAGAGGTCACAAACAGCTCATAAAAACAGTGAAAGTATTTTGTACCATTGTATTGGCAGCAGAATAATGCTTTTAACTTATATAAATCAAGAATATTTATTGTATTCATAATGCCTGGTTGTTTTATGTTTTTGCTATTAGTAGTAATAAAAGGTCTCCAGTTTCCTGTGACATTTAGATTTACCTTATTGTAGTTCCCCAAAGCCTCCTTATTCTCACAATTTTCTTTTTAAATCTAAATATGTATTCTTCTTCTGTCAGCCTCTGTGACTTAAATGTTGGGAGCCTGATGTTAGCTTTTCAGGAGGCCTCACAATGCTTCCCCAGATACAACAATAGAGAAATTCAGTGTGTACATTTCTGTTCTAATCTCTACCTGGTAGGTTTTCTAGAGAAGGAAATAACATAAGTTCAAGCAATATAAATGAGGCAAACATATGAATCTCAGAAAACTCTGGCCTGCAAGATGGCAGAATAATTTCTTTGCTAGGAGAGTACTTGATCCACTTACCCAGATACAACAGCTAATGCTGTTCTGTCCCATCTACCAAATCAGTGTCCATTCTGCTACAGACATCTTGTCTCCTCCTTCCCTCCCTCCTTTTCTGTGTCTTTCTTTCCATGTGCATGTTCTGCTCTGTATTGAGCCATCAAATTCTGTCACCAGCCATTATATTTTCCATGGGAAACAATTGTTGTTGAACACGCACTGCACTTTTCTGGTAGATAAAGGAAAACAAAACAAAACAAAAAAACTATAGTGGCTAAGGAAGCTGGCTAAAGGAAGGAAAGGTGTTAGGGTCAGTAACAGAGAAGCATGTTGCTGAAATGCATGTACTGTCATTCTTTTTTCCTTTTTAACGTGTTTCATATGGCATGATTATCAATGTTAGGTATGTAGTAAGTGTATTAACCAGATTTTGTGAATCTGAAAATTTGCAAGTCATTATGGTACCTAATTACAATGTATATCTGTAGAGCTACAAGCTATTGAAACTTTCATTAAACAAAACCAGGGTTTTCAATTTTTTTTTTCTTTTTCTCATCCACATTAAAAGGTAATGAGATACTTGAAATTGTAAATCACAAACCTGTACTCAACTCCAGCAACGGACAACTAGAACATTTTCTGGCAGAAAGAGCTTGATCTCTACTGTGTGTCCCAGTAGGCCATCTTCCAGGTCATGCTGCAGACCAGCCATCTGTGTATATTGGCTTCCTGCAAAGACACAATGAAACAGAGGAGTTTCATACTTGGGGAAGTATCTAGATTCTCTCATTCTTTTGCTTGTAGCCTGCTCCTATTTCCAACCAGCACTTCCATCTTAGTAGAAGTCCAAATAACAATTTGTTTCTCATATTTACAAATATTTCCCAAAGTTTCTTACTTACATCCTTATAAAATAATCAGAATTTCTACAGTGGTTCTGATTTTGTGTAGTATTAGATAAAGCAAAATTGAATATTCTTTTTCCATCCTTTACCTTCTTTTCTCGTATGATCATATTTTTATTCACTTTGTAAAGGAAACCCCCAATGTTTTAAAATAACGTGTATGTTCCACACGTAGGCAGGAGATTGAATGCATTGTCATGTTGTCCACAGAAATATAAGTCTAAATAGAATGTCCCTGTCTTGTGAAAATAGCCTGTAGTTTCTTTCTTTGCATATTTGAAATGCAAGAGAAGATTTTTCCTTGTTACTTGCATTTTTGTCTTTGAGTAGGCTCATCATGTAATAAATATCCCACAAAATAATTGGACTGGAAATTGTACTCTGCTTTTTTTTTGCTGCTTAATACTGTTTAAGCTGTTTTTTATTTTTATTTTTATTTTTTATTGTTTTTATTGTCATTGAAGGGCATTGTGTTGTACCTAATCTTTCCTCTAAGTAGTTTGACTTTGGAGACAAAGCTATGGTCTCACTTATTTCTTTTCTGACTTTCAGTCTTAGAGAGATGATCAAAACTGTGTGTATGGCATGTTTATTTCTCTCTGCTTAATAACCTATGAAATCTGGTTGCATTAAAGCTTTACCTATTTGCTGAATTTTGGTAGTTTAGCAGTTTCTTATATGGCAACTGACGGCAGTGATTGTCCATGTGTGCTTGCTAAGTTTGTGCAAATATAAAAGCAGCAGTATTTCTGCTAACTTTTCCATTTGTCATAAGTCTGGATATAACAGTATGGACAGAAGCAGTTATTAGAGCTGAATCAAAGTTCAGAAAGTTCTTAAACTGCAGCATTTAATCAAAAATTTGAACTCTTAATGCAAACTCATGGGAGGCTTAGTGCCCACTCTTTGAGTCTGATTCTTGAGAAAAACACTAAAATACAATATGTAACGCCAAGGATGCAAAGAATATGGCAGAATTTCTTTTCCTTTATCTTCAGCTAGTAAATCAGAGAAGCCCAGATGTGTCTATTTACAAATATTCAAATCTAACAGAATGAATAATTTACTTTGAGTCATTTGATTAAATCACCATCTTGGTCTGGAAAGGAACTTTTGGGCTAATTCAGTCTTCCTGTAGTACTCATTTGAACAAAATAGAGTGGAATAGCTTTCCAATATTTCTTTATAACAAAGATTAAGTAGCCAATAAAACTTTATAAGTCGGTATTTTTTTTTCTAAAGCATTTTTTTTTTTCTAAATGTATGTACATTTGGTTCTCCCATGCCTGGAGGTGTTCAAGGCCAGGCTGGATGGGGCCAACATGATCTAGTGGCTGCCTATGGCAGCGGGGTTGGGTGAGAAACAAAGCTATATGTATATGGAAAAAGCAGTCAATAATGTATGGAAAAATATACTTTAGTTTGGAGATTTGCAACCTGACATAAATTTATTGACTAGGCCTAAAGGTTACCAAAGATTATACAGCGTCCCCTTAACTGGTAATTTTGTGTTTCCCAAATGACTACTGTCCGTTTTATTTTGATTGCCTGCTGAAGTTAAAAAGTGTAGTAAAAATTAGAAACACATTCCAGTGACATGTGTTCTTGTCATGAATAGATTTTTACACAACTTTAATTTAGTAGCAATTTAAGGTTTATTATTATTTTTAATGGTAAATCACAAGATTAGATTGTGTCATTTTCAACAGCACTTCATTATGAGCCAATTTAACATAATAATTCAAAGGAATTTACTAAAATCAAAACAGCAACTTAATTAAAGTTTTGAGAATGGCAAGGTTCACATGAGGTTTACCACAGAGTTTTGGGGGGGTTCTAAACTCAGTCATGCACATATTAGATTTTCCTCCTTTTAGTGAATTATTGACCCTTCTCCCTTGTCAGCATTTGTCTGCAGACGAGCCTTGATCCTCAAGGAGTCAGCCCTGAAAGACATACCACCTCAGGGGTACCCTGAGATGCATCCCAGCTCAGAAGAGATCAGAGGTAACAGCCTGTTGCAATCTCGAGAGGCTCTTCGCTTAAGACCACTCTTCACATGAGGTGATTGACTGTGAGTACTGTTCCATCCTAGCTGTGGTTCAGGTAAGGCAATTTTGGGATTTTCCACCACCAGCAGTGACATGCCTGTACCTTCCAGAAAGTACAGTTCTAGTACTTCCCAGACTGGGCTTCAATCCAGTTCGCAGGGTCCAAGATGTGTTCAGGGAGTTAGTGCTCACCCATTATGCCTGTTGCCCACCGACAATAGAGGGATTATGTAACATTAGTTAATCTTGAACCATAGGTGAGTTGGGGAAAGAGCTACTCTACCACAGTTCTCTATAACTCCTGTTTCTTTCATCAAACTTTTCCATACCTTGTGGTATTTCTATTTAATAATGATTATTGATTATTACCTAGATTATCACTATGTTGACTTTCATGCCAAAATGAATTCAGGAAAGGAATGGCCAGCCAGCCCTGAAAATGAGAGTCAGAGTCATCTTAAACATATTACTAAAACAAGTTTGTTTTTTGGTTTTATAACTCAAAATAATTCCACCTAAATAATACACCTTTACACTTCTAGAATGTTTAGTAGTGCTAGTGTAGCTTTATTCAGTATATTTATAACTTAGAAGAATTTAGTAGCTGAAGTAAAGAAAAGCAATGTTATAAGAGCATTAAAACCTCATCAAATTCACATGGTACCCTAAGATCACCATTTTCATAGAAAAAATCCAGTTACTTACTCAAATTAGAATTAAAGAATCACAGGTGGGAGAGTGCATTTAGATAGTGATATAACAATAACAGAATTAATAGTATTAGAACAAAAAATGTGGTGTACTATTGTAATTTTACTCAGCTGGGCATCTGAGCTCCACCACAACTGCTCTCTCATTCCCCTTCCTCAAAGGTAAAAGGGGAGAAAATATGATGGAAAGGGCTCAAGGGTTGAGATAAGGACAAGGATATCACTCAACAACGTGAGTGACTGTCATGGGCAAAATAGGCTCAGCATAGGGAGATTAATATAATATGTTACCTATTACTAACAAGCTAGAGCAGTGAGAAACTGAAAACAAATGAAAAACACCTTCCTCCCATCCAGCCTGTTCTATGTCCTCCCCCCCCCCAAGTGGTGCAGGGAAACAGAGGAATGGGGGTTGCTGTCAGTCCATGACACTTTGTCTCCACTGCTCCTTCACGGTCACTCTTTGCCCCTGCTCCATGTGGGGTCCTTCCCACAGGATGCCGTCCTTCCTGAACTAATCCTGCGGGGGCTGCCCACAGGCAGCAGCTCCTCAAGAACTACTCCAACATGGGTCTGTACCATGGGGCCCATCTGTCAGGAGCAAACTGCTCCAGCACGGGTCCCCCACAGGTGGCAGCTCCCCCCAGATCCCCAGCTCCTGCATGGGCTCTGCTCAATGGCTTTCAGCTCTGCCTTGGGGCCTGCTTCTGTGGGGGCTCTCCACGAGCTCCTCCTTAAAGCTATATCCACCTCCTCCACTGTGGGATTCTCCATGGGCTGTGGAGATTCCTCCTTCTGTAAACCTGCTCTCCCAGAGGCCTAACCAGCGTCGCTCACTGTCTTAGCTCTGGCCAGCGGCGGGTCCATTTTGGATCTGGCTAGAGCTGGCTCTGATCTGACATGGGGCAGCTGCTAGTCTCTTCTCACAGAGGACACCACTGCATCCTCCTACTACCGAAACTTTACCGTGTAAACCCAATACAACTATACTTTCTTAGGTGGCAGCTTTTAAATTTGCATATCGGGTCTTGGTTTCAAATGCTTACTCTGGGAAGGGATGTGTAAGGACTCAATTCATTTGTCAGAATAAAGCATCAATCTGGGAAAATCAATTGGGCAAATGTAGCAAGTCCTATAACATCCTGCCTGGACTTTAGCAGCTGTTCTGTTATAAGTAGCTAAAGATCTTTCATAGGTTCTGATTTGTGTTTACTGTCCCTGTGCAGAATCTCAGGTACCACAGAGTGTCTCTAGAGACACTAGGTGCCTATGCTTAATTAAGCTTGTAATATAGAAATCACACTGAGATTGCAACTAGTGTGAAAAGTTGTTCATTTTTGCATAAAACAACATAATTAAGCAGACATATTTTGTTTGACTTACATGACTATTTGATTTAAAGTGCTTTTCATTTGTGACCATATGGGTGGGAGAGGTGTTAATAAGAGTAGTTAGCAAAACAGCTCAGTTAAATGCAATTTGTAGATATATTTGTCTAAAAAACTATGATTCATAACAGAGAACAACCTAAGGAGTTCTTTAGCAAAAAAATGCATTTAAATCATGCTTTGTATTTTGAAAAGTTACATTTTAGAACTTTCATGATCTTATAGCATGGAACTCATTGCTATTATAATGGCCTTTATTTATAGGAGGTTTTCTTTATGTGCTTATGAAGTAAGTGCAAAACTTCATAATATTTACTTATGAAGTTCAATTATCAAGGTGACTCATAAAGAAAAACTGTCAATGTAATGTGCTTATATTTTCAACTATTTAATTCAGAAAGACATTGGTAATAAGAAAAAATGAGGTAGATAGGATCTCTTTTCTCTCATTAAAGAAAGGGATGAGAGGATATGAAGTTTGAAAGGACTGAGAATTACAGTATGTGCCAGCTTCTGGGATTTGGCAGTTGGATTTAAAATCTTTCGTCTGCAAATCAACACTTCACATTCAATTAATGGGTGAAATTGTGTACTTTATTAAACATAAAAAATTAATTACTAAGTATTAATTAGATCATTCTGATGCTATTATAACATAACATAGTTATAATAGTAGTGTAATGCATATTTTATCATTTATATTATAGAATTATAACATAGATGTGTGCTGAGAATGATAGTAAGGAATGAGTTTGGCTGTCTTTCTGACACTAGACTTACTTCATTAACATAGGACAACTAAGGACAACACAAGATTTTAAACAGAGTAGGAATGTGGTCTCCAGATAGTCTACTAATCTAATGCTCAATAAAATGTATGTACTTACCAAATACAAAATTTGTGCTGAGTTTTTCTCAGCTTGTCCACCTATATTACCTGGAACATGCCTTACATTTATGGTATGGTGATGTTACCTTGTCTTCAATGTGCTACATCTGCAACAAATGGCATCAGTAAACTGGAGGTGGGCATCCATACGTATTTCTAATTGTCTTCATGTTGCCTTAGTTGTTATCCTTTTGTTCTGTCTTCACACTTTAAACTCTATGGTCAGTAAAACATGCTCAGAAAAAAAAGAACTGTTAAAAAATTAGATTTTTTTTTCAGCTTTTCACTTCAAAATGTATTATTTACTATTGTGTTTATAATGAGAATATAGTATGGGTAAAACATGTTTAGCAAATCTCCATTTATCTATTTATTTATTTTTTTATACATAACCTGATTTGAATAAGATAACAATTAGCTGTGAAATCATATGGATACCCGATAGCAACTTTTTGCTTTTATTTTTGGTCTTGTGAAGTCATCTGACTCTGTTGTGTCCTAGGCAGAGAGAATAACCTCATCTTGAACCACAAAGAGAAGAATTTTCTATCCTCAAAAGGAAGATTAGATCGGGACGAAAATATTATTATTTTTTTTTTTTTTGTAAGGCTTTCCCTTTTTAAAAGAAAAAGTTAGCATCGAGGGAGCATTTTTAACAGATTGATTTGTATCTTTGTTTGTTTCTATCTCCATTCCCATTTACAATGACAGACTAAACCCACTGCAGTGTGAGCTAACCTGATCCCTGTGACATCATAATCAATTAATCTCTTCAGCCTTCAGCCTTCCTGCCCACCTTCCCATTGGTTAATTTGTAAGTATGTTGTAGGTCAAAAAACACTGACCACAAGCTTGTTCAGTAGTGCATTTACTATTTTAGACTGTTTGTAAAAAATCAGCCCCCCTGCAAAAAGTCAAAGACTCTATACATAATACCTTCATTGAAAGCAGAGATTTGAATATTTAGATGTGCTTGATTCCAGCTGGCAGAAAGCTTACACAGTATAAAGTATAGGTACAACAGCTGTATGCTGGGCAATAACATGATACATGATATCCCTATCACAATTTTTTGATCTGAGATGTGAGACCAACATTTTTCACAGTTCTATATTGCTTTCACTTTTTAATATATACATTTAAATACAGGGCCATATTTAAAGGTAAGAAGTTTATAGACCCTCCACCAACTCTAAAGGTTTGACTTGAAACTTCACTGACAAGACATGGAAACTGATTCATATCATAATATGGAGCAGAATGATGTAAATATTCCTATATATATGGGAGGTGTTTATATAATGCAATTTTCTGTTTCAGACCTCCTCTGCAGTTCTGCAGAGCAGTGTGAAATTTGTTTTTCCGTAGAAGTAGAGGAAAATCTAAAAATGTTATTTTTACTGAAGTTCAGTTTGAATTCCTTTTGGCTATGTTCTTAGTTCAATGTAATATGGTTTATGGGGGGAAAGAAATGATGATACGTTTTTGTTTGTTTGTTATTGTTTTTTATTATCCCCAAGTTCTATTTATTTATTTATTTATTTATTTATTTACTTACTTACTTACTTACTTACTTATTTTGTGGAGAAAATATGATGCAAAAAAGCTCATTGGTTGAGTTAAGGACAGGAAGATCATTCACCAGTTACCATCACAGGCAAAACAGGGAGATTAATGTAATGTATTGCCTATAACAGATTAGAGTGCTGAGAATGAAAAGCAAACTAAAATGACATTCCCTCTTCTAATGGGAGTGTGTGTGTATGTTGGGGGGTGGGGTGGGGGGTGTGGGCTTGTCCCTCCCATCCCTCCCATGGGATGCTGTCCTTCCCAAACCGATCCTGCATGGGCTTCCCACATGCAGCAGCTCTTCAAGAACTGCTCCCACAAGGCTCCGTACCATGGGGTCCATCCATCAGGAGCAAACTGCTCCAACATGGGTCCCCCACGGGTGACAGCTCCCCCCAGATCCCCTGCTCCTGCTTGGGCTCCTCTCCACAGGCTGCAGCTCCGGCCCGGGGCCTGCTCCTGTGGGGGCTCTCCATGGGCCGCAGCCTCCTCCAGGCCACATCCACCTGCTCCACCGGGGGCTCCTCCACGGGCTGCAGCGTGGAGATCTGCTCCGTGTGGGACCCATGGGCTGCAGGGAGACAGCCTGCTCCACCACGGGACTCTCCACAGGCCACAGGGATACTTCTACTTCAGTGCCTGGAGCACCTCCTGCCCTCCTTCTGCACTGGCCATGGTGGTGTCTGCAGGGCTGTTTCTCACTCCTCACTCTCCCAGCTGATGTTGCCCAGCAGTTTTTTTTTCCTTATCTTAAATTTGCTCTCCTAGAGGCCCAATTAACACAGCTTATTGGCTTGGCTCTTGGCAGAGGCGGGTCCCTTTTGGAGCCAGCTGGAGCTGGCTCTGTTCTGACATCATAGATGGTTCTGCTCACAGAGGCCACCCCTGCAGCCCACTGCTACGAAACCAAGTAAACCCAATACAGATGTTGGGGTCAGAGAGAGAATTATGGTCACCCAATCCTTCTTTCTAACACAGCAGCAAGGTGAATAAGGTCTAAAAGTGTGAGGTTAAATTTTGATCTGGATTTTCATTGAGAGGGGTGTGTCTGGGTCACACAGATGTGAAGAGCTACCTGAGCACATTGTCAGGAGAGTCAAATGTGCTTTTTAGTCTTTTGATGACTATGTAAATAAATATGCTTCAATCTATTACCTAGTAAGCAATGCAGGCTTGTCAAAATATTTAGTATAATCTTTGGAAATCTAACCTGTCATTAAAAAATAGATCATTATTTTGTCATTTAACTTTTTTTTGGATATATCTTTTAGCATGGCATCCAGCATGTTCCTCCATAAACTGTTCCAATAATTATCTTTTTTGAAAAATGTTTCATTTTTTTGTTGTTGTTGTATATTTTATCTTGTTTTGATCACTCACTCTACATTTATATTAGATTTTTAGCTATGGCTACACATTTTTTGCCACATTCTCTCATACCAAGGACAGATTCTGAAAAGCTTTGTTCAGAGTTCCTATGATTGTTATAATGGGAAGCATAATCAAATAAGACCTGTTTTCTGCCTGCTGTCAGAAACCTCACAAGTATGGATCTGCTTATTCTACTAAAATAATATCCAGAACTAATCAAACAATATTTTCCAGATGTGTTCTCAGTATATGCTGTGACCTCAGCTATTTTATTTTATTTTATTTTATTTTATTTTATTTTATTTTATTTTATTTTATTTTATTTTATTTTATTTTATTTTATTTTATTTTATTTTATTTTATTTTTTTTATTTTATTTTATTTTATTTTATTTTATTTTATTTTATTTTATTTTATTTTATTTTATTTTATTTTATTTTATTTTATTTTATTTTATTTTATTTTATTTTATTTTATTTTATTTTATTTTATTATTTCATTTCATTTCATTTCTTTCTTTACATTTTATGTTTGTAATATTATGATACTTGTAATGACAGTCTATCATATTATGACTAAAACTTTGCATTCTTTTTGTTCTAGAAAGAACTTGGACCCATCTCTTTCAGTCATATATAACATACTGTCATTCTATTATGTTCAATGTTAGTTCATGTAGGCCAATATGTGTTAACCCAATGTTAACCTGAAATGTCAGCTCACTTCATTTTAAAGTTCTCCAGCTACTTCAATCAGTTAAAGCAGTGTGGTTCAGGGAGACTTGACTCTTTGTTTTAAAGTACCGAATTATGCAGGTTTGCATTTAAATATACCCCTTTCTCCTTTTTGGCTTGGCTGCTTGAAATGTCTTTTTATACTTGTAGATGCACTCCGAGGTGTACATTACTTGGGGAAAAAAACAAGTGTTTAGATTTTGTCAGCTGTCACTTTAACCTTTCTGTTTAAGATTAAATTTATAGTCTTGCAAAAACTTGTTCCTGGGCTTCTTCATCATTAAAATATTGCCTCGTGCTCCTGATCAACATAAGCAGTCTTGTGCAAAGTCTGGACTATGTGTCAACTAGTATTATTGAGGCAATACAAATTGATTTGTATTAAAGCACATATGTCAGCTTGTATTTAAAGGGAGTTTCTCCAGAACTGTTTTCTCATAAATGCTTCACAAGAAAATCACACAAGCGTTGACCTTGACCAAACGTGTGGTGTGTGTAAGTTGAGACCTACTGCTCTGTCATCAATGTATCCATTAGATACTCTTCAGAACTGTTAGTGTTACAACATTTTGTTCTCTTTTTAATGGCAGCTGGCCAGCACTGAAAAACACACAGATTTGTTCTATTTTATGTGATTATCACTGGACAGTCGCGCTAAAAACACATCCCTGCCCATGGCAGGGGGGGTTGAACTAGGTGATTTTAAGGTCCCTTCTAACCCAAGCCATTCTATGATTCTATATATCCAAATTACGCACACAGCCTGTTGATCATCAAAATTTGTAAACATGTCCTGAAGTGTCCAGAACAGGCAGATTGTGAGCATCAACAATGGCAAAAACAAATCAGAAATCAACAGTGCAATTTGAGAAGACTAGCCCTCAGAAAGGTATCTTCTACCCAATCCTATAACAAAGGGTACTTAAGAATACAAGAAGTAGACAGAATATGAAAAAGACCCTGGGGAGCAACTCTATGACCCTCCTCAGTTTCCAAGACAGTCTGTCCAACTTTCTGCATTGTCTCTTCTACAAGAAAAGCAAAGGAAAGGCTTTTCCAATCTTAATGATTCTATGGTTCTATTTAGGGACATGTTATGTAGGGGATAGTCTTGGTAGGTGGATGGTTGGACCAGATGATTTTGGAGGTCTTTTCCAACCTTAATGATTCTATGATTCTGTGAAGCCATGCACTTAAGTTGCGCATCTGAGATTAATGTGGTTTGGTATCCAGTTCTATTTAGCTACACTGTCATATGGCCTTATACCTACAGGAAGACTGTCCTCTCTTTTTGATAGGAAGAAACCATTTTCTAGCACCAGCCTAACTGTGTTTACAACTAGCAGAAGCCTCTTTGTGCTTGTGAACGAGATAATCTTGTTCTTTTTGAAACTTGATGAGAAAATCATATTCTCTGCTAGCACTTACTTTGCTGGGCCCGATTGATTTTCTCTCCTTGTGTAACTCAGGCACTTCGTCTTGCTCCTAGGAAGATTCCTGGTAAAGCTTGCCACCTTATCTTCCATTTTGAATTAATCTTTTTTTTGGACATTAGCAACAAACCCAGAGTCCTGTATTCCAGTTTCTTCCATAATGCTATTAACCTTTTATTCTCTTTGAAATATTTGCTCTTATGTAGCCTTGGTGAATTATTGAGTTATTTATTTTTCATGTTTATAAAACACAGACAGATCTTATGTTCAGTGTTGAGCTCCAGGTTTATAACACACATCTTTGTTGACCTTTACAGAAACATAGCTTATATTTTGTGCTATTAAATCTCATCTCTCTCCCAGTTTTTAATGTTACCTAGTGTTTGTTGGTAGTCTGACCCTTATATGTTTAGACAGTACTTTTGAACTCCGAGCCATTAACAAATTTTGTTAGCTGGCAGTTTTTATGTCAAGGTCACTAATGAAAAGGATCTCAGAGACAAACACTAAGATGTGAAAATGATCTCACTCTAATTATCTTTCTTTTAGACCATGTCTCACAATCTTGGCTGAAGCTTAGAGTATGAGAGTAACAGAAATGTGGTTGTCATGGCAAATCAAAATCATGGAAACTGGAACTGCAAGGTTTTGATGTAGTTCTGCATATACTTTTGTCTAAATATCTGGTTGCTTCCTTATCTGAGCATTTCTTAAAAAAGAACAACAGCAACAAAACAACTGGGAAAATCGGTGATAGAATTCCTGAATAAATTTCAGAAAAAAGTGTTCTTACCTGTATATTGATATTCAGTCAAATAGCAAGTCAAAGGAAGATACAAAAGTTCAGACTTTTTGTACAACTGTATGGATATATACAAAAAGCTTTAGGAATAAATGAATGTATCTTCTGATCAGTCAGAGTTTAAAATCATTTTTTGTCCTATTCTATATGAACAGTGAACATCACTTCTGTAACTTTTTTTTTAATTTTGCTTTTATTTTAAACTAAATCTGTTTCTATATGTGAAGTCATTTTAGATGAACAGAGTTGAAACTGTGCTTTCATTGTAGTTTATTTTATATATATAAATATAGCAATAAGCTTTAAAGAGAAAAGGGAGAGAAAAAAAGAATAGACATCTAAAATTGAAAGCTGTTATTAAAGCAGATCATTGTATTGTGAAAACAAAATTGCTTTGTGTGTGCAGCATTTTTTTTTTTCCCGCACAAAATGGCAACAGTAATTCTCCATTTGTTTCAAGTGTCAGTACACATCCATGGTGACAATGTCATGTCAAGCTGATAGAAGATTATGTAACTATGTTATGAGACATTATCATGTCAAAATAATGGTAAAACAATGTCACTGAAAGTCTGTGGAAATCCAATAATATGCTAACCTATTTTTTTTTTTTTTTTAATGTAGGGATTTGGAGATTATCTTCCATTGCCAATATAATTGCATGCTATCAATGCAAATTATACTACTATTTAAAAACAGAAAATTAAAAGCAGCATCATATAAAAGGTCAATAACATTAAAGTTGTATTCATTATCCCTTAAAAACACTCCTATCTATTGGTGAGGTCCATGGCTGATTTCAGCTGACACAGCTCCTTTAACTTACCGTAGTGGAAGATCAGTTACTGTGTTATCATCCTCTATTAGACATCCTCTGAACACTAGGAGGTGGAGAAGTACTCATTTGTATGAACTAAGTAGATAATTAAGCGCAAGTATTTCATTAGATGTAGACCAAGCAAAGTGTTTGGATCCTGCTGAGGGTTAAGCTAGCATTAGTATTTCAGGTCAAACATAGTTTTTGTAGTGATATCTCTCATGAGCTGTCCTGGCAGGATAATAGCTTTTTCTAAACAGAACCTGGAAAGAAGCTTATTCTTTTGAATCCATCCCAGAAGGAAGTTATTATGACAGTGTTAAAAACTAGTCTCATAAATAATGTGCCAGTCTAGGTTGCTTTTAGTCCATTTCTTTTTAACGCACATCTAAAATTATATAGCTGTTTTCTATTGTTATTAATTATTATTATTATTATTATTACTACTACTACTACTACTACTACTACTACTACTACTAATGAGAAAAAGACAGGAAAAATATAAAACTTTTATTTTTTGAAAATATCATTTCTCTCCATGCTCTGCAATGAGGCCCCCCCCCCCATGAGCTCTGCCTATATCAGTGCACAGGATGCTGGCTGCTTACATCTGATGCCAAAGAATACATGCTACAACATGGGTTCTTTTCCACAGTGCCTCTGATGGACCTTATGAATTCAGCTTGTCTGAATACAAATTGGTGGGAATTTATTTATTTTTCCATCAATGGTTGTGCTTCTGTTCCCTCTCCCTCACTCTTTTTTTTTTTTTTTTAATCGCTTTCTACAGAACTTGACTTTTTAGACCATGTTTTGTTGTAATATGATGCCATGACTTCCAGTTTAGCCTTGCTCCCTTTTACATCTGAATAAATGTACAAAGTATATCTCCCTGTAATTCAAATAAAATATTGCTTTCATTAACTTACAAGCGTTTTTATTAAAGGAACAGGAGGAAACTGCAGCACTTCTGAAGTTACAGCTAAAAGAAGGAAAATTTCAGTATTTGTGAGAGACAGAATGAGACAAAATCCTTGTATTGAAAAACTCACTCTTTATGGTCTTCAAATCCAGGACAGAACTGAATTTTGTGAACTTTTTTACACATTTTTTTTTTTGTATTAATTTTTGTTCATTCAGAAATGATGTATGCCAATGAATTGTTGAGCATATTGAACACTTTTGAAAATAGATATTCTACTAGTTGAATTAGTTCTTATTAAAGAAAAAGAACTGAAAACATGACCAAGACAATACGTCTTTCTTGTGTCCATCTGTTAAAAATAAAATATGATTATAAAATTATTTATATCTCTTCCTTAGAAGTAATATATTTATTATAACATATAAAAGCTGAAAATAAAAACTTTTCTCAGCCTTCTTGGAAATGGATCAATAATTTCAAAAGCTAACATTCAATTGTTTGCATAGCAACAAACCCCAAAACATTGGCAAAGTTTCAAAATCAATATGAGTATTGGAAAAAAGCTGAAAAACATAGTTACAAGACTTGCAATTGAGGAAATCACACAGAACCAATTACTCCTACCAGGTTAAACTGTACAATATCAGGAAAATATAGTTATTGAAGTTCAAAGACTGCTTGCAGGAAATATGTTTTTTTTTTTTTTGTTTTGTTTTATTTTAGAATTTGTTTGCACTTAATAACTCTGACAAAACTAATCAAAATAGAAAAAAGAAAAGCGGCATCACAGAAATCTAATCATTTTAATAACGGATGTCCAAATGTTCTCTATAATTTGTACGTAATCAAACATTTTAGTCTGCAACTATTGTTTTGGAGGTAAGCATCAAAAGTGTCCTTAGCATCATAATGTTTGTTAGTAGGAAAGGAGCAGTGGTTTAGAAAAGTAAT
The DNA here is from genome assembly GCF_964034855.1 of Anser brachyrhynchus. Taxonomy (NCBI): domain Eukaryota; kingdom Metazoa; phylum Chordata; class Aves; order Anseriformes; family Anatidae; genus Anser; species Anser brachyrhynchus. The sequence goes on from NC_137695.1 coordinate 132,141,483, forward strand.
TATTCTGAAATAGACTTTATTTTGAAGCACAGTCCAGCTTCAACATAACTTGAACTCTATTTCTTCTAACTTAGTGTGAAGACCAAGGAGGAATCTGAAAAGATTTTCTGCCATATTTTGTGTCAGATGTTAGTCTCATGAGTGGGAAATGAATGTGACATGTATTACAAGTTAGGAATTCACTCCACAGGGATATAATCCCAGTTTAGTCTTGTGAGGTACTAGAGCTGGGCAAGGACTTCTGAAAGTGACATGTTGCATTAGCACTTGCTATTATGGGAATGGATTGTAGCTTCATCTTCTGGTTGCTGGCACAGTTCCCCTTAGAATTTAGTTTCCTTGTATTTATTACATCAGTGTATTGCTTTCACATTCCATAATTAACCTTGCCAGCTAATATCTGTTATAAAGTTTTCAGCATATGTTTGAAATAATTAATGTTAATTGCTGCATGAACTTTGGGTGATCCACTAGGAAACTGTTCATTCCAAAAAGAACATTTTCCATTTGAGCACACAGTCATTAAAATACATTAATCTGGTAATGCTTGTACCTTTATAATATTTCCCTTTTTGTCTGCCAGGAAAACAACAGAAAGAGAATTCTTCAATAATAACTATTGATTTTGATTTTGTAGGGAAGAAATCAAGAGAATACATTTTAAAACATGGGGGCTGGAATTTCCCTAAGAGTAATGGTCAAACAATGCTCATATTTGTGAAAACTAAAAAAACAAAAACAAAAAACGTTTTTTTTTTTAAAAATGAATTTCTGTGTTAAATATTATCGGAATATAGTGCTCATACTTCATTTGTCACAGCTGAAATATCGTGTATTTCAGTATATGTCCCCAAAATTAACTTCCTTGTGCAAACAACAGGAAAGAACTTAGAAACGTTGAAATCATGTTTTTTTTTTTTTTTCATTTTTATTTTTTAGCAATCCTTTTCTGAAATTTTATGATAAACTCAGCAGTTAGATACCCATTCCGGCCAAAATGAACTCAGCTAGCACTAAATGACAGCAGTGTTAATCCACAGCTGTTTTCAGAATTCTAGCTTCTCTTAGACTTGTCAAAAGGAACAACCTTTCTGCAAAACTGCAACAGGCCATTTGCACTCCACTTCTCTGTTACCCTAGTGCCTCCTTTATAAGCATAGGGGTTTGAGGAAGAGAATGAAACATCTGCACAGATTACTGAAGAATTTCTAAATATAGCTACTAGATTTGTCTGTAACAATTTCTGGTAATAATTGGTATGTCATTCTGTAAACTAACTTGATTAGTAAGTCCAAATATTGTTACCAAATTTTATTTTTTTTAAAATCAATTTCCATGCAGATGATCATTTCTGAATGCACTATATCTTAAAGTTAAATTAGTTTTATTGTGAAACCAACAGCAATGTGAAGAAAGATTTTTATGTCCTTGTTTCACAGAATATTTATAATTATAATAATGATAGACACATATTATGATGTATACTCTAAATTAGACATTTATACAGACATAATTTTGTATAAGAATCAACAAAAATTAAAAGGAATATCAATTTTTGTGCTGTGTCAATTTGTTTCCTCCAGTTCAGATGCCAATTAAATCATGGCACCTCAAAGAAAAAGTTAGCTCAAACACTAGAGTTTCAGGTAAATAGGGTTAAATATCATAAACTGATGTATTTGGCAACTATGATCACTATTGTTTTAACAACTTGTTAGGTTATGTTGGCACTGTTCTCCCACATCCTAGGTTTGTAGTTCCCTTCTTAGGTTCCGTAAGTAAGAGGAAGAAGATGAAGGGAAGCTTTGAGGTATTCTAGGGACAGCATGTCCAGCATCACTGTCTGGGATGATATCAAGAACTCATTCAAATTAAAGCACTTGTAATTTATGTAGGATGTAAGACCAATGTAACACCTCAACCAACCACCATCTAATTTTATAGGAAATTCATCACTGAACAGGATGCTATCAGTGGCTTTCCCTCATCTAGGACACCCCACTTGCCTTTTATCTTCAACTCACTTCATGGATGGGAGATAATGCATCTCCTCAACAACTTCTATAGAGAGAAAAAAAAAAAGAAAGGTCAAAACATAGTAAAATGTTTAAAGAATATGTGTTTGAGTAAGTCAATCACTAATTGACTCAGGTCATACAACGTGAACATAAATGGAGATCCTGGGCAGAGGCTGGGGATTCCAGGTGAGTCTGATCAGTGCAATTAAGCCCAGTTACTGTTCTCAGGACTCTCACAGTCTGTTACTATTTCACACATATTTCCAAAGACCTTCAGGTGATTCAGACTGTAGTCGCACTCTAAGGAGAAAATATATGTCTTTGTACATGTTATATGGAACATATGCATGGAAGAGCAAATGAATAAAGTGAATCTGAGTAAACATCATAACTGCCATACATAAGTTGTGTATATTACCAATGCAGGTAGTAAGCTGGTCTTTTTTCCATCTTTTGTTGTTTTTGTTATTATTCTCATGGGAAAGTAAAAGTGTAAAACTTCAAGCTTGTCTACTTAAAAAGTTCTATTTTAGTGAAAACCATACTGTTATAGCAAATTAGAATATGGTCAAAAGATTATAGGAAATTGGTGTAAAATAATCTGAAAAGCTATAGTCATTACTTCAGGATTGACCATAATGCTTCTTGGCCTATTAAGGTAAATTATCTGGTTGATTGTTTGTGATTGTCATACTTGTACCCACAAGAATGTCTCACGTGCATTGAAGCAAACTGTTGTGAAAATTTAAAAAATTACTTCTTCAAGAAGTACTTTCTGGCTGTATGAAACAACTGCAATAGAAGCGAATTTATAACCCTACATCAGCCTGTATAGCTTAAATGTAAGCATAGGCCCACTTGCTTCCTTGGTTGTTTCCTTGGTTGGTAGGGGAATAGAACAGCTGTGTTGGTAAGATTCAAGAAATTTGCCCCGTGCTACCTAGGGTTGGTGCAGCTTGTACTGTCCTTACATGTGTCCCTAGTCAATCTCCACAACCTTCTTGTTTTCTTTTATTAAGTTCTTTCTGCCCACCCACCACATGCATATCTAATTGATCCCAAGAAATTAACTAATATTTCAGGAATATAATATTGTATATTTCCACAGTAAATAAAATAAGTAAATAAATGAGAAATCAGCTCAAGTTCCATAGTGATGCTTTTATTTCTTATCTATTACGATCCAGTGAAGTGTGTACCATAAGTTCACACTGAAGGACACTTTTTCCAAAGTTTTAAAGGTTTCCTTTACTAGACATTTTAAATTTGATCCATTCCCAATTTTGCTTTCATTTATAATGATAACTGCTGTTAAGTATTGGTAATAGCCTTTTACAAATTCTGTTCCAAATTTTCTGGAAATATTTTCACTTTCATGATTTAATCCTTAAAAAATAGTGGAAAGGCATGTATGTCTCTGTATCTAATTAAAATCACAATTGAAAAAAAATAATATTGAAAATATCTAAAAATATTCAGGAAAACATGCTTTGATACTTTAATTATTTTTTGTGTGTGTTTGACTTTTTTTTTTTTTAATTATCTGGATTTGTTTTGATAAATTCCTTTTTCAGTAGTGAAAGTATAGATCTTTGAAAATAAGTATGTATTCTTCCAAACTGAATCCCACATGAAATATGTTATAATTGATTTTACTTTTCTGTTTTGGCATTTTATCTTATCTTATCTTATCTTATCTTATCTTATCTTATCTTATCTTATCCTATCTTATCCTATCTTATTTTTTATCTTTTTTTATTTTATTCTTTTGTATTTTATTCTTTTGTATTTTATTTTATTCTTTTTTATTTTATTTTATTCTATTATTTATTTTTTTCTCCTTTTGAACTCATTCTATGCTGTTAAACAGCTGAAAGAAAACCTATGGGTATAATTTGTTTTACTTTCAATAGTGCATATTGAACCTGGAGGCATTCTGGTGTCATATAAATTGTACACAGTACAATAGAATGGCAGTAGGTCACTATCCTCCTAAAAGAAACTCTAAAGAAAATGAGATGATCTTAACATCAAGTGTGCATTCAGTAAATCTTACAGTGTTGCTACCAATATTCAAGCTAAAATGTTTCAGTGAGTGCTTGTCTACCCTAGAGGAGACAAAGAGGTTATAACCACTGGATGAAGTGCTTTGAAATACCGGTAAATTACTTCATGATCACTTACAAATGTGATTGGACTGTTAGTTTGTTTGTCTATTTATTTATTTATTTGCTTATTTGCTAGAATTGTACGTATTAGTTTTTTTCTGAATACCTACTGCCTATAACCCAATTTCTTCCTTGGAAAACAGAATAATAAAAACTGCTGGAACTACTGGTAAAAATTTCCCCCTAGAAGTCTCTAAGAAAAGGATTTATTTTTTTTACGCGTTTTTTAAGTGACATATTTTAATTACTTAAAAAAAAAAAAAGTGTCTAATCTAAGTGAAGAATTATCAGGGATATGGCTGATCATCTCATTTATTTTTCTATAGTTTTGTTATTTTAATGGGTTTCTGGCAGGAATTCTCAGGAAAACAGAGCCCATGACTACAATTCAATTCCATTTTTGTATGTGCTATTTCTATAGACAGTCTTAGGGTCTAGCATCTGACATGTTTGATATGAAAAAAAAAATCTTTTTTTGGGGGGTGTGGTTTGTGGCATAGTAAGCTGTATACAGCTAGTGTTTGTCCAGTGAGGAAACAACAAAGCAAGAAGGTCGGGAGAGCTTTGACATGAATTGCATACTGAACAGTTGTGATAAAATAGGTATATTTATGGAGATGACATAGTTTGGAAAAAGCTTAGCAAAATCAAGAAGGCAGAGATGAACAAAGATGGTCAGATGACCAGTATATAGTAGAACTAAACCTTATATTAGTCGATGTCGGTGTGATTTGTTCTACCTTGAATAATTCATAAGCAAATCTTTTGTTACTAGAAAACATAGTGTTTTGTATATTTCAAATATCTTCTTACAAAAACATCTAAAAACTATATACTGACTTCACTATCCTTGTTACTGTCTTACAGAAACTACATATCAGAAGTTATACAGTTTTTAAAAAAGTAGGAAATAGTGTTATTCATAATCTGACTCAGAAATACATAGGAAAGAACAAATGGCTTATCATTAATAAACTGAGAACTGAATAATTTGGAAAAACAAGGAAAAGATGCAAATGTCATCTTTGCAGTCATCTGTTAAAATTCTTCACAAACTTTGCTATTTAAAAACTATCAATGTTTATATTTCACATCATTTAACGTATGAGATCTTACTACTGTTTAAATGATGACATGATTTAATAGATATGGGCTCTTCTTTGTATTGCATTTGCTTGTTTGTTTCCTTTTTAATATAATTTGATCACATTATGTGGAAGATATTATATCCATTATGTCAAAACATTAATGTCATGGGCAGAATAATGTCAGTTTTTATTCAAATGTTATTAATACACATTTATTTTAATGCCTTTGCACAAAAACTCAGGAACATTAATAGTTCTACCTTATGTTCACATTACTTGCTGTGTATTGTAGAGTGTTACAGATGTCAATCAGAGAAATCATCCATCTTGATTTTAAAAATATCTTGGGACAAAAAAGAAAATATTTGTAACTTCCAAGTTTTTATATTTTAATTGGTAGTAACAGTTCAGGGAAATTGAAGTGATACTTCAAAGCAGGTTGTTGTGAACACAGTAGAGTATAAAGAGTGAATCTTACATTTCTTGCATGGAAGCCTTGCAATTCATTGTACAGACAGGTTGATCCCAACAACATTCATCGTGCTTGCTTTCAATAGGTTTATCTCATGTATGGAAAAACTCGCCTAATTGACAAAATGGAGGAGGTCTGTATGATAACTAGCAATGAGTGAATAACTAATAAATAATAATTTATTGTACAGTATTAAGATGTTCCTGAACACCTTTTACACTTTTTTTTTTTTTTTTCCTGTTCAACTGTAGACAGTCTTTTTGATGAGCAGTGTTTGGTGTACTGGTTATATGGACATGATAGACTTCCAAACAACCTGCTGGGGGTAAGGCCAAAGTGGTGGCAGGATCCAGGCTTGGGTCCAGGAGGTGGGATTTCCATTACTCCACTATCCCAGTGAGAAGGGAGGAGTACTGTTCCAGCCTGGAGTAGGTGAAGGGGGAAGAGGACAGGTTTGGAGCTAACCCTAAGTGGAGTTCTAGGGAGAGGACTAGAGAATAAATTTTGTGGGAGACACAGAAGGGTTTGCTCTATCAGACTGCCTGTTGGATACTTTACTTACCACAGAGAAAACAATTTAGTTTGTTGTAATGATAATATATATATATATGTATGTTTAATTATGTCTGTTAATTAGATAGCTGTGATGTTCATTCTTTCCTTCATGGAACGATCAACACAACTAATTGAAAAGGAATCTTATTTTATACTCAAAGAGTCGTGTGTAAAACATCCAATCTATGTTATCTGCTAATTCTACATTTTGAAATTCACTTGGGAATTTGCAGGTTTCACCTATGTGCATTTTGTAAATATTTGGCAAGATTGCCTGTAATGGAAGCATGAAAACAATTGAAGATAAGGTACTTTAAATTTGATACCAACATTCATGAAAAATGCAGTTATTCTCCTAGTTATTATTTTAAGCACACACCTAATCTTATCTGAATATCACCCATGTACAGGAATACACTAAACAAGGATTATTTGACAAGTGACTATTAAATAATTTTGCATGTTTTTAGAAAGATGGTAAATAAAAAAATATGATCTCACAATTTATTTGCACACTAAAGCTGATCTAAGGATATTAGCTGCTTGATTTTATTATTAACTATTAGAACAATAATTTAATATCTCATGTTACTTATAAAAAAGCTATTTAGATATATTCATTAACAGCTTTCACAGACAATATATTTAAACTTTTTTTTTTTCCAGAATACAAAATAATAACTTACTAGTGGCCAACTACAATTATTTGTGTGTCTGACATTATAATAGCAAAAATTAAGTTTCCCTTTGTTTAAGGTGGAAAGTGTAAAGTGCAGCACCTAAGTAGGTTCTTATTATAGTTGTCTTTGACTAGAAACAAACAGTTGAAAAATTCTAGAGATGGAAAGTTGACTGTATTCTTATTTTATCCCTCCTTTGTATCCCTTTTGAACTGATGACTGAAATAGTCATTTCCCAGCTGACTGCCAAATTTGAATGTTTTCAACACTCAATGGATTTCTCTCTTCTGTGTTCCCATGAACACCCAATTTCTTTGCAGTGTTATTTGCTTTTTAATTAATAATAATAATAAAAAAAGATATTGAAAACTACACTGGGTTACTATAGGCAACATAATATAAATGCTTAATATTCTGTACAATATATTTTGTGGATAAATCATCCCAAAAGGAGGCCCCTGTTGGATTAATAGTAACCTGTGCATATTAACCTTCAAAAAAATATAGTCTCTCAGTCTTTTCATTGACACTTCCTAGAAACAAAGGACAGAAAGAGGGAATCACAGAACTTGTCTAAAGAACGATGTCCAAAAGTACCCAGTGTGAATACAGCCTAAGACAGTACATGAAAGGGACATGCCCAATTTAGAAGCAGCAGTGCTTATTGAAGACTGTATTGTTCTTCACCTGCTTCCTATAGCAGCTAAATAAACTGAAATCTAAATTGCAGGAGAAAGAAATGTCAAGTGTGCTAGCTGAATTTGCTGATGATGTGAAAGATGTGAAAGATGTACCTGCCCATGGCAGGTGGGGGTGGACTAGGTGATCTACAAGGGTCCCTTTCAACCCAAACCCTTTTGTGATTCTATGATGAGTAACCTAGTTGACTCAGTCCTCAAACTAAGTGCTTACAGGTTCTCATTGGAAAAACTGTTATTTACCCAGTGAGTGACAAAAAGCAATTGTGAGTAGAAGTTTCTTAAAACATCAAAGATGGATAAAAACACTTTTTTGCTACATAGACAATAAGAAAATAAGCTCATTTTCTGTAAAGTAGTTTTGAGATTTTCTGTTTAAATTTTGTATTGAGTGAAGCAAGTGTGAAACCCCACAGTGCTAAATGACAAGGAATGTGGATGGAGAGCTGGATAGCTTTCTACTACCTGCACTAGCATGCACTGGTTCCCTCTTCCTGGGTATTTCGCTCTTCCCCACGGCCATTTGCTCTTCTGTGTCCAAATACTTCCTTGGACTTCCTGCAAGGTGTAGGCAAAGGGGCAAGAAAGCTATTTTTAGTTTGCTTTTAGTTTCTCACTGCTCTAGTCTGTTAGCAATAAATTATATAAACCTCCTTATGCTGAGTTTGTTTTGCATGTGATGGTAATTGGTGAGTGATCTCCCTATCTTTATCTTAAACCTTGAGACCTTTTTCAATGTATTTTCTCCCCCTCTTCCTTTTCAGAGGGGGATTGAGAAAGTAGTCCTGGTGGAAAATAGCTGTCCAGCAGGGGGAAATCACCACATCCTTCTATTCTACTCAGATCTGATCTGTTGTTTGCCCAGTCAGTTCATGAAAACAAAGAAACTGATCTATTCAAAGGTCATTTGTTGTGAAGTACAAGATATTTAATTTATATTTTCTCCTGAAAAATAGAGTTATTGAAAATGTTTTTGCTGTTTTTCCTGCAACGTGGAAAGATTGGTGCCCTCACTTTCACTTTTCTGCTCCAACTGCCATTAAATATATTTTGAAATGCTCTTTGGCTATTTTCCAGTTCTCTGCAACGTTATTACCAGACTGACTGGGATGTTAATGTATCCTTTTTGGGTATTCTTCAACTCACAAACTGAGAGTTGGATTTTAGGGATCTGCAAATAGGTACTGTGAACAGCACCCATATTTAATCTTTTATTTATTACATTGTGATTTTGTGCCTTTTCTTTCAGCTCTTATACAAAAATGGTTTATTGTTCTAGCCAATACTGCCTACAAGTCCCGTTTAGCAATAGAACAAGAGGGGTATATGCATGCACTAAGATTTGATGAGCCTGTAATCCAAATTAAATAGTTCTGGATTACAATTGCCTGTAATTGTAACATGCAAAATTTGTTGGGATTTTTTGTGGATTTTCTTTGTGCATTTTTTTTTTTTAAAGTCATACCTGATGTTTGCTGAGTGAAGTCTTAGCATAGAAGAGGAACAGTTACAAAGTCAAAACATGTTTTGTTTTTTTAGCCAGTCAAAAAAAGAATGATTAATCAACATAAAGTATTGGCAAAAGCAAATTTATGTTCTGAAAGTATAAAATAATCTGATTTTTGAAATTGCTTTCTGAAGGAAGACCAATCTGTCTTCCTGCTCAGCTCAGTACAATGAGGACTCTTGGATTTAAAAGAAGCAACCTCAAACCTGTGAAGTAGTTTACAGGGATCAGAATTCTCAAGCCTTCTCCATCTGAGAAAGAAAGTCCATTTACATTATGTTGCTCAAGATCATGGACATCTTCATGTGGGCAGAAGCCAGGGCATATAATTAAAAATGACAAATTTTGTGGTTAGGAGTGAGAATCGTTACAGAATTCTGGAATGATTTTAGTCTTGCAAGTTACCACACTATTAGACAAAATGAAAGAGAAGATTTTTTTATTTTTTATTTTTTAATGTTGTCCATTAAAGGTTAAACAGAAAACAACTCTTTTGACTGGATTGTCTCTAGTAGAAATGTTTAGGGTCTTAGTGATGTACAAGAGGAGAGCTGGATAGCTCCAAGCAAAGCTTCTATTCCAAGGCAAAATTTCTTTCTTTTTAATTTTTTTTTTTTTTTTTCCAAATGAAGTGATAGAACAGGGAGGAGACTTTTGGATATTCACACCTTTTCCATTAAGTGCCCTAAGATGGTAAAGAGACTCAGTAGCTCTCTTCCTTGCTTAACTTCTAGTACAAATTTGTGCTCTGCTTTAGAATGTTTCCATTTTACAGAAGGATATAGCCTCAGTCTTTCCCTCCTGGAGAATAAATTTGACTGTCCTTGAATATTCCCATATTAAAGATATCATCTATTGTTTCTTTGCCTGAATAACAGCTCTAACTTCAAATAGGATAAGCTATCTGTATGCCCTGTTTGTATTTAAGGTAGACAACAGATGAGATTCCCTGTGTCAGCTCAGAAGTGTCTGTGGTAACAGTGCAAGGACCATTTGCATTAATACTGCTTTCTAGGGGTTGATGTACCTCCCCACATGCTACCAGGATCTTGATGGAGTCCAGATGGGAACTGGATTAAAAGCTCTTAGCTTGATGTTTCTGTTCATGCCCTGTCAGACTGGTTATCTCAGCAAAGAATTACTTCACATTGTGTAAATTTGTACTAAACCTTCTCTGTCATGATTGTTTGATTTTACCCAATTGTGTTTCTTCAAGTTCTTTTAGTATAATTTTAGCTTCACTACCACTTTTCCTCCTCTGCTCCAACCATTGTCTCCTTTCTCCAAATATCCTCTCTTACACCATTTACCCTTGCCTAAATAAACTCTACCAATCCTCAAAATATAACATTAATAATTTTAAAACACATCAGTTTAATACAGTTACTGCTCATTTTGTTTATGTTTACAATGCCTCTGTCTTTTCTGTTTTCTCTGTGACTCTACTCCATGATGATTGTACAGTACAAATTGAGATTGTTTGGCTCTCTGTGATGATTTGAATAATAAATCTAGATGAGAGGAAAAGAGAGCTGAAATGTACTGGAGATTTTTAACCACAAGTCCACTGGTCCTTGAGCAAACACTTGAAAGCAAATCCTGCTCTACCTTTAAAATCAGTGGTAAAGGTGATATAAAGTTTATAGAGAAAATAAAGTTTCTTTCATAAGATCAACAGATTATAAAAAAGAATAGGGAAATTTTTAGCCTAAGCTGAACTCACCAGTGCCAACAAATATAGTCTAATATTGCACAGTTCCACTAGAAGGAAATGCACAATATCATTTTGATGATTGTGGAATGCATTTTGACAAGCTTAGCAAAATTTAACTTACAAACTGTCAAATGAAACTTTCACTGATTATTTCTGTTTAATTTAATTTCTTGACTTTATGCTGTGACATTAAACTGAATGAAAGTTTTAACAATATTTAAATGTTAATCTTTTACTATTTAGGCCATTTATTTATTTATTTATTTTTACTTGGCTTAGTTTTAACATTGTAAGTAAATATGGCAGTTAAATTACTGCAAGTTTAACTTTTTTAGTGATTTTTTAAAATATGTGTTATAAACTTTTATGAGGTTTCCATCTTCCAATCTAATGGAATTAACAGAATTTTAATTGAGATTTTCACAGAAAATTATTATTATTATTATTGTTATTATTATTATTATTTAGAATCTGTATTTCTGTTATTATAATTTCTATGCCTACTTATACATTCTGTTTTATATTCTTAGCCTGTAGCTCATTCAAGTTCCCATTGCTCTGTCCATACTGACAAGTGAGGCTGTCTGACCAGTAATGAGATGAGCAAAAGAGAGGTTTATTAAAAGAGGAGAGTCGCTCAAGAGGCATAAATATAAATGAGAAAGTCTCTGTCATAACTTTCAGCACTTCTAACACTTGGATAAGAAGCAATCACCAACATCTAGACCTTTAATGAATGTCCTAAATTGTAGTGGATAAAAGTATTTATCTTTACTAAGGAGCAGAGGAACTGTGATAGGCCTTGCTTTCTAAAATATATTTCTTCTGTTGCAATATTTTGTTTCTGAAAGTTACATTACTGTAGAGCTTACTCCTGTCTATATTTTCTCTAAGGTTCCCTGAGACTTAATGTCTGTGTTTATTTCTGCTTGACAGACTATGATGAAATCATTGCAATATATTATTTGTTTTCTCCCGAGTGATCTCCAGTGAATATTTGGCTCAAGAAATGTGATGACATTAAGGCCTCAGTTAATTCTCCCTTTATGCCTTGTTGGCACTCACCATAAGCTACTATAAGTTCAATTTAATGAAAACCCATTGCTGCATCAAGTTCCATTCCTTTCCAAACACAACTGAAACTCCTTTGGTTCAATAGAACAGAATAAGAAATGTTACTAATATAAATATAAGGCCATTTAGGGAGAGAAAAGTTACATAGTAACTACTGGTGTCATAGTGGTTCTTTCCATATTATTTTCTTTTGGCATAAACTTTCCTTTTTTGATCGTTCATTTCCTGAACTGTAGGGAATGATTCACTAGAGATTTAGAAATGATCAGACAAGACCCTTTGAATTTTCAGAATCACTATTGTGAGCCTGTAAGACTCACAGTGAAGGAAAAGTCATGTTTAAGACTGAAAAGCAGAAGTGAAAGCACAGCTATACCAACAGCTAGATCCACTACCTTAAAGTTTCCTAACTTATTAAATTCCAAATTGGCCTGATGAAGTGAGTCCTGGCTTGTGTGAGCTGACATGCAGTAACTCTTATCATCTTGCTGTGAAAGCAGAGACGAAAACTGACTTTGAGTCATGGCTACATGGCTCTTACCATCTGATGGGGAACCAAAGAGAGAATGCATTAGGTAAGCAGCATAAATAACACTATCACAGAAGATTAGTTAAAATGAAATTTATTATATAGCTGGAATTAGCAAAGCAGAAGGATGCTTCATTTCATCAACAAAGTGCTGATGCTGCTAAAGGTTATAATTCTTGCTGATATGTTAACTACCTACTGTATCACTGTATAAAGAAATAAATCATAGTTCTATGCATTTTAGAATATGTGAAAATTGATCTTTATAAACGAGAGTGTAAACACTGGCTTTCTTCTGCTCTGCTACTCTGTCTTGGTCTCTCTTAATTCCAATGGAGTTCCACGCAGAAATTATTTGCCAACATTAATCTGTGTAAATAATGTTGGTTTTTTTTTGTTGTTTGGTTGGTTTGTTTTTTCTTCTTTTCTTCAACTACATCTATAAGTAACAGCCTAAAAAAAATAGATCTTACTTTTCATTTTTTAATGACAGACAAGTATGATATCATTGCAGAGAAGCAGGAAAAAAAAAAAAAGTAAGAGGGAAAAAAAGAAGAAAATTAGAATTCTAGAAATATATATATATATATTCTTTCTGACAAGATCTAGAGCAGAAAAAAGGACGGAACTCATATAATTTATTTCATGCTTTTCAACTTTTGTCTAGAAATGTCCTTCACTTGACTCATCTTTTGGTAGATATGCAGTTTTAAGGATCTTAATGGCAGTTCCCTAGTCAAGGAAAGACCAGACAGTGGTCTCCTATCAGCTACCCTACCCTCATAGCATACATAGGATACAAATTTGCGCAGTGGTCTCTTTTAAATGGCTTTTATCCTACATAAATTTGTGTTTTGGTAAGTATGAAAAAATCTTCGTATTGAGAGAAGGGAATTTGCAAATGTTTTTTTTTTTTTTTTTACTGAAAATCACAGGAACAAATCTAGCCTAGCATTAGTGACACCTAATAAAACAATAATGTGATGCAGAGAAGCTCAATTTAATTTTGAGAAACTGTTAAGGGTGCTACAGGTTCACTCAGTGTATTTGCTACTACAATATATTTATTTGCAACTGTTGCATAAATATACAGTACACTGAAGGGTCAAAAAATGGAAATGAATTTTTCCATTCAAATTACTTTTTTTTTTTTTTTTTTTTTTCTAAATTTGGCGAGCCTGAGCTATTTTATTTTCTTTTATTTGGCTATACAAAATGAATCAAGAATGTGAGACCACCTAGTCCAGAAAAATCTAAGGAACCATTGCAGTATAACAAATTGACCTCAAAACCTTGAGGCTGAAGTTAAAATTCTAAGACAATAATCTTTACAATCACTCCCTCAGTTCATGTATTTGTTTATATTCTATATTTAGTGCTGGTAAAGATCACTAGGAAAAAAAAGTAAAATTTTGAGGGAAAAAAAGTGTGATAATACTTCTTTTTCAACACAGAGTTGAAACAGTTAACATTCCTTGACATTTTGTATCCACATAATTATCCAGTACTAATATGAAAATTTCAGGGTTATCTTGGCCATACTTATTCATTTCCCCACTAAATGTTAGCAAACAAACATAATCACAAGCCCAAAGTTATGACTTGGCAATTAAGTATAAATGCTCTACATTGCATTTTCTTAAAATTCAAAGTGAAATTTCAAAGTAATAGGATATTCTATAAAAGAGAACTAGAATAGTGATAAGATTTTAAAATACACAATATTATGGTGTTTAAGAATATTTAGCTGGGCAGATCATTTGAATGTTAAAAATGCAGATTGCTGACCTGGTAAAGGAAAACAGCTCATTCCAAATATTCACTATCCATCATGGAAATTCATATTTATGGACTTTGCTGCTGTTTATGGCTGTGGCAAATCCTTTAGTAAGCAGATTTTAGACATATAGAGAGTTACAGTGTATTTATGACCTTTGTAGGTTACTGTTAATAGATACAATGTGCTATTATGACTCTCAGATGTTTCTACTTTTAAAACTACAATTTAGTCAAATGTTCATAGTGAAATAACCTCCTACATAACCCCATGAAAATCCTGCTGAAATCTACTATGTGCACAAACAAGGTTATTTTTGAAAGTAATCTGTTTGCACTTATATTCTTTATTCCGTTCATTTAGGAATGAAACTTACAAATTCTTAATAGAAAAATAAATGAAATAAACATTGAAATCAAGATCAACTAAAAAGAAAATATTTCTGCAATGCAATACATTTTTATCCTGTTAGAATTTTAAATAAAGAAGTTACAGTAGGAAAATAAAACATTACCAGCTGTGTGGAGAGTGCATCTACATTAGTAATTTAATTTGGATCAGCAAAAACCTTTGGAAAAAATGCTTCCAATTCTTACCACTTACCCTGCACCATTTGTGCCACATAGTTCTCTTGAGACACAGATTTCTCTTGGATGAAAATTTACTGAAGTGGCTCCATCAAGGTGAGTTCTAGCTATTACTGGAAGTCTGTCTTGGAATTCTGTCCTTACCAACAGTCTAGAGGTGCTCCAACATAACCCCTATCATCCCAGAATGTGAGGTAATGAAACATGGTGTTTATGCCAGGCCCTCAGTACCAAGTCTTCTACTCTACTAGACTGCTCACATTGCACCTCAATAGTTGTTAATTTAGATATATATTGAACATTTCAATGCTAATATTTAGCCAACAGAGAAGTACTGTGTACTATCAGTCTTTGTCCTGACAAGTCACATAAGACTAGAAGCCTGTAGTAGCAGTTTATTGATGTTTGAACCTTAAAAAAAATTGGCTAAATATTGATCATTTTGCTTCCAAATAGAGGTTGTTCAAGCTCATCTAAGTCTCTTTGGCCAGAAATAGCTTGAGGTCAAAGCCAACAGGAAAATGTTTCTAGTAGTTCTAAATTCCAGCTGGAATATAAAAACTGAGAATTCAAACTTTCCTGTAATATACCTGCATATGTATTTTCAGAAAGGATATTAACATCTGAAGATTGCTTTATATACCTTTGTTAAAAATAACAATTCAGATTGATGTTTGATGTGAGGTAGTCTTTGGAAAATAGATTTCAGAATGTTCATGTGCAGTCAAGTTTACTAAATTCAAATAAACCTTCATTTGTTATTTCATATTTAGAGAAATCTAATGAAGAAGAAGGAAGGAAAAAAAAACAAAGGACATAGACCATTATTTCTTCTTTAACCTATTACCCTATTAACCTATCAAAGTATGTATATAAAATAATAACGTATGAGGAAAAGGTATGGGAATGCATCTCCTCCCTCCCCGCCCCCCCTTCCCCCCCCTTTTTTTTTCCTTTCCCTGGAATCAGAAAATGGGAAATAAAGAAACAATCTTATATTTGAGAAACATCATAGAACTTGCTTGTGAAGCCCATAAGTATTCCTTTTCACTGTTAGTGTAAAAAAAATAAAAGGCAAACATGGTTTCTCTACTGAGTATTTCCACAATTTTTCTTCCTCAGCCTTGAAGCACATTTTGTCAGTAAAACTAATGTTTTCTAAAAAATGAAACTTGTATTTCAGCAATAATCACTGTATACAAGCAGAGAGAAATGTTCAACTACATTTATCAGAAGACACAGAGGCTTGCACGGTGTTTCTGTTACTACTCTGTTCATATAGCTAGATTGTGCAGTTACTATCTGCAATAATTTAATATTATTATATAAGGAAAGACCAAGTCAGCCAAAAACATTGGTGTCAGCAGGTGTTATAACACTGAGTTATAACATCATTAGTCTGACAAGTCTGCTGATAGATTAGCATAATATAGGATCATACTGAACCAGCCTCACATATTAATCAAAACACATCCCCAGACAGGATAAAATGGCTCAAGAGGTAGCACACAATGAAACGCGTCTAAAATGGCATGAAATAGGAAGAAAAGATCAATAAATATGTGTGTACATGACAGGAAAAAAAAAAAAAAAGGTATGTGAAAACAAATATCTGGCTGCTTTGTTAATGGTTCCTTCATCTTTCAATCGCAATAGAAACAATTGCTATTTCTGTGGTTATTTCTGGCAGTCAGGTAGTAGAATTAAGTACTAAACAAAATGCCTTTGAAAATATAAATTAAAGAAGGCAGATTGATGTTTCCTGGATAAATTTTTAGCTGGCACAGAGACTAGGCTACTATCTCAATGCCTACTTCTTCCATAGATTAGGTAGTTCGCAATGTGAAAGCCAGACATGGATGACACAGTGAAAATACACCATAACATTCATGCTAATCTAAGCTGTATCTGGAACAAAAGAGTCTGCTCTTTCACAGGTGCTTTTGCCTGTCCTGATTTCACTAATTTCTGTGCTAGACCTTGTAAAGGATATGCCTTGTGTTCAGGTAAGCTTGTTTTAAATTTATTGAGAAAGTATATCCCTTTTCTTGAGAAAGTGAGTTTTCAGGCACAAGGTGAAGTTTTTTAGGTACAAAGTTAAGCTGTTTAGTGGATGAACTATTAAATAGAGGATTTAGACTCAATAAAATAATTTATTCTTAGCTCTATAACTCTACTCTATTACTTTTTTACATTGCTTTTTCTAGATATCTGTTGCTATACTACTAAGCTAAAAATATAAATGTTAACAGTCCTTAGCCCTTCATATTGCAGTCACATAAATGCAGATATGGCTGTAGTTATAACCCTTGCCTCTGATAAACCTACACATCAATAAAATTAGGTTCTTGTATATATCCGTAATGCAATGTTTTCAGTACAGAGGCATTCAACACCACTTTGTTGTATGTTAAATATGTCAGTTGCCATAAATTGTATAATTGGATACTCCATTAATATACTTTTAATGTGTCTCTGAAACCTTCTACTATCTGCCAGGCAAAGTTGAGATGTTCCTCTGAACAGCAAATGTGCTGCTCAAAATAGAGTAGACATCCAGGCAAATCTTTGAAGACTGTTACTCAAGGAGTTTTGAGGTAGACAAGCACTCCAAGGGTAAAGTTCAAAAACTGAGGGAAAGAAGATGACATTGTGTCAAGAACTGAGGAACAGAATTCAATGCTGTCTTTTGAGAGATTTAGATTTCTGAAAGAATGAGGAAAGACAAACAAACCAGAAGCTGTTTTGTAAAACAGAATAACAGTCCTTCCCTTTCTGGTGCTTTGAAAGAGAGTTATCAGTGTCGAGGTTGCTCATGGAACTATATCTGCCATTGTGTAAGAAATAAATCTGTAAATAAATAGATCTGTAAATAAGTACACCAACGAAAAAAAATACCTGGTTCAAATTTCTGCTGCAAAATCATCTAGAACATTCAAAGTCCGACATATGTTGAGAAAAGAAAAAATTGTCTTGTATTGCCTAGATACTCTAATGTAATAGCTATGTAATGCAACATACATTTCAGAGTTTAACAGTACTTGATCAGTTTAGGCTTTAAAATTATTGATAAGCAAATGATATTCAATATGCAATATAAAGAAAATTGGGCAAATTGTGTTGTTGACTTCTTGCTCAATTTTCATGAAAATCAGGGTCTTGTAGAAGAAGTAGCTTAATATCAAAAGGACTAAATGTTAAAATAATACACTCAGTGCACCTCATCAGAACACAAAAAACTTTTGATCCAGTTTCCTCTGGAAATTCAGAATTATATAATTCCTATCCAAACTATAAATTGTTAAATAAATAACAATTTATTTTTAATTATTTGTTAATATAAATATAAAACATTGTTACATGTATTTTATATGCACATTAAAAAAATACAGTTTAGTACCATAAAATGTATCCTCCCTGGAAAACTGTCTAAACAGTAGCTGGGAAAACATAGTGTAGAGAGGGTACATTAAAGAAGCAAAACAATGCAGCAAACTTCTTACTGAATTCAGTATTTTTGTAGTGTATTATATTCACTTTTACCGTTTATATGTACAATGACCTCTCCATTTTTAAGATAAAAGTAAGCTGGATCACAGTTTAAAAAAAAAATTTGAACATTTCTGGTCTGCTTAATGAGACCTGTTTTTTATAAACCAGGGAAAAACTGCAGGAGATGGAGTTCTTCCAGGTTCTAATATGTTCTCTGTTTGCACCCTGCTAAATTTTAGAACAAGAACTGATCAAATGTAATCTCCCTGATTCTACAGCAGTGTCTGTGGGGCAGAGTCATGGAAAGCTCCAGTCATGTGTCCAGTCACTGACTACCTCTGACATAGACATAGATGTATCAAGACTTCAGGACATGTAAATGCTACCTATAAATCTGCTAAATATAGCCTGGATCTCCCATTGCATGGTACTAGGAGAATCACCAAATGTTCAGATTTTCTCAGTTTAAGATAGAAATATAGTTTTTGATCCCACTGTCATTCTCATTGTTGATCTAAAAAAGAGTCACTTGTTTCTTAATGAAATTATATGAGAAAAATGCAGAAAGCTAAGGAATCTTTAAACTTCTACAGGTAGCATTAAATTTATAATTAATCTTGTATCATAGAAAATGAGTCTGGAAGATGTCTCTAAAAAAAATTTAGTTGATCTGTTTGTCTCAAGGCATTAACAACTGTCCTGTTGATCGCTGATCAACTGCCAAATATAATCAAACAATTCCTGACATATAAAAGACCTGTTCTCAAAAATGAGTGAGATACTGCTGTTTCCTTATGTGATATATTTCAGTACTTGAATATCATTAAATGGTTGTTTCTAGTATCAAAGATAAATGTACACCGCTGCAGTTATTTAATTACTCTTTGCACTATCTCCCTATACACAATAAACTAGTTTACTACTTTCATCTTTGTTGCAGCTTTTTACATATCCGAAGGTTGTTAACAAATGCCCTTTCAGTCTTCTCTCCTCTAGAGTATAGGAACTCAACAGTTTCAGTATCTTTAGTAGGTCATATTTTATAGAACATCCAATGAGTCATATTTTAAGAAATAATATCTTGAGGACATGGTAAGCCTATTTTTTTAATTGGAAACTCAGAACACAGTGGGATTAGCTCAGTCATCCACTCAAAGGCAGTTACCTGATATTAGATGTACATTTTTTAGTGTTTGCAGACATAAGCAGGAGTAATCCTCTATAGACCCCATCTAAAAATTTTTCTCCTTTTTACATGAAGCAACCAGTTAGACAACGGTAATCATGATTCCAAAACGTATTCTCATCTGGTATTTATTTTATCCTAAATAAAATTCTTGTCATAGCACCAGAAAAAAAATAGAGTCTGAAAGTTTACAGTTACTATGAGAAGTTATTGAAAAAAAAAAAAGATAAAAAGTTAAAAAAAAGATAGATATAAAAAAGATCTTTCTTTCTTTCTTTCTTTCTTTCTTTCTTTCTTTCTTTCTTTCTTTCTTTCTTTCTTTCTTTCTTTCTCTCTTTCTCTTTCTTTCTTTCTTTCTTTCTTTCTTTCTCTCTCTCTCTCTCTCTTTCTCTCTCTCTCTCTCTTTCTCTCTTTCTCTTTCTCTCTTTCTCTCTTTCTCTCTTTCTCTCTTTCTCTTCCTTCCTTCCTTTTTCTTCCTTCCTTGTCCGTCTGTCCGTCCGTCCTTCCGTCCTTCCTTCCTTCCTTCCTTCCTTCCTTCCTTCCTTCCTTCCTTCCTTCCTTTTTTTTTTTTTTTTTGAAAGGGGAAGAGAATTTATTTGGCAAGACATACATGCTGTGTATTACTGTTTTATTCCAGCTCATGCACCAAACCATACAACTTGATTTTTGTTGGTTATGCTCCCTGAACTAGCAGTTTGCTGGTAAGGGCAGACATAAACTAATGAAAACACTGTCCTTGTTTCTGCTGTCACAAGTATCAGCCCACACAGCTCCCAAGATGAGACCTCTGCAACTTGGCAAGTGCTGCCAAATGTTATAATAAAATCTGATTTAATAACTATATAATAAATTATATTATTAATGCATATAATACCTGTTATATCTATACATAAGTGAAATAACTCTATTAAATTTATTAATTAAACATGTTAAATATGTTACTTAATATATTAATTATTATTAGTGTACTGAATGATTATTTATTAATATATCTTACATTGATATCTATATAATGATATTTCTATTATTATATATAATTGCTGTTATATTATATCTATATGTATAGACACAGAGGTCTCATCTTGGGAGCTTTGTGGCCCTACGAAAGGTGAAGCCTTGGAGCAGCTTCACATTGTCCCAGAATGGAGAGCAGCAGCTGAAAGGGCTGTCATTAATGTCCTCAACCTAGCCCAGAAACTGAACCTGCAGGAGATTCTGCATAGATATCAGCTGCTGACCCATCTTCTCCCTGGTACTTGTGACAGCAGAAACAAGGACAGTGCTTTCATTAGTTTTATGTCTGCCCCAGCCAGCAAACTGTTAGTAGGGAGAACTACATAGAGTGTCTGACTGCTTCCACATTCCAAGGTCAAGCATAAGCCTGGAATGCTTCTAGTCTGTTGTGTTTTTTGTTATCATTGTTGTTGTCTTTTTTTTTTTTTTTCCTTCTCTTTCCATTTGTTTCACTGAGAGCAGAATGTGTGATATGCTACCTGAAATGCCAGCTATGACCGTTTCCCTCCTGGGATGGAAAAGCAGAAGAATAGTAGCTAGAGCATTACATTCATTAATCCCAGCTCCTGTAAGGGTGAGCAGTTGTGGTCATTCAGATTCTTGTAGCTACTCAAGGCATGAGGCAAAATGGCTCAGATCCTCCCATTTTTCCGTTTATTTCCTTTCATTCCTTCCCAAGAAGAAGGCAGGGAATAACAAGGCATCCTTATCTCTTTTATTTTTTGCTTCCTTTTCTGCCTTATTTTTGGTGCCTCATCTTTTTGAGCAGAGGGAGGGTTTATATTTATGTTTGAGTGTCCAGGATGTAGTCAAAAAGAAGCAAAGCCATAGCTAAATAACACAAGAACAAACAACAAAGAGTAACAAAACTAAATCCTTGACAAAGCTTGTTATCAATCCCCCAAAGCTTATTATTATGACTTTACCAGCTTGAAAAAGCAAAGGATAATTGTTTTGCTTGACTAAACTGTGATATTTCTACACTAACTTTAGTGATCTTGCTGCAGGCTGACAAGCAACATAAAACAAATGAAGTTTGTGTAAAAAGTCAATCATCATTGAATCAGTACTATGATGTATATCTTCTCCACTCAGGACTTCCATTTCATGCCCTATAATAGAAAAAAAAAAAAAAAAAAAAAAGGTAATCTTCTAGCTTCAGTTCAAATCTGGATGGAGTACTTCAGAAGTGTAATTAGGTGTTTGCAGACAAGTCAAGGGCCAACATACAGAGACAATAATTTAGGTAGAACAGGGTCTACATATTCAGAAACTTAATTTTTTAGCAGACACCAGGTATCCTTGATGAATTAGATATTTGAGGGTAGAGCTATATTTTCAGTGGATTATGTGGAAAGAGGATTTGTCTCAGACTAGTTGAGAATAAATTGCCTTTGGTCATGGTGTATTCTCTTATGTAGCCCTAGTTTGGGCTTTAAGCATAAGATATCTTTCATTTAATTAGTTTTTAACACGCATTGAATTTATTTATTTATTTATTTATTTATTTATTTATTCATTTTAGCACATTTGAAATATACATAATCTTCTGAATCCTCATATCACAAACATATTAAACTTAGGATAAAATAACAGCACAACATGTTCTGGCCATATAATGGACTTACCAAGAGAAGACTTTATGAGAAAAGGTCATATTTTTTAATATTTTCATCATTTGAAAATGATGAAAATACTTCCATCATTTCTGTAAATATATAAAAATCTTGATGTTATTTTTTTTTTTGTTACCCATAACCTGTTATGTTTTGAAGAACATCAGTTACTCTGCAAAAATAAACAAAAGCAAAAAACAGCTTTTTTTCTCATAAGTTTTCTTTGAACATTTTGCTGGCAAGAGAAATTTGACCACAGAAGCTTAATCTTTGTTCTTAAAAGTATTTTGTTTCTATCTAAAAGGCAGAAAAAATGTGTTCTATTAGTAGCTTCAGAAAAAAGTAGTGACTGAAAAGCCTTGTATTAGACAGAGTGGAGAGAAAAGTTTGATCTTCCAACTTTATGTTGATAATGTCAGACAAATGATATCATGTCAGGCAGCAGAAAACACTGGCCATTGCAATTATCAAAAGTTGATATTTGTTTGTACAGACAGCTTCCTTAATTCCTTCTATTTACTGATCTAAACAACTTCAGTTTGAAAGTATACATTTGTATTCCGTTCACATGTCATGCAGTACAAATGGTGAAAGACTGGAGAAATATATAAAATAAATACCAAATGTAACAGTGAATAGAAACATGTACCTGACGTTTTGGTTCATGTAATCATTCTGTTCTCTATAGTGTTTCCAGGAGCTGCTGGGAAACCTTTGACTCAAACCTTACTTACCAAAAGACGAGGAATATGCTGTCAAAAACAGACAGAACCTTCAAGATTATGTGGCCAAATTTGTTCGATAATGAAAATCTAAATGTTTTCCATAATTTTATTAAAACACCTAGATTTAAGAACTGTTATATTTCAGCATATTTATATGTAAATTGTGTTCTCTGACAATAAAACGAAATGCATTCTACCATTCAGAAATAAGAAGGCTTTTAACACATTACTTTTCATGTTAGATAAAGGATATCTATGGATTAAAAATCCATAATGGGATTACATTATAATCCACAGGTAAAAGCAGGATTCATGTCAAAGCATTCCAACTATAGTTTTATTAAGCTTTCCTCTTACTTTTAGAGATTAACTAGCAGGACAATATCTGACATACTTGATATAGCAACAGAAAGGATTTCTGTGGTTTCCACTTTATCTGTCAGTAACACTAATAGAAGAGCTATTGCTGAGCAGTTTTGAAAGGTTTACTCTCTGAGGTTAACGAGTTTGTTTAGAATGTACTTTCAGAGGAAAGTGCATAGTAAGAGCACATTTTTAATCTTCCTGATTTAAATACATTTAGGACTCACAAGCAATTCAGGAAACTTAACAGCCTTTGTATAAAAAGGAATTGGATATGGTTAATATGAAAAGTAGTATTATAGATAAGTCTGACATTAAAAAAACAAACAACCACATACTAAATGAGTATCCTGCAACTTTTGCCTTGATAGCTTGAGAGAAAAATGGGAAATTCTGCATTTTTCTCTTCCATTAAGCAACCAGAAAAACATGCATGAACTGAATGGCTGTACATGTTAAACTGAAGTAACCAAAATGCTGAGTTTCATCAGGATGGAATAAATTCCACTCATAGCTTGACAGTACATAAACTGTTAAAAGCTCATTTGAATCAGTAATTATATGATATGATCTTTAGCGTGTACTCTTCATTTCATAAAAATGATATGAAAAAAAAATGAGCTCCTAATCTGAGAGGTCCTCTTTTATATTTATTTATTTATTTATTTATTTATTTATTTATTATTATGTTTCTTGGGGGAGGGAGGTTAAAGTCTAATACTTGATTCTGCTCTTATACAAAGAAGTGAGTTGTAGCACTGTTGATTCTATTGTTCACAGCATGAACGAAAGTCACGTCAAAAACAAGTTGTAGTTTTCAGACTGCTTATTGCTTTTTCTTATATTACTAAAATAGACAGTATAGAAACATATCTATAACTCAGATTGCATTTTAAATGGCTGTTTTATATTACTAAAATAGACAGTATAGAAACATATCTATAACTCAGATTGCATTTTAAATGGCTGTTTTATACTAATTCTTCCTCCTGGAAGGTAAGAGTACCTACGTGAAAACACAAATAAGACCCAAGGTATGGCTAGAGAAAGCCTGTCCCAGAGGTCCATGCTGTCAACACAATGTTATTCCAAAATTCATTTATTGTTTCATTTAGACTCTCTGAAAACTTAGGGATGAAACTTCATAAGTCTTTATTACATTTAGTTTTGGATTCTCGGTGAATATATATGTAAAATAAACTAACGCAAGTTGGTCTTCTACTATTAAAGGGGCAAAGAACCTGAACAGTTGCAAAAAGGTTACACACAAGAAAAAAACTTCTGTGCTGTAGCACACACCTAATAAAGAATTGTAAAATAATAACACTGGGGAATCATTTGTTAGATGTTTAAAATCATTTGTTAGATACTTGTTTTTATTCCATTTGAATGATATGTTAAAGAAAAAGGAAACACACTAATGTTGTAAACAGATCAGTAATTAGAATGCATAATGATGAATTTTGTATTTAACCTGTATTTGTAAAGTTTGTATTTGTCATGCTTAACTTCTACCCTTCGCTTGTTGCAATAAATTATGACAGGATTTTACATTCTGCAAGATAGATAATTTCTTTGCATTTTGTAGACTAAAGCCCTTTAGTACTTGCATTTAAATTTTAACAGATAGCAACCAAATTCACTTTTGTTTTTCAAGAGCACTTTGTAGATTTCTTAAAACTTTCAGGCCAGTAGAAACCACCATACCCATCTTGACTGACATCTCACTATAGAATTTCAAACTACTAATTATCACAGCCAACCCATAACATTTTTTTCTAAGCTATGGTAAGATTTAAAGAATCTATATAAATTTGATTTACAGACTCTAAGTGATATAAAATATACCTAATTCCTATAGAAATCATGCTACATTTATTAAACTCTAATAAGATATATATGTCCTATGTCAATTCTTAAAGTTCTAGCAGTTATATTTTCTTGAATTTTGCTCTAATAAAATAGTTCAATATTTTAATATAGAATTTCTTTTTTAATATACATTAATGTACACCGTATTTTTTCGTCTTCCCCCATCACACTCAATGAGTTTGGTGCATGAAACGAACATTCCAAAATAGAGTATCTAATGCAAATTGAGGAAGGATATAAAGCCCAGTGTTGAAGGCACAGAATACAGGAAGACAACCAAATGAATGAACATCAATTAAAGGATTATCTTCCCTTCCCCTCCTGTCCAAACAAATGCTGGTCATGAAATGTTTCATTCAACTGTAATGAGAATACTTACACAGGAAACTAAGGAATCTGAGGTTGCAGGATGTAACACCACAGAACAAATTACTTCATTTGTTAAAACATTTGTTCAGTTCTTTTGGACAGGTCCATAGCATGTTTGGAATTTAAAAGTACCTAAGGATTATGCAAGTATCAAACATTGTGCTAAAGAAGCTGACATCTCAGCAGAAATGACTATACATTTTGTGATTTTGGATAAACTGTCCAAGGCTTGCATTCCTAAATATGAGATAAAAAAAAAAAAAAGTCTTATGTAAGACTTGCAAATTACAATATTGGCAGTCTTTTTTTTTTTTTTTTTTTTAAATAAACAAATTGATTTACTGCCCTGTTCTTGCTTCATATTAAGCATTTGAGTAATCTTATTGACATTGGGGGATTAAAGCTAAGCATGAAGCAACAGATCTGTGTGACTTAAGCTTTTACTTTGAGATTGTAATTCATAATTACTTTTAACAGTTATAACTCTCAGTTTCTTTTTTTCTAGTAACGAATTAGTATTCCAAAGACCAGAGCTTGATTTGTACTATGCAAGATCAACACACAGATGTTTAAGTGCTTCACACAGCTCTTGATACATGTTTCGCGGAGTATTTCACCACTCAGTAGCTATGGAATTTAAATGCTTACCCCTACAAAATGCTGGGAACATCCATAATTAACTTGAGTATGAACAGAAAAGAAGTTACCTTTTGAATGCCGAAGTTTTCTTAGTCATCACATATCTATTGTCCCTTCTATCCAAGTATCTAATAAAATAATCTTCTCTCTGTAGTCAGCCTCTGCAATCTTCTCGCATTTTCCCCTTTCACATATAAGCACAAGTTTCCTACATGTTTTTACTGCAGAGAAAGGGAGCTATTTGTCAGTTTTCCTGATTTTTGTTCAAGATAAAATAGGTGGTGTACAAGTTGTCATACCTTTCTTCTCAGTCACAGTTCTGTTCTCAAAGGATCACCACAATGGACAAGAAAACAATTTACTTTCCAGATTCATTCATCTATTGTCAGTGATACTGAGACTGAATAAAAATGGAGGCCTCCTGGTATTTCTATACTAAGAAATGAAGGAGATTATGATAATTTCTGAAAGGTATCTAATAAAGTTTTACTCAAGCATGTATCAGAAAAGAGTCGATTTGGATCTGGAACCTAGCATAAAATGATATTGTTTTTCTAAGTCACATCCTTTGAAATCTGCTTAAATGAAGAACACCATATGAAATGTTATTTAACTACCCTAGAGCTACTGTATACCTTCCATGTTAGCTCCTATAAAATGTGGTAAACCAATCATTAAGGTTTGTTTTGCGTGTGTTCTTTTATAAGTCCATCTCATCAAGGTTCACCCAGTGATCTGTGAGGCAAGCAATTCTGCCTGTCAGCTTTCCTTACACATCCAGGAAAAATGAGCACAAAAGAAATTGACTTCAAGCGATATTCACTTCTGATTTGTTACTTTTCATCCCAGACTTGGGCTATGCCCCATTACTTCCTACACACTGTTTCAGTGCTTGAATCTGTCAGAAAAAAAATAGTGAAAAGGAGAAAAATGTTGCTAGAACACTGCACACAGGGAACACATTACATTTATTTTAATTCTTTGCCAGAAGAACTATTAGTTTCCAAAGTATTTGGAGAAGATTATAAGTACCAATGAGGATAAAAGACATTTGTGTATATAATAAATAAATAAATAAAAATTGTAGATATCTAAACCTTAGAAAGCTCAGTAATTTTTAAGGAATTTAACCTCAATGTATTTAAAAGTTTCAGATTGAAATGCTGATCCAAGCAGCCAGGAGAATAATATTTAATTATCACTGGCTCATGCTTATGGTGTTGTAATAAGATGTACCATACAGATTTGATAGACAAAAGTGACTGGTATTAATGCAGTATCTTATTGGGATAGTTAACTTTCCTCAGACTATTTCTGCCTGTAATATAATTTCTAACAGTTCAGTCCTTTTCAGTACCCCATCAAGGCTGAGATCAAGATAGCAGCTTTAAGCCATGCTCAAAATCTCTCAGTAGTCAGTACCTTTTTTAATTAGTGGTTAAAGCCACCATTATGGTAAATTTAAAGAAACTGTTTTCCTGTTTGCGTACTTAGGAATCATTATGTGACTTTTTCTAGTCAGTGACTGTGTCAGCTTCTCCATTGAATGAAAAGGCTTTGCAGCTTCCTATTACTCACAGTATAATTTTCTGACAGGATTCTAGTGTATTGTATATGTCTTCTCATTTTCATGTTTTATATCTTACTGATGACATAATGATCTTGGTTTACTTGCTCCTTTCACTAGTTGTGGAAAAAGAATCTTCATGTTCTCATTTTTATTTTTTTATTTTTTTCAGTCCTGATCCAGTAACACTACACACATTGTAGCAAGGAAATAGAGATCAGGCTGGTTTGCATCACAAAATGTTTTCAGTATTTCTCTCTTTATTTGTGTTTCCGCTAAAGCTCTTTCAACCATCCCACTGGAAGTGGCCCACAAATATACTTTGTCAGCAAGCAGCAGAAAACCTGATGATTTACTTCGCTGTGCCTTCACTACACTCAGAACACCTTCTTCATTTCCATAGTTGTAGGTCTCTCATGCATATTTAGTGGGACCTTCTCTGCTCCAAAGAAAAGAACTATAAAGGACTAGCTATTGGAAGATGAATTTGAGAACAAAGATGAGAGTGTTTACTGGGAAAGCCAGAAAACAAACAAACAAACCAAAACAAAAAACCTAGTGTGTGGAGGGGGAAGGATAAAAATCCCTCAAACACCAGAATTACCTTGGTAAACCAAGCGAAAAAAGTGCAAGGTGTATTAACTACACCAGTGAAGAAAATAAGATGAGACTTAGTCAACGGAGACAATGTAGTGTGCTGGGGAATAGATTCTGAAACAAATTTGTGGATGGAGGTGAAGAAAAACAAAAGTGAATGGTGGACTTCACAGGAATAGAAATTGAAGAACCTTTGTTCTTCAATAAATGAGCAGAAAAGCTCATTTCTTCAGGGTTAAATTCTCTGGAAATTTAAAAAAGCCTACTGAATATTTCTCTTAACTATTTTTTGTCTTGCAAATTCCGTCTCTGATACAGTGGGGTTGATAGGGAACGACAATTTTACTTTTACCAGATATAAGTCCGTATACATCCACAAAAAATGTGTACATTGAATCCTGGTGTTATGGATATTGACTGACAGAAATTCAGAAGCACAGAAATCTTCAGTCTGTGTTTTAAATTAGAAGACAGCAACCGTGTGAAAACACACAGGAGTTCAAAAGCTAACAGGGAATCTCATTAAAATGACTCTTATTGCAAACATTTTGAGTTGAAGGAGGAAAAAAAAGGAAATACCAAAAATAACAATGTCCAAGACTTCTAGTTTTCTCTACATGATGTGGATTTACCACAAAACCTAGATCAGTCATCCCTTCTTCTAATATCTAGCATGTTCAGGCACATTAACATAGTCCACTCTTACATAAAAGGAAGTTTCTGTTCACAAAATCTCCCCAGGTATATTTATTCTTTAAATAATGTTCCAAAGAATCAGCTGGATTTTCATTTAAGGTTTCAGGCAAGATGATAAAATCTTAAAAATAAAATCATAATACATCAATTATGCAGCAGTATCAGGAGACTTAAGATGATACAATTGAGCCATTCCAGAATGAATTTCGTAATTTTATTATATTCTTAATGTTCATCATTTTCTGTAATTGAACTTTTAGCACAGCATCTTTTGCAGTCTGTGACTCATGTAATCTGAATCAGTCCATGAACCTAAGGTGTTCATAGATCTCAAATATCAATGTTCGGTAGTTAGAGAAAGTAGTATCATTGTAGCTTAGTATTTAGAGGGCCATTTCTCTAGCAGATATGAAACGAAAACAGTGTATCTGAACTTCTGCCCCTTTCTGAAGTTTTGGCATCTAATTTAAAGATATCCATTAGATACCTTCATCATCATCCCTTTTCAGGACCCAGTCCTGAGGAGAAAACTTTAAAGAAGAACATGGATTTATGGATTTAACATGGATTTAAATCACTCAGGTGATTTTTTTTTTCCTTTTTTTTTTTTTTTTTCCCCCAGTACGTCTGGGGGACCCCAGTAGTTCCTTCTCACTGAAGGAAGAAAAAAAAGAAAAAAAAAAAAGGTTTCCGGGCTGCTGCAGCATTAGAGGAATTAAAACCAGTCTTTAATGTCCCTGTTCAGAATACATCAGAGTTATCTTGCTGAAGCTGACCTATATGTAGCATATGATGCAATATTTATGTGGACAGAAGTAGGATGAGTGGAAAACAACTTAAGTAGCAAGTCAGTAACCAGAACACCCTGCTCAGAGTGTGCTGGTCTGATTTCCACTTTAGGCTTCTTGGAATACATCTGTTTGTTCCAGTTACTGAATAAGGTAAAATATGTAATAGGGGACAGCTAGGTAAAGAGGTACAGGCACTAACACTTTGATTTAGGTGCTGCCAACCTAAGGATAACATGAAAGTGACCTGTCTCAGAATTTCCCTTTCATAGCACAATACTTGGTGTCCAGGTGTGGAAAGCCTGATAAGTACCCGGTTCTCAGCTATTGTTTTTTGTTTTTACTGTTGGAATTTTAATTATTATTTTTTTTATTACAGAAATGCCATGAGATTTCACAGAACCACCAAAACACTTCATGATTTTAAGTGAATTATGCTTTTAGAAATCAGTATTTACTTTGTTGAACGACTTTTTCTCTATTCAGATTTTTTTTCCTATACAAAAACAATTTATTATTTATTTATTATTTATTTTATTTTATTTTATTTTATTTTATTTTATTTTATTTTATTTTATTTATTTATTTATTTTATTTTATTTTACTTTTAATTTTTATTTTATTTTATTTTATTTTTTTATTTATTTTTAGAAAGCTGTCTTTATTTGAATAATTCTGGAAGGAATTTACTAGATCTCGATACAGATGTAGTCATGTATAGATAGATACAAGTGGAATTACTCACCCAAGACAGCTAAGTCTTAGTATCGCTACATTGTACATAAAAAACCTCAATTACATGTTTGAGAAAACAGAGCGAACTGAGTATACAGAATGAGGAATAATCTTTTAGCTTCTAGCTCAGGCTGTTGCCAGAATATATAGAGGTGATATATGCATTGAAATAGTATATCTTCCTACAAGTCAATGGTAGATCACAGCATTAAAACCAAGACTTTCTCACTGAAAAGGAATGCCTGGACTAGTAATTGCAAGAGTCCTCTTATGTATAGGATAGATTTAGGAGAGAAGCTAGATAATAGAGTTTTACCTAATATTTTATCTTTATACTAGGCAAGATTTTTAGCTTGTCTGTTTTCCCATTGTTGGATGGGGTTCAGAACAACCTGGTCTAGTAGGAGGTGTCTCTGCCCATGTTGCGGGGGGGGGGGGGGGGGGGGGTTGGAATTAGATGATCTTTAAGGTCCCTTGCAATCCAAAACAGTCTATGATTCTATGGTTCCATGATTTAAGTGTTTCTGTGCACAGGAAATGATGATGATGACGACGACGATGACGATGACGATGATGATGATGATGAACAACAACAACTTGGTCTTGAAATCTAATTGCTTGGACTGTTTTCTGGTAACTCTTTTGGCTTTGATAGGGTTTGGTCAGCTTCAACAGATGAAAGTGGGGCCCAAAGATCAGTTTATCTTCTGACATCAGCTTTGACATTTTCTTCTTTATTCACAGAGAGTAGTTAGTGTTGATTGCTATAAATAATCCTAACTGATTCAATTATATGAGCAAGAAAATCTATATCCAGTGCTGCCTTCCATATTTACAGATGACATCGACATCAAGCAGCAAAAAAGCTTTCTAATGATCAATAAAGCTCATTTAAACTCACTGATTACGTTTATACACTTTCTCATCAGAGAGGTTTAAATTAGATATCTTAACAGTTCCTAAATTCATTCAAAATACTCAAGAACTTCTTAACAGAAGTCTTAGTATTGTAATGGCTGGACACATTACTGGATTCATGGCTGGTCAATAAATCACCACTAATATCACTGAAATATTAAAGAGTGTTCAGATTAGAGTAGTGGACATGCCACTTAATATGAATTAGAGAAGGTTGTGCATGTTCTCACATATTTTTTTTTTTAATAGATGATTGTCAATTGACAAATATAGATCCACAGTGTAAAAAATCTATGCATACCCAGCAGCTTTTTAATGCTTTCCTATATTTTCCTGTGTATACCTTAATAGAATCTGATAATGGCTGAGGTTGACAGAGACCTCTGGAGGTCATGTGGTCCAACTCCCTGCACAATTAGGGCCACCTGGAGGAGGCTGCCCATGTCCAGGCAGCTTTTGAAGATCTCCAAAGAGGGAGACTCCACAACCTATCTGAGAAAGCTGTTCCAACGCTCTGCAAAGAACTGCTTCCTGATGTTTAAATGGAACCTATTTTGTTCCATTTTGTGCCCACTGAAATAACCCTTAATAATTTCGCATACAGCCAAGGATAGTGATGACATGCTCACTCTTACAGTTAAATCATATTGATTTTTTTCTCATATCATTCAATTTCTCAACATCAAATACATCAATGCATTTCCAACACATTTCACCATATATTTTCAGAAGTTACTGTGGTGAATCAACAGTTAGAAATGTTTAAACAGTAGATGGCCAAACACAGGCACAACTAAAGTTCAGAGTGTTACTGTATGTTCCTTTCAGTCTATCCATGAGCTCCTGCAAAATCCACTGGCACTCCAGTTTTGCTGAAAGAGGCCCTGTTAGAGGTAAAAAGGATTAGAGATAAAGATATAACCATTTAGGCACAAAGTTCTACTGTTGGCTTAAAGTCTACAGAAGTCCATGTAAATTTTTAAATACTGCTTGCAGGTGGTTAATAATGTGTATTGTCTCATATGGGACCAAGTATTCTCTCCTTTTTGTGGATACAGTGGCTAAAAGGAACAGATCAGGGAAAGCTTTTTACCTCTGAAAGGGTGCTAAACTGGTGCATATGGTGGCTGGTATCAGCTGGTTTTCCAAACAGCTCTTTGTCACAGATGACCATGATTCTTCATGCCCACACAACAAATATAGCTAAAATGTCATTAAAAACTATGCAAGATATATTTGTCTCTCTATTGTGCTCCCATTTTTTTTTTTTCTGTTTCACTTCTCCACCAAAAGAGAACTAGACTGGATTCATTCTTTGCTTGTCTAGAGATCAATGAGACACTTTGCTTTATGTTTGTACTTGTCCATTTCTTTACTATCAGGAATATTGCCTATTTGGCAAACACAGAGACCTGAAAATTAAGACTAAATTTTTTCCTCACACTGCAGTGATAGTAAACCGTAGGTCCGTCTTCCTACATCACCATAGTCTCTTTTGCACTGAGAAGACATATTCTTTTCCATAGCCATGTTTTATACAAGGAACTAATAAAAGTGCTAAACCAACTAATCTCAAATATGTTGCAGAGTTTTGGTTTTGTTGATTATTTCCAACAAACCTGAGTTAGTGACTTTATAGGGTAATCATACTTGCTCTCAGAATTCTGAAGTGAAATAAAAAAAACTTTCAATTCCATTCTTTTCACCTGTAAGACCACTCTAATGAGACAGCCTGCTCTGCATTAAATTCAGGGAAGTAGAAGTCTCTTGATTTCTGTTCTTTATAGTCATCCTTTCTCTCTTCTCGTGATTGAAAAGATAGAGCTGAAATAAAGCCAGAGAGACACTGAACAAACTTTGTAGACATGCATAGCAAAATAATAATGTATTAATAAGAAGAAATTAGTTCATTCACCACATAGGCTTTTTGCAGAAACAAATCACTCCTAACAGGAAGAATGCATTACTTACCAGTACAACAAGCTGTAATCAGAGAGAGGAAAGAACGGATAAGAATTAAGAGAAGAACTTCAGTTCCAGGAGATTGTACCCCAGATTTGATTTCCTGCTTGACTTTTCACAAACAAGTAATTTATTGTGGTTTATGTAATTTTTGGTTGCTGAATCTATCTAAGACAAGAAAGAGAAAGCTAATTTAAGACTTCCTATGTGGCTATAGATAAATGCCAGCCTCTGACAAAGAACAATCCAAATTTTTCTCATTCTGTAGACTTTTTCCATGTAAATACAAGAGGTACAGCTAAGAGACTGTGTAGCACTGTGTGTTACTATCAAGCAGTTGCCACTTTCCAAAAAAATTAAATGTTTGCATTTCAGCAATAAGAAAACTGTTTTACAGACTATATTTGAGCATCCTAGAGAACCTTTCAAGACACCACACTGGAAATAAATTATATTAGAAGAACTGAGTTGAGTGAAGTTGCTTGAGGCCAAGAACAAATGAAGATGAGCTTTTAATTGCATTAATGCTTTAGAGTTCTCTTACTCATGGTTTTTCAAACTATTACAACTAAGGAAATCAGGAGATGGAAAACAGCCTAGTAGATACGTCAGGGACACATGGGTAAGTTCTGAGCTGTTGGTGACAATAATTTGTGTCAGAAAACGAGAGATTTTATTACTTGTCATATAGGCTATTGAGCAATATGCAACATTTGTTGTTTTCACCTATAGATTGCCATCTCATGTTAGATACAGAGTTGCTGAAGTGTAAAAATGTAATGGATCTGATCCAATGCCATTCTGAAGTCAGTGAGACTCCCTCTGATGACTTAACTGGGCACTGAATTGCACAAAATTTTTTTACTCAAGCTCATTCAACTATATTCAGTGACAGATGAAGATACTATCATTTTTGAATTACAGATCTCATATTCTATCTGTGAGATAATGTTTTATGCTATTGAGGAAGAATTGAAATAGAAACAGAGATTTAATTTGAGGAATATTTAAAAACAGAAGGCTTCCATGTTTATTTATGCATATTATTTTGTCAGTGGAATATATTCTAACTTCAGTAATTATTTCGTTAGAGTTTCTGCTGAGAATTTGAAATCATCAGTGAGTAAGAAGGCAAAGAAATCACTTCACCAATACCTATCCTGAACCTTTTTTTTTTTTTTTTTTTTACAAATTTTCATGCTAGGATTGACAAATATAATTTATTTTCCAACTGCCAGAGATCTCCAAGAAGATTCTTCCAAGAAGATTCTTAAAAGGTTTTCTTATTCTGCAGCAATTAATTCAAGTGAAACCAATGAAGTTTGCAGAGAGACAGAGCTATGTAGAGAATAGAGTACAGAAATGTACAGCTTTATTATGAGAACACTTTAACTGGAGGAACCTAATTCAATTTTGTTACCTTTTCTATTCAAATTGAAAACAAGCATGAAAAAAGTTTTGGAGAACCTTAGGTTATTGGACTTGCTCTTTTTGCTCTTTTTTTTTTTTATAATTATTATTTTATTTATTTATATATATGTTTATGTATAGACAACTCTTCCTTATCCTGCTCAAAAACATGCATTGCAAAGCTCACAAAATAAATAAATCAATCTTTCAAGACATCTTTGTAAAAAAAATGTAATATATTGAAATTAAATTCTGAAAACAAAATGTTACTTTACCCATTTTCATATGTGACCTGTCAATGCCAATTTTCAAATTCACTTGTCATAGCTCAGCAAAACACAATAGAATTTGAATTTGGTTAGCAGATACTGCATAGTCTTCTAACCTGGACAAGTAGTCTTGTGACCTCACTCCTGAAAAGGCAGGTGCATAAAGTTGTTGTGAAAATCAGTTTCTTGGCTTGTAATAATATAATTGAAAGGAAAGCCGAGACCTACTGCAAAACTTTTTTCATTCTTTTTGTTTTTGAAACGCTTGCAACATACTGTGCCTCACAAACTGTGAAAAGCTGCATATGTTTAACTGAGATTGTAATTGATACTAAATATTCAAAATACTTTTCTTTAGGTTTTTCTATTCTCTGGACAGTTAAGTATATGCTTATGAGGGCCAAGACTTTCAGCCTACTTGGTACAGTAGCATGCTACTTTCTCAGTGTGTGGGATTAACAGACTGTAACGTGATACAGTTGATCTGTATGTCATGTGGGAGTACATTCATGATGTGATGACATGGTTTTGTGGATTGCACTGTGCAGCAGAGACACAGCCGAGGAAAAGGGTGGCAAGAACCATTTGATTAGAAGAAACAATGGATTTGAGTAGTTTTGAAGAGAGTATCTTGTCTGCATCATGGGATAGAAAGCTTTCTAATCTGAAAAGCAATGGGATTGTCCCAATTACTTGGTCAACATATTTCAGCAGAAAAGAACTTGGGCGAAGATGTCTATGTCATTTGAAAAGTTATCAGAAATGCCTTTGCTAAATGTGGTAACCTACACTATTCAACATTCAATGTTACCTTTAAAACATTTCAGGTTATCCATATTGTGGCAAGATAGGGGCAAATGTGGAACCTTCAAGATTATCTATTTTTAATGTTAGATATCTATTTTATGTTATGTAGTATATTTGCCACTGGAGACTACCTGAAATGCTTCAGTGTCTATTCTGACCTTGTTTTTGACATTGATTCAGATGTTGATTGACTACCTACAATTGTGGAGGAAATACAGTATGAGAAGTGGCTTACCTCTTGAGGTAGGACTGAGTTTTTTCATATTAAATGAATTCTAAATTAATCTCTTGTCACACACCAAGAAATAATTTCAAACAACAGGCCTTTCAGATATAGCTATTGAATTGCTGTCAAAACCTATTAAACCATCTACTCAATGATCTTACAGAAATTTTAGGGAGTTTATTTCTTGGGCAAGAGAAAGAATTGAAAATTCCACTGTGGAAGTGTCCACTATGGCTATGGATTTTCTGTCAGGGAAAATTAATTCAATATGCAATTACAACATCTGTTTAAAATTTCGTGTGTTTTTCTCTTCTTCCTGTACTTGTAAATGAATATGTTCCACATGATTATAATGTGGAAAGCTGATGCAGGTTAATATACATAAATATATATATTCATATTTAATATATATATGTATATATATAAATATAAATATATACATATTTCATTAATACTGATGGAAGGAAATTATTTCTTAAAAACTTGCTAGTACTATGTAGGTAGCAACAGAGTTTTAGAAAAAAATAGGTCTTAGTTTTAATACAGTAGTAATGTTAGTGAGTTAAAAGAATATGGGCCAGAATTCTAGATTTTTTTATTTTTTATTTTTTGTGGAAGTTTAGAGCTTTACCTAATTATTTTTAATGCCTTTAATAATTATATAAACAATTATTATTATTATTTAATAAGAAAACCAATTTTAAAGCTTCCATGTTTTCTATGCAGCAAGACTGCGTACAAATACAACATGGCTGTTGTATTTTAAGAACTTCATAGGAATAAGAATGTATATATAGCAATGAAAAGATTTCTGGGGGAAAAAAAAATAAAAGGCTAAAGTGTATTATATTTTTGTAAGACATTGGGATTCTTAGTAGAGAACTACAAAAAAAAACTTACTAGAGGAGGTAAAGGCAACTTGAGATTTTACATATTAGTTAATTTTGTTGAAATCTTCCTTTATAAATTTTTCTCTCTGCACAAACAGATATTTTGGGCTGTGTATACATAAACATATGAAACAGAAAAATGAAACAAAAAACTAAAATGTAAATAAGTAGTTTACTAAAATAACAAGAAGATTTGAACTTCTAAAAAACTCCCTTAATTGGGCAAACTTATCCATTGTACAGTTAACCCCTGCATGATTCCTCTGGAAGTATTTATAGAATCATAGAGTCATTAGGGTTGGAAAAGACCTCCAAGATCATCTGGCCCAACCATCCCCCTACCACCAATGTCACCCTACTAAACCATGTCCCTAAGCACCACGTCCAACCTTTCCTTGAACACTCCCAGGGACGGTGATGTCACCACTTCCCTGGTCAACCCGTTTGAATGCCTGACTGCTTCTTCTGAGAAATGTCTCCTAATTTCCAGCCTAAACCTCCCCTGGTGCAACTTGAGGCCATTCCCTCTAGTCCTATCACTAGTTACCTGTGAGAAGAGGCTAACCCCCTGCTCCCCACAACTTCCTTTCAGGTAGTTATAGAGAGCAGTAAAGTCTCCCCTGAGACTCGTCTTCTCCAGACTGAAAAACCCCAGTTCCCTTAGCTGCTCCTCATAGGACTTGTGTTCTGGGCCCTTCACTGGCTTCGTAGCCCATCAGTTCTACAGTATTACTCTACAAATAGAGGGGCTCAGAGTCGTGTTTTTTGTCGTTACTGGTTTTCTGGTTTCGCATGTTTAATATAAGTTATAGTTAAGCTTTTCTTTTTTGTTTCTCTCTCTCTCTCCCTCCCTCTCTATCTCTTTTTCTTTTTCTTTTTCTTTTTCTTTTTCTTTTTCTTTTTCTTTTTCTTTTTCTTTTTCTTTTTCTTTTTCTTTTTCTTTTTCTTTTTCTTTTTCTTTTTCTTTTTCTTTTTCTTTTTCTTTTTCTTTTTCTTTTTCTTTTTCTTTTTCTTTTTCTTTTTCTTTTTCTTTTTCTTTTTCTTTTCTTTTTCTTTTTCTTTTTCTTTTTCTTTTTCTTTTTCTTTTTCTTTTTCTTTTTCTTTTTCTTTTTCTTTTTCTTTTTCTTTTTCTTTTTCTTTTTCTTTTTCTTTTTCTTTTTCTTTTTCTTTTTCTTTTTCTTTTTCTTTTTCTTTTTCTTTTTCTTTTTCTTTTTCTTTTTTTTTCTTTTTCTTTTTCTTTTTCTTTTTCTTTTCTTTTTCTTTTTCTTTTCTTTTTCTTTTTCTTTTTCTTTTTCTTTTTCTTTTTCTTTTTCTTTTTCTTTTTCTTTTTCTTTTTCTTTTTCTTTTTCTTTTTCTTTTTCTTTTCTTTTTCTTTTTCTTTTTCTTTTTCTTTTTCTTTTTCTTTTTCTTTTTCTTTTTCTTTTTCTTTTTCTTTTTCTTTTTCTTTTTCTTTTTCTTTTTCTTTTTCTTTTTCTTTTTCTTTTTCTTTTTCTTTTTCTTTTTCTTTTTCTTTTTTCTATTTCTTTTTCTTTTTTCTATTTCTTTCTTTTTCTTTTTCCCATACCAACTCACAGGTTCCTAACTTTGTGAAAATAGAGGTAACATCCACAATAATTTCTCAATTAGTTTTGGTATATATATATTTTTTTTTCTCTCAATTTGAGCAAGTCCAACTTTTCCTTTCAGCAGGAATAGTCCAGGAGAGTTCTGTCTAGGTTGTCTCATGTGAAGTGGATTGTAATGTTTTAATAATGTGAATAAAGTTTTTTTTTTTTTTTTAAGAAAGTCTTGTAGAAATGCATAGCTCAGATCAGCAAAGCCTAATGGACTTGTGAGAATTCATTGTACTGAAAGTCAATGGGATTTAAACTACATCTATAATTCAGACTGCAAGGACAGGGAAAAGGTACTATAATGTATATTTGTGATATTCCTGTAAAGTGTTAGTCAAGGTTAATAGGTAACAATTAAACTTAACTCCATCTTTCTCTCCTGTTGGACTACTAGGCTAGGAAATGAACTGAGTCAACCTTGTTTCATTCAGCTGCTGGAATCCAGCAATCAGTCCCTGTACAGACCTGTTGAAATCAATGAATGCAAGGAGACTTCTACTATAGTAAATAGTAGATAGTTTCTAGATTTGGAATTCCAGATGGTTGATCTTTTAGTAATATAGATGCTTTTATGATCTATTCTTCCCTGTTTGAAGAACATATCGATCCATGTTTTCTCTTATCCATAATTTTCTTTTTTATTATATCTAATTCTAGTAAATCAGGATCAAATTTAAAAAGTGGAACAGTGACACTCAATTAAACTTCATCACCAGAAGAGATTATACTTAAAGCAATTATTAATGCATTTGCCTCTTTTCTCTTACCAGGATGATGATTTCAAAATGTTGAGAGGGAAAACAAAAGTGACATATTTGTCTCTCTTTGGAGCAATTGTTCAAACCAAATTGTCACTGTGAGGGTTGGTGGCTCTATTTAACTAATAATTTCAGAAAGAAGCTCCTTGACACTCCATACTAGGCAGTTGATTTTAGAGATGGAGTATTGCAGAGTGAAAAAAATAATTGGTTAATTAAATGAAAGAAAAATACCAAAAACAAACAAACAAGCAAACAAACAAAAATAATTCAGTGAGAGGAAGGGAAGAATTAATGTTAAACTAAGGAAACTCAAGTAGGCAAGAAGCAGTGGCATTCACCAGCCTGGGAATTGTTCATGATAGTGGATGTTATATGTCTCAATAAATTTGGACCAGGTACCAATTAGTTCAATTATGAAGTTAGTATCGAACCTAAAAGAAAAGGCAATGCATCTCTTCCCTCTCTTATAAGTCACTTGGAGGTGTCTATATGACAGAATTTCCCCACAAAAAATGGAATTACCTCATCTTAGAACTGTATAGATATTAGATAAAATAATACTGTGAGAGAGGTTTAATATATAAAAACTATGAGATTGGGTCTATATACTAGTTCATCTGCTACCTGATCTTACCTAGAACAATCGGCTAATTTATGTATGGAAATCTTCAGATTAAGACAGAGGTCTGTCTTCAGCAACTCTGCCTTCTGCAACTGCACAACATGTCTGCAACTGTAAAAATACATATCTAAATATAGTTAGTGAAATATACACTCACTAGTTTATAAAAATTTACAAGCTCTGCTTCTCTCTTTTCAAGATTGAAGAGCCTGTAAATTCCATAAACTGCATGTGGAATATACATATCAGGATATTAAACACTTCAAAAGCTGGAAGAAGCTGTAGACTACATAAACTGAAAATACATAAAGGGGGAGGGGGAAGGAGTAAGGAAAGGTGGAAAGGATGGCAGGGGAGAAAGGAGGGAATGAAATGAAATAAAACTGAGCTTAAAACTGCAGAACTGAAATTACACTTACTTTAAGAGACCATATCTGTGACACTTGTTCCTCATTGTTCTTTTCCTTACTCTTGATGGTAATGTTGAAAGAAGATGAGGACTGTCTCCCACAGCTTCCTCATTGTGACTAGTTAAATTTGTTCTCTAGACATAAAAAGTATCTTTGTCCTTTTAAATAAACTTCATTTGCATGTAATCCTGACACTCCCTACTCTTCCAGAAAAGCAATCTGGACCAGAACACACAGCAACATTGATGCAGCAGAGTTGAAAGAATCAAAGGAAGACATATTTTTTATTAATTATTAAAAAATATATATAAATTCAGTCTACTTCTGAATAGTTTAAATGTCTTTGATGAGAATAGAGACATGTTCAGCATGTGTAGCATTGTAAATGTTCAAATGTTTCAAAGGCACAACCTAAAATGTGATGGCATAGTTATTCTAAAATATGAGTAGAGTTTAGACCAATTGAGGGCTTGCCATAGAATTGTAGAATCATTAAGGTTGGAAAAAACCTCCAGGATCATCTAGTCCTAGCGTTACCTTTTCTTGCTGAGAAATAAAAGATCCCCAATGTCAGATAGGAAGTTTTTAAAAATGAAGAAATATATAGTAGGACTCGGGTCCTGAGAAAATGTGGTTGCTGGTGCTGTGCTTAAGCATTACTTGAAGCTTCATTTGATGTTGAAACTCCCCATCTGACTTGTGAGTTCTGATACTGCAACAGTTCCGGAGTTTGCCACTGCTGCAACAAGTAGACTGGGGATGCACAAAAAGCTGTGAGGGTACACAGCTGGGACTGAAGAAGACAAAGGTATATTCCATGCTCAGGAATAAAAACTGGAAGAGAGTAAAAAGGTTGTAGGAGATTTTTGGATTTCAAAGTTCCCATTGTTTTAGACTGACTGAGCATTAAGCTGCTTGTGAAATGTAGTAAGGGGTTACCTTTGCATCACTTGGTGTTTTATGTTTGTTTGTTTCCTTTACAGTCTTTATCTTGACCCAAAATTTCCCTCAAGTTTGCTCTTCCTATTCCCTTCTCTGCTTAATGGGGGAAAGGAAAGAGTGAGTGGCTATGTTGGTGCTTGTCTGCTGCCCAGGGTCAACCCACATCAGAAGTCAGGTAGGTCTTTGTAAAGAATACTTCTGTGTTTGTGCTCCACCCAGAAAGTTAGTGGAAAGATGGAAGAAGATGAAGCCATCTTATTCTTTTCTAAAAATTCATTGGTGGATCCAGAACTGCAGTTCTTATTGATACAATTTCAGACTTGCCTTTAGTGCCACAGTTTTTGAGAAAGATGAAGCAAATTTTGGTGTTTCTAGCTTGTGACTTAGGATAGCATTTATTTTAGATCACCAGTGGTTCTGTGAGAAGAATTGTAGATGCCTTATGTAGGTTTTCATTTCATGGTTGTATTTAGATATTACAGACTCTCTTGACTCCAGACTATGATTCCCAACTAAATCAGTATAATGGCTTTACAGGGAGTCAAACAATATGGCAAAATTGAGACAAATTTTGTAATCCAATCGGATTCCCAAGACAAG
This sequence comes from Anser brachyrhynchus, assembly GCF_964034855.1. Lineage (NCBI taxonomy): Eukaryota > Metazoa > Chordata > Aves > Anseriformes > Anatidae > Anser > Anser brachyrhynchus. Next base: position 132,183,439 of record NC_137695.1, read on the forward strand.
ATGAAAGTATCAAAGAAGAAATAAAATCAACAAAACATAGATGAGCTATAGAAGTTATCACAGAAGCATGAATTAAAGATTAATTTTAAGACATGGAAGCATTTCGTTCTGGACTAACCTCTGCAATAGAACTGGAACCAGTTTTATACAAAACACTGTTTATTGTGATGAAAGTTAACTGAAAAAAGAATCTCAGAGCTACCAGAGACTGAAATACATAATCTGTTATCAATACCTTCACAATGAGTTAATCTTGGAAAGCCTTAAAAACAGGAAAAAAAATCTATTTTGACAGATGGTAGTTAAAGACTGAAGTTCCTTTTTTTCTTTGCTTCTATTTTCCTCTTAGTTATAAATATAAAGAGCTCCTCATGTTATATATGACAAAGAATCCCTCAACCTACCCCACTACAAAAATAAAATAAAATAAAATAAACAAATCACTGCAAAACTATTTGTCTTGGAATTGAGAAATTAAAGGATGCTATAGCAAAATACTTATCTAAGGCTTTATGAAATTCAAGTCTGGCAAGACTGGCATGAGAAAAAATATGAAAATACTTACACACATATATTGATGCTGCTGATAGGTATACTTTGTAAAGATTTTTCTGAAATACACATTTAACATTCTTTTGAGAAATGGCCCAGGTTACACAGAATCACACAGAATCACACAGAATTGAAGGGGTTGGAAGGGACCCTGAAAGATCATCGGGTCCAAAGCCCCTGCCAAAGCAGGTTCCTTAGAGCAGACTGCCCAGGTAGGCATCCAGATGGGCCTTAAATATCTCCAGAGAAGGAAACTCCACAACCTCCCTGGGCAGCCTGTTCCAGTGCTCCATCACCCTCACCGTGGAGAAGTTCTTTCACACGTTGGTGTAACTTCCTGTTATCCATTTTGTGGATATTCATTTTGTGGATATTGCCCCTTGTCCTGTCCCCACAAACCACTGAAAAGAGGTTGGCCAAATCCCACGGTCTCCCACAATTAAGATACTTGCAAACATTAATAGGATCCCCTCTCAGTCTTCTTTTCTCCAGGCTGAACAGACCCAGGTCTCTCAGCCTTTCCTCATAGGGAAATGCTCCAGGCCCCTTATCATCTTTGTGGCCCTCCGCTGGACTCTTTCCAGGAGATCCCTGTCTTTTTCGTACCTGGGAGCCCAGAACTGGACACAGTACTCCAGGTGAGGCCTGACCAGGGCAGAGTAGAGGGGGAGGATCACCTCCCTTGACCTGCTGGCTACGCTCCTTTTAATGCATGCCAGGATCCCATTGGCCCTCTTGGCCATCAGGGCACACTGCTGGCTCATGGCCAACCTGTCGTCCACCAGGCCCCCCAGGTCCTTCTCCTCAGAGCTCCTCTCCAGCAGGTCGTCCCCCAGCCTGTACTGATATGTCCGGTTGTTCCTCCCCAGCTGTAGGACTCTACACTTGCTCTTATTAAACCTCATTTGGTTTCTTCCTGCCCATCTGTCCAGCCAGTCCAGGTCTCTCTGAATGGCAGCACAGCCTTCTGGCGTGTCAGACACTCCTCCCAGCTTTGTGTCTTTGGCGTACTTGCTGAGGGCAGACACTATTCCCTCATCAATGTCGTTGATGAAGATGTAGAGCAATCTAACAGATTTATAACATTTTTTCTTATTTTCTTACTGTGATTTATCTCAGTTTTGGACTTAAATCTGAAGTTATTTGACTTTCCAGAATAGAATTTGTTGCACAATGCTGTTTTGAATAAGTATAAGACAATCTGGCTTATCTAATTTATATTAAAAATCCTTCTCTGCTAAAATTACTTGAGACCTTGAATTAGATTCCATAAACATTGTACAAAGCTTTACTTGAAACTTTTACCTTCCCTCAGAATCTGTTCCCTGGATGAATAAAAAATCCAAGAACAAAAATGATTTGTTCTATAAATATCTGTTCAGATGTCTATTCAACAGGTGTCTTCTTACCTACCTGCCTTAGAGAATCGTTCTGTTCATCCTGGCAATTCTGTACTGTAGTTAAGAGTTGGTTCAGGGATTGTTTTGTTCTGCTGCACAGTGGAATACAATGATTAAATATATATATATATAATATATATGTGCATTTTGTAGTTCCTAACTATATATATTAAATTGTATGAGTGTGTCACTGCACCTTTAAAGAAGACTGCCGAGTGTAGAGGTTAACTGGTAGCCAGGGCAATATCAAGCTGAAGCTGTCTGAAACCGATTTGGAGTTTAAATGAACACTATGATAAAAATAAATGAATATTTAAAAATGATTTTTAAATAAACTACTGAAATCAGGAACAATTAAGGAAAGAATAAAAAGCTTAGAAGTACAGAAACAACAAAGAAATGCACTGCAAACAAAAACAAGAATTAGATGATGGTACCATTGATTCTTGACACCTTGTGAAGTTGCAGCCATCTAGAAATGATCTCTTCTAGTCCCGAAGCGCAGCTCTGAGCCTGTGACCAGCACATTTTTACTGCTGGGAGATAAAATAGGAAAAAAAAAAAAAAAAAGGAAGCTCTGGGACATAAGGAATTCTTCCCATGTCTGACAGGAGAGTCAGTTGGCTCTCCAGTACCCTGACATGGGTACAGCAGACAGGAAAAACCACGACCCTTTCATAGACTTCAGCAAGCTTCTGTGCTGACTTTAACTGAAGCTGGCTCTGCTGCTTTGATACTTGCACCTCATGTGCATATTCCTACTGCATAATGTTCAAGGCTGGAGAATCAGACCAACTTTGTAGTGAAATATCAATAGGATTTGCAAAAAAAAAGTCTTTAGTATTGACCTAACTCCTATTTCATTGATACCGGCATAAGCCTTACAGGTAATTCAGTGGAAGAAGAGCCAAGCCATTGCTAAGCACTTTTGAGAATCCGACTTTAATGATATGGGTCTTAGTTAATATGTCACAAAATATTTCCTACAATTCTAGGACTTTGGTCAAATTGTGAACTGTTCATGGGGAACTTTTGGGGAAGCTTTGGTTGAATGAGGTCCCGAACAAAACAGCATACATTCATTTTGTTATTGTAGTGTAGTGATAAATCATATGTGAATTGTTCCATGTGTTTTTTAAGTGGAAACCAAATCCAAGAGGATAGTGAATGTCAACTTTTATTGCATATTACAATGTATTTTTAAAAAGAAGTCAGAGTAAAATTGCTAGCTGTATAAGCTTTTGAGGAAAAACTAGGAAGCTCATTTGCAGTAGCTTTCATAAACTAATTTCTTCAGTTTTAACAATTAAGTAATTATCAAACATTAGAAAACAAACAAAAATATATTTGAACTGATTTAGTATTTTGACTTCATGAGGTAAGGAGAATCCAAGAGTAAAGAGAAGAGAAGAAAGTTGTTGTACTCTCTTTCTATTTTACTTATTTGGTCTCAAATATAACTTCAAAAGTATGGAGGTCACAAAATGAATATGCACAACAGCATATCATTTGGAGAGACTTAAACATTCAATATACAGTCACGATGTACAACTTTCTCTTGAAATCAACATTTACATTGGAGATAACAGCTGTTATAACCAAAAGCAGCTGAAACTGGAAGAAATGATTACAGTACAAGTCTAGGCAGACACTGCTGACACAGCATAGAAAGAATAGCACAACCCTGGCTAATTACAGCTATGCATCTTCAGTAATGCTTGAAATGGTCAGGATAAGCTGTATTGCTTCTTTACCTTAAGTGTATGTCTTGATACTTGGCACATATTATGTGGTCTAACTTCAATATGTTAGTAGGTATTGTGCTTATTTTTTGACTATTCAGAGATTCCTTTTTATCTCTTCTGGGTTTCTCAGACACCCTTATTATTTATTTATTTATTTATTTATTTTTGTTTTCTTTAGATAGTAGTAAACTGAAGAATATTCTGTATCCCAGTATTTCTGAATTCTGTGGCCCATAACAGACAAATAGACCCATCCTACAGTCACTTTGGTCAATATTTTCAGAATTGAATTTTGCTGCAGACTATTCCTGGATATTCTCCCAGGGCTGGAAAAGAATTTCTGAAAGTTTTATTCCAATTTACTGATCTTTCCTTCCTAGGATTTGGGTTTTTACTTTTCAGAACTATTCCAATTTCTTTGTTAGAAATGTCTGTATTTCACAGGTGTCTATCAGCTAAGTCAACACCTTGTCTCAAGTAAAACAGCAAAAATCAGGAGATTTAAAATTTACAGCTGTCTTTGCTTCAAAAGAAGTTGTCAGTCCCAGATTCACAGGAGCTGACATATAATTTTTTTTATCCCAGACAATTAGTCTGGGATTACTATTACTAATAGTAATCCCCTAATGATTTGTTCTCTCCATCCTTACAGAAATGGATTGTCCTCATAATAATGTTTCAAAGACAGACCCTTGCTCAAAAATGTGATGCAAGATGTACATGCTACATCACATTCTCTCTTGTACTGTTCTTCAGTCCCAAAACTCCATTTTTTGGAATATACGCAGTGTCTGAAATAACTCTGTATCTGAATACACTAAGCACAAATTTGTTAACCTGTCCTGGTTCCAGTTAGGACAGAGTTAAGTAGCTCATAGTAGCTGGTAGGGTGCTATGTTTTGGATTAGGATGAGAAGAGCGCTGATAACATGCTGATGTTTTAATTGTTGCAGAGCAGTGTTTACACCAGGCCAAGGACTTTTCGGCTTCTTGCTCTGTCCTGCCAGCGAGCAGGCTGGGGGTGCAGCAGGAGCTGGGAGGGGACAGACCCAGGACAGCTGACCCAAACTGGCCAAAGGGGTATTCCATACCATCTGACGTCATGCTAAACAATAGATAGGGGTGGCTGGCCGGGGTGGGGGGGCCGGCTGCTCGGGAATAGGCTGGGCATCGGTCAGCGGGTGGTGAGCAATTGCATTGTGCATCACTTGTTTTCTTACACATTATTATTGTTAATACTATTACCATTATCACTATTATTATTATTATTGTTATTATTATTTTCCTGTCTTAATAAACTGTCTTTATCTCAACTCACAGGCTTCACTTTCCCGTTTCTCTCCCCCATCCCAGAGAGGGAGGGGGGAGGGTGAGCGAACGGCTGTGTGGTGTTTAGCTGCCAGCCGGGTTAAACCACAACATAACCACATAAGCAAATCCATTTCTTTATCAAATACAAGTTGTAGTTTCCTCTTACAAATGTGTATTCATATATATATAAAAGAGCTTACTGCTGTGGCATAAGTAAAGCAGTCCAATTTAGGGAATCAATAAAGCACCTGCTCATGTTCAACTTAATTGTCCCTCAATGACTTTGTCATACAAAAAAGATTGTGGAGAGGTTGTGAAGTCTCCCTCCTTGGAGATCTTCAAAAGCTCCCTAGACAAGGTCCTGGGCAACCTGCTTGAGGTGTCCTTGCTTGAGCAGGGGTTGTGAAGCAGATGACTACCAGAGGTCCATTTCCAATCTCAATCATTCTGTGATTCTGTAACAACAAACTAGAGTTTAACAAAAATAGATGATGTCACCAAGAGCAGAGCTGCAGAGCTGTGTGCATTATTTCTGTCCTTCCAACACAGCCCAGTGCAGCGCTGAGAAGTAGAATCAAAGTGCAGCTGCCTCTCCTGCTTGCAACCTAATCACACCTATTCCTCCACCTAAATATAGGGTCATCACAACTACCAAGATGGTTCATTTTGGCAGTGTCAATCAGTGTCTCCATCCTCCATCCCTGGACTTGTCTACAGTGTATTTAAAGAAAGACAACTTGGTAGCCTCTAAGATGTAACTGTATCATTCTTGCCTGCTCCCATAGGGTGACCTCAGATTCTTTGTGTCTTTTCCTAATTTCCTCAGGGCATTCTTTGTCCCATCTTTTACCATATTTTACATAGGACACACTCTGCCTTCCCTTGCTTGCTCTTCCCCAAGATACTTCTCCTTCCTGATTGTCAGTGAAGTATGATTCCTTGCTGTTGCTGTTGCTCTACAGCCTCCTTTGGGTGGTTTAAAATAACTCATTACCGGTCATGGATGACCTAAAAAGTCCCATCTTTATAAATGACTGGGAAAAGGCCATTTTGATTAGGGTACCAGGGATATTTAGGTGTTTACAGATGACTGTAAATTTCAAAAGCACAGAGAAAAACTAAGTGTCCAATGAGATATTTAAAAGCCTTAAATATTTACCTGCATCCTTGGATCCTCATAACTCTAAAAATCCTGTGCTGTGCAATAGATAAAAAAATGCCATCCAGACTCCAGTTTCACATGAATCTCTGTGATACGTAAAGTGAGCAGTCACAAAGGATTTTGGAGAGAGGACAGAAAGCTATAATGTTTCAGAGTTGTTAGGCAGAAATTTAACTAGTGAACCCTCATTTTTAAAGTGTCATAAACATTTTTTCAATGCAACAGAAGAAAAGTAGCTGTCATAAACAGTTACTTATCCTTTTCATGAACTAAGAGCAGTTTAATATTTTAATGCTATCAGGCACTACATTAATTTCAGCATCTATTAATGAATTGAAATAATCACAAAGTGTTTTCATCTACACCATTCATTTTTAATAGGAAGTACTTGTGGATGAAAAATAAAAAATATATGCTAATTGCTAAGAAATCTCAGATGTTTTAACCATGCTTCCATAACTACATCTGTAATTTATGATATTATAATTCTATAGTAGTCATTGGTATAAATTGACATTGCTGTACAAAGAACCTCCAATTTTATGTGAAGCCTTCACTCATAAGCCACTTGCCGAGGCGACCGGCTCTGGGGCAGATGCGTGCTGCAACGGAGCGCGGGATCGGGACAGGCAGGGCTATTTTTCGGGCATCGAGCCTACGTGAGGGAGCCGCCAGGCACCGGCAGCCCTTGTGAGGGAGGCTGACGAGGCGTAGGCGGAGCCAGCAGCGTCAGCAACAGCTCCTCCCCCCGGCCGTTCAAAGGCAGCCCTTAGGGAGCGCGAGCGACCAGGAGCGCGGCGAACAGGGCCGGCAAACAGCGAGTGACACGGCAGTTAGCGAGGCAGTTAGCGCGGGCAGGAAGGGCGGAGCGCTCACACCTGCCCATAGGGACAACTCCTCCAACGGCACTCTCCCGTCAACTGGGCTGCGATGGTCTCCACCAGGCACGGTGCTTTCTCTAGGAAGTCAGTACACACCCAGACCGACTGCCCGCCCAAACATGCGGCAGTTCAGGTCTCCGGATGCGGGGAGTGTCTGAGCCTCTTGCTGCCATCGGCAGGAGGCAGAGAGACTGCTTGCGTGAGGTGCGAGCAGGTGGACGACCTGGTCCGCATGGTGGCGGAGCTCAAGGAGGAGGTGCAGAGGTTGAGGGATATCAGGGAGTGCGAGCGGGAGATAGACTGGTGGAGCGACTCCCTGCAGGACCGGAGGGAGAGGGACCAGGGTGAGACGCTCCAAAGGGGGGTGGACCCCCTGCCCTGTCGCCATCGGGCAGAGGGAGGGGACCTGCGAGTTGAGGAGGAATGGAGACAGGTCCCTGCTCGACCTCGCAGGAGATGCCCTCCCCTTCCGGTGCCGCCTTCCCAGGTGCCCTTGAACAATAGGTTTGAGGCCCTGGAGCTGGAGAGACCGGCGGGTGAGGATGAGGTAGGAAGCCTACCCAGGAGGATGCCTGAGGTGAGGAAGTTGACTCCACGCCTCAGGACTGCCTCCACCAAGAAAGAAAGAAGGGTGATTGTTGTGGGCGACTCCCTCCTCAGGGGAACGGAGGGCCCTATTTGTCGGCCTGACCCCACACGTAGGGAAGTCTGCTGCCTCCCTGGGGCCAGGGTCAGAGACATTACCAGGAAGCTTCCAAACCTGGTTCGCCCCTCTGACTATTACCCGCTTTTGATAGTCCAGGCTGGCAGTGACGATGTTGAAAAGAGAAGCCTCAAGGCTATCAAACAGGACTATAGGGGGCTGGGAAGATTGGTGGAGGGAGCGGGAGTGCAGGTGGTGTTTTCGTCCATCCCTACAGGGGAAGGGAGAGACACGGAGAGGACATGGAAAGCTTGCGTGGTTAATAGGTGGCTCAGAGGCTGGTGCCAGCACAAAAATTTTGGGTTTTTTCACCATGGGGAGCTTTACTCGGCACCCGGCCTGATGGCCCCAGACGGGTCCCTATCTCCAAGGGGAAAACGGATCCTAGGCCAGGAGCTGGCGGGACTCATAGAGAGCGCTTTAAACTAGGTAAGAAGGGGGACGGGGCTCAAACAAGGCTTGTTGGAGCTGTGCCGGGGGAAACAATGGCTAGGCCGGGGAAGAAGGCGATGGCCCAGCTGAAGTGCATCTACACTAATGCACGCAGCATGGGTAACAAACAGGAGGAGCTGGAAGCCATTGTGCAGCAGGCAGGCTACGACTTGGTTGCCATCACGGAAATGTGGTGGGACCGCTCCCACGACTGGAGTGCTGCAATGCCTGGCTATCGGCTCTTCAGGAGGGACAGGCAGCACAGAGGGGGTGGTGGCGTGGCTCTCTACATTAGAGAATCTTTTGATGTTGATGTTGTGGAACTCCAGGCTGGGAATGATAAGGTTGAATCCCTGTGGGTTAGGATCCGCGGGAAGGCCGGCAAGGCTAACTTCCTGGTCGGGGTCTGTTATAGGCCGCCGAACCAGGATGAGGAGATGGATGAGGAGTTTTATAGGCAACTGACAGAAGTTGCAAAATCGTCGGCGCTTGTCCGCGTGGGGGACTTCAACTTCCCGGACATATCCTGGAAACACAACACGGCACAGAGAAAGCAGTCTAGGAGGTTTCTGGAGAGCGTGGGAGATAGCTTCCTGACGCAGCTGGTCAGCGAACCTACCAGGGGTGGTGCCCCGCTAGACCTTCTCTTCACAAACAGAGAAGGACTGGTGGGAGATGTGGTGGTCGGAAACTGTCTTGGGCAGAGTGACCACGAAATGGTAGAGTTCTCTATTCTTGGCAAGGCCAGGAAGGGGACCAGTAAAACTGCTGTATTGGACTTCCGGAGGGCTGACTTTGAGCTGCTCAGGACGCTGGTTGGCCGAGTCCCTTGGGAGGCGGTTCTGAAGGGCAGAGGAGTCCAGGAAGGCTGGGCGCTCCTCAAGAAGGAAATCGTGATGGCACAGGAGCGGTCCGTCCCCACGTGCCCAAAGACGAGCCGGCGTGGAAGAAGACCGGCCTGGCTCAACAGAGAGTTGCGGCTTGTGCTTAGCAGAAAAAAGAGGGTTTATAATCTTTGGAAAAAAGGGCGGGCCACTGAGGAGGACTACAAGGATGTAGCGAGGCTGTGCAGGGAGAAAATTAGAAAGGCCAAAGCTCATCTGGAGCTCAACTTGGCTACTGCCGTTAAAGACAACAAAAAATCCTTTTACAAATATATCAACACGAAACGGAGGACTAAGGAGAATCTCCATCCTTTACTGGATGCGAGGGGAAACCTAGTTACTAAGGATGAGGAAAAGGCTGAGGTGCTTAATGCCGCCTTTGCCTCAGTCTTTAGCGGCAATACCGGTTGTTCTCTGGATACCCAGTGCCTTGAGCTGGTGGAAGGGGATGGGGAACAGGATGTGGCCTTCGCTATCCATGAGGAAATGGTTGGCGACCTGCTACGGAGCTTGGATGTGCGCAACTTGATGGGGCCGGATGGGATGCACCCGAGGGTACTGAAAGAACTGGCGGAGGAGCTGGCCGAGCCGCTTACCATCATTTATCGGCAGTCCTGGCTATCGGGGGAGGTCCCAGTTGACTGGCGGCTAGCCAATGTGACGCCCATCTATAAGAAGGGCCGCAGGGCAGACCCGGGGAACTATAGGCCTGTCAGTTTGACCTCAGTGCCAGGAAAGCTCATGGAGCAGATTATCTTGAGGGTCATCACGCGGCACTTGCAGGGCAAGCAGGCGATCAGGCCCAGTCAGCATGGCTTTATGAAAGGCAGGTCCTGCTTGACGAACCTGATCTCCTTCTATGACCAAGTGACGCGCTTGGTGGATGAGGGAAAGGCTGTGGATGTGGTTTACCTTGACCTCAGTAAGGCTTTTGACACCGTTCCCCACAACATTCTCCTCAAGAAACTGGCTGCTCGGGGCTTGGACTGGCGTACGCTTCGCTGGGTTAGAAACTGGCTGGATGGCCGGGCCCAGAGAGTTGTGGTGAATGGAGTCAAATCTGGTTGGAGGCCGGTCACTAGTGGTGTCCCCCAGGGCTCGGTACTGGGGCCGGTCCTCTTTAATATCTTTATCGATGATCTGGATGAGGGAGTCCAGTGCACCCTCAGTAAGTTTGCAGATGACACCAAGCTAAGTGCGTGTGTCGATCTGCTCGAGGGTAGGAAGGCTCTGCAGGAGGATCTGGATAGGCTGGAGCGATGGGCTGAGGTCAACTGTATGAAGTTCAACAAGGCCAAGTGCCGGGTCCTGCACCTGGGGCGCAACAACCCCAAGCAGAGCTACAGGCTGGGAGATGAGTGGCTGGAAAGCTGCCTGGCCGAGAGGGACCTGGGAGTATTGGTTGATAGTCGGCTGAATATGAGCCAGCAGTGTGCCCAGGTGGCCAAGAAGGCCAACAGCATCCTGGCCTGCATAAGAAGCAGTGTGGCCAGCAGGTCTAGGGAAGTGATTGTGCCCCTGTACTCGGCTCTGGTGAGGCCGCACCTCGAGTACTGTGTTCAGTTTTGGGCCCCTCGCTACAGGAAGGACATGGACGTGCTCGAGCGAGTCCAGAGAAGGGCGACCAAGCTGGTGAGGGGTCTGGAGTACAAGTCTTACGAGGAGCGGCTGAGGGAGCTGTGCTTGTTCAGCCTGGAGAAGAGGAGGCTCAGGGGAGACCTTATCGCTCTCTACAGTTACCTTAAAGGAGGCTGTAAAGAGGTGGGGGTTGGTCTGTTCTCCTACGTGCCTGGTGACAGGACGAGGGGGAATGGGCGAAAGTTGCGACAGGGGAGTTTTAGGTTGGATGTTAGGAAGTACTTCTTTACCGAAAGGGTTATTAAGCATTGGAATGGGCTGCCCAGGGAGGTGGTGGAGTCACCATCCCTGGAGGTCTTTAAAAGACGTTTAGATGTAGAGCTTAGGGATATGGTTTAGTGGAGTACTTAGTGTTAGGTCGGAGGTTGGACTCGATGATCTTGAGGTCTCTTCCAACCTAGAAATCTGTGATACTGTGTGATACTGTGATAAGTTTGAACAGAAGTGCACTTCTGGGGGGGCGAAAGTATTTCATGCTTGATCACAGAATCACAGAATCATCTAGGTTGGAAGAGACCTACAAGATCACCTAGTCCAACCTCTGACCGCTAACATGTCTTCCATTAAACCATATCACTAAGTTCTACATCTAAACGTCTTCTAAAGACCTCCAGGGATGGTGACTCAACCCCTTCCCTGGGCAGCCCATTCCAATGCCTAATGACCCTTTTGGTAAAGAAGTTTTTCCTAATATCCAACCTAAACCTCCCCTGATGTAACTTTAGCCCATTCCCCCTCGTCCTATCATCGGGCATGTGGGAGAATAGACCAACCACCACCTCGCTACAGCCTCCTTTAATGTACCCATAGAGAGCAATAAGGTCGTCCCTGAGCCTCCTCCTTTTCAGGTTAACCAACCCCAGCTCCTTCAGCCACTCCTCCTAAGACTTGTTCTCCAGACCCCCCACCAGCTTTGTTGCCCTTCTCTGGACTCACTCGAGCACCTCAATATCCTTCTTGTAGCGAGGGGCCCAAAACTGACCACAGTACTCAAGGTGCAGCCTCACCAGAGCTGAGTACAGGGGGACAATCACTTCCCTACTCCTGCTGGCCACACTGTTTCTTATACAAGCCAGGATTGATTTCTTTTGAAGATCTGAAAGGAAGAAAACAAACACTGCAGGTGCTTATCAAAAGATGCTTTGCATTCTGTATCATTTAGTAAGTGAAAAGTATAATCATTTATTAACTCTAACTCCAAAAACTAGCCTGAGTAATTCCCTTGTATATTAGGACAGTCTAAAATTGGTATTCAGCAGTAAGGCTAGACCTTTTTGTTCAGTAAGAAGTCACAGTATTCTGAGGTAACCAAATGTCTCTCCCCGACATCTCTGTACATAAAGAAATTCCACTGTTTGACCAAATAGAGACTGCAGTCAACAGGAATGATGGGGCTTAGCCACACCATTCATATACCAGATATACCTGCAGCCAGATTTCGGATCATCCATCCTCTATGGATAGACTTTTGCAAGATGTTAAAAAAGGTAGTGTCTCATTATGACGCAAGGGGCAAAGGACAGCATTTAGCACTATTGACATTCAGGTTGCTCTGTCAGGAAAATCTACAGAATGGTTGAAAGTAGCTGGAAGTTCCATTACAAGCCCAGCTCAATACTTCCTGCAAGGAGTTTATTGACAGTCCTCAACTTTTTTTCTGAAGTACCACCCTCAGTTTTACAAGAGCTAGCCATCAGCTAGCAATTAGAAAACAGCAACAAAAGATATATTAAAACAAATTCTGAAGAAAAAAATATTCTCAGATATACAAAAGATATATCTGAACAAGAAAATTTAAAAGGAATGTCAGTGGAAATGGTGATATTGCTAGAACCAGAGATAACAGAGGTGACCAATGGACACAGTTACAAGGAGGTAATAGTTCCTCTCCATCAGCTGAAAGAGATTTGATGAAAACCTAGAATAAATGTAGTACCTATTCTATTGAATTCTTATTGATTACAAAGGAGCCCATACTGGTACCACTTCTCAGGGCATACTGACTTGAGCACAGAGTTGTCCTAATGTGACTGTCTGACTTGCTGCCAAGAATTCTTTTCTTGGTTAGTCAGGCCAAGGTCTGACTGGAAAACAGGCAGAACAGGCTTATGTCTACAGGCAATTGACCACATAAGGCTATCCTTTTTTTCCCCTCCCTATGAGTCATCATTCTCTGAGCTTCAGTTTGCTCATTTTCATAATTTAAGCTCATCTAAGTGTAATTAAAAAGTCCAGACTAATGAGTAGTAACAAACAATGACTAATTTTTCTTTTATTGAATAACATTACAGTACTGTACATACTAAACAAAAGAGGCAGGCAGTGAAGTATGATGGTAGACTAAAAAGAAATCAGAGTTCACTGCAGAAATATGTCATTGGTAGTAATTTCACCATAAATTGAAAGTGTTTATTTTCAGTCTGATTCTTTTATTGAAATAAATCCTGTTCAGAGAATTTACCTACAAAAGTTATTTTTCTGTATACAAAGCAAATCTTTCTAATTATCCAGTTACTCCTGAGAAAACTAGCTACCAGTGAAAAGTAATGATGTTTGTAAAAACAAAGACTGATATTCTTTTTCTAAAGGATAAGTCATTACTTACATTTTAATTATATAATTCCTCCTTAGACTTCTAATTTCAATACTGTTTCTATATTTCATGAGGAAGTTGTTATGATACTTCTGAAAACAACTTAATATATGTACTCAATGGCCACTGAAATAGGTCTAAAAATACTGCTTAGAGTATACATGAACTTCTGAATAAAATAGTTATGGAAATAATAAGAAAAATGCACAGCTGGTTAACACTGACAAAATATAAATTTTGACTGTGAATAAATTGTTACCCCAGGGGAGGTCAGGAGTAGTTTTAAAGCTGAGTAGAGTGAAGGTCCCAGGTGCTATGCAGGTGGTTTGCTAAAAGCCTTAAAATAGATGGCAAGATGTTCTCTTGGTTTCAGATTTCTTTTCCACTAAAGAGGCAAATTCTCTTTCCCAGATGAAAAACATAAAGGGAGTCCATGTGAGAGAAACATTCTCCATGGAGAGAACAAGGCAGTTCTGAGACTGGGTAGTAATCAACAAACTTCACCCTGCTTCTACAAGATGGAGATCCTCTGCTTACATGTTACTGACCTGTCTAGATCTGCTAACATGGATCTTGGAACCTCAAATATACCTTTAGATGGTCTTAATAACACTGGAAGGTTACTCTATTTTTCCATGAAGTATAAACAGTATGCTGCAGTATAAACACTTTTTTTTTTAAAAAAAAAGAAAAATAAAAAACGAGAAACTCTGAATCTTAAAAATCCACTTATTAAGTAGATCCCTCTTCTCTCCTGTTGTTTTGGACTTTGTGGATTCATTCAATTTCTACAGAATATGTTTTTAATTGTGCTTTAAATATATTCACTTCTCAGATTGCTTAAATATACGCAGGACAGAGCGCAACTATTCAGTCTCTCTCAAAGTATGCTCCTTTCTTAATGCTTCATTTCCATTTCCAGCATCTTCTAGACAAAATCAGTTTTAGAGAAGAGCAGCCTGGGCATTCACAAATGGAGAGAAGACGCGTTTTGAGGCAGATGTCAGTGCAAGTCATGCAGCATGTGGGGCGATGACGACAAACTTCTAATATAGACACTGAAAAAGTCCCCATGGGTGCAAAGTTGACTCACTCCCCAGATATTCATTGCTTATATTAGACACAGTGCAGGTCAGAACTTTGTGTTACAATTTTTTTTTCTTTTTTTTTTTTTTTTCCCCACAGCTTTAGACATAGTTATGAATAAATATATCTTGTTCTTCTTTTGCTGAGCTACTTGTGGATACTTGTCTGGAGTTTGATTCATGTTTCTGTGTACTTCTTAATCATAACTGAATTAAAGCCTGAAATAAATGTATGTGATATATCAACATTGGCATGGAAATATTTTCATATTGCATTGACTTGTAAAGAGTAATATTTATAGCTAGTATTTAATTTATCTAACCCACAACAATCATGCTATAAAAATGTGAGACAAAGTCTTAGCAAATTCAAAGTCTTCGTATGTGAGTTGGTCTTCCTGTATGTCTTCCTTCTTAATTCTGCAAAGTTCAGTCTGGAGAAAAAGAATCTGATCAAAACAGGCTAAGTAGGAATCAAGGGGATTTTTTTTTTTTTCTTTTCTGAATAATCATGCCAGAAGGTGAAAATTAGATGCTTGAATATTCTCAAAAATCTTTCTCTGGCTCAAAGGAAAGATTTAAAATCTTGGCCATTGTAAGGATTTTTCTTTCACCATTTTGGAAGTGGTCACTGCATGTGGAAGGCAAGTTATTTATTAACAGATCCTCACTTCTAAAAACATATAATGCACAATTCCCATACCATCTTCTATACCTATTTAAGATGGTCTCTTAGGAAATCAGTGATGCCTCATTCCAAGATCATCAAATCTGAGTCCAATCTGAAAACAGAAGCAATAGCTAGCAGAGTACATAATTTTTAACATTTCTACAAACCACAACATAACATCTCCCCTCGCTACAGGAAGGACATGGACGTGCTCGAGCGAGTCCAGAGAAGGGCGACCAAGCTTGTGAGGGGTCTGGAGAACAAGTCTTACGAGGAGCGGCTGAGGGAGCTGGGCTTGTTCAGCCTGGAGAAGAGGAGGCTCAGGGGCGACCTCATCGCTCTCTACAGTTACCTGAAAGGAGGCTGTAGAGAGGTGGGGGTTGGTCTATTCTCCCACGTGCCTAGTGACAGGACGAGGGGGAATGGGTTAAAGTTGCGACAGGGGAGTTTTAGGTTGGATGTTAGGAAGTACTTCTTTACCGAAAGGGTTATTAAGCATTGGAACGGGCTGCCCAGGGAGGTGGTGGAGTCACCATCCCTGGAGGTCTTTAAAAGACGTTTAGATGTAGAGCTTAGGGATATGGTTTAGTGGAGTACTTAGTGTTAGGTCGGAGGTTGGACTCGATGATCTTGAGGTCTCTTCCAACCTAGAGAAATCTGTGAATCTGTGAATCTGTGAATCTCATTTTTTTTGGACAAGGAGTTACTATTTGTGTGTGTATAGCTAGTGAAGTGTGAACTTAGGAATTTTATTAAAAAGCATGTGACTATCTGTCCTCATTCTGCAATAGATTACATTGCTCTGGATGTTGTGTGTGATGAGGAAGAAACTTTTGTTTAACATCAACATAACTGACAGCAGGCTATGAGCTTCTGAATTAGGAAACTGTAGCTCTTTTTACACCATTTTTGAAGCCTGATTTAATTTCTGGTTGCATGAACTCAACTCATTCAACTTCTACTTAACAGAAATTGACTGTAATGAACATTGGGATTAAGGAAACCATGTTTCTCAGACTAAGACTAATTTACTAGTTTGTTTAGTCCAAAGAATGACTTTTTTTCCACTACAAGTTTAATATTTTATGGGAACTACTGAAGGAAAATAATTTCCTTTCCTTTTTTCTTGATCTTTAATTCTGAATTCACAAAGTGTGGATAATCCTGTTGTATAATTGCTAATTTTGTGGATTAAGTATTTAATTCCTGATATGTTACAATAGTTTTATGGCCAGAGAATGTTGCCATCAAATAGCAAGAAGTGGTTCTGAAGACTCATAAAACCAAACATGGCATGCTACCTTTTGTATGTAATTCTTTCTTTTAGTTTTGTTTAACATTTTAACTTGTGTTGCATGCAGATGACAGCTTCATTCCTAACTATGGGGTACCAGGAAAAACCAAGTATCACATCATCCAGTCTTCTAAAATGGAAGTCAGTCCACTAAGAGTCTGTCCTCAGTGATAACCATTCTTTTTGTGCAAGAAAACACTCTTGGTTTTGTTTGCTTTTTCATCAACTGTCTTCCTGTCACTGGGGGGATGTAGGGTGAGTCTAACAGAACCTGCCTTTCATAAACCCATGCTGTCTGGCTCTGAATACCTGTTTGTGCTCTACATGCTGTATGATGGTATTCAAGACGATTTGCTCCATGACCTTCCTTGACAGGCCTGTAGTTCCCTGGATATTCCTTCCTGTCTTTGTAGATGGATATCACATTTGTTAACCTCCAGACAACCGGGACCTCTGAAGTTAACCAGGACTGATGATAAATCATTGAAAGTGCCTCGGTGAGGCACTTCTGCCAGCTTCTTCAATACCTGATAAACTCAGTACATTTGAAAAGGCCGGCATCTGTGCCTTCAAAATTGCATTCTTGAAGGATGTCCAGCCTTCCTTTTCTCTTTAGAACAGTAGATAAAATTTTCAGGGGAGAGCACAAATGCAGTTCCCCACTCCTACAATTTCTGAATTTCCTGCATTTGGGAAAATCACAGGAGTCAGCAAAGCAGTGTGCAGGGGAAGAGCCTCACCCTAGGAAAACTGCCTGCCTAATCATATAGTCTCCCCTGCCAGGTAAGTATGGAAGATGGATGAATGGAATTCCAGCAGTAAGATTGCATAGGCCATAATTTTGTAAGAAATAAAAAATATAAAGAGCAAATTCAGGCTCACATGAATGAAACAACAAGCATACATTGAAAGTAGAGTATCTGCTTAATAATATACTTTAATGCTGCCTTCATAATGCTGAGGAGTCATATCTACAGACATTAGATGTAGTCTGATCAATGTCAAAAACAGAAGGTCTATAATTTTTCTGGTCTATAACAATGTCTATGATTGTGAATGTAATTTCCCAAATTGCATAGATTTCAGTAGAGCTGTATCATCCTGTAAACATATATCTGGTTATATATCTACTAATGTTCTACAGTTTACATGAATATTTCTGCTTCTTGTTTTTCATTTTTCCTTGAACCACAGCTAAATTTCACAAAATAATTTTCCAAAGTGTATTATCTCACTTTTATTTATTTATTTTTTCAGACTGAATCTTATTTTAGTGTCGCTCATAATGATAATCATTGAAGAAACCTCTGTTTTTGTAGAATATGAAGGTGAATGAATACAGGTTAAAATTTAAGCTATACCTGGATGTAACACATTGGTTTATTCAAAACCACAGTAAATTTTCAAGAAAGATCCTGTGATGCTCTGTATGAACCACTATCAATACAGTTCAGTTATATAACATCTGTTTCATTCCTTTAACCTGAAGTTACTCAACTTTATCTCTATTTGGGGTCCAAGAGTGCTTATAGGATACACTGAAATAGTTTTGCTATCCTTTTGGAAAAAAAGTGATGCTAATATGAAAAGACACACAGTAGTCAACAAATATGTAAATTATGAAGTAAGTTACCATATTGTTTGGATGAGAAAGAATGTTAGATGAAACCTCCCAAGTGAAGAAACTTTCTAAACACACCAAGCTTGTTGTACAAATGAAAATATGTTTCAGTTTCTGCAATGTTCTTTAATAACCATACAGAATATGCAAACAGAGAGAGAAGCTCCCTGTATTTCTCCAGTGATGTTTGCATGTACCACTTATTTTCAGATAATTGACAGCTGGAGCTTGTTTTAAGAATCCACATGTGTTGATATATTTTTCATGGGAAGACTGGGAATTAAGGATTCTCTTCTCCTTCATTCTTGCTATGTCACGTTGATGTGTGAGATATTTTTCTTTTTTTTTCTTAGCAGATTAAAATTGTTTTAAAGATTGTGTTCTCTTGAAGACCAGTTATGTTGAACAGTCAAATTTTCACATCAATTTATATACTATAGTGATCCAAGTCTCACCCTTTCAACTTTGTGACTTCCCTTGTTCATACAGAAGAAAGCAATTTTATTTAGAAGGTGTTCTATACTGGACACAGTACAAAGTATAAAACAAGGAGAGCAGAAATAATAAATAAAAAATACAAGTGGGAATCAAAATTCATGAGTAATTAATGAATAATGAAGGAAGTAGACATTCTAAAAATCACCGATGCCAGTTGTATGGAACCTTCAATAAATTATTGTCTATTTTTCTCTGAAAATCATCAAACCAGAATTCAGATTTTACTAATCAAATAATCAGAAGGAAAGGGTATGTGTAATGGATACTTTAGCCAAGTCTAGGTTGTGCAGAATATGAATAATGCAGTACATTTTATTACTCATAAATCAGCACAAAATGTTCTGAAATGATTTTTGAAATTATATCACTTATTTTTAGTGTGTCCTGCCTCTTCTGAACCCTCACATCAGCCTAACTCAAACACCTGTAGGGGTCATATCACTCATTCATGCAGACTTTTATTAGTACATAATTTTCTTCAGATATAATTGTTTATTAATCATACTGTGTGATGAGGGTAAAAAAGAATGTAATTAGCTCAATACCTCATGCAGTATATGCCAATACTTTCTGGAACAATATACTAAATAAAAGTACTGGAAAAACATTCCTAAGCAATTCCTATAATGTAAACTGTTTACCAGCTAGTCAGTTGAATAGCATGGCAATATGCTGAGAAAGTATGCAGAATAAAATACTCCTAGCTGAAAGCTCTTTCAATGGAAACTTTAACCATTTATTACGTTTTTTAAAAAGTAAGCAAGACTTGCACTTGAAATAGAATTTACAACAGACAGCAATTAAGTAAAAATAACTATTTTTCTCATATAAACTGGATATCTGCAACCTTGGTCAACAAACTGATTTCCTGAGTGAGTTTGTTTTGAATGTATTAGAATATCTCTTTGAAATATTTAAGTATATGTAGTGGCTGCAAAGATTTGAAAGTCAAGATCATGCTTGCTAGAATTGCTCTGAGAACTCATCTGGGCACTGACACCATATCTATGCAAATTTAGCTGTCTGTCTACATAAGGCACGTTGAAATCAAGGATGTGGTTTGCTTCTGTTCTTTTGACAGACATATCTGTCCAGCATCTCTATTTGCTGCTAGTAAGACACCTGTTAGTGACTCAAATATTTCTGGAAGGGAAAGTAAAAACCTTCAAGAATTGCAAGCACCTTGAAAAAAAATAGCTTAAAAATTTGCCAACATATCCAAAGCTGACATGTCAATTAAAAAGATACTACTGGCTGCATGGAGTTGTAGATCTGCTCTGATAAGAGTGAACCTACATCTCACTTATCAGAAACACTTGACCACAGTGAATTACTGGGCCTTTTATTTTTATTTATTTATTTATTTATTTATTTTCATTCAAGCAATTGTTGCAGGCAAAAGATGGGAAGTCCAGCTGGGTGGAACTGATTTGTGAGCACAGATATGAATCTCAGAACATGGAACAGAAAAACCTCTATTTTAAACCTCCACTCAAAACAGTATGGTGATGATATCACTGGCCCTTTTCCACTGGCTTTAACAGAGGATTATGGCAGGTGAAAGTGCTGACATGTAGCAAAGCAGAACTTTAAGAGACAACTCACAAAGTAATTTGGGGACATTATGATGTTTCTTTAGAAGATGATGTGTAAATACCCCTTGGTAATCCATTTTAGCATTACCAGTTTAGGTCTGGTCACAGCCGTCTGTTGGCTACAGCTCTACAAAACCATGGTTTTGTTAAGGTAGTTCCACTGTGAGCAAAAGGGGAATAAGGTATTTGTGGAAGAGGTGAAAAAAGACATTTATTTAAGAATCAATTAACTTTCTTTGCAAGTGGTAAGTTGGCCAATTAATTTGATGAATCCTGCTTTCTTTTGAGAATATAATCAATCTTCTTGCTAGAAATTTTCCATAAAATCCTGCATATGTTTGTGATACTGTTAAATCAAATGAGATAACAAAAGGAAAACAACTATTTGTTTACATTATGACTACCATAATAAAGGAAATAGTTCTACCACAAGCAATTTTGAAAGATTCTGGGCATCTTTTAAAGCTTTATTTGGATAAATTATTTCACCTCTCTATTATCTCTCCTTACTTATCTTTCAAACCCACAGCTTCACTGTTCTAAGCTTGGCTGATTCTTTTTGGGGTGGCATATCTAACTTGACATATATTCTAATGATTATTTTCTGATTTTTCTAAGAATTACAAAAAGAAAAAAAAAGTAAAACATTTTCTGTATCCTTAGAATCCTTATTATTTTCCCATGATAAATCCACATTTCTAGTGTATTTCTTTTGCATTACCATCACAGAAACATGCAATGGAGGGTCATCAGAGAAACAGGAAATTTGCCGTTATGGCAGACCTCCCAGAATCCTTTTTGAAGCAATAATGCTCTCTGAGCAGTTGTTTATTACTAATAATCTTTGAATATTTGATGCTAAAAACAGTGCAATAGAGGAATAGCTAAGTGAGTTATTTTTAGAGATCATTAAAATATGTAACATTCTGACATTGATTTATCACCAAGAAACAAGATCAGGAAAAAGGCAGTGTGATTAACCGTAGTTTTACTTAGAAAAATTTCCTGATGGAGAAGGGAAATTATAGCAGTAGGTTTTGTTTGTTTGTTTGTTTTTCCTTTTTTTTTTTTTTCCTTCCTTCTCTTCCTTTGTCTACAGAGAGAGAGGAAACATATGCCTCAGAAACAAGAAAGAGAACAGTTCACTGTTCACAGTATTACAGTGCTTAATTTTGGTACTTCTCCTTTCTTCTGACACTGTTAGTTTAGGTGCAGACTGTCCCCACGTGCCCAAAGACAAGCCAGCGCAGAAGACTAGCCTGGTTGAACAGAGAGCTGTGTCTAGAACTTAGGAAGAAAAAGAGGGGTTATGACCTTTAGAAAAGAGGGCGGGCCACTCAGGAGGACTATAAGAATGTTGTAAGGCTGTGCAGGGACCAAATTAGAAAGGCCAAAGCTCATCTGGAGCTCAATCTGGCTACTGCTGTTAAAGATAAAAAAAAGTGTTTTTATAAAATATAAACACGAAAAGGAGGACTAAAGACAATATCCATCCTTTACTGGATGCGGGGGGAAACAGTGACAAGAGATGAGGAAAAGGCTGAGGTGCTTAATGCCTTCTTTGCCTTAGTCTTTAGCGGCAAGACAAGTTGTTCTCTGAATACCCAGTCCCCTGAGCTGGTGGAAGGGGATGGGGAGCAGAATGTGGCCCTCATAATCAACGAGGAAATGGTTGGTGACCTGCTACAGCACTTGGATGTATGCAAGCCGATGGGGCCGGATGGGATCCACCAGAGGGTACTGAGAGAACTGGCGGAAGAGATGACCAAGCTGCTTTCCATCATTTATCAGCAGCTGGGGAGGTCTCGGTTGACTGGCAGCTAGCAAACATGACGCCCATCTACAAGAAGGGCCGGAGGGCCGGAGGAACTATAGGTCTGTCAGTCTGACTTCAGTGCCAGGGAAGCTCATGGAGCAGATTATCTTGAGTGTCATCACGTGGCACTTCCAGGGCAACCAGGCGATCAGGCCCAGTCAGCATGGCTTTATGAAAGGCAGGTCCTGCTTGATGAACCTGATCTCCTTCTATGACAAAGTGACGTGCTTAGTGGATGAGGGAAAGGCTGTGGATGTGGTCTACCTTGACTTCAGTGAGGCTTTTGACACCATTTCCCACAGCAGTCTCCTGAAGAAACTGGCTGCTCATGGCTTGGACTGGCGTACACTTTGTTGGGTTAAAAACTGGCTGGGCATTTGGGCCCAAAGAGTTGTGGTGAATGGAGTTAAATCCAGTCAGAGGCCAGTCACTAGTGGAGTCCCCCAGGGCTCAGAACTAGGGCCAGTTCTCTTTAATATCTTTATCGATGATCTGGATGAGGGGATCAGGTGCACCCTCAGTAAGTTTGCAGACGACTCCATGTTATGTGCATGTGTCGATCTGCTCGAGGGTAGGAAGGCTCTGCTGGAGGATCCGGATAGGCTGGACCAATGGGCTGAGGCCAACTGTATGAAGTTCAACAAGGCCAAGTGCTGGGTCCTGCACTTGGGGCACAACAACCACAAGCAGTGCTACAGGCTGGAAGATGAGTAGCTGGAAAGCTGCCTGGCATAGGAGGACCTGGGAGTACTGGTTGATAGTCGGCTGAATATGAGCCAGCAGTGTGCTCAGTTGGCCAAAAAAGGCCAACAGCATCCTGGCTTTCAAAAGAAAGAGTGTGGCCAGCAGGTCTAGGGAAGGGATTGCCCCCCTTTACTCGGCTCTGGTGAGGCCGCACCTTGAGTACTGTGTTCAGTTTTGGGCCCCTCACTACAAGAAGGACATGGAGGTGCTTGAGTGTGTTGAGAGAAGGGCAACGAAGCTGGTGAGGGGTCTGGAGAACAAGTCTTATGAGGAGTGGCTGAAGGAGCTGGGGTTGGTTAACCTGAAAAGGAGGAGGCTCAGGGATGACCTTATTGCTCTCTATGGGTACATTAAAGGAGGCTGTAGCGAGGTGGGGGTTGGTCTATTCTCCCACATGCCCGGTGATAGGACGAGGGGGAATGGGCTAAAGTTACATCAGGGGAGGTTTAGGTTGGATATTAGGAAAAACTTCTTTACCAAAAGGGTCGTTAGGCATTGGAATGGGCTGCCCAGGGAAGGGGTTGAGTCACCATCCCTGGAGGTCTTTAGAAGACGTTTAGATGTAGAACTTAGTGATATGGTTTAATGGAGGACTTGTTAGTGTTAGGCCAGAGGTGATCTTGGAGGTCTTTTCCAACCTAGATGATTCTGTGATTCTGTGATGGTTTAAACAGCTGAGTGGACTTTTGTAACCTCAGAGATGGAGCGTAGAAATATCATGACATGTAGGTTAATTTATTAATTTATATATTTTTCAAACCAGCATTTTACAGGTTCCCAGGCTTATAGAATACCAATACGTCAGAGGTACTCTCTGAATTTATATGCATTCTTTATACGCATATATGCAATATATGGATTTTTAAAGCCTGGAGCACAAGGTCACATGCAACCTGTGTGGAAACTTCACCAGAGCTTTGCTCTTTCAGCCACAAAATGTCATCTCCTCACACTTGGGCTTCCTCCTTGAACTCAAATCAAGATTGCATTTTTTTTTAATTTCTGTATTTTATTTTATTTTATTTTATTTTATTATTTTATTTTATTTTTTGAAACATGGCGTCGTAGACCTTATCCTTTTCCTCTATCAGTGAGTGAGAGGGAATGCAAGCCACAGACTTACAGAACCAGTACATTTTTATAGTAATAATCACGTAGGGTATGATTCTGAAAATTGCCTAGAACTTTTTGCAATTTTATACATACAATTCTGCCAATGCTAGATGCAAACATTGACCTATTTGTTGCATTTATTTTGGAAAAGCTGAGATGAAAATCCAAGATCAGAGGCAGAACCAAGTCTACCTAGATAAAATACAGGTCAAATGTTTCCTCAGGAAAAGTGATTTGTATTTCTACTAGAACGTATCCTTGGAATGAGTGTCAGCAGATAGCCACCAATAATTTTTTTTTTTTCCTAGTCCTTCAAAGTGTGTGTGGGAGAACTTGACAACACTTTTATTGGGAAGAAAAGATGTGGTGGAATATTTGTCAAAGGTTTTGGAAAAACAAAACAAAAAAATATTGTTTTCTCTGAGTAAAAGTGATGGAAGGATTAGGAAGTCTCAATATACACAATACAGTTTCCATTACATATAACATTCTTCCCAGTATTTCCTTAGTAGCATCTCTTAAGGTTGCTATTGAAGAACATCACAGAATAAATGTTTAGAAATACTTACATGGGGTTAAATTCTTACACCTGGCCCATATGTTGGTGTGTCTTTGGATGAGAAACTAAAGAAATGTTACCCTTGAGTTAGGTAGCGTGATCTAGGTTCCCTTTTCCAGCACCTTTGCAAACAAATCCAGATACAGGAGAAGCAAAGGTATTGAAAGGGTGAAAGCAGATTTTATACCAGAGCTCTTTCTGCAAACTCACTGAGAAAGAGAAAAGGAGAGAACTCAAGTCTCTCCATATACTATAGAAGCATCTTAAGCTTAAAACCTTATAGGAAAGTCTAAACTGGAAGATATGTTCCTGACTCAAATGCCAGCTGGTGCCTGAACACAGGCGAAAATAGCTTTCTCATTCCTGTTGCGTCCTCTGTGACAGGAGTGGTCACAGTGAGCTGTGTGGAATGAGATCTGCTACTGGCCTCTCAGCAACAGTCAGACTGAACCAGAGCTAGAAGGGACCAATGGACACTTTTCCCCCTTCTGCTGTGCAGTTTCTTGGCCTAGAATCAGAAACACATATTTACATGGTGTCAAGCATGGTCTATAATATTAGAAGAACAAAACATTTTGTATTGAGAAAGCCAACAACTGTGGCACTTCAATGTCACATTAACTTAAGAGTTCTTTTTGCTACAATCAACAGTTGAACTGAAGTTGTAGGTGGCAGCTGATTACACTCCACTTTATTAAACAATTTTCTCTTGTGCTTTCTTGTCTAATTAAAATGTCTTCTGTGTTTAAGACCAGGTAAACATTGTCTTTGGAGACTATACTCAACCTTTAAAAACCTTTAAAAACCTTTAAAAAGGTTTTCCTTAGAGCTATCATATTGTAGACAGATGTAGACAGTACCTGAAAGAAAGTATCTGAGAGACAGAAATAACTTTTTCATCACGTCAAACTTCTCTCTTCCAAAGAACACATCTTTTTCAAAAATGTTGCCAATAAGAACACAAAATTTTAATATTACACAGAATTTTAATACTTAATAATTACGTAATTTTAATACTTAATACTTTAATACTTTAATACACATTATGAACATCAATATTTTGAATATCAACTTTATTAAACGTACTAAACAAAGGGGAACCCAGGTAAATGCTGCCAGGCTAACCTCAGTCTGTTGGAATATTATGGAGCAAATCCATTTACAAGCTGTATCTGCATATCTGAGAGACAGGAATATGATATGGAACATTCAACATGGATTTAATGAGGGCAAATCATGTCTGACCCACCCGATAATATGGCTGGCTCTGTGAACAAGAGAAGAGGAGTGGATATTGCAAATTTGACTTTAGTAGTCTTCTGTAATTTCATCATCACAAATTGGTGAGACAAAGACTGGGTAAGTGGACAATAAAGGTGAGTTGGAAAGCTGGTTTGACTGCTGGGCTTGATCTTTATTATCATCTGTGCCACAAAGTCCAGCTAGCAGCCAGTAACCAATAGAATCCCTCAGGGATCAGAACTAAGAACAATATTGCTTAATATCTCCATTAAACACATGGGTGACAGGATGGAGGGCAGTCTCAGCAAGTCTGTAGATGTGAGCAGATTAAGGGAGCAGCAGTCAGCGTGCTGGAAGGCAGGACTGTTCCTTAGAGGGATCAGCATGGGCTGAAGAAATTGGGTGATGTGAACCTCATGAAATTCAACAAAAAGCAATGCAAAGTATTGCAACCTGGGCTGTATCTCTCTGACTCATGAGGAGAGTCTGGGAGAGCCGAGACAGCTCTGTATCTGACCAGAGGATACAGAGAAGATGGCGCCAGACCATGAGGGTGGTCAAATACTGGAAGAGGTTATTCAGGAAAGTTGTGGAATCTCTATCCTTGAGGTTTTGGGAACTTGACTGGACCTGAAGGGTTACTCTGAGCAGTAATTAATAAGGTAGCAGAATGCATTTGCGTTAGTTTCAGCATGCATACGTAGTAGTGTAAAGATATTGACCATTCTGACTATTCACATTTGTGTAAATTAGATTTCAGCCTGCTTGTCTGGAAAGAAAAAGAGCAGACCCTTTAAGTGGAAGTTCCCCATTTAAAAAGGAGACAGAGCAGATACTTCCTCTGTAAATGGAGTCTGACATGCTGATTCCCTGAGACACATGTATGTAAATATGCTCACTAAGTTTATGTAAAATGACTTTGAAACTCATGTTTTCCTTGATAAAAATACAGCTATTAATAAGTGCCTATGAAAAATACATTTAGGATATAATAATAAAAACATTATCAAAGCTTCTGGGAAACCCTTGTGCAAGGAAAAGGTACAGATAACAAACTGTCAGTGTTGGCAGATGGAACATTATTATATGCAGCAATAGGTTTATCTTGCCTGTTTCATCATGTGGTATTTCAATAATTTGCTATCAGGAGAAAGCTTTACTATGCATCTCTTCTCCCAGACATTCATAATACCCAAAGCAGTAAGTGTTCAGTCTACTGACTCTCACTTGTTTCAGCTGATATTTTGAGCATGGGTTATTAGACATCCCCAAATGGGAGTGGGACAACAATAGACAATATTTCTATACCTATCTTTTCTCCTTGCTTGATCACAGAATGTTACAGAAGCATTAAATACAATACAAACAAAACAAAACAAAACAAAACTTTCAACCTGAGAGGAATTGCCATTAATACAACTCAGCTCATAGTTCAGAGTTGCACAGCCAAAGAGACTTTCAACAATTGTGATGCAAATATTCCAGATATGCAGCAAAAAGAGAGAAATAATAGTACAGAACAATACACCACTGGTACTGAAGAGATCATTGTTTGTATAAATTTAGATATCACTTTTCCTGATAGTGTAATGAAATCCCATTAACTATAGTATGAAAGCTGAATACATGGCTGAAAAAGAAAAATCCTTATTCTTTTTTTAATATAGTTTAACTGGGTATGGACAAACTGTGAAATAAAAGAGAACTAGAATAAACAGCGCAATACAAAATAACAGAGGTATAGTACAGTGGTATTTAATCATATATATTTTTTTTTTCTGCACAGAATTCTCATTATAGTGAACCTCATCACTCACTAAGTGCTGCCTTTTAAAAGGCACTCATTCATCCTTCTGAAGCTGAATTGCATTTTAGTTTTGCAGAGCAAAGTGTCTTATAACTATATTTTTATTTTCTTTTTTATCTTATTATTTTCTTAGGCATTTGCTTGATATATGTCCATAATCACAGTGTAAAAAACACTTGAAACAGGCAGCTAACTATATAGACTGTCCAATAAAATTGGTTGTAAGTGTAAACCATCATGCCAATGCATTAAATACCAAAAGCTGATATACCTGGATCTGAGATTGGGTCTGAGATGAGTCTAATACTGGACAACCCTTTTGTGTCAGAGGTCACCCAATATTTTCCTTGTTACAAACAAGTGCAACTAAAGAGTCTTCATAAAAGAGACTGAGAATACTTATATAGATCAAATGAGGGGTGCAGAAAATCATGTGATGGCAATCCATGGGAAGATAGTGCATAACTGGTCCTTGCAATGTTCTTGTGTCAGGCTTACATTACAGAAGCTGTGTTTCCAATCTACTTTATCTGCATTTCATCACTTAACATTAACATTTCTCTAGGGTCAAATTATTCCTTTTTTATGGTTGCTAATTTCTATGGTTCTCTGCAGTATAAGCAAAAATAAATGTTGCTGTCCAAAGAATAAAGGCTTGATATGGGCTTTTCCCAC
The DNA here is from genome assembly GCF_964034855.1 of Anser brachyrhynchus. Classification (NCBI taxonomy): domain Eukaryota; kingdom Metazoa; phylum Chordata; class Aves; order Anseriformes; family Anatidae; genus Anser; species Anser brachyrhynchus. The sequence goes on from NC_137695.1 coordinate 132,211,459, forward strand.
TGAGAAATGGAAGGAAAAGAAGAGAGAGAATTAGGGATGGAAAAGAGACTCTTGGGGAAAACCCTGGAGAGTCAGACTTATGAGCAAGGCTGATGGCAGGGGGATAAAAGTGATGGAGGCAGCAATACCTGCTGCCTCTGAGATCAATATCCCCGACATCCTTGCTTTGAATGAACAGCACCGTTATGTCTATTTTTTCCAGATATGTAGCACAAGAAAACAAAATGGAAGAGGCTACATTTTACCAGCAAAATGCAGCAACATCTCTATATTTAAAAAAATAATAATAATGAAGAAATACCAGCAAATTTGTATTCTAGACTTCTGAATGGTTTCTCAGTGCTGATTTTGAGAGAATTCTGATGGAGCCGAGGGTCCCTCAAAAGCCAGTTTTCCAGCTACTGTAAACATGATTGCCTTACATAAAGCTACTAATTTTCATCATAAAACATTTCCATACCCCGAGCAATCTTGAAGTTACTGTACCTCTTCTGTTTCAGTTTAATTTTTCTTGAACACATGTATCTGATATTAAACACCCAGTTACAAATGAAGTCTAACATCTTTCTTGTACGACACTAATTTCTATCTTTGCAAGAAAGCTTTATTTGGTTACATTACTTGTCTTTTTAGAGATATAAAGTATATTGCCACTCCAGTGTGCTGTTGCACAAGATGACTCTCTATTCCATACCAATCAGGACCAGTTTATAGAAAAATGCTTTGTTGTGAATTCCCAAAAGTTTATCTTTCTTTTGAGCGTGTTTCATAAAATCACAATAGTAAATCTCATGAACACACTCCTAATCTTTTGAAAACAGGAGTTCACCAGTTTTTAACTAGCATTCCATATTTCCAAGCCCATTCTTTAAGATGTCCACAAAAATAGTGTCCCTACATGTTGATGCAGCTACTTTTAAAGCTCTGTATTCCCAAATTTCCCCTCATGTGACCTTGTAGTTTCACCTATCTCTATCTTCTCCAACTTAATGTATATGTTTCTCTCACCTGTATATCAAATACTTGACTGAAGTTCACAGAGATGAGATATATGCACTTTCCTATGCTTAGAAAATGGGCCATGGAAAAGAAAAGAAAAAAAAAAAGCCATTATGTAAGTTTGGCACAGTTTATGTTTGCTATGACATCGTATTATATGTCATTTTCCTTTAAGGACAATTACAGACATGGTGGGTTTCTTCAAACTAAATCTCAATTAAGGTCTGTTTTTTAAGATCTGGGACTAATTGTTAATTATTCCATCCCCTTCTAATATGTGGTTTGCTGTTCTTCAGTCTGATTGCATCCTCCATCTCCAAAAAAATAAAATAAAACAAACTTAAAAAATCATTATCAGATCCACAATTTCAAGCTTTTTTTTTTTTTTTTTTTTTTTTAGTTTGTAATTACTTAGCTGTAATTATTTCCATTTTTATATTCTTCTTGCTGTTAATCAGTCTTGCCTTTGTGTCACAGTATTGAATCTGACTGGAAGAATTCGGGGGCAGTGTTAAGAATATAGTTAATCTTATTCTTTGTTCATAGCAACTGGTTTATTTCTCTCTTGTTCTGTTTTTCGTTTGTTTGTTTGCTTGCTTGTTTTTTTTTTTCTTTTTTTAATGTTTATATATATATATACACATTAAATGAAAAATTTCCAATTATGTTTTTAAATATCTACTGCTAGTCTAACTCAACTGAAGTTCAAGATCTATTGCTGTGTCTCAATGCTAATCAACTTTTAAGGCATAATTTTCTTTGTCATCTTTGTCATCACCAAAGACTTTCATAGTCATTGAAATCAGCAGCTATCAACACTTTCCCATTTCTAAAGCTGGCAAAAGGAAGACATACATAGATTTTTTTTTTTAAATGTTGCTTTTAAAATACTATACACATAAGACAAAAAAAAAAACCACAAATGTTTAAAACACAACAAAGTGCCTGAATATATGTGCCATCTAGGTAAATTCGGTATTGCAAACAAATGCGTTATTACTATTGGCATAGAGAATGAAAATTTATTTAGATACTGTAATTTTCAAACCATCACTAATGCCTCTGACTTAAACAGTCAAATAGTTTAAAAGATTCCTTTTTGTACATAAAACTTACTGATTGCTTGCAGATTTTTCTTCCCACATTTCCTCATACATTTTCATTCCATAAGAATCAGCTGGCTTTCAGTCTTCCTTTACACCACACACAGAGATTACTTCTAAGATTTATTCTGGAGCAGAATAAACAGATGGAGTTTCTTTTGCAGCTGAATAAAGTAGTTCTGTTCAGAGCTAGCTGTGTCTGTCTGTTTTTCTCACGGGCTGCTCTTTTTATAGCAGTGGTTAGGAAATCAACATCACAGACTCAAGCTAGCTGGATAAATAAAATACTGATTGTATGTTGTAAGCAATTTCTAACTAAACAAATTGGAAAGTAAGGAAAGATAGCAGGATCAAGTCTTTTTTGATTGGCACACAGTTTAGTTTTCTTCTTTCAACCCTGTAGTAACACTGCTGAGTAACAGTTTAAATTACTGACTTACTATATGTACTTAAAAGAAATTAGTTATAAGCCTCCCCCCAAAATGGGACATTATTTAGTGTCTGAAAACAGGCCCTAGTTTCCTAAATATTTGTCCTATCACACTTACTGCAAGGCTTTGCTTGTTTTTAAAGTCACTATTTTTTTTTCTTTTTTTTTGTGCGTGATGTTTTGACGTTAGCTCCAGTTTCTAATTTCACATTTAATTTTTCTCAATATAAGTGTTAATTTTAAAATTATTGTTCTGTTCATTTACATCATGTTACTAATGTTTAGTTATGGATTGAAAAAACAAACAACAACAAAAACAGTAAGAAGTGAAGAAACTGAGAGCCAGTAAGCCACTTGAAACATAGGTATCATCTTCCATTAAAGAAATGTCTAATTAAAGCTGATGGCTCATCGAGGGTGATCTCTTTGCTTTTCTTTTTCTATATTTCTTTCAAGCATAAGAAAACTGCTGAACTGCTTTCTGGCATAAAAAAAAAAAAAAAAAAAAAACATAAGAAAACTGTGGTATGGCATATGTTGAATATAGGCATAGTTCATTTGCCACAGTCCTTAAAAGTGAAAGACTTTTAGTATAAATCAGAGATTAGCCTGAAATTAAAAACAAGGAATGGGCAAAAAAGAATAGAAATGATGAAGTGCTTTCATGAAAACCTGACTACTGTATGTGCTAAATCATGAGATATGAGGTTAAATATATTAACTGTAATTAGACATGTAACACCCTCTCCATCTGCTTTATTATAAAGTAAAAGAGGTAAAGGAAGTCCAATGTCTGTTTTAGTGCCTGTTGGGTTTAGTTCAGAAGCTGTCTTGCTCACCCTCTGTTGCTCACTACTTCTTACCCCATGGACATCATTATGAACCTTGAATATTCAATGCTGGAAACCAGTCTGGGCTTATTCATTGTCACCCATCACTAACAGGTTTTTGGGGTATAGTGGGCAGTTCTGATGAAGTTAATTTCATGCTTGTTTATCCTGTAAACATATATAACAAACTTCCTAGCCTGGAGCACTGCAATCTGTTCCAGAGCAATTGTGCTCAGGTAATGGGTAGTTAGGAATATAAAGCCAATTTTGTGACTCTATTTCAAAGGATCCTGAGGCAATTAAGAAAGTTTACGTAGTATAGCTCTTGTTCACCCCCAACACAATCAGTCACAAGAGGAAGCTTGGAATGAGTTGGCTCTAAATGTCATATATTTTGCAGTCTTTCCCTGAATATTAATGTGATTCTAAGTTAAGAAAACTGTGGAATAAATTGTACAGCAACCCCACCATTCCAAACTATAGCTTCTGGAATGATCTGGAATTTGTGTTTTCCATATTGTGGATTCCTTTCTTTAAATGATGGGTTAATATTATGGATAAGAATAATATGATTCTTATTCCTAATTAAGTCTGGAGTCCCGTGTCCAGCCTTGGCCAAGATAAGATGTTTCTAGGGAAAGTAATCTAGTCATCACTGTGTGTAAGCCTGGGATAATCTGCTCTTGTGAAGGAGAACTTTAGTTCTAAAGACCTGAAACATGAAATAATATTTAATATTTGCTCATAGGGTTTTGTATGATTGTTAGCTTCTTGGCTCAGCTGTTAGTGAGCCTACAAGTGGGGTTGTCCCACTAGACCTACTGTTCATGAACATAGAAGGACTGGTGGGAGATGTGGTGGTAGGGAGTTGTCTCGGGTAGAGTGACCATGAAATGGTAGAGTTCTCTATTATTGGTAAAGTCAGGAGGGGGCCAGTAAAACTGTTACCTTGGACTTCCGTAGGGCAGACTTTGAATTGTTCAGGACACTGCTGGGAGGGTCACTTGGGAGTCAGTCCTGAAGGGCAGAGTGGTACAGGAAGGCTGGACGCTCCTCAAAAAGGAAGAATTAAAGGTGCAGGAACAGGCAGTCCCCGTGTGCCATAAGATGAGCTGGCAGGGAAGATGACTGGCATGGCTGAACAGGGAACTTTTGCTGAGTCTCCAGGAGAAAAAGGGAGTTTATGTCCAGTGGAAGAAGGGAAAGGCAACTCGGAAAGAGTACAAGGAAGTTGTTAGCATATGCAGAGAAAAAATCAGGAAGGTCAAAGCCCAGTACGAGCTCAACCTGGCCACTATGGTTAAGGATAACAGAAAGTGTTTTTATAAATATATTAATGGCAAGAGGAGGGCCATGGAGAATCTCCATTCTTTACTGGACACGGGGGAAAACAGGACTACTGAGTATAAGGAAAAAGCTGAGGTTCTTAATGCCTTCTTTACATTTGCATTTGCTAACCAGACCACTTATCCTCGCGGTACTCAACCTCCCGGCCTGGAAGTCTGGGACAGGGATCAGAAGAACTCCCTGACAGTTCACGTAGAAACAGTTAGAGACCTGCTGCTTCACCTGGACTGTCACAAGTGCATAGGGCCAGATGAAATCTACCCAAGGGTGCTAAGGGAGTTGGTGGATGTGATTGCTGGGCCACTTTGCATCATCTATCAGTGGTCTTGATCATCTGGAGAGATCCCGGATGACTGGAGACTTGGTAATGTGATGCCCATCTATAAGAAGGGTCATAAGGAGGACCTAGGGTATCACAGGCCTTTCGGCCTGACCTCGGTGCCAGGAAAGGTGATGAAACAGGTCATCTTGAATACTATCATGCAGCATATGTGGGACCACCAGGAGATCAGGCCCAGTCAGCATGGATTCATGAAAGGCAAGTCCTGCCTGACAAACCTCATCTCCTTCTATGACCGGGTGACCCACCTGGTGGAAGAGGGAAAGGCTGTTGGCATTGTCTGCCTAGACCTCAGCAAAGCCTTTGACACCGTCACTCATAGTATTCTCTTGGAGAAGCTGGCAGCCCATGGCTTGGACAGGTAAATTCTTTGCTAAATTAAAAACAGGCTGGACAGCTGGGCCTGGACAGAGGCAGTGAACAGAGTGAAATCCAGCTGGTGACCGTTCCCCAGGGGTGTTCCCCAGGGGTCGGAGATGGGGCCCATCCTCTTTAATATCTTTATTGGTGATTTGGATGAGGGAATTGAGTGCACCCTCAGTAAGTTTGCAGATGACACCAAGTTGGGGGGAAGTGTCAGTCTGCTGGAGGGTACTGCTGGAGGCTCTGTAGAGGGACCTGGACAGGATGGGTTGATGGGCAAAGGCCAATAGGATAAGATTCAACATGGCTAAGTGCTGGATCCTGCACTTTGGCCACAACAACCCCATGCAGCACTACAGGCTTGGGACAGAGTGGCTGGAAAGCTGTGCAGAGGAAAAGGATCCAGGGATGTTGATTGATACTCACCTGAACATGAGCCAGCAGTGTGCCCAGATAGCCAAGAAGGCTGATGGTATCCTGGCTTGTATCAGGAATAGTGTGGCCAGCAGTTGATTGTCCCCTTGTATTATGCTCTTGTGAGGCTGCACCTCAAGTACTGTGTTCAGTTTTGGGCCCCTCACTACAAGAAGGACATCAAAGCCCTCTGGACATGTCCAGAGAGGGGCTACAAAGCTAGTGAAAGAACTGGAACACAAGTCTTATGAGGAGCGACTGAGGGAACTGGGGTTGTTTAGACTGGGGAAGAGGAATCTCAAGGGACACCATATTGCTCTCTACAACTACCTGAAAGGAAGCTATGGGGAGCTGGGGGTCAGCCTATTCTCACAGATCAATAGACATAGGACTAGAGGGAATGGCCTCAGGTTGCACCAGGGGAGGTTTAGTTTAGAAATTAGGAGACATTTATTCTCAGAAAGAGTAGTCAGACATTGGCATGCCCAGGGAAGTGGTGGAGTCACTGTCCCTAGGGGTGCTTAAGGAAAGGTTGGACGTGATGCTTAGGGACATGGCTTAGTGGGTGACATTGGTGGTAGGGGAATGTTTGGACCAGATGATCTTGGAGGTCTTTTCCAACCTTAATGATTCTATGGTTCTATGAGTCTGTGATTTTCTTTTCCATCTGAGCTCTGATCATTCCTGGTCTCCCTTATTTTCTGTGACATTTTCATTGAATCTAATTGAATAATATATGGGTAAATATATATTTCCTATAATATGTTTTTCTTCATGCCATCATTTTTTTTTTAGGTCCTTTACTAGGTAAGAGGACTGAGAAAAAAGGGTTGATGAATGCACCGAGATTTCTATATTCTATTCTTGACAGTTCTCTGCTGTCTTCCTCCTATGCCGTCAGACTGAGGAGGAAGCAGAAGTGTGATGATTATCTTGTGCAAATACAAGCTGGCTGGTATTTGCTGGGGAAATAGGAAAACTTTTGCACAATTATTAGTATAAAGGACTTTATACTTGCCCTATGTTCTACATGCTCTGTATCCTAAATCCTACAGAAAGCACAGTGGAAAAATCCAATGGAAGCAGAAATTTTCTCTAGCTACTGTAAAGGACCTTCCGTTTGCTGAGAACACGCTGGGGAAGTAAGAGCTCTTGGGAAAAGATTTGTTGTTGTGGAATATCTCAGATCCTGGAATAGACATGAATAGCTTGACATGCTGAACTCATGAAAGCTTAAACAGTTTACTTTGAAGACATATAGTAATTACATGAAAGGACAGGAAACAAATAACTGTTTCTGTAAAGTCTTTGTTGAGCCAACTAAGTTAGTCCAGCTATGTTGAGATCTGCTCATCGTGGACAACAACTCTGTTCATCCTTGTGCAAATGAGCACAATGGACACCAAATGTATTACAACTGCTCTGTGTGCACAGGAGAGCCTTGATAAGCACTGTCAGATATCATTGTCAGACAATATCTTGATAAGATATCTTGATAATATCTTGATAATATCTTGATAATATCTTGATAAGATATTGTCAGATAAGTATTGTCAGACTTTTTCTGACAATAGAAGGAAATAGCTCTCCCTCCTGACAGATAAGTCAGGACATATTAAGTTACTGGGCCTGCTGATGGTCTTTTGCAGGGCTGTAGAACAAAAGTAGGTACTGTGAAGTTTTACCAAGAGTATAAGAAAAGTAGGCAAAGAAATTATTTTTTCTAAACTATGGGCATTTTTTTTTTTTTTTTTTTAAGATTTGTTTTTGTCTGGGCTTTAGAAGAAATAGGGAAAGTAAGAAAATTTGTGAACACATGCTCAGACTTGGTTCAGGTCTACTAAAGCATAAAATTTGCTTTGAACTCAAAAAAAAAATGGGAAATTATGCTTAAAAATATGAAAAGAAAAAACTGTTATGGTGATTTAGTTGATTGGATCAAAAGATATAACAAACTTCATTATTAAGATTTGTTTTGTTGTTAAATACAATATAGTCATTCATAAACATTTTTTTTTTTTAACTAATTTAGGAAATATACTTTGTTCTTGCTCCCTGGAACACATAGTTTTCCACAAAACAAAGGAAAATTGTTTAATCAAAAAATTTCTCTAGCAAACCTAGTTTTATGAACAAGGGGATTTCTCTTAGGCTTTACTGTGTCAGTTTGCATTTTGTAGGCTATTATCATGTTATCTTTTTCTTATTTCTGCTAATAGTTAAAGAGTCCCAGTTTGCTCAACATTTTATTGCTTGAACTTCTCCATGACCCAATATTTTTCTAAGTTCATTCTTCCAGAAGGTAGTCCATAGTGAGTTTCTGCCTAGACACACACATCTATTATGAAGATATAAATCTAAAACAGTCGCCATTTTCTTCTTCTTCTTCTTCTTCTTTTTTTTTTTTTAATTTATTACAGTATTTTAAAAGTATGGGTGAATGAAGGAATCAGTGAAAAGCATTCCTTTGAAATAAATAAATATCTTTATTTTAGAAATACTAAGACAGAGAAGGTTAGATTTTTTTTTTATAAACTTTCCAGATTCACACAAAAATTGCAGTAAAAAAGCAGTAACAATGTTTCCATGAGATATCCATGGCTTACCCATACCTAAAACATCTCACTGTCAACTGTTGTCTATCATCCATAAAGAAACTGTTTAAGATGGAGTCTACATTCATATCAGAAACCTGTAAGATTCACAGCAGTCATGCTCCCTTTCTGAACTTCTAGATATCCTACAGAGTGCAGGAAAATATGTCTGTAGAGTCCACAGAAGAATAAATTATTGCCCTGTTCAGTGTAGATCCTCTCCTCAGAAAGAAAGATTTTAATTAGGTGATAGTTAATATTCAGTACTGTTTATATCTTTTCTGGTCTTCATGGGAGTTTCAGCAGCTTCTAAACCTCACTCCACCACTTCAGCTCTCATAAAGTTTCTACGGTAGTGATAATACCATTTAGGACTGACTTTCTTTTCTCTGAATTGAATTTGTAGTTTTTTGTTTTATTTATTTATTTCCTACTTTTTAATCCTTTAAAAGAACATATTTTGAGTGGTTAATCTCAATACTTAATCTCAAAAGCAATTGGAATGAGCAGCTAATCACTGTCTCTTTGGTTACCCCAAGGCTAAATTCAGTATCTTAGAGCACTGCACTAGAAAAAAGTATTTCGTACGTTAGCTATCGGTTATTGCAGCTCCAAGTCATTTTTGCAGCAAGGTTATAATATAAAATATTTGAAAGTTTAAAAATGGAAACGTTGGAAATATCCTCCAAACAACAAATCATTGTTTGTCACTCTACTAAATCTTGACCTGCAGTTTTGACTGCAACAGGAAAACACTGTCAGAATAGCACCTGAGGCAGTAAAGGACGACATATCAGATGTCTGCTTATCATGTGCTCTAGTGACTCCTAGAAAAACAGAGTCAGCCTGTAAAGTAGGTTGGAAGAAAACAAAACAAAACAAACAAACAACAAACATAAAAACTGGTGCTTGTCTTGACCTCTTTTCATTAGCAAGTGACAGGTCTGTTCCTTCATCTGTCTTCTTCTAATGACCTTCAGATAAAAGTTCTTTCTGGATACTTTGCCTTTCATGGCATAAACAATTCAGTACTAAACTATTATATATAAACATGTATACTATTAGATTAATATACAATGGCAAAGGAATATATATTATGGAATATATGAAGGAATACATATTACAAAAGAATACGTATTACGGAGTGACGGAGCACTGGAACAGGCTGCCCAGGGAAGTGGTAGAGTCTCCTTCTCTGGAGATATTCGAGGCCCGTCTGGAAGCCTACCTGGGCAACCTGCTCTAGGGAACCTGCTTTGGCAGGGGGGTTGGACCTGATGATCTCTTAAGGTCCCTCCCAACCCCTACAAATCTGTGATATTAATAATAACCCTAGTCACTGTAGACATGGATTAACTGTACCATATCGCAACCGCATAAATCATATTATTAATTAATGTACATCTGTATAGGCCATAACACACTCCCTTTACTATCAGAAAATGAATATGAGGTTTTTCTTGTTAGAAGAATAAGGCCTTTCCTGTTAGGAGTGTAAGGCTTTTCCTCTTAGGAGAGTAAGAGAAATCTGAAGACTTTTGAAGTCACTGCTACACATTCCCAGAGTGTAGTTTAGGTGAAGGTACCTAGACTATGTCTATATTGGTGAATAAAACAGTGCTAGTTATTGAGACAGTTCACTGAGCTACTGATTATCCATGCTGCTTTATATGATACAACTAAATAAAACAAGAACAATCAGGGCTTCCTGGGGCTGAGAAACAGACTGCCTATGTTCAATCAAGTACTGCACTTGGCCTTCTGAGTTACATATGATGCTTCTGGAACAGTAAGATATAATTATTATTTTTTGTGTGTGTGTGTGCTGTTGTCATTTCAGGATCTGTAGGATGGAGAGATTAAGGATAATTGATATTTGTTCATATTGTGCCATGGGAATGATTCAAAGTACCTGATATTCTCCTCTGGTGCCTGGGCATTTTCTCAAGAATGTTATTTTTGCAAAAGTCATGGAAAAAAAACATGCTAATAGTTATATTGTATGATGGACTGCACTTGTCAGCATCCTAGTTCTACTCATCTTAGTGGTATAAACATAAACAAAGTCTATCAGTGCAAGTCAGTGTGATGAAGGTTAAACAAATCTAGTCTGCTTTAAATGTGAAGGATAGCATGTGTTCTGTTTTATTGTGTGAGATTTTCCAGGACAAAACATGAGACCCATATGTACATGTTTCCACTGTACATTTTTTCTCTTCAGCCTCCCAACATGGCAGCCTCCTTTTTCTGTTGGAATCAGGGCAGCATCCACCCTTCTCTAGGAAGTCTGCAACCTTTTCTCCCTAAAGATGAGCCTTTTCCTCTTCAATGAATTCACTAAGTATTTAAAAATACAGGTAGCCATTAACTCCTGACTTGATGGTGATTAAAAACTAGATTTGCTGAGACCTATGTCAGACTTGAAGTATTTCAGCTGAGGTTTTGTATTTTATACCAACCCTAGGACTTAAAATTCCCTGGCTTTCTTCAGAGTGAGATGAAACCAACCATATTATCTATTTAAATATCATTGAAGCTACTTAGTACTTGTTGGTTAAAAATAATTATTAAAACAAAACAAAACAAAACAAAACAAAAACACACTAGGATTTGCCTTCAAGTCAAGGTCAATAAAGCTCTGCTTAGCAGGGCATATTATATTCAAGTACATACACATATGCATACACTAATTTAAGGTAATATGCACCCTGTAATTATGCTCAAATTATTATTGAAACTATGGGGAAGCTAGAGTTAATCTGAAAAAATCAAAACATTTTAAAGATATATAAATGGATGTAAGACTATGTAAACAACATGAACTCCTACACAGTGATAAAATAAAGTAAGTACAAGGAAAGGGAGTTAACTGTTCATTTCAAAACCCTTTTATTTTTTCTTGATGTGAACCTACAAATGCAAAAAGTCTTGATCACAATAATAGGGTAATCTTCAGTATGTTTTCAGACCTTTATTCATCTCTCTGATGCCTAAGTATGTATTTGTGTAGTGCAACTTACTTGGATGTCTTCTAAATTTAACTTTATTTTTCTTTTCGTTTTCTTCTTATTTATTTACTTATTAATACTATATCCAGGGATATAGTATGATGGCAGCATTGCCATCATCTGTTTTACCTTAAATAAATTATCCACAATAATTCCATCCTGATATAGGTTTATTTCATAATTTGAAAATACTTCTTTATTCAGTTTTAAACTCTACTACTACTACTACTACTACTACTACTACTACTTCTTTTCAAGACCTGATTTATGATGTATTTACCAGTCAAAGAACTGGCACCAGAAGCAAAGCCTAAAGATGCCATAGATAACCACTGGTAATAAAAAGAATATGACTGCATATATGGCACAGCGAGGCACTACTTGATCTGAATAATACAGAGATTGAAATGGCTGGGAAATAGAAGTGGATAGAAAGTTTTGAGCAAGCTGGTCTAGAGGAAAGTGTCCCTGCCCATGGCACCGGGGTTGGAATTAAATGGTCTTTAAGGCTCCTTCCAAACCAAACCATCTATGATTCTACAAAACTATGTCTTTAAGGTAAGTCTTATTCTCATATATAAACTAAAGGTTTCTGCTTGCAAATTTCTAGCATAGAGTAGCTCAGAAAAGTCATTACAATTTAACATTTTAAGCTTCACCTATAATAAGAATGTATAAAAAGTAATAAAAAACCAAACTGTCACAACAAAAAGAACAGGGGATGAAGTAGAAATTATCATCTATACCAATATGAAACATTAATGAAAGTAAAGTGAGATTGTAACTCTTTTCTTGGCTAGGACTTACACGTGGTTTTAAGAAGTGATTTTTACAGTGGCCAAAAGAAGTCTTTGACAATTTGGAAGCAAAAACCTGTATTTGATAATGGTTTGGTTAATGAGATTTCTGTTTCGAGAAAAATAGATTAAACATGTTTGGATCATCCAGAGGAAGTTTTACCAATCTTCGGAAAAAATGTACCTCTAGTGCACAGTCATAGTTCATGGTTGTGGAAATAAACATTTTTAGGCTGTACCTACTAACCAGAAGTTGGAGTAGAAAAAGAAAATAAATGAGGATGACTAAGTGAAAAGGATGAATAAACGGTTGTGAAGGAACTCCATTAGCTTCTGGTTCATAGACTGAAGTAAAATAAATAGCAACACTAGATGACTGGTGATCCATCTCATCCCATTCTGTTTACTTCTGTATACTCCAAAATAAAGGAAAGAAATAAAGGGTCGTAAAGGTTTTAATATGAGACACAGTGAGCTACAAAGTAGCTCTTAAATGTACTGCACAGTAGAAGAGTTATAAACACCTCTCTTTAATTAAAACAAAATGATAACACCAGGACATTAAGCTATATCTATATATGTATATGTTCAATATATTCAATATATTTAACTGTTCTATTAGACTCTTGAGCCAAATACATGTCTGGCATAAGTAGACTTGAATTCATTAAAGTCAATAGAGATGTTCCTGCTAACATTCATGTGAATTTGTCCCTTGGTCTTCTAACTTGTCCATTTCCTCTAATGAGCATCTCTGAACTGAAGACTCAGATCCAATCTGCTTTACCTCTGAACTCAAGAGAGGTTTTAAGGGCTAGGGAAACTTGCTCTAAACTTATGAGGGGATTTTTCTCTTAAGCCTGAACCCTGAGACTGAACAGATTTGGTTTGATGAGGGAGGCAAATATCAGAACTGAAGAAAAATTTTACTTTATAATTTATACTGTGTCTCTTTTAAATTTTTGTATACAGGCTTTGGATGATGTCTCTAGTACTGTATATTTTATTTATTATCTAGTCTAGTTAACAGCTTTTGTGACAGTACATGGACTCATAATTTGCCATTACATATCTTGCAGTTCACATGGGTTGCAGTTCAGTAAAAAAAAATATACTTTATCCTTAAATTTATGTTTTCCTTCTTAATCTTGAGTGAAACTATGTAGGTGTTTAAGATCTTCGAGGGCAATGAGAAGGGATTCTACCAGCACTGACAAAAAGAAGACTAGAGAAAATGTGGGTCCTCATCAGGAGTCTTGGTTACCTGGGAAAGTGAAAAGGCCGAGGTACTGAATTCCTTATTTGTCTCAGTCTTTACCAGCAAGACTGGCCTACAGTCACTGTGTCAGAAGATGCCTTATTTATTAAGGCATCATTAACACTGCTATGAAGGTAAATATACCATTTTCTGTTGTATAATCAATGATGAAATAAAATCTTGAATGAACAAAAACTCCTATTTCTGTTGGGAAACCATAACAAAAGACAGTGCTTGACATCAACTGAAATCATTTCTTTTTTTTTTTCTTTTTTTTTTTTTTAAGGTGGTTCCCTCTTAACATGATTTTGTATGTTCATCATCCCTCTGAAGTTTGAAAAGGACAGCTGATCTGAAATAACTAGCTACATTCATGTAAGATATTACAGAATTTCAAATCAATCACAAACGAGAAAACTGACTTCTGGTTAATTCATGAATGAAAGGGAAGAACATTGGGACAGTGTCCTGGTTTCAGTTACGACAGAGTTAATTTTCCTCCTAGTAGCTGGTAGGGTGCTATGTTTTGGATTAGGATGAGAAGAATGTTGATAACACACTGATGTTTTAGTTGTTGCAGAGCAGTGCTTACACTAAGCCAAGGACTTTTCAGCTCCTCGCTCTGTCCTGCCAGCGGGCAGGCTAGGGGTGCCGCAGGAGCTGGGAGGGGACAGACCCATAGGACAGCTGACCCAAACTGGCCAAAGGGGTATTCCATACCATCTGACGTCATGCTAAACAATAGATAGGGGTGGCTAGCCAGGATGGGGGGGCCGTCTGCTCAGGAATATGCTGGGCATCAGTCAGCGGGTGGTGAGCAAATCCATTGTGCATCAGTTTTTTCGTACACAGTAGAAGTAATAGTACTATTATCATTAGCATTAGTAATTTTTCCTGTCTTAATCAACTGTCTCTGTCTCAACCCACAGGCTTTGTTTTCCTATTCCTCTCCCCCATCCCAGAGAGGGAGGGGGGAGGGTGAGCAAACGGCTCTGTGGTGCTTAGCTGCCTGCCGAGTTAAACCACAACAGCAATGTAGTCACGTAACCAACTTAAAGCCAAAACTTTCAGCCCAGTCCTTGACCTGAATAGTGAGTGAAGATCCGGATCCTGCCATTTATATGTGAGAGTTTATATGCAGCCAAAGTAAATACTATAGTCAGAGGTCATGGGGCTAGATTTTGAAAAGTCCTGCATAAAGAAGAGATCTCAGAAAAGCAAATTTAAAAAACATTAATGTCAAGAAAAGTAATTCTGTTTGCTATATTCTTTATCTGTCATGACTAGACAGATGAAGATCTATGATAGCAATTTTTCCCTTAAGGTCATTTTATTTTTTCTTTTATTTATTTCTTTATTTTTATTTATTAATTTTTTTTAACAGGCTCTGTACTAATTTTCCTCACAGAATGACTAACAGAAATATGACCCTTATGCACCTTTTGCAGCTAATTCATTAGGTCAATTCTAACCACTAAGCCTCTTGTCAGGTTACTTCTATCAGTGATAAGGAGCAATTGACCTTAAAACATTGAAGCCAGGTAGATGAGGCTATTCCACAAGGTCTCTTGGCTCCACACTTGTTAGGTGAAATCTGCCAGGTGTGGATCATTTGACCTTTGCTATATAGGAAGCATGAGGAGTTGGGGGGAATTGCCTCCCCAGGGGAGTTTGAGGCTCAGGTTATCTGGGGTGCTTTTCTACCAGAGTGAAATAGACTCAGTGTTCCCCAGTAGGCTGCTTTTTCTTCATGTTTTTTACCGTCTCTGTGAAATAGTTTTAGAGACTCTATGAGCTAGTTACGTTGGTGGTGCCTTCTCAGGACAGTAAAACCCTGGTGGTACTACTTCACTGTGAAGTAGTTAGGAGGTGACTCAAGTTCAGAAGCTGGCAGGTAAGTGTTCCTGGGTTCTACAGTTGTTTAATGTCGAGGAGTTTGAGTACTTCCTTCACCTTGTCTGTTTTCAGTGAAATTACTTGCATGGATTTGAAGCTTCCTTCCTGGCAGGAGAAGAAGGAAAAAAAAAAAAAACACCACAGAAGCTTAAGTGCATACAGGTAAGCCTGGCTTCGAAGAATGTTCTTAAGTCTGTGTTAAGATTGAACAAAAAGCTGTGTGGAAAAAGGTGCCTTACTGTGAATTCAAATTTTGCCTTGTGATAAGTAGAAACAGATTTGGGTAGATACTGGTGGCATTATCATTACTTTTGCTAAGTGGCAATTGTGAGAATGTGCTGTTCATAAAAGAAATGCTGTTTTCACAATATGCTAGTCAAAAGCCTTTAAATTACTAGAAGTTATAGTTTCAAGGAGATAACTTCTTTCTTTAAAAGAAGTTATTGTTGGCCATCTCCCCCGACCCCTCCATAGACTGGCTCCCTGAAGAAAAAGCGTGAAAGGTGTAATTGTTAATAGCTTCTGAGGTAGGGTCAGGGGAAGATGCGTTTTCCCACGTGTTCACTCTCCCTTTCTTCTCCTCCAGATGAGTTACGGTAGCTTTCCAAAACTTCGACTATACTTGGAATGCTCAGAGCAGCGTGTTCTTATCAGTATGTCTCCTGAATGCACTTGAGGTTTGTTTAAGGTTAAACAAATACTTCAGTGTCATCCAGAGATCGGTGCTGATGCAGGATAGTTATGCGTGGCAAGGAGAGTGGGAGGATATGGGCAGGTACCTAGAGCAGGGCGCACCTCCACTGGAAAGACCATGAGGAATCCGCAATGGATGAAGTGGCTAAACAAGTCTGGCAGTACGAAGACAGTCTTTCCTCTTCCCTACAGGCCTGCATCTCGGTTGTGCAGAAACATTCTGAAGAGACCGACCAACATAAAGAGAACTAACCTTCCTCCTCACCTGTACAAAGCAATATCTCAGCAATTGGGGGTAAGCCCACTTCTGTGCGAGGAAGACAAGAGAGCGCATACACAGCCTGTGCCAACCTGTGGTCGTACCCTGTGGAACCTACACACACTCGTACCTACACTCACCATACGGACGTGAGTGACCACGGAGAACATATGAGAAAACAGGACGGAAAATCAAACTCGACACTTGAGGCAGGGGTATGTGAGTGGCAAGAAAAAAAAATTGGGGGAAAGGAATTCTATGAGAAACTTCCAACTCCAACTTCAGGTCCCCAGAGCGCTGGTCCCCAGAGCGCTGGTCCCCAGAGCGCTGGTCCCCAGAGCGCTGGTCCCCAGACTTTTTTTGCTAGGAAGATTATTCAGATGAGCACTCTACCATTTCTTTACCTTTGAGGGTTCTGAAATTGTCCCCTGCTTAAAGGAGTCAGCTCCAGCCTGTTTCGGAAAATAGTTGCTTAGGGCTAAAATCTGAGTTTCTGTTCTGTTACTTGAACATCCAGAGGGACTCATCCTCCTTCCTTCGTTGAGTTCAGTGCTGCCTAGTCTTAAGTTTTTCAGTTCTCAGTCGTGTAGCCCAGACTCTGCGATTTTAGAGGGATTGCGCTCCGCTTTACATAATGTGGGAATCCCATTAGTCTGTCTCAAGGTTGAATGGAGTATGGCACTTATAAATCATTGCAGATTGTGGTTGTTGTCTATTACCAAGTTATTTAAGGCCATGCAAGTACCTTTTACTCTTTTCTCTTTCCTTTCATTTCTTGTCTTACGACTAAAGATTACATATTCGTTGAAATGTCCTAAAAAAAATTTACTTTTTAATTTTAACAGCTTTTCTTTTTCTCTCTAGCTCTGCCAGTAGCTGACAAGAGAAAAGGACATCTTTATACTCCTCGTTCTTGCGAGGTTAGAGGCAGTGCCAATTTAAATGGTGACCGAGGCTCTGCAAAGGTGCAAGTCTATCTTACTCCATCAAATTCAGTGATGCAACCTGAGTTTGCCTTAATTAACTTTCAAGGATTCAACCAATTTAAAGCTTTTGGACAATGACAATTATTTGAAAACTTCATACAGGTTTATTTTCTTCGTTTACATTTGTTTCTTATCTCCATCCCGTTCAAAGCAATGAGGACTGGTGTGCTTCTCTCTTCTCTGGAAATTTGCACTAGCAACCAGTGTTAGAATCAGAATCCTGATCTAAGAGTATGATGAAAAATGTTGAGCTCCAAGTTGGAAATTGGAGAGGAAAACATTCACGTATACATAAGAATTGTACTCAAACAGCTGATTACACCTTTTCTTACACCTGAACAGATGCTTACATCTGTTAAGGGAAAACTTTTTAAACCGGAGAAGCAACAGGTAGTTTTCTACGTTTCCCTGGGGGATAGCGTACTCTTCTGTATTTTGCTTCTATACAAACAGTTCAAAATTTTTAATTTGTGTTGTCAGTCAAACAACCGAACAACCTTGCATGCCATTACATGTTCCCCTCCAGATAGATCAAGCCCTGAATGCAAGATCAGACAAGTAAATAATTCCAACATGTAAAAATTAACTTGTAAATACATTACTTTTTGGCAGGTTTTTTGGCACTTTGTGGGGCTTAACTGTATTTCAGTGAGAAGAATGTCTTCTGGTGTGAACTGAAATTATACCTCTCTCCACGCTGTCTTTGTTCTTATTTTTTTTTTTGGGGGGGGGGGGGGGGCGGAGGGGGCAACATTCCTTGTAGACACCTGAAGGTGTTGCTAAATAATAATAAAATTTAGGCGAAGGAAAAGTTCCTTCTCTGTTGTTGTTGTTCTTGTGTTCTTTTCCATACAGTCTTAAAATGAATCACAGAATTGTAGGGGTTAAAAGGGACCTCGAAAGATCATTGGGTCCAATGCCCCTGCCAAAGCAGGTTCCTTAGGGCAGGCTGCCCAGGTAGGTGTCTAGACGGGCCTTGAATATCTCCAGAGAAGGAGACTCCACAACCTCCCTGGGCAGCCTTTTCCAGTGCTCCATCACCCTCACCGTGGAGAAGTTCTTTCGCAGGTTGGTGCGGAACTTCCTGTGCTCCATTTTGTGGCTGTCACCCCTTGTCCTGTCCCCACAAACCACTGAAAAGAGGTTGGCCAAATCCCTCTGTCTCCCACACCTCAGGTATTTATAAACATGGTTGAGGTCCCCTCTCAGTCGTCTTTTCTGCAGGCTGAACAGTCCCAGGTCTCTCAGCCTTTCTTCATAGGGAAGAAATGAAGGTCCCATTTTCTGGCCCTTGGCAGATTGTAAGCATGCCGGAACCCTTCACATTACGTAGATCATATTTATCTGAAATGATAATAGCATACCTATAGCCTGCTGCAGGCTGAAAAGTAGCCTATGCCTCAGGTACTGTTTCATGCCTTTGCTGTTGTTACTACATCCTTGTAAGTCTTCAAAAGGGAAATGAAATTATCCTATACAAAAGAAACACTATCTAGAAGGAACTTCAGTTGCTAGGGCCTGAATTCTCACTGAAACCCAAGACAAGTATCTTACTGACTTGAAGAAAGAGGCTTTAATCTATCCTGGCTTCTTTACTAATAAAGGAGCTTGAAAGAGACGCGTGTCCTTGTATCTGAAGAGGAGGTGAAGGAACGGCTAGTGCAAGGAACACAAAAATCAGTTGTGCCAGACTGATATGTGGTTGGCTTTGAGCTTGGAGACTGCAACTATCTTCAAACTTCCAGATCTAGAGGAGCACTTTGGCTGCAGCCTAAAAGCCCTGTGTACATAAGCTCCCCAAAGCCAGACAATCTTCTTCCCATGACCTGCCAGAAAACAGCTGCCCTGGTTTCAGCTAGGATAGAGTTAATTTTCCTCCTAGTAGCTGGTAGGGTGCTATGTTTTGGATTAGGATGAGAAGAGTGTTGATAACACACTGATGTTTTAGTTGTTGCAGAGCAGTGTTTACACTAAGCCAAGGACTTTTCAGCTCCTCGCTCTGTCCTGCCAGCGGGCAGGCTAGGGGTGCCGCAGGAGCTGGGAGGGGACAGACCCATAGGACAGCTGACCCAAACTGGCCAAAGGGGTATTCCATACCATCTGACATCATGCTAAACAATAGATAGGGGTGGCTGGCCGGGGTGAGAGGGCCGTCTGCTCAGGGATAGGCTGGGCATCGGTCAGCGGGTGGTGAGCAATTGCATTGTGCATCACTTGTTTCGTACACAGTAGTAGTAGTAGTACTATTATCATTAGCATTGGTATTTTTTCCTGTCTTAATAAACTGTCTTTATCTCAACTCACAGGCTTCACTTTCCCGTTTCTCTCCCCCATCCCAGAGAGGTGGGGGGGAGGGTGAGTAAACGTCTGTGTGGTGTTAACTGCTGGCTCAGTTAAACCACAACAGACAGGCTTTAAAAAGGTGATGTGGAATCTGTCTTTCTATGCACATGTACTATAGAGAGAATTATTTCTATTTACAACGTGTGTGGTAGGTTAACTTTGGCTAGCTGCCAGGTGCCTACCAAGCCACTCTCTCACTCCCCTTCCTCAGCAGGACAGGGGGACAAAATACTGTGAAAAAAGATTGTTGAGATAAGGACAGGGAGGTCACTCACTAATTGTTACCATGGGCAAAATGGCCTCAGCTTGGGGAAGATTAATTTGGTTTTATTGTCAATGGAAAATACAGTAGGATAGTGAGAAATAAAAACAAAATTGAAAACACCTGCCCCCAATTCCCCTCTTATACCTGGGCTCAACTTCGGTCTTGATTCTTCTACCTCTTTGCTCCCAAGGCAGCACAGGGGAATGGAAAATGAGGTTACAGTTAATATAATAATTCTTTGTCACTGCTGCTTCTTCTTCCTGACTCTCTTCCCCTGCTACAGCATAGGGTCCCTCCCAAAGGATACAGTCCTTCAGGAAGTGATCCAACATAGGCTTCTCACAGACTGCAGTTCTTCAAGAACTGCTCCAATGTGGGTCTGTAACTGGGGGAACAGTCCTCTGGGAATGAACTGCTCCAGCCTGGGTCCCCCACAGGACACACTTTCTGCCAGACCTCCTGGAGTCTCCTCTTGTGTGGACTCTCCATGGGCTGCAGTTCTGGCCAGGAGCCTCCTCTTTTGTGGATTCTTTGTGGACTGCAGCTTCTTTCAGGTCATATCCACCTACTCTAGTCAGCAGTGTGGATCTCATCTCCAATGTGTTTCTCCATGGCCAACCTGCTCCACCACAGTCTACTCCATGGGCCACAGCAAAATTTCTGCTCCAGCACCTGGAGCACCTCCTCCCCCTCTTTCTTCACTGACCTTGTGTCTGCAGGGTTTTTTCTCTCATATTTTTTCACCCTTCTCTTTCATTTGCTGTTGCACAGCATTTTGTTGTAGCAAGAGTACTGTGCCCCATTAAAAGGAAACTTTGTAATTTCTTTCTAATATATTTATTGGTTTTCTTCTTCCTTTTCCATCAAAGTGCATATTCTGAAGGAAAAAAAAATGTTTATGCTGGAAGTAGCATGCTAGAAAGTAGCATTTTATACTAATTTTCACATGCATAAATGAGTACAGAATATTCAGAACTAAGGAACAAAAGCTTTATGGAAAAATATGCATATATTTTTAATGTCCGTTTAGAAAAAAAAATACATCCAGACAAACTGAAAGCTGAAATTGTTCTCTCTGGTATTTTTTTGCTTCAATATTAATGAAATGTTTCCAAGAGCATTATGATGACTACACATCACTGCTTAATAGGTCTGAAATGCAAATGTTTTCTGCAATTTTCATATATTGTTTATACTGTTGATCTGTTTTCCATAAAATATACCTCACATTCACATTTGGAAAATAATCAGACTGATGAAATATTGTATCAAAATATTTCCTTGACCACACAGACATTCTTTTGATGAACTTGGAAAATAGGTACTGTAAATTTAGTTTTCCAGCAAAAACACGGAAAAGAAAATTCTATGTCTGGGTGTTATTTAATGTTGTCTAAATATCTACTTATGTAACTGTGGATTTTGAAAATCTGAAATTATTCTGTTGGGGTAGAACACATCAGGGTCAAATTGTATTACGTGATCATTATAGAAAGGTATATTATAGTGCCGCTTCAATTGTATTTTTTTCCCTTTTAATTTCATTTTTGGAAATCAAATGACATGATTTCCTTTTTCTGTGACAGGGAGTCGTAAAAAAACAACATGTTTTACAAAATGAGTTGTAATAATTGATTTTTTAGTTGAATATGAGAGGGAGGGTTGTGCTTGTTTCCTATGAAGCTATGTTTCAGAAAACCCTAGCTGGTGAAGGAAAGGAATACATTTTATTAGATTGCGTGATAGCACACCTATCACTCTTTTTGACCGAAAGTAATTTTCATTTGCAATGAGCAATTTCAGTTACATGGTACAGTTACAGTTGAGTTCCTTTTCTAGTCCAGAGTGCAGCAGCAGTCAATATTCTCTAGAGATATATGTTATACTGAAAGAGGTGGATTCAGTAAGACAAGACATTTTTCCTCTGTGGGATTTGTGATACATAAAAGTCTTGTCACTTTGACATTTGCTACTTTTGCTTTGTGATTTTTCCCTATTTTCCTCTTCTGTACATACGCTACCATTATCATCCAAGTTGAATGGTTCTTACTGCAAAGTAAGGTCAGAAGGGAGAGCTATATGTTGTGATAGTACTCTGCTTTTCACCAGATGACAGAAAAAATCAGCAGGAGAGGGAGTATTTTTATTGTGTTTTGGTTATTACAATACAGTTAAGACACACTAGCCATCTTCTGGGTACATATAATCTTACATACAGTCAAAGACTGTTGAAAGTATATTTCTAAATGTCAAACACCACCATTTATTACCTTGTTATAAACCCTCTTACAATTCAAACAAAAACAAAAACATTTGTTACATCAAATGTTCAGTTATTGGTAGTTGTAGGGACCATTAGCAATCTCAAACACTCTGTAGCTGAAGGAAAACTGTTCAACCTGTCAAAGCAATTGAGCAAAATGCCCATCTCTATCACTAAGGTTCTGATATTAGCCCACAGAGCTGTTTGCTTGATACTTAATATTACTTGATAAATACTTGTTATTTATCACATAGCCTGAATGCATTCGTGAAATAATTTTTAAGCGAATTCAGTGTAATTAGAGAATATTTCTAAACCCAGCAACATTTTCCAGTGTTGTAGTAAATTCAGAGTTTTGCAAGAAGTGTTGTTTGCTTAATAACAGAAATTTGCGGAAAAAAAGTTAATATTTGCACTCATTAGAATTAGTCATTTATACAGGCATTTTTACTGAAATGTTTAAGAACGTTATTTGTATTACTTAGTCAAAGAGAACAGAGAAAGCCATCATGGGTAATATTATAGACAAAGGCAGCCAATTATGTGCCTATTCACCCTCATATATGAAAGTTGTTTTGATTTTGTCTTTAGACTATTTAATCAACACATTTTACATCTGTGTAATGTTTAGTTCAAGTAAGTCACACATAAAATTTGTCCTAGAGTGCAATCTAAAATAGAAAACTCTACATATATCAGACTGCATTCCATTTAAAGACTTTGACATGGACAAATTTAAACTCGGTCTCCAGTGAGTTCTTGGGACATGTCATTTTAAAACTTTGCAGCCTGTTAAGCTCACAGGATTGGAAATAAGCACAGGGGCAGAATGTCGAAAGGATGACAGAACATCAAGTGTAAATAAAAACACTCTCAACTCTCCAAAAGGCACTAGGAGATGTGAACTTACTAACCATCTGAGTTAATCAAATGTTAAATTTAAGGAGCAGAACAGAAGTGTATACATTTTTCACCTCCATTTAACTAAAATGGTTACACAATTTTAATGAGACAGCTGTGTGCATAGATGACAAAAGCATGTGATGTTGTATAGTAATGCGCCAATATCTATAAAATGCCATAGCCTGTTGTGAACAGAAATACATTTTAAAAGGCTATAACTCATAAAAGCTTTAGATGTAGTCTAAAGTCACTACTCATGGGTTGAAAAAATCTCACCTGAGGCCTATAAAAAAGGCAATCTCTCCTGTTCTCTATTTCAATATTTTTTTTTTTCTTTGTACTTCAGCCCTATTCAAATAAATATTGGATATTCGAGTCCACCTCAAGAGATTTTTTTCTTCGTATTTATTTCATACAGGATGCTTCTTTCACTGGGAGCATTGTCAATACAAGGATTGGAAGACACATTCTATTTTGTACAGGTTTAAATTCTATTTCGCTGTGTTCTTCTTTTTCATTTAATCATATCTATGTAAATAATGAGAGAAAAAAGTATTTGTTTATATTGCTAAGTATATCCTGAAAATACCTACACATCACAAATAACAATACCTTGTGTACTACTCAAGGGACATTACCTGTGTGTGATAGCACTTGCTTATCTCACAGGTCTGTACTTACAGATAGTGAAAGACTAAATGACTTTCCCAAGGATGGGCAGAATTATAGACCATTAAAACAAATTTTCAGCATTTATTGTGATTATCACAATTTATCTTCCTGCAAGACTCCCGAGTTGAAGGATTGTATTCAAACTCTTTTTCTGTTATGCACTACTTCTCATTGCTTCAACAGAATAGATCCCAAAGTCCTGGTAGTTGTTTATTCAATTCCAGTGCTACAGCAAACCTTTTCTGTTACTGTTCAAAGCACTAAAATATAAATGACCTATACTAGATTGACTTTTGTGCCAAACACCATGTGTTTGGGATGCTTGGACCAAGAGATTTCTGATTCAGATTGCTAAAACAGAGCCTGCTTCTTATTAGTGAAGAGTCCATATAGAACCAGAAACCTATGGGCACAGGTCATCCTCCTCAGAAAGGAGCAGAGGAACTGAAAAAAAGCAATGATCTTAAAACTTGTCTCCTAAAGAGCCCAAAGTTTTTCTAATTTTAAGAACAGAATTAAGTATTATAATTTTATGGATCTAACCCTGTAAACTGCAAGAACATGAATATTGTAATGGTAATGTTGGATGATAGTTGTTATATTTGTATTGACATTTGGTCTTTCCTTCCAACAACGTTGGGGAAAGGAAATAAAATCTAAGAAGTTTACTTATTAAGAGTTTTCAGCTTTGGAATCCACTGACTTCTTCAGTCCACCCTCTATTACCAAGATGGCTTGGTATTATTCACTCCTGAGGCCTTCTAGAACATCTTTTATCTCATTTTTAAATATGAATAGCATGAATTTTTAAGTTATGAAGACTGAATGCAGTCCAGTATACTTCTGTAACTGTTCTGAACAGCTCTTACGTAACGTCATATCTGTGATGTTGTTAGATTTCATAGTGAAAACTAAAATTTAAAAATGTTCTAGGGTATATATTAAAAAATAAATACATAAAAACATGACTCAATATCAACTTTTGAGTTTTCAACATTTGTGCAGTTCTTCCCTGGAATAAAACATGCAAACTCCCTCGTTAACCCGCTATGTGGTAGGAACTTCTATGCTCATTACTACTGATCAAAGATATGTACCAAAAAGAATATCTTGATCAAAACTTGAAGGGAATGAATGTCCCACCAAAAATATCCACTTGTGAGGAAAATATTTTTTTTTTAAAGAAAATTCTGAATAGTCATATTCAAAACAGTGCACTTAATGTAGAAATATACTTACTTCAATGTTTCATTGATTTTACAAGCTAAATTATTATTCTAAATTGATGTATGGTCTTAGCACATCCCATTGAAACATTAGGTGTTAATGCAATCAACAGATATTTCTGCAGCTCAGAGAGCTGCTCTCTTTTCAGGATTACTATTTTTTTGTTTTCTTATGGATTCCCTGAATCCACAAAGCATGAAAAACACACATATACACACATTTCTGTAAATTTGTAAATTAAAGAGTCTAAAACTTAGAGATCTTTTAAAAAAGAAGGATTTGAATGGAAATTTTTTTTTCCAGTCTTCCTGCATGTACTGATAATGGATCAGTAACAAATTCAATACATGATTTCATTTCTTCCACAGACAAATTATACTTGTCAGTTTTAGTAAGTGAAAAAAGGAAAGTGAAAGCTTGCGAAATACAATCCAAAAATTACTTCTTAAGTTAAATCTTATACTGAATTGATAATTGTGCCAATAAGGGAAGATTTTAATTGAAAAGTGAAGGGTAAATAATGTGTCTTTAAATTGATGAATTCTTTTTGAGCATTCTATGAATGAAATATGCATTGAAGATGCATGCTCGTGCAAAAAAGCTGTATACCAACTGCTCAGGGCTGTGGTATAATTTGTTGCATGGTAAATGAATGGTACTGGTTCTTAAACAGAGAAATGAATCTCATAAATATTGCAGAATTGCAAGTGTGCTATAATCTATTCTGAAGTTAAAAGGTGTCATAAACAAAATCTACTTCCTATGTTCACCATTACACTGTATTTTATTTTTTTCTTCTTATTCTAAACGTTATGTCTCATTTCTAATTATATTTTCAGCAATTTATTTCTTTTGTCTCTCTCTCAACCAAATTCATCCAATGTCAGTGTTTATTGTGCCACAGTAAACACTGTGATCTTAAATTATTGCATTTATTCACACTTATAGTCCCTAGAAAATGCTGAAGTAGTACATTTAAAACCATAACTGTCTTTTTTCAACAGTTTGGGCTCTTTGTTCTTATGTTATAAATTGCAAGAAGAAAACACAATGTTCCTTATTTAGCTAAGCCACGAAGAATAGAAACTCCACAAATTATTCATTGCATATTCTTTCATAGAAAGCTGTATCAAACAAGACAGATGGTGTTTCCCCTGATTCAGAAGGTCTAATAAATACTGTTTGTGTCATATTAGCACGTCACAAGCAGGTAAACTGAATCTGTCATAGAGGAAATTCAGAGGTGCCTTACATTTTCTACTTGTACAAATATCATTTCCCCAGCGAAGTTTTTGTACACTTGAGTAAGAAATAAATCTTCTTTACTGTCCGTAAAACCTATCTAATCACAAAGTGAGGCAGACTTATATTGAAGAAAGATCTGTCCAACAGTAAGTTTCAATTTTAGTCAAGCATTTAAAACCTGTGATTCATAAAAGAAAAAAACACACCAGGTATTGTATAAGAAAGTAATGTTAACACTGGTAGCCATGTGCATCATCCTGAAAAGGGAATTAAAATAGCTCTGAGTAGTATTGCCATGTTTTCTGTTTTGATTGAAGTAGACATAACACGTATTAACTAATCAACTGGGAAATCTCAAAATGGAAACTTAGAAAAGTAACTCTCATGGTGGACTTCAGTAGTTTGAAATGTTTTCTGATGAATTATCACCCAAAATATCTTGTGAATGTAAAAGCCATGGATTAGCTTTATTTTGAATGGTCTGCTAGATTGCTTACCTCTGATCTACATAGCTCAGAAAACAGCTAAAACACCAAGAAGATTTGAGCAGGCCAGTTTTGAAACAGAGATGGTTTGAGGGAGAAATATTTTATGTTTTACCCTTGGAAGATTCTTCTACTGGTATTAGTCTAGTGAGCTGTACTCCAGGCATCCTTTTGGATGGGAAATGGTCAGTGTATATTTACATTTCCACTACTATCACCAAGGATTAGTGTCACCAAGTCCTTGGGTCTACACTGTTTATTGATAATTTTTCTCCTGAGTCTGATAGTGCCATAAAAATATTACTCACAAAATTGCAGGAGGAAGTAAATTATTGAAAGGACAGGTCCCACTGACATTTGACTCAGTAAGCTGAAAGCAGGAAAATCATACATTTCTCTTTCCTCGAATGAAGATGTGTTTGTTGAATTAAACTACGTCATATATCCAGACAAATATATTTTTAGCACATCAGAGTCCACTGTTATTACTTGTGCTGTTACTGTATTGCTGCCCCTTGAGAAAGGATAAGGACACTTTCCAGGTTAAGCATGCTCTAATTTGAGAAGTAATGACTCCAAACAAACCTCTGAGAGCCGGGTTATGAAAGAATAGTCATGTATGTCAACCAGCAGCACAAAATTAAGGGTGAGATTTCCTGTACTGCCTCAACTAGTCCATGCCACCCATCAGTGCAGCCCTACCTTCCCCTGCCTGGACTGCGCTTACATGCTTGGTAAGATCAAGCACCAAGTGGACACAAAAGAAATATGAAACCACAACTTTTTTCATTTTCTTTCTTTCTTTCTTCATTTCTCTTTCTTTCTTTCTTTCTTTCTTTCTTTCTTTCTTTCTTTCTTTCTTTCTTTCTTTCTTTCTTTCTTTCTTTCTTTCTTTCTTTCTTTCTTTCTTTCTTTCTTTCTTTCTTTCTTTCTTTCAAGGGCTAATGCAGCCATGGACAATTTAAACAAAATATTCTTAAATAGCAGCAGGACTATGTCCATAATATTATTTTGTCCAATTAAACTTGAGAAAGAAATAGCAGTAACAGCAAAGAAAGAATCTTTGAGAGTTATTACAGAATGAGGAAACATGATGAATGACCAAGTGAGTTTGGTCTCTTTATTTTAAGTAAAAAGAAGATAAGGTATTACTTGATTGTAATGTGTATGTATCACACATACACACAGATTTGACTTGTCTTTGAGTATTTGACTTTGAGTCTCAATATTGTCTCAAAGCACTGGCTTTTCTGTGTGCATGTAGAATATTTTTAATGTTTTTTTTTTTTTTTACAACTAGATCACTAGATCCCATATCTGCTTGTAAATTTTCTTTTGTTATATTTATGACTAAATTTACATGCAAAATATTTTGATATTGTCAACACAAAACCAACTTAAACACTTTTAATCATTTCAGGAGTTAACGGAATTCTAACTCATTAAATGGAATCATGACATGATAATTAAGTAAATACTTTTCAGTCATATCCAAATAAATGTATCCAAATAAAGACGTTAGAGAGGTAAAAAATAAAAATAAAAAAAAATCACAAAACTGTTTTTGTGGATAATATTTTAAGAATCTTTCAAATGTTTTCACTTTGAGAAGGAAGTCATTTGTTAGATTTGACTACTTCGGCCTCCTGTCTTATATATAAACAGTAATGTGCAAACTGTATCTTCACACCTTTTAACAATAGAGGGGAATTTCTTTTCCCGATTAACTCCAAGGAATTTTCATAATGCAATATATGGCTTTTCTTCATCCTTGTGTAGTCATTAAACATTCCTCACATATACATTACAAATTACAAAAATTCAGTAACACCCATGTCTTTCAGATTTTCCATAATATCAACCAAAATTCAGAATGCTAAACAAGATGGTTTTCTAGACTGAGGAAAAAATTCCAGACTATTCAATTACATCTGGATTTGTAAAGTAAAGTCTAATTCTCTTCTTCAACTTTTTCAATGTCTGTTGTTGAGCAAAAGATTAAATACAAGTTAATGAAATTGAACATTTCATTAGTGATGAATATTATATTATTCTCAGCATCTTATTTAGAAATAAAATTGTAAGTATTCCTAAAATCCAATAAAGACAGCTTTGCAATAACCTTAGGTTCTCTCTGTATATATTATGTTTTTATTTATTTTGCATATTTTTTTTCTACAGGAATGTTAAGAGGAGAATTACATTATATTGTCCATTTAAAATAAAATATTGCTGGGAAAGAGAATGAATATATCAATAACTGAAAGTAATGAATTGAAAAACTTTCTTTAAGTGCAAATGGAAGAAATAAAACTGTAAATGAGACCATAAATTGGTGTAATAGCCAAAATGGAGAAAAAGAAAAAGAAATTAATTCACCAAAATATAGTGGGAGACAAGTGGAACCAGGCTATTTGTTTAGTTGTTTCATTGCCTTAAAAAAATAGAATATAGACTCTGAATAACAGAAAACTTTTCTTTGTGGTCTTAAAATGCAGTTTAATTCAGTGAACTTAACTTCATTAAGAAACATTTTCTAATCAGGGTAACTAATCCAAAATTAGAAATTATGTTGTTTCTGTGAGGACCTTTAACTAACAAAGGTTGTGGGAGCTGTGATTCACCATCAGCCTAAGGGCTAGTATGGATGATAAGAGAACTGAGTTTTAAATCCCCACTTGTTAACAACATCCGAGAGATGGAGATGACATGAAAAAAACAACAAAACACTGACAAACCAACTCAGACCAACTCACGGTTGTAGTGTAAAAGCTAAAAAAAAAAAAAAACAAACAAGTGAAAAAAACAACAACAACCAGCCAACCAAATTAAAACATTCAGAACAGGAAGAACAGGATTAAACCAAGCAGTTTGGAGCTTCTTTCCTTTCCATGACAACCAAATGCACTGACTCTTCTCATGTGTCATGGGCATCACATTGAATTGGATAATATTTAGTATTAACTGTGTATGATAAGAGAGACTTCATAGAACAGATCCTGTATAATACATGTGATATCCTTCTTTTTCTTAACAATTGCATGGGGCAGGGGAAAGAAAAACAACAGCAGTTTTCCTGAGGGAAAACCCAAAAGGGAAGAAAGACAGATATTGTTCCTTCAGATCTTTATTTCTTTGGTTACACTCTTTCTTCATCCTAAAGTATCATATACTATGCTTTACACTTCTCCAAGATGTACTCTACTGAGAATAATGCATTTTCCAGTATATTTAATAACAAAAACTTGGCTTTATTCTACCAAGAACGTCTCAGGATCTTCAGTTTGTAGATACTCTTAAAACTCTCTGAGAGTACATGGCAGAATTAGCCTTTTCCCAAAGTACAGTTCTGAACAGTACTTTCAGTGTTAAAACATCTCCAGAAGTGGTGATAGGAACTCCATTTTATTCCATCTAGGCTAGAGTACTCACTTAGGAATTGATTTATAGGGTTTTACTTTCCTTTACTTTCTGAGGAAATTCAAACCTGCATCATCCAGCAGCCAACAAAATGTTCCTACCATAGGGTCACCTTGGTGTTAAAGCACTAATTTTAAAGGCTCAAGAGACAGAAATCAGAATTTGTGAGCTGCAGTTCCTGATAGGACGACTATTCCTGTATTAAATTTTCAGCAGTTGCAGATGAAACATGTATAAAAAAATTAAATTAAACATTCAGAGGTTCATGGAAAGAGGCAATTAAAGATTTATTAGGCAGGAGACAGATGGAGAAAACTTTTGCAAGACTAAGCATGACTGTCACCTGGTGTGGGGTCACATTTGTAAGGAGAAAACCCTAACTTCTTTTGGCTCCCAATCTGAGTGTCACAGCACCTAGTCTCTTTTTTAAATGTTGATGCTTTGGAACTGTAGTACTATTTAATGCAGAAAACCAGCAGGAAATATTTTCTGAAATAAAATCTCTGTCAGGGAATGGCAGGGATGAGCTGCTTTGCAAAGAGGTAGGTGAGCCAGGAACTGAGGGGAGAGCTTGGCAGTCCAGACACAGTAGATCTGAAGCACAGTCCAGTAAAAGTACCAAGGTGAGGGACTGGAGCTGAAATAAAGATGTGTTTTGTCTCACCATGTATCTGGGTGATTCTGACCTTGTCTTCCTGGGTTCTCTTTCAGTCTTGACCTCAAATATGCTCCATCTCCACCAATTCTTCTGGCCATCCCTGGCCGCCTTCACCACCAACAACCCTGTTCTGGTCTCCCTGGTAGGCATGGTCAGACAGTGTCCCACCAGTGCAGTACTACCCTGCCAACCCTGCTCTCTGCTCCTGGGTTTCTGCTCCTCTCAGGGAAGCAGAATCCTCCTGCTGCTCCTCCGCACTCTGCTCTAGGCCTGGACAATATGCGATCTTTACATGTAAAGCCAAATTAACTCCAAGGAAAGGATAATGTCATTAAAATTATTTCAGTAATAAATTTTGCTTGTATGGTCATGTATATTAAATATTGAACTGAGCACAGCTGCTCAGATATATGCAGAAAAAATATTCTTGCATTCTTCTTGAAGGTCCAGTGTTTCCTATTCAAGTCTCAGTGCAATGCTAAATAGACAACACTTCATTCAACTAAGAACTACACTATTGGATGCTTGTGTACTTGGTATGTCTGGAAAAGATAACTTTTTCAAAGAAATCTTAATCATATTGTCATATCTTCTATAACGAGGAAGTTGAAAATAAATAATTGATTTTGACCAATAGATTGACTTAAACCATGTAGAGGCATGAAGATGTCTCTTAAAAAATGAGTTCATTTTATCAATGTATATGACTTCTTTAATTCATAAAACAAGTAAAACCTGTTCCTCCTCCTTCACCGCCTCCCCTCCCCCATTGGAAAAAAAAAAAAAAGGAAAATCAAGCATACCATAAATTAAAGTGGAAAGAACAATTATTTAGCTAATTAAAATAATGTCTTTAATTGGCAACAATATTGTCCCTGCCTGTTACTGTGATAGGCATACATGCATATAGAATGTGAAAATTCAGGAACAGAACTACTTTAAGGTCAGTTACAGGACAGAAATGGAGAACAATGGTGGACAAAGTCTTATCTCACAGTCTCCTGACAAAAGATCTGAAGTGGTGAGTGTCTGAATCACAGAATCATAGAATGGTTTGGGTTAGAAAGGACCTTAAAGACCATCTAGTTACAACCCCCCTGCCATGAGCAGGCATGTCACCCACTAGAACAGGTTGCCCGGGGCCCCATCCAAAGTGACCCTGAACACCTACAGAGATGGGGCATCCACAACTTCTCTGGGAAACTGTTCTCTGGCACTGTTCCAGTGCCTCACCACCCTCTGAGTGAATAATTTCCTCCTAATCTCTAATCTAAATCTCCCCTCTTTTAGTTTAAAACCATTCTCCCTTGTCCTATCATTATCTACCTGTGTAAAAAGTTGCTCTCCATCTTTTCTATAAACCCCCTTTAAGTATTGAAAAGCCTCAATGCGGTATCTCTGGAGCCTTCTCCTCTTCAGGCTGAACATCCTCAGGTCTCTCAGCCTTCCATCATAGGAGAGGTGTTCTGGCCCTCTGATCTTCATGGCCTTCCTCTGGACCTGTTCTAACAAGTCCACATCTTTCTTGTGCTGGGGGGCCCCAGAGCTGAACGTAGTACTCCAAGTGGGGCCTCACAAAGGCAGAATAGAGAGGGACAATCACCTCCATTGACTTGCAGGTCATGCCTCTGTTGATGCAGCCCAGGATACAGTTGGTTTTCTGGGTTGCAAGTACACAATACTGGCTCACGTTGAGTGTTTCAGCCACCAGAACCCCCAAGTCCTCCACAGGGCTGCTCTCAATGAGTTCTTCTCTCAGTCTGTACTCTGTCTGGTGTTGCCCTGACCCAGGTGTAGCACCTTGCACTTGGACTTGTTGAACCTCATGAGTTTCTCATGGGCCATTCTCCAGCCTGTCCAGGTCCCTTTGAATGGCATCTCTACATTTCTGCATTTCTGAAGTTCTGTTGTTTTCTTGTTTTACACTTAATGGACTTGTGGCCTCACCCTTTCTGTCTTAATACACTGTATACCTTCAGTCTGCATTTTGAAGGGCTTCACTTTAATCCTTCTCATTATCACATGATGGGACCTACTTATTTACGTATCTTCTGTGCACTGCTGCCACGACAGAATTGTTTTCACCAAAGCACCTTTTTTATACAACTCTTGCATGCAGAGATAACAGCCAACAGTGAATTCTCAGCAGTCTTGATGCTTTCTGTGATGGGTCTGTGGGGAAAACATGTAGTAAGAAGATATCTTCTAGTCTACATTCTGCTCCCCACTTTTTCCCATGGTGCCCCATGAAAGAAAGACACAGGGTGGGGATGGAAAACTGGATGAATGAGCCGAATGAAATATGTTGTCTTTGGGCTATTGGTATGGTCACAAGACAGAATACAGAATCACAGAATCACAGAATCATCTAGGATGATTCCAAGATCATCTAGTTCAACCTTCAGAAACATATATTTCATTGTGATGTCTGTCACATACAGTCACAAGGACTTGTGATTTCAGTCTTTTATCTTTTATTTGTCTACCCTTGCACTACTTGCCATCTAGGTTTTGCTCATGTTCTTGAAGTAAGTCACATGTCATAACTAGGAATGGATATGTTTATAAATTGCAGACTTCTGAATGTTAAAATACAGGAATGTTAGCCAAGAATGAACATAAATGTGAAACCAGGGCCTACCAGAGATCTTTGCCATAAATTAAGTTATCAGGCAATAACTAAACCCATCACTTTAGACAAAAAAAAAAAAAAAAAAAAAAAAAAAAACCATAAAAGGCGAGAGTTGTCTGTAACTAGTCTTATAAGAGAGCTAAAAAAGAACACTTGAAAAATATCCCTCTGTAGACATACATATTTTTAAAGATCCTTTAGATTCAAAGTTTGGGTAAGTGGACATCTTCTTGCATTGTAAATATGATAATAATATATTAGTAACTCAGAATAGAAAATATTACAACAGGACACGAGTGAAAAACAAGTTTAGTAATCAACAAAGAACTGAAGATGTATGCAATACTGTGAATTGTACATTAGTTCTACAATAAAATTATGTTTTGTGATGTTCCTTCCTCTTGATTAAAGGTCAAGCTTTCTGTAGCATTAGTGAACATGACAGCTAAGTTTATGAAGTGATTATGAAGTTCTACTGATAGCACTTTCAAAAGCGTTAGAGTAGAAATACATTGCAGTAGCAGGACAACTGAGAATATACCACTCAGAGATATGAATCAGTGATCCTCTGTTGTTTTCTTATTCTACATAATGACTACAGAGGTCAAAGTTCTCTTATTTCTGGTGGAGCTCATCAAAATATTCTGAGCGGAAAATACAGTGAAAACCTGTCATATGAAAAAAATTCTTCATTTATATTAATCCACACAGACATTCACATACACACAAGCACTGCTACTACTTAATAAGATCTGGGTGAACAAAAGAGGGTAGATAAGAGGGTATAATTTGTATTTAGTCTCATCTCAGCTGGAGTCTTTATGAGCTTTTGGGAGATAGCCTATAGGACAAATTACACTTAAAAATCAAAAGCAGTTTTAGGAATAGCTACACTTTGTTATTCCAAAAACCTCTCAAACTTGTACGGGTTTTATTACTTGTATGATCATGCTGCAGTCTCTCTGCTACAGGAGCCATAGCTAAGATTTTTTTATAAGGCAGTCATTAATGGCATTAATTGTCTCTACTTGTCTCTGCAGCTTGTCTCTGCAGTTTTTCAGCAATATGAATGTTATCATAATCAGTCATTTTCTGTTTATCATTCTTTGCTAAACATTTTGTAACCGCTTGTTTTCTTGTATAATGTGTATATGTTGTGGAAACACGTAAACACAAAGGCAAAATATTTCAATTTTAAATCTAATTTCAGAAATCTCACTTGTTTAGATAAATACAAGCTAAATTCACCGGAATGGAATGGAAACTAGGGGAAGGGGAAGGGGAAGGGGAAGGGGAAGGGGAAGGGGAAGGGGAAGGGGAAGGGGAAGGGGAAGGGGAAGGGGAAGGGGAAGGGGAAGGGGAAGGGGAAGGGGAAGGGGAAGGGGAAGGGGAAGGGGAAGGGGAAGGGGAAGGGGAAGGGGAAGGGGAAGGGGAAGGGGAAGGGGAAGGGAAGGGAAGGGGAAGGGAAGGGAAGGGAAGGGAAGGGAAGGGAAGGGAAGGGAAGGGAAGGGAAGGGAAGGGAAGGGAAGGGAAGGGAAGGGAAGGGAAGGGAAGGGAAGGGAAGGGAAGGGAAGGGAAGGGAAGGGAAGGGAAGGGAAGGGAAGGGAAGGGAAGGGAAGGGAAGGGAAGGGAAGGGAAGGGAAGGGAAGGGAAGGGAAGGGAAGGGAAGGGAAGGGAAGGGAAGGGAAGGGAAGGGAAGGGAAGGGAAGGGAAGGGAAGGGAAGGGAAGGGAAGGGAAGGGAAGGGAAGGGAAGGGAAGGGAAGGGGAGGCGAGGCGAGGGGAGGGGAGGGGAGGGGAGGGGAGGGGAGGGGAGGGGAGGGGAGGGGAGGGGAGGGGAGGGGAGGGGAGGGGAGGGGAGGGGAGGGAAGGGAAGGGAAGGGAAGGGAAGGGAAGGGAAGGGAAGGGAAGGGAAGGGAAGGGAAGGGAAGGGAAGGGAAGGGAAGGGAAGGGAAGGGAAGGGAAGGGAAGGGAAGGGAAGGGAAGGGAAGGGAAGGGAAGGGAAGGGAAGGGAAGGGAAGGGAAGGGAAGGGAAGGGAAGGGAAGGGAAGGGAAGGGAAGGGAAGGGAAGGGAAGGGAAGGGAAGGGAAGGGAAGGGAAGGGAAGGGAAGGGAAGGGAAGGGAAGGGAAGGGAAGGGAAGGGAAGGGAAGGGAAGGGAAGGGAAGGGAAGGGAAGGGAAGGGAAGGGAAGGGAAGGGAAGGGAAGGGAAGGGAAGGGAAGGGAAGGGAAGGGAAGGGAAGGGAAGGGAAGGGAAGGGAAGGGAAAATTGGTTGAAAAGTATGGGGACTTTGAAGACATAGCAACAGTGATTTCAGTAAAGTCATTAAATAAATCATCCATTTCTGCAGAGAAGAAAACACAGTTGGGAAAATAAATAATAATCCTCATTTCCTCAATAGTTAAAGGAACTTAAATAGTTAAGGCTTAAAAAAGAAGGTGCTTTATTGCTATAACAACATTTAAAATTAAAATATTAGATATAGCTTTATCATTTTTTATTGTGGCAGCATATTGACCTGTATTGAGGAAAAGTCCACTACTTCTTTTTCGTCTGTGAAGAAAACATATAACTCTTTCTGATGTCAAGGGCTGTCCATGAAACTGGCCCTTTCAAAGGGTTTCAATTTTTGATTTGGTCAATACTTTAACAGATTACATTGTTGGATATAGTGGGGTTTATTGAGTCCAGCCAAGAGGAAATAACCAGCTTAGATATTGAACTCTTATCATTCCGTCAGTACGCAATACTAACAGACATCTGACCCGACAAACTTTTACTTATGTGACTTGTCTAAGAACAAGACTTGTAAGGCAATGTGACTTGAGGACAAGAGGCAATGGGCACAAACTGGAACACAAGAAAATCTATATAAACATCAGGAAAGGACTTTGCTGTGCAAGTGATTGAACACTGGAACAGATTGTCCAGAGATGTTATAAAGTCACTCTCCTTGGAGGTATTCAAAAGTCACTTGGACATGGTTCTGGGCAGCTATTCTAGGTGTCTCTCCTTCAGCAGGATTTTTAGATGAGGTCTCTTCCATCCTAACTATTCTGTGATTCTATGATAAGGAGTGAAGTGTTGGTGGCCTTTCCCTCTGCTTTGCAAAGTCAGAAGTAGAAACACTGATTCAGTATAACTGCTCATAATCTTCCCAAGGAATTTTAAAACCTATCCCTTTAGTAAAAGGAACTTTAATTAAAGAATGTGCGTATTAACTAGGTGTGCTTGGTTGAGCCTCCATGACAACAGTTAAAGTCAGGCAACAGGCAACAGGTAACAAAGATTTTTATCTTTGTTTTTCATGTAATTCATGGAGCAAATCTCAAGTTGAATTGCTTGTTATAGTTAGAACTGAAATTAATATCTCATATATCCTTTCTTATACTTCACAGGGCTCTTGTGATTTGTTCTTTATTTGTCGTACTTGTATATTCCATGACAACACAATATTTCTCTCATTGCCTTGAGTTGAAACAAACCTAAATGATTGTGCTTTTAGATTAGGTTAATGTAACACATTATATATTCATGGTTCTTATCTAATTCTTAATATCAGAGTTAAGAATGAGAGCTTCAGTAACAGCAGGTACCCATCATTGCCTTCTCTTGAGTTCTTCACTCTACAGCTATGGTTTTATTTTATTTTAACGTTGATTACTGATGCT
This sequence comes from Anser brachyrhynchus, assembly GCF_964034855.1. NCBI lineage: Eukaryota > Metazoa > Chordata > Aves > Anseriformes > Anatidae > Anser > Anser brachyrhynchus. The sequence goes on from NC_137695.1 coordinate 132,248,557, forward strand.
ATTATCGTCAAGACAAGTTTACTGCATGGACAAGCACTCATCTACAGCACAAATATAATATTATGCACATGAAGGCAGCATTTTTCTTAAGCTGATAACAAATATAAGCCAATCTTCTAAAACCAACCTTCTGAATATATGAAAATCAAAGCAAAAGTTGGGACATTTCAGTCCCATTTGTTAATTCTTAAACTCACTTCATATTCAGATGCTTGAATAGGGTGTCAGTCAGCCCCAGTGTAGTCCTAATAGTATCAACACTGTACAGAGATGGCTGGCAAGGTTCCAGAAGAATGAATTTTGGCAACTGACAGTGTCTGTCATAACTTTCCCATATACCATCTCTCTAGTCTAGCAACTGGGTTTCTGTAGTATTAGGGTGCTGAGTAGCTGGATAATATGCACTACAGTGCACTAGTCAATAAACTATTAATGCAACTATTCCCAACCATTTAATCTTTTCTTTGTTTACTTGACAATCTCCTGTTGAAATTACTCTTTCACCATAAATACCTAAGTAAACAAATACAGTTTCTGTCTCACACACCTATCAAAGTGGAGATTGACTATCACGGAGGGTTTGTTGCTAGTGTATGCAAAAACCAATAACAAACACAAAGGTTGAAGGTTGGAGAATCAACTTGTTTTCTTAAAGTTCTCTGAGAGCCAAAGATGGAAATGCAAAATAAATAGATCAGTCTTTATTAACTTATTCATTTCTTTAATGTCATGGCAACTGTCTGTGATGTGGAGAGAGAAAACATCCACTTATAGTCCATTTACAAAAAAATGTTCCTGGCCTACATTTCTGTTTGTAACTCCTCATGGTCATTGCATAGCAATTATAGAACTATTACTTCAAAAACTCATATCCTGTCTTAAGCATGTCCCTTGTCTTTTCATTTGCCCCTCTCCATTTGCATCCATCTCCCTCTACATTTGCACTGTGAAAGTGCTTTTCTCAAGTCTATTCTTTGATGCAATATTAGGCGTCCATAATGTAGACTGAAGCGAAATGCAAATGATTTAAGATTACCTTATGCTCAGATTGTTATGGAAACAATATAAAAATGTAAAAATACTATCCTTCTGTACAATATAAAATATTAATACTATGCTAAGAATTTTTTGGGTTTTGATTGCTATTAAAAAATAAAAAGCATTCAGATACATGGGTAACTCAAGAACTTTTATGGGAGATTGTTTTTAATTTTGACAAATTCAAAAAATTAAAACGAATTATTCAGCATGCTCATAGAAGTTATATTTACTATGTGTAGTGGGTTTATGAGGCAAGGTTTTGGTAGAGGGAGGCCATAGGGGTAGCTTCAGCGAGAAGAATCCAGAAGCTGCCCCATGTTAGATAAGGGCCCTGCTGCTGGCCAGAGCCATGATGTTTGTGATTTTTGCACTTCTGTGAAAAAGCATATTTAAGAAAAAAAAAACAACAAAAAATGAACAAAAAAAAAACATATTTAAGAAAAGGAAAAAAATGCTGCTCAACAGCAGCTGGGAGAGAGAAGAGTGAGAAACATCCTTGCAGACACCAAGGTCAGTGAAGAAGGAGGGGGAAGAAGTGCCCCAGGTGCCAGAACTGAAGTTGCCTTTGGCCTGTGGAGAGGACCATGGTGAAGCAGGTTTTCTCCCTGAAGTCCATGGTGTACCACGGTGGAACAGATGTCTTTGCTGCAGCCCGTGGAGGAGACCACAGTAGAGCAGGTGGACCTGCACTGACGAAGGCTGCAGCCTGTGGAGAACCCCCGCTGGAGCAGATTCTGGGCCAGACCTGTAGCCCGTGGAGAGGAGCCCACGCATGAACAGGTGACCTGGCAGGAGCTGCAGTTTGTGGGGGATCCAGGTTGGAATAGTTTGCTCCTGATGCATGGACCCTGTGGTACGGACCCATATTTGGAACAGTCCACTAGGATCAGTTTGGGAAGGACGGCATCCCATCGGAGGGAACCCACGTTGGAGCAGGGGAAGAGAGTGACCGAGAAGGAGTGGCAGAGACGAAGCGCTACAGACTGATTGCAATCCCCATTACCCTGTTCCCCTGCGCCACTTGTGGGGAGGAGGAGGTGGATGGGTGGAAGATGTTTTTGGTTTCTTTCCTTTGTTTCTCACCTCTCTAGCTTAGTAGCAATAGGCAGTAATTTTTACTGTCTCCCTACTCTGAGTCTGTTTTGCCCATCACAATAATTGTTGAGCAATCTCTCCATCCTTATCTCAAACTCTGAGCCATTTGCATCGTATTTTCTCCCCCTTTCTCTTTGAGGAGGGGGAGGGAGAGAATATCTGTGGTGGAGCCAGCATATGCAGAGAAAACATCTTTGGATGGGGCCCTGGGCATCCTGGTCTAGTGGGTGACATGTCTGCCCATGGTAGGGGGGTTGGAACTAGATGGTCTTTAAGGTCCCTTCTAACCCAAACCATTCTATGATTCTATAATATTCAAGCACAAGGAAAAATTAATTCATAATGAGTAGTTGTATGCAGAGGTACTTAGATATTTTATATACTGTATATATGTCAATCCCAGGTGTCTTTTCTGAGAACCCTTGCATTCCCTTGTGTTTCCATACTTTCTTTTTGCTTCACCGGGGACTAAGAATGTGCAAAGGATGCAAGAAAAGAGCTTTGGGTTTTAAACAAACTATAGTGCATATATACATGACTTAGATCAAATCTGACTAAAGCTATTATAATTCAAGCTAATGAAATTTTGTATGCATCCCTGAACAAATTTTAAAGGTACAAAACCCAGAGGGACATATTTCCTAATAGAAGTGCTGACAGAGTCTTATGAGTGAGCATAATTATTTCAAATATATTAAGCAAATACCTTTAATCAACAGCTGAATGGCAGCATGCTGAGATAATTATTTCTGGCTGATGATGAGAAGACTGATTGCAATTTCCTCATTAACTTAACTTTTTTCCTCTTCTGTAAATTTCTCAATGTTTACATATTTTCTTACAGTGACAATTGTTATCTACTTCCTATATCAGTATTTTTGAGTCATGAAATCTTGTCTCATTTTTCACCCATACTGAGGAATCATATTTTTTTCCAAGCATATTACCACATCTCCAAAAACAGTTTAGTGCCAAACTATGGTGTGCTACTCTGTCTCTGTCACAGTTATGATAGTTACCCAAAAGCAAATATATCCAACCAATACTCTGTCCACTCTTTTAAAAGAATGTTCCAAAGCAAGGCCAAATAGTTAAATAACATTTCACTCTAGGAAAGCCTACAGCGTATTTAAACACAAAGATATTTCAGCTCTGTATTTTTTCCCAGTGAATAATTTTTGGCTGTTTTGGCCAATTTGACTTTTTAATAAAGTTGAAAGAAAATGAAATAGAAAACAAACAAAAAAAAACCCACAACAAATACTTGATGCTATTTTTCTAGTTAGAATATATCTGTGTTCCCTAAAGACAGAAGGGATGGATAGATAGATGGAGAAATCAATTGCCCCAAGTCTTGTTAATATAGGTTTTTATTTTCACTACACTATCAAGCATGATGTCAGTTAGGAATTGCATAAGCAATTTCTGTGTGTGATTATTAGTATATTCTTTTGCATATAAAAATTCTCTTGCATATGAAAAAAGTAGTGATCAGGGAAGAATCACAGAATCATAGAATGGTTTGGGTTGGAACGGACTTTAAAGATCATCTAATTTCGATACCCCTGCTGTAGGCAGGGACACCTTCCACCTGAGCAGGTTACCCAGGGCCCCATCCAAAGTGACCTTGAATACCTCCAAAGATGGGGCATCCACAGCTTCTCTGGGAAACCTGTTCCAGTGCCTCACCACCCTCTGAGTGAAGAATTTCCTCCTAATCTCTAATCTAAATCTCCCCTCTTTTAGTTTAAAACTATTCCCTTTCTTGTACGTCCCCTTTAACTACTGAAAGGCTGCTGTAAGGTCTCCCCAGAACCTTCTCTTTGTCAGGCTGAACAACCCCAACTCCCTCAGCCTGTCTACATAGGAGAGGTGCTCCAGCCCCTTTTGGCCTTCCTCTGTACTCATTCTAGTATGTCTACGCTCTTGTGCTGGGGACCCCAGAGCTGAACGCAGCACTCCAGGTGGGGCCTCATGAGAGCAGAGTAGAGGGGGAGAATCACCTCTCTCAACATGCTGGCCACACTTCTTTTGATGCAGCCCAGGATGCGGTTGGTTTTCTGGGCTGCAAGTGCTCATTGATGGCTCGTGTCAAGCTTTGAATCAACCAACACCTCCAAGTATTTCTCATTAGACTGCTTCCAATCCATTCTCTGCCGAGGCTTAAGAAATCATAAGAAGGACTTACGAATTCTTACAGAAGGTTACTAATGTGATTGTAGTTACTAAAGCCCCATATTCTGTCTAAAAGTTGTATTTACTGCCTGAATAGGATAGAAGTTGATTTTGTCTGATCATACTTAACGGGCAAAATTTATACAAGTTAAAAAAAGTTAGAAAGTAGTCTTTGGGAAAAGAGTGAAATCAACATCCTGTTACACTATCTTAGAAGACCTTCCTGTCAGGGGGGTTTCTGTCTGAATGGGACCTCCAGAAGGTTCGGGCAGAGAGGCTACAGATGTGTCAAAAATTCCATTGTTTTCTGTGAAGGCAAACTGTGGTTGTAGCGCTTGCACTACCAGAAGGGAGGTGAACCTTCTAATGGTTGCTTTAATTGTTCGGCATCCATTCTCACTTCAGTTGTGCATGGCAATCTAATAGCAAGAAAATTTAAGAAAGGTGACCTCTCAGTTATCTAATGTGGTTTTCCTTTTCTTTTTCTCTAAACCTGACCTTAGCATCTTTGTAACTACACTGCGTATATGCAGATTCAACTACCCAGTACAATTTTCAAAAAATATATAAATCATATTTGGGTGAAATAAATGTGCTCTGGTCCCTGGCATTAAGCAAAGATACCTTTTATGAAGGCAGATAGTGGGAAGATCTCTTAGACATCCTGAATCACACAGCTTTTGTTGTAAGAAATGAAAAACTCAGTAAGATATAAGAACTTTTAAAATGTATTAACATGAAAAAGTAAATCTCAAAAGGCTATCAGTAAACCTATCTTATACAAATCAACACACAGCTTACAAAGTTGTTGAAGTGACTCTTCAGACATTTCATAACTTCCACAACACAAAAGATTGAAGAGCCACTAAGTCTTAAATTCAGGTTGCAAAGAATGGAAAAGTAGAATAAGAATTGACTGTATATTATCTTCTCCTATTTCAAAATAACTGGTCTTGGGAGATTCAGAGATCTCCCAAACCCATAATCATGTATCATAAGATATACTCAGCAAAATTAAGTTCATGATAGACTGCTGACTTTTTAAGCTGCTTTTTGCACTTAGTGTTGCATAGAAATCAACTGTGTATATATGTAGATATAAGATATAGATATATAGATACAGATCTCTATCTGTCTTCTCATAGATAAGTGTATATTTATGTCTCATATGCCAGTCACATGGGAGGTTATTATCCACCAGTTAATAATGACAAACTCATAAGACTCCTAAATGAAATTATGCCAAATATGAAGACTTGATCTTTTGTGATCACCCAATGTGTGCTATACATCCTAGTTACTTCCCTTGATAGTTTCGTGTGTGAAGGAAAGTCATATCTTCATCTTTAAAATTACTTTGTTATCACTTAATTATGTATTTAGCTATTTATGTTACTATGGTACTTGGCTATCACATCCATAGAGAAGGCTGGAGCTAGCTAATGACAAGCTGGATTATCCGCAGTAGTATGTAGGAACTTTGGAATCTACATCCCCAAGTTTTTATTACTTAGCTAGAGAAAGACATGGTTTGCCTGAGGTAGTATTGGTGATAAACTCACTTCAAAAGGGAGCTTGGATTACAGAAATTCAAAATGTACTTTCCAAATAACATGCTTGTAATTTGATGGTTCAAAGATGAAATCTCAGGTGATGGATGTCATACAAACAAAAAGCAAAAAAGATCTGCTATCCCAGAAAATGTCTACATATAACAGAGGAAAAATGAGATGTCTTTAAGCATGAAAAGTAATAGCTTTAGCTCATCAGTGATCTACCAGCAATATTTGAAACTAAGTTCAGATATTTCAGGTCCAATTTTAGTAAAGAAAAAAGGTCTGTGACTCAGGGAATTCTCCAATGTCCTTCTGAACATCAGCAATGTATTTGATACTAAAACCTGACAACCAGAATAACTAATTAACTGAAGAACCTGAATAGCTATGGTGGAAATATATCTATAATAAAAAGAGAAAATTCTAGGTTTGGCTTCCTTAGAATGAGGAGTAGACATGCCATATATTTACTTTCTTTAAGAAACAATTTGCTTTAAACCAAAGTACAGATTGTGCTTAGCCTTACTGAGGTTAAGTATAACTATGAGTTTTCGTATATGCTCAGCTCTAGGCATCTTTCCCAAGATCTTTTCCTTTTTTCTTTTTTATTTTTCTTTCTAATAATAAAAATACTTTGGATTTGAGTTTCTTCCAGTCAAGCTTATAACAATACCTGATCAAGGCTAAATAATACACCAAAAATGTCAGACTGAAACATGGAGCTCAGAAACATTAATAAGGAAAGCAATCAGATTTCCATCATATAATTTTATTAACATAATTGTGACTGACATTTGAATATAGTCTTTCACTTCTCTTGATATTTCTTGATAGTTGACATTAAATAAATCTTTCAGTTCTACTTTTAGTTTTCATGTTTTATCCGTCCCTAGGGGTGTTCAAAGAAAGGTTGGACCTGGTGCTTAGGGACACACTTTGGTGGATGACATTGGTAGTAGGGTGATGGTTGGACCAGATGACCTTAAAGGTCTTTTCCAGCCTTAATGATTCTGTGATTCTACGATCCAGCCTGTGACTGCATTGTTGTTATTCATTTCTTACATTCCCGAAGCATACAGGAATCTCAGTGAGGATCACAGCTGTGTTATTCCAAATGCAATTGGAAAGTATATACCAACATACTCTCTTCTGCCATAAGAACCTAAGACAAAGATCGTTAAAGTCACCTGAAGTCACTCACTGACTTGATTATCAGTTTGACCTTTGAAATAATCTGTTGGAACAAACTCCCTGTATTAGAGTGTTTGTTTGTTTATTTGTTTATAAAGATGAAGAAGGAAGTAAACAGTGATAATCCCCAGATCAGTAAAGAGCTGAGGAATTTGGCATGTGGGCAGTACATGTTTAAATCTTTCAGGTTCATCCCTAGGGGGATCATTTTGAAAACAAGCTTTAGGTTGTTTTTAAACAATCCTCTTTTAAATTTTGTCATGGGGCACTGGTACTTTCACAACATTTCATTTTTGCAGTGGAACAATGTATATCAAAAATCAGTATCTCAAAAATCAGTATTTTTCAGCAATGATAATGTGATCCAGAAAGGAACAAAGGGAATTATTCACTTCAGGAAAGAAGGTCCAAAAAAATTGGTAAAGTCCCCTTTGCTGTCTTCTCATGAGAAATACATATATCCCACTATTATGTTTATGGTTGTTCAGACACCTACAATCATACAAGACATTAACCTGCTTTGGCAGGGGGGTTGGACCCAACGATCTCTTGAGGTCCCTTCCAACCCCTAAAATTCTGTGATTCTGTGATTAATACTTCAGGAAGCACAGATTCAGTTTTATATATTTGCAAAGTACCTTCCCTTGCTTTTGCAGGAAGTTGTGTTCCTGAACTCGTTGCCTTTTATAAGTCACCCTATACAAATAACTAGGTTGCTGATAGTCCCTAAAATGTTCATGTTTGTTTGTGTGCTACTCATTTGAGTTTCATGGTGTATGTTATGTCTACAAAGTGAAGATGTACAACTAAACCCTGAAAAAATGCCTTTTTAGCAGTGAAACTAGGAGGAAGAACATACTACATTGACTGTATTTGTATGTACGTACTACATACTGCTTGTATTTGTGTGTAAATACTACATGCTGCTTCGTATGGCTATGAACTTTAAATACATTTAAGTATAAAACAATGAATTGACTTAACTCTTGCAATTGCATTAGATTATCGTGTTGAGTAAATTTGTCTTAATGGCCAGGAAAACATATGGTTGCTCCACAGGACTGAATCTTTTTAAAAGTTTTCGAAGAAAGAAGTCTTTTCTAGAATACCCAAAAAGATATTTCTCCAGGGTGGCTGTATATATTACTGAATGACTCACTGAAATGGAAAAGAAGATTCATCAGCAATTTGTGAGAGTATTGCAAAGGGATTTACAACAAACATCATGGAAACTGCTTGTACCTGGCCTGCATCAGAAATATTGTGGGCCTCAGAACTGAGGAGCCCAGTGATGAAACACTTCTTGGAAGAAACTTTCATAAGACTAGAATTTTTTCCTTTAACCTCCAACCACTGCTAGACACCAGGTATTTGCTCTCACTATGTTTTTTTTTTTGGTTGTTTGTTGTTGTTTGTTGTTGTTGTTTGTTTGTTTGTTTTTTATTTTTTTATTTTTTTATTTAACCAGGTTCTTTTCAGTAATGCCCAGTGTCAGGACTGGAACACAAGATGTTCCATTTAAACATCAGAAAGCAATTCTTTACTGTGTGGGTGAATGAGCACTGTCAAAATTTGTGGAGCTTCCCTCCTTGAAGACCTTCAAAAGCCACCTGGACATGATCCTGGTAAAACCTACTCTAGGTGTTCCTGCTTGAGCAAGTGGGTTGGACCAGAAGACCTGCAGAGATCCCTTCCAACTTCAAACTTTCTCTGATTCTGTGATTCTGTGTGTTATGTGATGGTTGGACTTGATGATCTTATGGGTCTTTTTAAACCTAAATGATTCTATGGATTCGATGTGGCAAGGCTTGGGAATCAGGGAGTCTTGGTGTAATATTACCACCAATGCACTGTTGTGGTGGCAATTGGTACTTTATATTCTTTGAACCTCAGCAACCGCACAACAGAAGGGTCCTCTGAGAGACTGGGCAAGGCAGACAGCTGTTTCATCTTCTTTATATTCAAGGTAGTTACAGCAAAAGCCCACCAATACCCTTTTAGGATCCCATCTACTCTGGGAAAGAGCCCATTGGAATCTGGCACAGACATTTTCCTGTTAGAACCACTTTTGCCATTGTTTTTCTTTGCAACTCACGTACATGTGCAACTAAGGTCAAGGTAGATTTTCCATCCCACTTCCTCATGTCCTTCCTGTGGTCACATAAGTAAAACCACAGGGTGGCATATGCTTTTTAACCACTGTATCCTCTCTCTTGAGCAGAGGAATGGTTACTCCTAAAAGCTGAGATACTGGTCTGTAAAGGTGGGGAGTAGGACATATCTTTGAATTGCTGGAACTTTGGGAGAGTTTCTCTACAGCTGAGATGCAAACCAGTAGGGAGGAAGAGAGATTTTCTTTGTATTGTTGGAGTTGGACAGACCATTCATCCACTGTTTGTCCCTCCCCATCTTTCCAGTCATTACTGCCAATGAGTTGGTGTAGAATGATGGTGCACTCTGTAAAACTTCTACCACATGGCCTGTATGTATTTGGCTTCATCTGGATCTTTGGATAGCTAATTGTTGGCCAGGTCATCATAAATCACCTCCAACACAGCTAGTTCCCTGAGGTACTGGATACCCCTCTCCATGGTGGTCCACTACCTGGCTGACATACAACATCTTCCTGGAAGAGATAACTTTCCTTCATGCCTGACAGGAGTTACCTACAGAGGCTAAGGGCTTCTACTCCTTTTATGACTGCTTTTTCAATACCCTCTTCCCTAGAAAGGGATCCCAGCTGCTTGACTTCCCTGCCCTTTAATTCCAGGCTACTTGGCCCCATTATCCCAATATCAGAGCAGCCAGATGACAATGTACAATGACAATGTACAAAGTCCTGGAGCAGTCCATTCCTGAAGGAGTGCATCCCATGGCATGGACCCATATTGGAGCAGTTCTTGAAGAACTGCAGTCTGTGGGAAACCCACATTGGATCAGTTTGTGAAGGACTGCATCCCGTGGGAGGGCACCCATGCTGAAGCAGAGGAAGACAGTGAAGATGAAGAAGCAGCAGAGTTGAAATGTTATTGACTCACTGTAGCCCCCAAATGAGATAATCTATGAAAAAACAGCAAGGTTGCAGTGTTATAAGTAAGCTGATATTTAGCCTATTCGTGATCCTATCTTGAGAGATGGTTATTATTTACCTGCACATGAAGTTATTTGGAGGATAGGCCTGCCTTTTCCTACTCTTCGTTTCCAGCCTTGACACAGATCTATAACTCCTGCTTGGTGTATCTCTAGCATGGATTGTGAGAACAGGACAGAGATAAAAGGCACTTTCAATCCTTATTCTGCAGTCTTGTTGTATTTATCTTGTTTAAGATACAGTCTGCAATATTTGTTTCTTATTGGAAAAGTCTCACCATTAACAATTCCCAAAGTTAACCAGGAGGTAAACTTCTTGGATAGAGGAGAAAAACTATCAACTGCCCTCTGGCCTCTTCATTTAACCCCTAAGCGCCAGCTTTCTGCTCTCACATTCTCTAGTGGTCATGATCAATAATTGGACTATAACACATCTCATCCTTTGAAAAGGCAAAATGACATTTGAAGTATGATGTTTCTTTACAGCTCTACTCACTACTGTGTTTTACAATATTTATTCATGGTATGGGCTAGATTGGAAAAGGAGGAGACCCACCACTGGCACAAGTAACAAAGGAGCAGGAGCACGGGAGTCAAAAGTGAAATTGGCATGTGTTGATGATTATAAAAAGAAACAGTCCCACACAACCTTATTCTGTCTTGCTTCTGGCCTGGGTTAGCTTTACCCTGTATGGACTATAGTTTGAAGTAAACATGAAATATTTGTGTGTGTATATATATATAGAGAGAGAGAGAGAGCAACATGCAATAGAGCAAATACAGCAAAGAATCTTCTTGATCCTAATTTTTTTCTTAGTTGGTCTCTATGGCTACTCTTTTGAGTTGGAGCACGGTCACACATATAACAGAAATAAGACAGACATTATGGATACAAATGTTCAGAGAAAAACACTTAGAATCAGACAATAAACATTGAAATTTTCAGGCTCATTGGTTTTCAAGATCACCCTCTGCTTTATTTTCACAGGGTTTCCAACATTAGTGACTATGCACTCCAGGAAGTGGGCACAACCTTCTCCAAACCTAGATCTCTTTACTTTTAGGACAGATAATTTTTTATGATTGACAATGATCATTTTTATTGGTATTTTTATGGACCATGAACACCACCAAGACAACAATCCTATTCTGAAAGATTAGAAGCATGGGAAATGCCAAATGGTCTGTGTTTGTACCCTTTAATTCCTGAAAAGAATTAAGAAACAATGATAAAATACTTTTCCAGGAAACCATTTTCTTTAAGTTTGTGTACGCCAGTCATTTTTATTATCCTAAAAATGTTTATAAGGGCAAAATGGGAACACATTTTATATGAGCAGCCAATAATTTGTTTTTAGATTAATTAATGTTTTAATAGTCCAATCAAAATACAACTGCTATTATTTGTAAAGTTACAGTAATATCAACCCTTGCAGTTCAGATGATCTATTACTGATAGTTTTGTTAATAATGGTAAAAATTACTATATAAGAACTTCTGAATGTATACAGCCTTTTTCTGGTGTAACATTCCACCTTCTGATCTCTCTCTGGGTCCTACGGTCAACAGAATCTTCCAATAGAAGAATGAGAGGACATTTTATCCAGAAGGATATCATGAGAAACAATCCATGACATAAACAAACTTTTTCAGTATCCTGGTCCCCATAAACTTATATGCATCCAGCTGGAGCAGCAAATCCCAAACAAGTTCAGAGTTGGCTGGGATTTTATCACTCTCACAGTCACAGTCCTCCAACTCACGGCTCTGGGGATCTCAGGGCCAATTCTGCAAGCAAAGTGGGCATGCATTGTTTTCTTGAGAAATCTGAAATTAAAAGTATTGTGGTGTTATGCTATATAGTACAATGGTAGAATTTTCAGCATACTCATGTTTTTCTTGGAATCAGGAGGAGACTTGCCCCTCTCATTCAGGTCTTCTGGAGAAGAGATAAATGTCTGCTAATTCCTGGTAGGACAATGTTTCTTGTTTTTGCAGTAAAAAGGATAAGTGAGAGAACAATGCTTACAACCTTTAACCCCATAAGGATATAATTCAGAGTTCAACTGCTTGCAGTAAGTGCACAGGACTAATCTTTCAGGTGATCCAATGAGATATAGCTTTATGTAACTGTTTCCATATTACCTTCCCTTCCCTTCCCTTCCCTTCCCTTCCCTTCCCTTCCCTTCCCTTCCCTTCCCTTCCCTTCCCTTCCCTTCCCTTCCCTTCCCTTCCCTTCCCTTCCCTTCCCTTCCCTTCCCTTCCCTTCCCTTCCCTTCCCTTCCCTTCCCTTCCCTTCCCTTCCCTTCCCTTCCCTTCCCTTCCCTTCCCTTCCCTTCCCTGCCCTGCCCTGCCCTGCCCTGCCCTGCCCTGCCCTGCCCTGCCCTGCCCTGCCCTGCCCTGCCCTGCCCTGCCCTGCTCTGCCCTGCCCTTCCCCTTCCCCTTCCCCTTCCCCTTCCCCTTCCCCTTCCCCTTCCCCTTCTCCTTCCCCTTCCCCTTCCCCTTTCCCTTTCCCTTTCCCTTTCCCTTTCCCTTTCCCTTTCCCTTTCCCTTTCCCTTTCCCTTTCCCTTTCCCTTTCCCTCTCCCTCTCCCTCTCCCTCTCCCTCTCCCTCTCCCTCTCCCCTCTCCCTCAAGTGATCTGATTTATGAAACAGGAGTGTTTTTTCCCGGAAGTTCCAGGGAGCAAAGGAAAATCTGAACTACTAGGACTTATATTGAGTATTTACTGTTTAACTAGGATGAATTTCCAGGAAACCAAATGTAATAGAAGAATTTCCAGCAAGGCACCTCTGTCACAACTGCTTTTACCAGCATAGATTGGAATGAAAAACACAGCAATAATAGAATAGAAAGCCTTGAGTCTTTGAATGAAAACAGATAAGGGTCATCAGAATTGTTGAAAACTATTACTCATATCGGCAACATAAGCTGAAATTCTTCCCCCTTTCAGATTTTTCCAGGCATCCAAAAATAACAGCTGTTTCATTAGCTTTTTTTCAGAATTCATGGCTCATAGTTTCAATACTATAATGTGCTTTAAGCTGAGTTTTAAAGTAGATGAATTAATTTGCCCTGTTTAGGTTATGTGCTTAATAATATCTACATCCTTATAGTGGATTTATAAGGCTATACAGAAGTGTTTGCTGCTTTAAGTATTTCTGGTCAAGGATCTTTTCCAAGGCAACAAGGAACAGTAAGAAAGGGACTTCTGGACAGTCATATTAATTAGTGAGGGCATGTGAGAATGTGGGAATGCTTATTCCAAAAGCGTTATTTGATTGAAGACTCTCACTTCTGTGTACATGTGTGCTGCAAGGACTACCTGCCAGATGTTTATATGTAAGAACCAGGGGGAAGGCTAGTGAAGCAGATGTCTTGGTGGGTGTCTGTTATAGAACATCTAACCAGGTCAAAGAGTCAGACGAAATATTCTACTTGCAGCTGGGAGAAGTCTCACAGTCACTAGCCCTTGTTCTATTGGGGGATTTCAACTTACCATATATCTGCTGGAAATATAACACAGCAAAGATGAAAGCATCTAGGAAGTTTCTAGAGTGTGTAGAAGATTACTTCCTGACACGGCTGGTGAGTGAGCCAACTAGGGACAATGCCCTGCTGGACCTTTTGCTTGTAAATAGAGAAGGACTTGTGAGTGATGTCAAGTTTAGAGGTCATCTCAGGCACAACAATCATGAATTAATAGAGTTTTCAATTCTTGGCAAAGTAAGGAGGGGGTTTAGCAGAACTTCCACCCTGGATTTCTGGAGAGCAGACTTTGGCCTGTTAAGGAGACTGGTTGGCAGAGTCCCTTGGGAGGCAGTATTGAAGGGCAAAGAAGTCCAGGAAGGTTGAGCACTGTTCAAGAAAGAAATCCTAATGGTACTGGAACTGGCTGTCCCCACACGCTGAAAGATGAGCTGGTGTGGAAGAAGACCAGCCTGGCTGAACAAAGAGCTGTGGCTAGAGCTCAGGAAGAATAAGAGGGTTCATGATCATTGGAAGAAGGAGCAGGCCACTCAGGAGGACTATAACAATGTCATGAGGCTGTGCAGGGACAAAATTAGAAGGGCTAAATCTCAACTTGAACTCAATCTGGCTGCTGTTAAAGACAATAAAAGACACTTTTATAAATATAAAGATATATAAATAATATATATATAATATAAAACAAGAAAAGGAAGACTAAGGAGAAGCTCCATCCTTTATTGGATGCGAGGAGAAACACAGTGATGAGAGATGAGGAAAAGGCTGAGGTACTTAATGCCTTCTTTGCCTCGGTCTTTAGCAGAAAGGACCAGTTTTTCTCTGGGTACTCCACCCCCTGAGCTGGTAGATAAGGACAGGGAGCAGACGAAGCCTTCATAGAGGAAATGGTTAGTGACCTGCTACTCCACTTAGATGTATGTAAGTCTGTGGGGCCAGATGGGATCCACAGGAGGGTACAGAGGGAGCTGGTGGAAGTGCTCGCCAAGCTGCTTTCCATCATTTATCAGCAGTCCTGACAATCAGGGGAGGTTTCAGTTGACTGGCAGCTAGCAAATGTGATACCCATCTACAAGAAAGGCTGGAAGGAGGATCCAGGAAACTACACTCTTGTCACAGTCTGACCTTGGTGCTGGGGAAGCTCATGGAGTAGATCATCTTCAGTGCCATCACACAGCACTTACAAGACAACCAGGTGATCAGACCCGGTCAGCATGCGTTTATCAAAGGCAGGTCCTGCTTGACGAACCTGATGTCCTTTTACAACAAGGTGACACACTCAGTGGATAAGGAAAAGGCTGTGGATGTGCTCTACCTAGACTTTAGTAAGGTTTTTGACGCTGTTTCCCACAGCATTCTCCTGAAGAAGCTGACTGCTCAAGGCTTGGATGGATGGCTTCACTGGATTAAAAAAAGGCTGGGTTTATAATTCCAGGCCCAAAGAGTCATGGTGAGTGGAATTAAATCCAGATGGAGGCCAGTCATTAGTGGTGTCCCCCCAGGGCTCAGTACTGGGGCCAGTTCTCTTTAATGTCTTTACCAACGATCTGGACGAGGGGATCTAGTGAACCCTCAGTAAGTTTGCAGACAACAAGTTAGGTGCAAGTGTTTATCTGCTCAAGGGTAGGAGGGCTCTGCAGAGGGATCTGGAGGGGCTGGACCAATGGGCAGAAGCCAACTTTTTGAGATTCAACGGGGCTAAGTGTGGGGTGCTGCACTTGGGAGACAAGAACCCCATGCAACTCTAAAGGCTGGGGGAAGAGGGGCTGGAAAGCTGCCTGGTGGAAAGGGATCTAAGGGGTACTGTTTGATAGTTGGCTGAATATGAGTCATCAGTGTGCTCAGGTGACCAAGAAGGCCAACAGCATCCTGGATTGTATCAGAAATAGCATGGTCAGCAGGACTAGGGAAGTGATCAACCCGCCGTACTCGGCTCTGGTGAGGCTGCACCTCAAATACTGTGTTTAGTTTTGGGCCCCTGACTACAAGATGGACATTAAGGTGCTGGAGGGTGTCCAAAGAAGGGTAACAAAGCTGGTGAAGAGTCTAGAGAGCAAGTCTGATGAGGAGTGGCTGAGGGAGCTGGGGTTGTTTGGCCTGGAGAAAAGGAGACTTGGGGGAGACCTTATCGTGCTCTACAGTTACCTAAAGGAGTCTATAGCAAGATGGCTATTGGGCTCTTCTCCCAAACACCAAGTGAAAAGTGACAAGAGGAACTGGCCCCAAGTTGTGACAGGGGAGGTTCAGGTTGGTTATTAGGAGAAATTTCTTTACTGAAGTGGTTGTGCAGCATCGGAATAAGCTATTCAGGGAAGTGGTTGAGTCATCATCCCAGGGGGTCTTCAAGAAATGTGTAGATGTAGAACTTAGTACCATGTTTTAGTGTTGATCTTGTTGGTACTAGGTAAAAGGTTGGACTAGATGATCTTAGAGGTCTTTTCCAACCACAATGATTCTATGATTCTACACTGGAGTGAGTGGGGATCCTGGTGTCAGGATAGGAGAGGCAATACCTCTCTGGATCTGAATAGGTCCTAAAGAATATGAGTCCCTACAGATTTGCCCCTGACTCTTGACAGAGTGCCAGCTACTGAGGGGACCAGCAAGAGAGAATTGTGTGTCAGATTTACAGTCAGACTGGGGGTGCAGGCACCCCTGACTTCTGTTGCCAGCTACTGGAGCAAATGGGTGTCTTTTGCATGCATAAAAAGGAGCATGGCCAGCAGGTCCTGGTGTGCATAAAAAGGAGCGTGGCAAGCAGGTCAAGGGAGGTGATCCTCCCCCTCTACTCTGCCCTGGTCAGGCCTCACCTGGAGTACTGTGTCCAGTTCTGGGCTCCCGGGTACAAAAAAGACATGGATCTCCTGGAAAGAGTCCAGCAGAGGGCCACAAAGATGATACGGGGCTTGGAGCATCTTCCCTACGAAGAAAGGCTGAGAGACCTGGGACTGTTCAGCCTAGAGAAGAGAAGACCGAGAGGGGATCTTATTAATGTTTGCAAGTATCTTAATTGTGGGAGACCATGGGATTTGGCCAACCTCTTTTCAGTGGTTTGTGGGGACAGGACAAGGGGCAATGGCCACAAAATACAAAATGGGTAACAGGAAGTTCTGCACCAGCATGTGAAAGAGCTTCTTCATAGTGAGGGTGACGGAGCACTGGAACAGGCTGCCCAGGGAGGTTTTGGAGTCTCCTTCTCTGGAGATATTCAAGGCCTGTCTGGATGCCTACCTGGGCAACCTGCTCTAGGGAACCTGCTTTGTCAGGGGGGTTGGACCTGATGATCTCTTGAGGTCCCTTCCAACCCCTACAATTCTGTGATTCTGTGATTTTTCTCCCTGCCACTGGGGCGAGAGTGGTGTGTTCCCAAACCAGCTACTGGGGAGCGGGGTACAGTTGTGATTCAGGAGAGTATGAGCACTGCTCCAGTGGCTGGAGGAAGGCCATGTGTCACAGCCTGCATACCAGGTGCCAGCTGCTGGGTGGGCTGAGTGTCTGTATCTACCCCAGGCCTGGTTTATGCGGGGTTTGCATGTGTATTCAAAAGAAAATATTTAGCTGGACCAGCTGGCAAGTAGTGGGGTCCTGGTGTCTGGGGTATCAGGAGGGTTGGATGTCTGTGTTGGTATGTCCAGGTGGAGTTGTGAATCATAGAGTCATTACATTTGGAAAAGACCTCCAAGATCATCTGGTTCAACCATCCCCCTGCCACCAATATCAGCCACTAAACCATGTTCCTGTGCACCAATTCCAACCTCTCCTTAAACACCCCAAGGGATGGTGACTCCACCACCTCCTTGGGCAACCTATGCCAATGCCTGACTACTCTTTTTGAGAAGAAATGTCTCCTAACTTCCAATCTAAACCTCCCTTGGTGGAACTTGAAATCATTCCCTCTACTCCTATCACTAGTTATCTGTGAGAAGAGGCCTATCCCCTGCTCCCCAGAACTTCCTTTCAGGTAGCTGTAGAGACCAATAAGGTCTTCCCTGAGCCTCCTCTTCTCCAGACTAAACAACCCCAGTTCCCTTAGCCGCTCCTCATAGGACTTGTGTTCCAGGCCCTTCACCAGCTTCTTAGCCCTTCTCTGGACATGCTCCAGGGCCTCGATATCCTTCTTGTAGTGAGGAGCCCAAAACTGAACACAGTACCCGAGGTGAAGCCTCACCAGAACAGAGAATGAGGGGATGATCACCTCCCTGGTCCTGCTGGCTACATGGTTCTTGATACAAGAATGTGGCGTGCTTCAGGGACAGGTTTGTGAGTCTGTATCCAGCAGAGTTCAAGCTGGACTATCCAGCAAATAGACAAACTGTTAGTTGGTTAAGAGGGCTAGGGGTACTGGGCAGACAGAAGGGCCATGCAGACTCGAAGGAATCTTGCAGACATGCTGTACAAGCAGAGGGGCCATGCTGATACTTGAGGGATCTGAGTGGGGAGCTCAGGTTCTGGGCAGGCATGCTGGATGGACAGAAGGTCCATGTCAGTGCTCAAAGGATTCATGAATGTGTGAATTTATGCTTGTATGTATGCTTGTGAATTTAGTGAGTGTGTATGCCTGCACTAGTGAACTTGTATCTCTACCATCTGGAGAGAAGGAAGGGATCTCAGCTGTCTATGTCAATGTTTTACATGAGAAGGCAGCTGTGCTCTTCATCCCTCCTAACAACATTCAGTAGTTCTTCATTGCTGTTCATGATCATTCATGCATAAACAGAACTTTCAGACTTCTACCTGGAAGAATCCTTGCCCCATAAGCTTGGTAGTGATCTATATGTCTTGTACTATGCTAGGTGTTGTTCTCAGGCAAGTATTTTGCTCTGATCTTTCCTGTAATTGAAGGAGAGCATGGCATGCTACCTCTTTGTGAGGCCAGTCTTAGAATTTTAGCCAAGTTTTCTCTGGACAACATATGTGAATGATGGTAAGTGTCTGTGAAGTTGCATGAGTGTTATGAGTTAGTTTATTCTAATCTTCTGTTATGAGTTTGTTTATTCTAATCTTCTGTCTCACTTCTTCATTAGAAATACATAACTGTGCGTATAAACATTTTCTATATATACATAGTGCAGTATCTATACAGGATGCACTCATAACTATATTTATATTTGTCTATACTATTAAGATTGGGCACCACGTCTAAACATTATGTGACTATGCCAGATGGAGACTATCCTATAAAGTCACTGGCAATGGAGAGGACTGAAGGTTGGCTTTCCTCTTTCTCTACAGTGCTTCTGAGAACCCTACTTATAAGATATATTCAGTAGAATATCAAAGCTAGGAAACTGAAATAATAATGCATATAGAGATATAAAAATACACTATCATATGACTAAAAAAAAGAAAATTGAAAGTAAAATTAGATAAAAATTATTTCCTGATTTATTATATTTACTGATGGTGTTATGAACAGGATTATGATGTTGCTAAACATAATATGGTAAAATCATGACAAAAATAAACATTTGGATGTTTCAAGGTTTCTGTTTGTTTGTTTGTTTTAAAATATCTACTGGCTCTTTTGTTGTTTTAAAACAAAATAAAATGAACAGATAAACAAACAAACAAAAAACAATGTCTGCAAAAACAAACAAAAGAAACACTGAATTTCTTCCTCAGAAGATGACATTGCTATTGATGAACATCTCCAAAGACAACAGGAGTGTAAAAATATAAGTTACACACAGTTATCTATATTTGAGGGTCCAATGTTGTAGATGAAAATCTTTTTGAAAACACATAGTAGTAACTTCTTTCAAAGGGAACTTTGTCTTAGATATTACAGGTGCACATGAAACTGGTATTCAGGTGATAGTTCTTTATGCAAAAATTTTCACCAGTTTTACATCAGCAGAAAAATTCTATAATATTGTGCAGAAACACTATTTCTAAGATATTACAAAGGACTATACAAATGTGATATAAATGAATGAAAGTGCCACAGAGAACAATTAAGATTAGTGTTCAATGGCAATCATTAAGTTAACAGAGAGAAAAGGACAGCAGGTGAATCTTAGAAAAGAAAGAAACATATCCCTTGTGTTTACTTATGAAATAAATAGGGATTCAGATATGATGATGCTTTTCATATCAATATCATCAAATCCCAGAAAGAAAGATAAATGAAATAGCAATTTAGTCAATCTTGTTTTTAATGAACTATCTTCTGCCAAAATTTGTAGTGGAATTAATTGTTTCAAGCTGGGCTTTTGATTAAGATTTATTCTTATGCAACATGAAAAATAGGAAATTCATCTTAGAGAGCATGTTTTCTGGGCAAGAAATTCATGAACTCTAGAGAGTAAGAAATTTAAAGGGCTGATTGCCCTACTGAGCACCAAATTTTATTCAATGTACCTGAAATAGATTTTGATTTAGTTAAGGTGAATGAAATGAATTTTTCTTTGCCAAAGTCTAGGTCTGCCACAAAGATTTCCAATTTAACAGCTTCCCTCTATGCTGGCCTTGCACAAGTTGTTGCACAGCCTGCTAACTGTGATTCATGTACATGTAACACTGGCAATTAAAAATATGGTTTCCACTGTCACCCCAGGGAATAATATCTGAATTCATGGTGATATTCCCAGCGTCAAAGAAATTCTCCTGTTAAAGGTGGTTTACATTGTTTTCATTATCTGTCAAACATCGGCAAACCCCCAGTCAATTCAAAAGCCAATTCAATTAGATTCCTACGACTTATCATCTTCCAAAAATCATAATGTAGATAAAAGACCTATTCAACAGACAGATCAGTTACAGTTGAGCTACCAAATATCTGTGGACCATAAAATCATCTTTCTGAGCAGAACTACTGTGTAATAAGTGTATAAGTTATTTTAAACAAAAATGCTACAGATTTTTTTTTTTTTGAAATGACAGATGAGTAAAAACTCCTAGGTCTCAGAAATATCTAATAATTTTCCTGAGGGAAATATATATATATATATATTATTTCCCTGAAAAAATATATATATATATATTGTAAGAAAATTATTATAAAATAATATTTTAATAATTAATTTTAATAATAAGAAAATATTATAAAAGAAAAAGCTGTATTATTTCCTTTTTCTATTTTGGGAGGATTTTTTTTAATTATTATTATTTTTTCATATTTTCATATTTTTTTCATAGACCACCTACTTTCAAGCAATACAGTGATATGTACATAGAAAAATTGCTTATAGCTTGTAAGTAATATGAGAACATGACAAGCATGTGCTCAGAACATCTGTGCCTAGCCAACTGTCTCATATATAGTTAGATATATGGACATATTTGACAAGGATGTATTATGAATGGGAAAATGATTAGTTTGAGGGTTATTTTTCCTTCAAAGCTTCATCTCTGCAGTGCTGTTGAGGCTGACTCTTCAAATGGAGAAACAATCTAAAAGGTGTAAATATAATAAAGCATGATGAGCCATGTAATGCGCCACTCAGTTTTATTCCCCAAGGGAGATCATGCACAAAATACTCATGTCCATGCCTGGTCTGGTGCTCATAATTTATATGATTGGATCTAATTTGTTTTATCATGTCATGCAGTTTTTTATTGCACCTTTCTTCTCCTGTGTCTTGCCCTAAACCTCCTATCTTCCACATGTTGATGGAATTAACAGCCAACTATTATTTGATAAAGTGATGTGGCTGCTATTGATATCATTAATTTCTTTATGTTGCATATTAAAACTATGACCAGGCAGGAAAGCGAAGGTTTAAATCCCTTAAAAATTAACTTAAATGACTAGAGAATAACCATTTTGAACTGGTTCACTATAACTTCCTGGAAATTATGGTTATGCAAATACACAGTTTTTGGAAAGAAAAGGGAAAAAAAAAACACCACACACACAACAAAACAACATTGCATTGCTAGGAAAGACAAAGACAAAGAGTGCAAAAAAAAAGTGTTACTCCCTTTATAACCTGTTTTTCCTAAGAATAGGAAAAGTGTGTTCAAACTTTGAATACACTTAAAATAGTCAGACTTGAAAAGTTTATACTTGTTAAGCCATGTGAAACATTTACAGGTTTTATGTGCAAGTAATGAAATGCAGCTCAGCATAAAATCAAAATGGAACTACAGTGATAATAAAAGTCTTCATG
Source organism: Anser brachyrhynchus (assembly GCF_964034855.1). Taxonomy (NCBI): domain Eukaryota; kingdom Metazoa; phylum Chordata; class Aves; order Anseriformes; family Anatidae; genus Anser; species Anser brachyrhynchus. Next base: position 132,270,300 of record NC_137695.1, read on the forward strand.
TATTAAAAAAATTAAATTGGTTATAAATATTCACAAGATGAAGCTCATATTAATACAAGAAATGGCAGACGATAAAAAATTCTCAGAGGAGAAAAATTACAATAAACTCAGTATAAATTATTGATAATTTCAGTCGAAAACAATGGCTAATATAGATTAGAGAATGGTGGACAAGTTGAAATGAAGTTCTCTGCTCTAATACAAGAAGTAAATAAGTTATACCTAACAATGGTTATAGTCTAGTACATGCACAGTGGAGTAAATCCTAGTAGCAATAGTAAAGGTCTTCTCATCTACCAGGCCAAATAAGAATTCCAGAATCTATAGATTTGAATAAAATGATAGTATGAAAAATAGTTTCTACCTTAGAATCCAAAAATTTTCTTATTACTAACTAAAGCAGAAAATACCAATTTATTATTCTTGCACGTCATAGACTGGAGAAGTATACAAATAGAGTTGTTTTAGGGAAGAAACATTTTGAAAAAATATATTTTTCTTCAGGTTTGCAAATGATAAAAAACAAAGTAGAAACCAGTCAAAGCTGTTAAATGTTTATTCACTTATAAATCATTATTTTCACGTATAGGATAATGAATAAGCTTTATCAAGCTAGACATTAACAAAATCAGTGAGCAAGAAAGATATTTATATTTTCAAGGAGTGACATGATTTAATTTTGCTATAATATTTAAACCATGACAAAAGTGTTGTGCTTTCATTAAAGAAGCTTCTTATAGATTTTTATTTATATTACATATAAGGATAAAAATAACACATCTCTATAAAGTAGGTGTCTTCTTATATAGATAAAAATATCCATTATAATAGTTTTATTTTTATGATCTAACAATGGCAAGTTAGTACATGGGAAATGACAATACCTCTTACAAGGGATCAGAATAAGAATACTCACATTTGACATCATTTTCTGATATACCAAGTTGTGGTTCTGATTGAGAAGAATGAGCCAATTTTGTGAAATATCTCTTCATCTCAGTCAATCATTCACATTGTCTGCCTGTACAATGTTTCATAATTTACAGACTGTATAAAGGAAAAGGTGCTTATTTCATTTCTTTAGGTGCATAATGGATGAGAACTGAAATGATTCAGGTGGATGGACACTAGAAAGATGTTATTCTGCTGTAATATATTACAGCTACCCTGCAAGTAATGGAACAGGAACAATGTGCCATTGTCCAAAGTTGGAATTTAAGCTTTAGTAAAATTAATCAAGTATATCAAGTGCTTCCTATAAAAGCAGACAAGAGGTAGTTATCTTCTATCGACCAGCATAAATCAGACTGGAAGTGGAGCTTCATGCTGTTTGAATGATATTTTGATTCACAGCATCCGAACATACCATGATTCTTAAAAGACACTACCTACTTAACCTGTCATTAAAAATATAAAACCCAACAGCAAAAAACACTGAAGTTTTCTGCAGCATCTAACTCATGATCTCCTTGGCTGCTGAAGTGAAAACTTTTTCAGAATGTATCTGAACTGTCTCTAATTTATCTTGCCTCTTGTAACTTTCTAGGGTGAGATTGATGCAAATTACGAAAACCTTTTTCTGTATTCATAGAAACAGAATCATAAAGGTCGGAAGAGACCTTCAAGATCATCTGGTCCAACCAATGTCACCCACTAAACCATGTCCCTAAGCACCAGGTCCAACCTTTCCTTGAACACCCCCAGGGACTGTGACACCACCACTTCCCTGGGCAACCTGGGAATTTTGAATTTATTAACAGTTTTGAATATTAGTTTCATTTTTTTTATTATTGCAAAGCTCAATTTCATCCTGCAGCTGAATTCTTCCATGTTAAAATAAAGCAAGACAGTGAGAGAGAAGACATGAAGACAGATTTGGATATCCTCACTCACACTGAATATTGTATGTTTTCAGCAGCCTCTGTGTTTTCACTGCAATTACTGGATTAAGATTTTACTACACGAGATTACTGCTGCCAAATTCTGCCCTGCAGACACAAAGTGCAAAGCTTTTACTCAGAATATCTAAATTTTAAGAGAAGTAAAGCAGAACAGTGTCTTTTCTTTAAAAGTACTTCACACTTAATGTGCTTATGAGTTTCAGATCCCTTATCTATCAATCTGTCCACCAGAGAACCCTCTGTTTTGCTTGTCAGCTATGCAAGTTTTAACTAGGTATCTTAAAGGAGGCTGTAGTGAGGTAGGGGTTGGTCTATTCTCCCACGTGCCTGGTGACAGGACGAGGGGGAGTGGGCTAAAGTTGCGCCAGGGGAGGTTTAGGTTGGATATTAGGAAGAACTTCTTTACCGAAATGGTTGTTAAGCATTGGAATAGGCTGCCCAGGGAAGTGGTTGAGTCACCATCCCTGGATGTCTTTAAGAAATGTTTAGATGTAGCCCTTAGTGATATGGTTTAGTGGAGGACTTGTTAGTGTTAGGGCAGAGGCTGGACTCGGTGATCTTGGAGGTCTCGTCCAACCTAGACGATTCTGTGATTCTGTGATTAGTTTTCCTGCCTTACTAACACTTTTTTCCCCCCTTTTTTATGCTGTTCCATATATGTTTATTTGTGTTCAAATGAATTCCTCCTCAGAAGCTAGCATCTCACAATTTGAACTTCCAGCTCCATGCAGTGTTTACACTTCTGGCAGTAATAAGCCCAGCTGCACTGTCAATAATGTGTTAAAACTACTCATTTATGCTACATGGTTTTCCTGACTTGCCTGTACAGTATCAACTCCGAACTAGATTTTCCAGGTGCTCCTGTAATACAGGCAATAGGCTCTCCTAGAGCTATGCAAAGGCAATAGGAACACAGGTCTCAGACAGGAGACATCATAAAAATAGGCTGAGCCCTAAAGCTTTATATGATTTATACTCTGGGTCTGTAATATTTCCTCTCTTCATAAATGAACTCAGTTGTAAACATAGAAAGTCATTTTTCTGTCAGTTCAGGGCAAATTAAAGTGGAGTGTAATCATGGAAGGCAAGAAGTCCAAGTGGCAGAAGGAGCTAGGAGGAGTCAGAAAACTGAGCAATGCGCAACTGCATCAGAACTGATTAAAAGGATTTGGGGAGATAATATCAGAAAACTGGGTAAAGAGAAGCAATATAGTGATGATCTATTTCTGTACCTTAACACATAGTAAAGAAGCTGCATTGAATACATTAGTAAAAGTATTTTTTAAATATATATTTATAATTTTTAGAATCAAGGAAAGTCATAGTCTTTTTACATGATCTTAGTAAAGCACTACTTAGAGGGCCAAATTTGCATTTAAACTCAGTAATGAAGAGAGGATGCTAACTAAAGAAAATCTAAAAAAAAAAAAAAAACAAAAATTCTCAGAAGTTTACAGAATGTGCTCCACTGGGAAAGAGGGAGGATGAAAATGAAGCATTTTGTAGGTAAGCCAGGAAATATGTAATATAGTGTTAAAATTTAAAAAACATGTGAGGCAAGTAAAAAAGGAGGGGCATGAATTGGGTAAGTAGCCTAGAGGGAAAAGAAAGTAAGAGTAGAGGCAGTAATTAGATACCAAAGAAAGTGAACAATGATCTGAATCAGAAAAGAAAATGTGACGGGGAAAAAAAAAAAAAAAGGAGAAAATTGTTGAGTCCCTACATTTAGCTGAATTCAATGGTAATGTTGTACTGAATATGAAGAAAGAATATGCCTAAACAAAGATTTAGACAAGCTGACCAAATCATAGCAATGAGAGGACTGGAGTCTACCAACTACCAAAGGTCTGTAGCTTAATTAGGGCATGGATTTAATAACTCAGTTCTTGTGGGAACTCTCTGGTAATAAATTGTACAGTGTATATCAAGACAGTTTCCTTAATTGTTTTAACATATTAGCAGGTATATTACCAGTTGTCCTTTCTTCCTTATTCCTTGTTCTTATTCATACCATACCTGTCATTTCTTTTACTTATACCCAACATCCTGCTCTTTTTACAGAAGTGTTAAAGGAGATGTTACTCCACTCCTGTTACTCCACACAGCATAATTAAACGTGTTTCTCAGTTCTGGGAAATCCCTTCATCTCCATCTATTAATCACACATTTAGAGCATGTGTAGAAATGACAAATGCTTTGGACTTGTTATTCAAATAAGACCTTCAGATAACATCCAGTACCTGGTACCTCTTTCCATTTCAAATTAACTTTTCAGATACCTTAACAATTTCCTTCCAAATTCACTCATCCTCATCACTAAATAACCAATATATTGAACATGATATTTTTGGTGAATATCCATTAATCCTCTAGCTCCTAATAACTGACACATTATCTGGAATTGTCAATTCTGGAGATAACTCGCCATATCCTTTGTGAAAAATGTAGCCTCTGGGAACAACTGGCACTCAGAAATATGATCCTGTCCTGTCCTATCTTTTTGTTTGTTTGTTTGTTTTTACGAATCCCTTTAAAAATCTTAATAGCCTTTTATGCAGCCACCATTTGAGGAATCTGACCTAGTAAATAGAGCACTGTCGACTGCAGATTTGTCTTGTAGAATCCAAGGACAGATGGAAACACAGGAAATGGCTACCTGTTCTGTGTAGGGCAGAGCACTGCCCCTTCACATTCAGCCACCAGCAGGCATGGTTTGGTTTCTTCCTTTCTTTATAATGGTCCATCACCCCTTCAGTTCAGCACTTAAAGGGTAAGAATGTAAGTGTAGGTGTGTCATCTTTGATCCACATGAACTCTGCTACGCGTGCCCACACAGACATCATAGTTTGCTCACAGGACTGTGGAAAAAGCAACAAAACCAACCAACCAACCAACCAACCGAAAAATAATTGGAGATGAAGTATTTAACTTCCATATATGAAAGACTTAATTTCAGTGTCAAAAATTATTATATATTAGGGCACCATTCACACGGCTATAAAGGTAAAGATACTAATTAAGATTTCCTGTTGTGTAATCAATGGTGTAATCAAATCTTGAATAAACATAAGCTTTTATTTCTGTTGGGAAACCATAACAAAAGACAGTGCTTGACATCAATTGAAATCCTTTACCTTTTTTTTTTTTTTTTTAAGGTGGTTCTCCCTTAACGTGATTTTATATGTTCATCGTCCCTCTGAAGTCTGAAAAGGATAGCTGATCTGAAATAATTAGCCATGTCCATGTAAGATATTGCAGAAATTCAAATCAATCACAAACAAGAAAGCTGACTTCTGGTTGAAGTCATATTTCATGAATGAAAGGGAAGGGCATTGGGACAGGCTTTAAAAAGGTGATGTGGAATCTGTCTATGCACATGTACTATAGAGAGAATTATTTCTATTTACAACGTGTGTGGTAGGCTAACTTTGGCTAGCTGCCAGGTGCCTACCAAGCCACTCTCTCACTCCCCTTCCTCAGCAGGACAGGGGGACAAAATACTGTGAAAAAAGATTGTTGAGATAAGGACAGGGAGGTCGCTCACTAATTGTTACCATGGGCAAAATGGCCTCAGCTTGGGGAAGATTAATTTGGTTTTATTGTCAATGGAAAATACAGTAGGATAGTGAGAAATAAAAACAAAATTGAAAACACCTGCCCCCAATTCCCCTCTTATACCTGGGCTCAACTTCGGTCTTGATTCTTCTACCTCTTTGCTCCCAAGGCAGCACAGGGGAATGGAAAATGAGGTTACAGTTAATATAATAATTCTTTGTCACTGCTGCTTCTTCTTCCTGACTCTCTTCCCCTGCTACAGCATAGGGTCCCTCCCAAAGGATACAGTCCTTCAGGAAGTGATCCAACATAGGCTTCTCACAGACTGCAGTTCTTCAAGAACTGCTCCAATGTGGGTCTGTAACTGGGGGAACAGTCCTCTGGGAATGAACTGCTCCAGCCTGGGTCCCCCACAGGACACATTTTCTGCCAGACCTCCTGGAGCCTCCTCTTGTGTGGACTCTTCATGGGCTGCACTTTCCTTTAGGTCATATCCACCTGCTTTGGTCTGCAGTCCTCCATGGGCTGCAGTGTGGATCTCATCTCCAATGTGTTTCTCCATGGCCATCCTGCTCCACCACAGTCTACTCCATGGGCCTCAGCAAAATTTCTGCTCCAACACCTGGAATACCTCCTCTCCTTCCTTCTTCACTGACCTTGGTGTCTGCAGGGTTTTTTCTCTCATATTTTCTCACTCTTCTCTTTCGGTTGCTGTTGCAGAATGTTTCATTGCACCAAGAGTTCTGTGTCTAGTTCTGTTCCCCTCCTCTTCTCTCTACCCAGTACAGCAGAGACTTGGACATACTTGAAAGAGTCCAGTGGAGAGCTACTAAGAAGATAAAGAAATGGAACATCTCTCCTATGAGGAGAGGCTGAGAGAGCTAGGACTGTTCAGGCTGGAGACAAGGAGGCTCAGGGAAAGTCTTATCCTTGTATAAATACCTGCAGGGATGGTGCTAAGGGGACAGAGACATGCTATTTCCAGTGGTGCCCAGTGCCAGTACAAGGGGCAGTGAGCACAAACTAGAACACAAGAGGTTCTCTCTGAATATCAGGAAGCACTTTACTATGTGGCATACTGACAGAGCACTGGAACAGTCTACCCAGAGAGGTTGTGGAATCTCACTCTTTGGAAAAATTCAGAAACTGCCTGGACATAGTTCTGGGCATCCTACTGTAGGTGTCCATGCTTGAGAAGGGGGGTTGGACCAGTTGACTTTCAGATGTCCCTTCCAACCTTAACTATTCTATGATTCTCTCTCTCTTTTTTTTTTTTTCTTTTCTTTTTTTTTTTTTTTTAACCTTTTCTTAAATATGCTATTTCAGAGGCAGCAGCAGTGCTGCTGATGGGCTCAGTCTTGACGAGAGGAGGTGGTCTTCTGTAACTGGCTGGAACTGGCACTGTCCAACATAGGGACAGATCCTGCTCTCTTTTCACTAAGGCCATCTCTGCAGCCTCCCTGCTACCAAAACATTGTCACATAAACCTAATATGGTGTGTTATTAGATGACCAACCTTTCATTTTTAAGTGACTTGACACCTTATTTTATTTATTTACAGGAGGCAGATGGCTAAATATTTTACTTTTAGATGTGGAGTGTGGTAAGGCTTTATAATTTGTTTTTATATTTTCAATAAATTGCAGTTAAATAAGATTTGATTTGTTCTTTATAAGATCTTTCACTTTTTTTTTTTATTATTTTTTTTTCACAGAATGTCCAGTTGTTATCAGCTCAGTGTTCATACCAAAAATAAGTTGTTCACAGAATGGAATCACAGAATCACAGAATGGCTGAGTTTGGAAGGGACCCCTGAAGATCATCTAGTCCAACCCCCTTGCCAAGCAGGATCACCTAGAGCACCTAGATCAGCGGGATGGCAACCAGGCGGGTATTGAATACCTCCAGAGAAGGAGACTCCACAACCTCTCTGGGCAACCTCTTCCAGTGTTCTGTCACCCTCACAGTAAAGAAGTGCCCTCTCATATTCAGCCTGAATTTCCCGTGCTTCAGTTTGTACCTCTTGTCCTCTCACCGGGCACAACTGAAAAGAGACCGGCTCCATCCTCTTGACATCCTCCCCTCAGATATTTATACACATTAATCAGGTCTCCCCTCAATCTTCTCTTTTCCAGGATAAACAGGCCCAGCTCTCTCTGCCTGTCCTCATATGACAGGTGCTTCAGTCATCTGATCTTCTTAGTAGCCCTCCTCTTAACTTGCTCCATTATCTCCATATCCCTCCTGTACGGGGGAGCCCAGAACTAGACTCCAGGTGTGACCTCCCCAGGCCTGAGTAGAGGGGGAGGATCACCTCCCTTAACCTGCAGGCAGCACTCTTCCAAATGCAGTCCAGGATACCGTTGGCTTTTTTGGCCACAAGGGCACATTGCTGACTTATGGTCAGCCTGCTGTCCACCAGGACTCCCATGTCTCTCTCCGCAGAGCTGCTCTTTATTTTTCTAGCAAATCTCAAAGAAAAACATATGTTACTAAGAACAAGATTTGGTTGTCTGGAAACTAACAACTTTAATGAAAATAACTATCAAGCCCATGTCATACAATCACTACTTCAAATCAAACTCTTTCTGTTGAGGTGTTGAGATCTCTCCTCTAGATCCATCTTCTGCAGGTAGAGACTGATGAAAACACTACACAAATTCCATTTTTGGTAATGACTATCTTTTTTTCACTATTTATCAGATCCCCTTGTAATATTATTGTTATTGTAATATTATTATTTTTAACTGATTAAGATGAATAAATATTTGTTCTCAGCACCCCAACTTGATATTGCAGAACAGAATCATTTTTCAAACACCAATGACTGAATTAACTTCCACTGCTTCAGTGTTCCTATCCATAAGGAATTGTGTAATTCTACTTGGCAGTAGATAGTGTTTCTTCAATAGATAGTGTTTTTTTTCCATAATGACTGAAGATTCTACCATTAGCACCAGCCTCTGTTATTTTCAAAAGCTTTCTTTTTCTTTTAAATAATGTTTTGGTTTGTTTTCCTGTTCTGATTATGACAGGTCTGTGCAAAACTATTGTCCTGCTCTAATGTCTTTACTTAAATAACTCGCCTCCTCCATGAAGGGAAAAGTTACTTTTTGTAGTTGTTGATTTTTTCTGTTGATTTGTTTGTTTCTTTTTTTTTTTTTCCCCACAGTGATCTGTACAAAGGCATTTCTTTTGCTTTTTGCTCTCTTTTTATTTTTTTTCTTTTCCGTTATTTTTATTTTTATTTTTTATTTTTATTATTTTTATTTTTATTTTTATTTTTATTTTTATTTTTATTTTTATTTTTATTTTTAATTTTAATTTTAATTTTAATTTTAATTTTAATTTTAATTTTAATTTTTCTTTTGCTTTTCTTTGGCATATGCTGAATTACTGTTCTCATTATTTTTTTCTCAAGCACCGTCATTTCTTCTCTGCTTAAAGTGTCCATAAACTTGCTCAGATGGATTATTATCATTATTTTTTTTAGCTTTTCAAATACAATATAAGTAAGTTCAAAAGTAGTTCTTCAGGTTGTCTGAATATCTTCCTGACATAGATATGTTCTGTAGACAGTAAAGTGGCTCAGATCTCCTGTGGCCTCCGAATAAACTTCTATAAATCTGACCTTTGTGCTTGCCTTGAGTGCTTGAAAAGTATTTAACTTAAGGCAGAAATATGGCCCTGTGCTTAGTGTGTAACCTTTCATCTATAGCCAGTGAAAGAGTGGGAAAAGTATTCTTTAAAGAAAAGACTATTGTGCAGTTTTTTTGTTTTGTTTTGTTTTGTTTTTCTGTATGTGCTTAGGCAACAGCAGAAAGGAGCCCTCTTGTTCAAGACAGATTGAGACCAGAGAATTGATCCATAGATTTCTCATGGGAACTGCAAAGAATTTTGAACAGCTATTGGGTAGGACTGTTATGAGAGTTTATGTCTCATGGCAAACACTCCAACTAGTGTACAAAGCACATCAAGTGGATTTTAGAAAGTCAATGAGATTTAGGGTACTGGGAATCTCCTTTAAAACTCTGCTCTTAGACTGGCATAGGACACTTTGACACATCATATCTATGAAGTTGAAGGTGTTACTACAGAAACACAGTAGAAACTGAAGTCTCATTTATCCTCAGTTTTCTTGGTGAAGGTATTGGAATCATAAAAACATCAAATATCCCAAGTTGGAAGGGACCCATAAGGATCATCAAGTCCAACTCCTGGCACCGCACAGGCCTACCCAAAAGTTTAGACCATGTGACTATGTGCACATTCCAATCGCTTCTTAAATTCAGACAGGCCTGGTGCAGTGACTACTTCACTGGGGAGCCTGTTCCAATGTGCAACCACCCTCTCGGTGAAGAACCTCTTCCTGATGTCCAGCCTAAACACCCCCTGCCTCAGCTTAACACCATTCCCGTGGGTCCTGTCACTGGTGATTATGGAGAACAGGTCACCTGCCTCTCCACTCCCCCTCGCGAGGAAGTTGTAGACTGCGATGAGGTCCCCCCTCAGCCTCCTCTTCTCCAGGCTGAACAGGCCCAGTGCCCTCAGCCGCTCCTCATATGTCTTCCCCTCTAGGCCCTTCACCATCTTTGTTGCCCTCCTCTGTACACTCTCCAACAGTTTAATGTCCTTTTTGTACTGTGGTGCCCAGAACTGCACACAGTACTCGAGGTGAGGCCGCACCAGCGCAGAGTAGAGCGGGACAATCACTTTCCTCGACTGACTAGCAATGCCATGCTTGATGCATCCCAGGATACGGTTGGCCTTCCTGGCTGCCAGGGCACACTGCTGGCTCATATTCAACTTGCTATCAACCACAACCCCCAGATCCCTCTCTGCGGGGCTGCTCCCCAGCGTCTCATCGCCCAGTCTGTACATATAACCAGGGTTGCCCCATCCCAGGTGCAGGACCCGGCACTTGCTTTTGTTAAACTTCATGTGGTTGGTGACTGCCCAGCTCTCCAATCTGTCCAGATCTCTCTGCAAGGCCTTTCCACCTTCATCCGAGTCCACAACTCCTCCAAGTTTGGTGTCGTCGGCAAATTTGCTCGGAACACCTTCTAGTCCTACATCCAAATCATTTATAAAAACATTGAAGAGGACTGGCCCTAAAATGGAGCCTTGAGGGACCCCACTAGTGACTATCCGCCAGCCAGATGTGGCCCCATTTACCACAACCCTTTGAGCCCTGCCCATCAGCCAATTGCTCACCCATCATATGATGGTTTTTTTTAAGTTTTATGCTGGACATTTTGTCCAGTAGGATCCTACGGGAAACCATGTCAAAAGTTTTGCTGAAGTCCAAAAAGATCACATCAGCTGATTTCCCTTAATCGACTAGATGGGTGATCTTATCATAAGAGGAAATCAAATTTGTTAGGCAGGACCTACGCCTCATGAACCCATGTTGGCTGGGACCAATGACTGCATTGTCCCCCAGGTGTGCATCAATAACTTCAAGGATCATCTTCTCCATAATTTTACCAGGCACTGACGTGAGACTGACAGGCCTGTAATTGCTAGGGTCTTCTTTCTTGCCCTTCTTGAAAATTGTCACAACATTTGCCAGCTTCCAGTCCAATGGGACCTTTCCAGATTCCCAAGATCTTTGAAGAATAACTGAGAGAGGTCCCGCGATGACGTCAGCCAGCTCTTTAAGCACCCTGGGATGAATCCCATCCAGACCCATGGGCTTGTATGGATCCAGGGGGAGCAGCAAATCCCACATACATTCAGGGTCGGCTGGGAGTTTGTCCTTCCCACCGTCATGGTCCTCCAGCTCAGAGCACCCTGGGTCCCAAAACCCATCATCAGTGTTGAAGACAGAGGCAAAGAAGGCATTAAATGTCTCTGCTTTGCCTATGTCATTGTCTGTGAGGAGACCTTCCCCATCAAGTAGCGGACCTATGTTTTCTTTGATTCTCCTTTTTCTGTTCACATATCTAAAAAAAACTTTTTTTATTGTCTCCAACAGACATGGCCAGATTCAACTCTAGTTGGGCTTTGGCCACATGAATTTTCTCCCTACAACACGAACAGCATCCCTGTATTCCTTCCTTGTCGCCTGACCCTCCTTCCAGCAGCTGTACACTTTCTTTTTTCGCCTAAGCTCCAGTAGAAGATCCCTGGTCAGCCAGGCTGGCCTTCTGCCCCACCTGCCTGACTTCTGATATTTTGGAATTGCCTGATCTTGTGCTTTTAGGAGGTAGTGCTTAAAGATTGACCAGCACTGATGAATGCCAATGCCTTCAAAAGCAGTTTCCCAGGGGACCTTGCAGACTAGTTCCCTGAGCAGCCTGAAGTCTGCTTTTCCCCATATCCAGGGCTGAAGTTTTGGTGGCAGTTTTCCTTCTGTCACCATAAATTCTAAACTCAACCACTTCATGGTCACTATGACCGAGACAGCCACCAATTGCCACGTCTCCCACAAGATCCTCTCTGTTCTCTAGCAACAGATCTAGGAGGGCACCTTTCCTAGTTGGCTCCCTTAGCACCTGCACCAAGAATTTATCATCCAGGTGTTTTATGAACCTCCTGGGCTTGCTCGTGTCAGCCATGTGGTGACCCTAGTTGATGTCTCGCAAGTTGAAATCCCCCATAAAGACAAGGGGAGTTGATCTCGAGGCATCTCTTAGTTTTGCAAAGAATAATTCATCGTCATTGTCATCCTGGCCAGGTGGTCTGTAATAGACTCCTACAACGATATCCCCTTAATTTGTTCGTCCCTTAATCCTTACCCAGAGGTTCTCAATTTTGCCATCACCAACTTGAAGTTCCACACAGTCCAGCCCATGCTTCACATACATTGCCACCCCGTCATCTCGCCTACCCTGCCTGTCCCTCCTGAAGAGCCTGTAACCATCTATGGCAACACACCAGCCACAGGACTCATCCCACCAGGTTTCGCTTATGCCGATGATGTTGTAGCTGTGGGCTACAACGTAGCCCACAATGTAGCTCATCCATTTTATTCCTCATACTGCGTGCGTTTGTGTAGAAGCACTTCAAATGCACCTCCCTACACGCAGCACATTATGGACCCAACCGAAGGGCCTCACTAGCACACAGTCCTTCTGATTCTACTGCACTATCCCTTAGCTCATCACCGGCATGCTTGGTTTTATCCCCTTCCCCCTTCAACTCTAGTTGAAAGCCCTGTCTATCAACCCTGCCAACTCCTGGGCAAAAATCCTTGTCCCTCTCTGAGAGAGGTGCATCCAATCTGGTGCCAGCAGGCCCGGTGTCGCATAGACCTTCCCATGATCGAAAAACCCAAAGTTCTGCTGGTTGCACCAGTCCCGAAGCCACGTGTTAATGTGATGAGTCTGCTTGTCAGCATCAATCCCCCCTATCGGAAGGCCAGAGGCAAACACAACCTGTGCCCCCGATCCTTTAAGTAGTCGCCCCAAAGCCCTAAAGTCCCTTTTGATCACTCTCGGACTTCTCGTTGCTACCTCGTCATTACCAGCCTGAAAGACCAGTAGCGGGTAGTAGTCGGTGGGCCGTACCAGGCGCTTGACTTTCTTAGCAAAGTCTCTCACCCGAGCCCCAGGGAGGCAACAGACTTCCCTGTGGGTTGGGTCCAGTTGGCATATTGGGCCCTCTATCCCTTTCAAAAGGGAGTCCCCCATGACAATAACCCTTCTTTCATTTTTGACAGAAGATGTAGCAATGCAGGGGGTAGGTTGCCTTGCCTTAGGCACCCTCTCCAACTGGGACGGGCTTTCGTCTACTTCGTTGTTCTGACTGTCGTGTTCTAGACCCTCATACCTGTTATATAAGGGTAGGTGGGAAGGTGAGGTGGGCAGGGACAGGGCTGGCCTACCACCCCAAACAGGAACCTGCCTCCGTTCCCCCCCTTGGCCTAGGTCTCCTCCTACTGCCTAGTGGGATGAGGGAACATTTGTCTTCTGCGTAGCAGGAGACACTTGTGCTGTGGCAGGCTCATGAGTCTGTCTCAGAGAGGGCAGAGTACACCTCCACCAGTCAATTTCCCTCTCCGACTCCCTGATGCTCCTGAGCCTGTTCACCTCCTCCCAAAGCTCCCCTACCTGGCCGAGCAGCTCTTCAACCTGGGCACACCTCCCACAGGCATACCCCTTGCTGCTGCTCTTGGATACCAACAGAAGACTCGGGCACACCCTGCAGCCCAAGACCTGGATGTCTGCGTGTTTCCCGGAGCCCTCCGTCTGAGTAGCCACATCAGTGACTGTGGCTGGACAGGCCGCAAGAGATGCGGAGGCCATGGTTTTCTGCCTGGTTGATACCATGGCCAGGTTCCTCACAAGCAGGTTACAAGAACTGATGGGAAAGACTACTGCAAAAGAGCGGCAAGGGGCCCTCCCTGCGCGAACTGCCACACAAACTGCTGCTCCCCGCCCCTCTGACGCACCACGCCCTGTTTGCCTGTCCTGTTCGCCATGCTCCTGGTTGCTCGTGCTTCCTAGAGGCTGCTTTTGAATGGCTGGGGAGGGGGCGCTGCTGGCTCCACCTACACCTCGTCAGCTTCCCTTGCGAGGGCTGCCGGGTCCTGGCGGCTCCCTCAGCTGCTTCCAGTGACCTTGATGCCGAAAAAAAGCCCTGCCTGTCTCAATCCCCTGCTCCGCTGCAGAACGCGTCTGCCCCAGTGCCGATCGCCTCGGCAAGTGGCTGCTAAATGGCGGCAGCGCCTGATTTAAATGGCCCGCCACTGATGCTATTGATATATTGTTTTTCCCCTTGATTTAACAGTCAATATTTCATTGAAAAAAAAAATAAGAATTTAGAGATTATTTGTTGTGAAAAAGGTGTTAACACTGTTTAGGTGTTGTTTTTTGACTCACAGCTTGTGTGTACTCTTGTGAAGTTACCTTATCACAGAAATGGTAATACTGTTGATTTTTAATTTTATGGTATGTACATAGCAGTGTTTCACAGCACTAATGAATCTGGTATGCTTGAAAATAAGTAGTAGCAAGTATTGTAACACGCCTTCCACAGCCATCCTACACAATCTGACACATTTTATGATCTGTATGGCATGTGGCAGACTCTTTGATAAGTGCAGATACAGAGTCATCCTTTGGAGTTTTCAGAAGCTTTAGAGTTTGAGGGGAACTTTGATGTATAACTGTCCCTATCAAACATCCATCAATCAAAGTGATGTATTATCTCCAAATGACCTTTCTACAGTTTTCAGATGCACACACATTGTTAAAATTTGAAGACAGCAAGACTTTTTTGACTCTATTCTGTTTTTTTGTTTTGTTTTGTTTTGTTTTGTTTTTCTTCAGCTCTTCATAATTGTGTTAATAATGAATAGCCTAGGACAAGCAATAGATTTTGTTTGGTGCAGAAAGCCATTCAGGGTGTGAACTCATGAACTACTGCTGGTAGACTGCAATTATTAGCAGAGTTGACAGTCCTTGTTAGTCCCTAAAGGATTTAGAACCTTTAGTCCACAGAATATAAGTCTGTGAAAGTTTTAAGTAAACTTGAAAATTATGCCTCTTGGTAATGGTTTCAGTATGCTGAGATTTCACTGAAATGAGAGCTGCCTTGTTCAGATAGGTTCTCAAGAATATTCTGAAAGGGTTTTGCATGCCTTCTAGTCCAAAAACTGATACTGAAATAAAAATTCTTGTGCCATAACCAGGGCTTTTAGAGGAGAGTGTGAATAGGGTTTCTGACCATATCACAGATTCTACAATTAAAATATTTTTACCTATGTTTTTCTTTTCTGAAAACAACAACAACAAAAAAATACAGTTGGGAAGTTAGAGAGAGATTGATCAGAATAATCCTAACAGGCTGAAGCTGAGCCTCTACAGATTAGTTATCATCAGGCAAAAGAGAATGTTTAAACTACCTTCATATACACAGGGTCACATCTAGTCTCAGGAATAAATTAATCTGTAGATTTGTTGACATGGTACACAGTTGGTTCCTGGCACAATGTGTACAAGGGGAAATTAGAAAATAAATAATATTTGATTTTGATATAATTTACATAAAGCATAATATTTCGTTTTCCTTCCTTCATTTATTATATCTGATCTCATCCTACTCATCCCAAATTTTCAGCATTTATTTAGTTCCCCCTACATGCTATTTAAACAGAGTGAGTTCATAAAGAAAGTAGGGACTATTAGATGAGTTAAAATAATATTATATTCACATCAGAAAATAAACATTTTTTTTTTTCAGTTGATGTACACCTAGTAAAAAATGCATGTAATCAAGAAATAAGTATAAATGGGTTAAAGAAAAGTTAAGATGTGTTTAAAGAAATTGAGAGTGCTTTTTATTTACTATCATCAATCAATTGATGTAGGAAGAGTGCATCTGATACAGAAGGGAAGACTGAAGAGTAAACTTAAGAAGAGCAAACTGATGAGAGAAATGTATGTCGTAAATATACGAAAATACATCAGAGCTCAGGTAAATAATATTATTTTTTCCAATTACATAGGATGCAATAGACTTTAATAAATAAGCAATACCTTTAAAATATTGGGAAAAACAACAACAACAACAACAACAACAAACAGTAGCCCACAGGGGTCGACCTTGCTTTAAAAATAAAGATTTTTTTTCATTAATTTGGAATTCAAAAAGTAATGTAAAAGAAGACCTGGAAGCAATGTTGGAATCATAGAATCAGAAAATCATAGAATGGTTTGGGTTGGAAGAGACATTAAAGATCATCTAGTTCCATCTCCCCTGCTATGGGCAGGAAGACCTTCCAATAGATCAGGTTGCCTAAAGATGTACCTTTGATGAAACAGAAAGAATATGAAGGAAAACAAAGAAAATAAATAATATAATAAAATATAAATAAAATATAAAGGAAAAACTGCATCAGAGACTGGTTAATAAATTGCAATTAATTCAAATTAGTGAAAACTACCATGTCAGATTTTTTTTTCCCACTGCTGATGGGTGTTAATGGATTAAAACAGTGGTGTAAATACATACAGTGGTGTAAATACATTTCAAAAGCCCATGGCTCTCATTTGCAGCCCATCCGGATGAAGACAAAATTAAAATAAAAGTTTTATGTATATTTTTCATACAATTCCTTGTCAGGGAAACATGGCAACTGTCTCATGTTTTAGGAATAGATTGAGTTATAGGAATAAGATCTTTCTTAGCAACTAACAATTTAAAAAAAAAAAAAAAAAAGCAAAAGTTCGAAATTTCATGTCAAACATATGCAGGACTCCTTAGTTTATGGAGAATATTTACTCCATATCCTTATTCCCCTTCACATTATAAAGCCAAAGCCTGATTCCCTTAAATAAATAAATAAATAAATAAATAAATAAATAAATAAATAAATAATCTTACATGAAAAGATATTTTTTGAATAAAAGGGACCAGCAATTTATTTTATCATTTATAATATTTTAAGTCCCATTTTCAGTATGGATTAATCTAAATTGCATGTTAAAATTCAAATGTTTTACTACCTGGAATTTCAGAGGTTCTGAATTTCTGTCACTGGTAGCTCTCATCTTACAGTTATCTGCAGGCATTTCACTTCTATCAGCAAGGCCTGGATAAATATGCTGAAAGATGATAAAATGAGTTGAAGCAGTTTGTGAGAGGTGTGATTGTGTTGTGAGGTGACCTGAGCAAAAGAACTGATGGGAATGATTGCCTCTACCTGAAAATCATACTTACAGTTAAAGTGAAAATAAGAATGTATACTTGAAATAATTCATGATATCTCACTTCAACTATATGGGGTTAGGTCAAAAATGGTATATAGGTGTCTGCTTGTCACAGGAATGCTCAGAAGTTAGAAGATATAAAAGTGGAACTGTGAGGTTAAAGGAGGAAAATGTGTTTATACTACAGTGAATAAAGTGGTAGGCTGTAAAATTTAGTTTTGCGGCTTTTTGTATGAAGTAGGCAAAGCATTATGTCTGTATAGGCTGATCTGTTCCATACGTAGAGTTTATGGACAAAACAAATGTGTGTGACAGGTAGATTGTGAGCATGCTCTGTCAAAAATTTAAGTTATTTTGGACTGAACCTTCACAATGTACTTTTTTTTTTTTTTTGGTGCATGTCACAGTAGTAAAGGAAAGAAAATATTACCATCATCCTTTCTTTGAAAGGACCATATTTATTCTTCTGGGGACATTTCAACACTACAGTTTTGTTTTACATTTTTATTTTATTTTATTTTATTTTATTTTATTTTATTTTTTATTTTATTTTATTTTTTTATTATATTATATTATATTATATTATATTATATTATATTATATTATATTATATTATATTATATTATATTATATTATATTATATTATATTATATTATATTTTTTAATTTTAAAAGTTTAATTTAATTTAATTTTCATTTTCATTGAATAATTTCTAACAGTCAATATTAATTTCATCAGACCTTTTTGGGCAGTTGCAAAGGAGTTTTACAGAACAAAATAGAATATCCTGGGTTGGAAGGGACAAAAAAGATCACTTAGTCCAACTCCTGACTCCATACAAGACAACTTAAAAATCAAACAATATGTCTGAGAGCATTGTCCAAACACTTCTTGAACTCCCGCATG
The DNA here is from genome assembly GCF_964034855.1 of Anser brachyrhynchus. NCBI lineage: Eukaryota > Metazoa > Chordata > Aves > Anseriformes > Anatidae > Anser > Anser brachyrhynchus. The sequence goes on from NC_137695.1 coordinate 132,288,319, forward strand.
CTTGATGTTGTGACCACTTCCCTGGGGAGCCCATTCCAGTGCCTGACCACCCTCTCAGTGAAGAACCTTTTCCTAACGTCCAGACTGAACCTCTCTTATCGCAGCTCCATGCCCTTCCTTCGGGTCCTGTCACTGTCACTGTCACCAGAGAGAAGAGATCAGCACCTGCCCCTCCGCTCCCCTCGTGAGGAAGCTGCAGGCTGCTATGAGGTCTCCCCTTAGTCTCCTCTGCTCTGGGCTGAACAAACCGCGGGACCTCAGTCACCCCTCATGTGTCTTTCCCTCTTCCTCTGTCTTAACCCTCACCATCTTTGTAGGTCTCCTTTGGATACACTCTCACAGTTTTATGTCTTTCTTATGGCCCTTTTGACTGACAGGGCACACTGTTGATTCATATTCAACTTGCCATCAACCAGAACTCCGATACCTCCTTCCATGGGGGTGCTCTCCAGCCTCTCATCTCCCAGTCTGTACAATTCAGGATTGCCCCATCCCAGGTGCATAATCTGTCATTTACTGCACTTACTTGTTAACTTTCATATGGTTAATGATTGCCCAGCCCTTTCATTTGTCATGATCTCTCTTTAAGGCCTCTCTACCCTCAAGGGAGTCAATAGATCCTCCTGATCTAGTATCATCTGCAAGCTTACTTAGCGCACATTCAAGTCCTGCATTCAGATCATTTATAAAAATACGGAACAGAACTGGCCCTAAAATTAGCCCTGCAGAACTCCGCTAGTGACTGACCACCAGCCTGGTGTAACCCCACTCACTGTTACCCTTTGAGCCTGACTTATCAGTCAGTTGTTCACCCATTTATGTACTTACCTAGCTATAAGCTGGATGTTTTATCCAGAAGGGTGCTGTGAGAGACAATACTGAAAGCTTTTGTAAAATTCAAAAAATAAAAAATAAATCACATCTACTTGCTTTCTTTAGTCATCTAGAGGTAAAGTAAATGTAATGTGCTGGGATTACTATTCCTTCTCTGGACTTTGTCACAATCACTTTTATTAGCATTTCAGAATGGCTGGAATTTATAGTAATCTGGCTAGTGAGAGAAGTCATGATCATCAGCTACGTCTTAGTCTTAAGTGTCTTATAATATAGACATCTGTGTAAACATAAACATGTGAGGGGAGACAAGCTGTTAATTTCTTTCACCACTCATAACTCTTTTGAATATTTCTAGATTAGTGGTTAAGGTATTTGAAAATTTTAACATACATTACTGCAGAAGACTGTTTTTCCTTTTTGCATGTTTTTTGCTGATATTTATCCAAAGTACAGACACCATTTTCATGATATCTATTTGCCCAGAGAGATAGTGGGTAATTTTAAAAATGTTATGGACATGGTCCTGGGAAATGTGTTCTAGATATCCCTGCTTGACTAGGGTGGCTGGACCAGATGATCTGCAGAGGTCCCTTCCAAAATCAACCATTATGTTATTCTTTGATTCTGTCAGTTGTCTGTTTTTTCCATCTCATTAGTGATACTCTTACTAAACTTTTGCGTATGAGTGCAAGAAACTCTGATTCACTCAGGCATGGAAGGATATAGGTTGTGAGAGTCATGTCAAGGTCTTGGACTACATGATGAAGTGACAAAACACACTAAATTAAAAGGCAAAACAGCACACCTTTGTGTGGGTATTGTGGAGCTGGGGCACTAGGAAGTAATCAGAGAGAGCACAGCTTTTGGGTGGAAGACACTATGAACGGCAAAGCTTTGTCTTCATTGCACTACCTTTAGAAAAGACTGTCAACTTTGAGAAAAGTTATTTTGCATGGTCAAGACTATCATTGTTCAAACATCCTTGTAGCCTGTACATCAACATTTTCCATAAGGAACACTAAATTAAAGAGCATGCTTAGCAAGTAAGAGCAAAGTCAACCTTCCAAGAGAAAAGAACACTCAGAAAAAATCAGTAAAGATTTTGCTTTATTGTATTAGATCATCAGCAAAGATTAAAAGAAACTAAAGATGACCATGAAAATAATGGATATTTATCATGCTGTGGATCGTTGCCCCAAAGGAATGATAGAGTCTTAACCTCTTGGGAAACCTTAAGTCAGAGAGAACAAAACATTTGAAAATCTATTAGCTGAAGCTTAGTTAAAGCATCTGTCAGATGAATGAAATGAAAGAGTAGACAACATTGAATCTTTTATCTCATTTACTTCCAATAGAAATAAAGGTAGAGGAGGCAGAATAGAGGAGGCAAATGTGCTGGCAAGGGGAAGTAGGAAGAAGTGATGAAGGAGAAGAAAAATCAAGATAAAGTAATTTAAATCCAAATATATAGAAGAAATATAGATAACTCAGAACCAGAAAGATTTCTGCAATCCTTTTACACAGAAAATGAGAAAGAAAAAAAGAAAAAAAGAAAAAAAGAAAAAATAAGAGTAGGAAATAAAATTATGTATAAGAGGAATTAAAATTAGCAAAGTAATGGCAGAAAGAAAGAAAGAAAGAAAGAAAGAAAGAAAGAAAGAAAGAAAGAAAGAAAGAAAGAAAGAAAGAAAGAAAGAGAAAGAAAGAAAGAAAAAGAAAGATGGAAGGAAAGATGGAAGGAAATAAAAATGGAAGGAAATAAAGGAATATGAGAAAACAACTATAACAAAAACATGAAAGAATTAGCAAAAAATAATCATCTATTAAAAACAAGCCACTTGGACAAACACAAAGATAAAATGGAATTTTTGTATTTTATTGTCAGTGACTACAGCAAAGATATTATTTTAATGATATAAGACACAGCAACATAAATTCAGAAGCACTGTGGTTTAACCTGGTAGGTAGATAAGCATCACACAGCCATTTGCTCACTCCTCCCCAGTGGGATGGGAACTGCAATAGGAAAAAAGGTAAAACGTATGGGTTGAGATGGTTTAGTAGGACAAAGAAGGGATGATGATGGTGATGATGATAACAACCATAACAACAACAACAATAATAAAATATACAAAGTAAATTATACAGAACACAATTGCTTACCACCCAGCAACAAATGCCCAGCCAGTCTCTGAGCAGCAGCAGCCCCACCTGGCCAACTCCCTCCCAGTTTTATTGTTCAGCATGACATCATACGGTATGGAATATTTTGGCCAGTTTGGTTCAGCTCTCCTGGCTGTGTCCCCTCCCAGCTTCCTATGCACGCCTGCCTCCTCACTGGCACAGCAGTGTGAGAAGCTGAAAAATCCTTGACTTAGAATAAGCACTGCTCTACAACAGCTAAAATATCAGTGAGCAATCAACATCCTAATCCTAAATCCAACATGCAGCACCATATCAGCTACTAGGAAGAAAATTAACTCTATCCCAGCCAACAACAGGACAAGAAGTGATGTGTGAAGTGATCCTCTGATCCCTATATGCTGAGCCAGTCTCATAAGACAATTGATTATATCCTAATTTAGTTTACCTAACTGGTAAACTAAAAAGTGTTTTCACTTCCACCAAATTAAAAGTTTATTTCTAGTGTTTATATTTAGCAGGTTTAGGAGACCTTCAGTAGATTCCTTTACTAATAAATGTGGCTCTGAAAATTAGCCCCTATTTCACTCTCTCCTATTTTTCACAGAAATTTATTATTGCCAGGAATATTCTTAAGTAATGAAGTCTTTATAGTTAATCTTTAGATAATCACATATTTACTTTCAGGTCGGTCTAAGTTACAGGACTTAGAGCTACCTTTAGCAGTTGAGTGTTTTACTCTGTTCTTTTCTCCCCCACTGAGAAGGGAGATGATTCCAAATCCCGTAGAATAGGACTATTCTGAATAGGACTATTCTGAATAAACCATATAGTAAGGTATTGGTAGTCTGTATTCAGGAAAAAATAGCAAATGTTTTCTATTATATTGGTGCTTTAGTGAACACTGGAATAGCAAGGTAAATAAAAAGGAAGGCCTTATAAACTTAAATCTGAAATACAACAAATTATTGGCTTGTCACAGATATACAATTCAAAGTGAACCTATGTGTCAGCAAACATCAAGATGGATAATTTAACACATTTAATGACAGCATGATAATGAAAAATATCCATTTGAGGAACCTAAATGTATACATGCTCAGATTTGAGCCAGAGGCACTGTGTAGCAGTTTGGAAGGTGGGATTTATCTGGAGTGCCTGTGAGAACTCTGGTTAAGCCTAGAAGAATTATAAATAGTTTCTGATTCCCAGGGTGCAGTAAAGACCTTCTGATTTTTCAGGGACAGCTTATTTATGTTTTTGTTTGTTTGTTTTTGTTTGTTCTTGTTGCATTGTTTTAACATTCAGGTTGACGAATTAGGAACAGGTCTTAAACACATTTTGGCCATGTAAGCTACTAGCCAAACACATTGTGAACTTTTGCTCAGGTCATTACTCTTTTCATACTGTGTACCTCACAAATAATTTTTTGTTTGTTTGTTTGTTTTTTTCCATTCTTGTGGCTCCATTGATAAATATGAGGTTTACTCTTGTGGTGCGTTCACACTGATGGGCAGCTAAGCTCTTCCATGCTGTTCTCACACGTCCCTGTCTCAAAAGAACAGGGGGAGGAAATGCAATGAAACAAGGCTAGTGAGTTAAGGAAATCACTCAACAAGATCACTCAACAATTACTATCATGGGAAAAACAGACTCAACGTAAGAGATATTAATATAATTTATTGCCTATTGCTAAGAGACTAGAGCACTGAGAACTAAAAGTAGACTAATAACAACTACTTGCCATCTACCCTCTTCTACCTCCGTCCCCTGAGAGGCACAGGGGAACAGGGCATAGGGGTTTTGGTTAGTCCATAATGCTTCATTTCTGCTGTTCCTTACTCTCCTTAAACCAAATGTAAAGATGAGATCTCACTTAGAAATGACAGCAGACACTGAGGATCTAGAACTTGTAACTAAGAACCTGATTCTCGTTTTTCTCCTGTCTGTTCCACAGTGGGTAGGTGTTGGCTTCATCCTACCCCTATGTGTGGAGCAGCTGCCTGAGAAGAAGAATTTTTCAAGAGAAAGAAATTGTTCAGCAGATATCAGGATGTTACAAAAGTCTATCCTCAAATGTCAGAATTCATTATTTCTGGTGAAGAGTTTAATGAAGCTGGGTAATGATTAGACAGTGATTGTCAAACCTAGGATTTCTGTTGGATTCATATAGAATCGTACAGAGTCATCTAAGTTGGAAAATAACTTGAAGATCATCAAGTTATGCGTGCTCCTTTCTCATGCTTTTCTGCAGGTTGGTGTCACATTAATCTTTAGGAAATGAAATAGCTGAATGAATGGAGTTTGTCTATATAGTCCAACATTCAGTAGGTTTGGACTAATCAGTCTTGCATTACAGTTTTTAGTAGATTTCTGAAAGCAATAGATTTCATTGAAATGTAGAGATTTCAAGAGATCTGCTATTCTGCTATGAGTCAGATCAAGTGTATCTAAATAATCTCTGAAAGATATTTATTAAAATATATTACTTGAATCCAAGAGCAGAGGTATCATAACTTACCTAAATACCCAGAAATTCCTCCTTGTACATAACTGAAAGGTGAAAATAGCAAAGAAGGCTGTATACTACTTCAGTTTGCAGTAGAAAATATATGCTCTTCACACATGCATAGCCTTATAATTTTTTTCCCACTTTTTTCTATCAGAATTTAAAAACAAAATGTAAGAGAAAAAGGAAAAGAAAGGAAAAAAATGTCAAAACAAAATATGTCATGGTATTATATGAATGTGATGGAAGTACAATGGTTCCAGAGAACAATGAACAGTAATTTATGCTTTGCATATTAAGTAAACAGAAAACACTTCCAAATTACAGTACTTGTGAATGTCATAAAAGTCTATGAAGACTAGGAAAACATTTCAGATTTACTCAGTAATGCCATGAGGTTTATTATATGCCAGTTAGGAAGAATATAAGTTACCTTATTTCAAAACTCTAAATTTTTTGAAAATTACTTAAATTTTATCATCTTGAAACTCCTGTAATAATTGTATAGCAAAGAATACGCTGCTTTGTTAAAAATAGAATACCATCTTATCAACAGAATAGAAAATGCTTGACATTAAAATAATCCACAAAATTCAATCTTTCTTTACTTTTTTTGACATTTAAAATTCTGATTAAAAAAGCATACATTTTTTCCTGCATGTCTACATGAATGCAAAATATAACTTTTCAATAAGCCCAGGTTGTTTGCAAGATAAAGAACTATTTTGTCTTTTGATTTGACCATTGCTTCCATTAGCAAATATTGGACCACATCTATAACGTAGTATGGTCCAAAAAAAAAAAAAACCTATCTGTATTTTGTCTTTTTTATCACCTTGTCTTTTTTATCACCACAAGAAATTACACTAATTTTATTCAGAGAATGTCAGTCTTTTTTTGAGTTCTAAGGCTTCACCTTCATTGTTCCAACTGATTATAAGCATTAAGAAGAGATGTAACTTTTAAGTAAGTAGGACCAAGCCCCTTGAAAACTTTGTCAAATTCTTGAGGTGTATTTACTGAAGAGTTTTGAGCTGAATTTCAGTGAGGAATCTCAGCAATTTATTTATATAAATCTGGCTTATTCAGAACAAAATAGAGGAAAAAAATAGATTATAACTCAACTGTGTTGGGTTTTCTCATGGGATTTGCATGCAGGCACATTAACTCATTCACATTCACTTACTGGTGATACTACAACTGACAGAATAATAATGATGATGCAGTGTGGTCCATGAAATAAGAATGAACGCCTTTCCCTATCTGTATACTTTCCCCCATACGCAGGACTCTTAGAGGAAATAATGCTTTGTAGTACTTTAAACAATACATTGATGCACTCTAATTATTGTTTTGGACATTTTGCAGTCTTAAAATATCATGTAAGTGAAAAAGAAAAGATGCTTGCAGATAATTTATTCAGTTTCCCCTTTTTAGAGACATAACAGCTCAAGTCTTAAGGGGAAATATCAAACATGACAGGTAGTCTGTAAAAAAGGAGATAAAATTGTTGATAAACCCATAGTAAATGTCATTAGCTTAATCCGGATTCCAATTTCAAAATAAATATTCATTGAGGTGTTAGACTGAATTAAAATAATTTTGATATCGGTATTTTTAGAAGCTCACTTTTTTTTCAAGTGGGAACAAAACTATTAACATTTATCTCTCTATTCTCCACTTTTTGAATTCTTATGGACTCTTTTGCAGGAAGAATTTCAGGGCTGCTAATGTCCTCTGTGTAAGGCTGCACCTTGAGTACCGTGTTCAGTTTTGGGCCCCTCACTAGGGACACATCAAGGCCCTAGGGTGTGTCCAGAGAAGGGCTGTGAAGCTGGTGAAGGGCCTGGAACACAAGTCCTATGAGGAGCAACTGAAGGACTAGGGTTATTTAGTCTGGAGAAGAGAAGGCTCAGGGGAGACCTTATTGCTCTCTACGACTACCTGAAAGGAAGTTGTGGGGAGCAGGGGATAGGCCTCTTCTTACAGATAACTAGTGATAGGAGTAGAGAGAATGGCCTCAAGTTGTACCAGGCGAGGTTTAGATTGGAAGTTAGGAGACATTTCTTCTCAAAAAGAGTAGTCAGGCATTGGCATAGGTTGCCCAGGGAAGTGGTGGAGTCACCATCCCTTGGGGTGTTTAAGGAGAGGTTGGATTTGGTGCGTAGGGACACGGTTTAGTGGCTGATATTGGTGGTAGGGGGATGGTTGGACTGGATCATCTTGGAGGTCTTTTCCAACCTTAATGATTCTATGATTCTAAGTCACAGGATTTTATCCATCCCATTTGTAGGTCCCTTCACATCCTAGACTTTGGGAAAGGCAGGGCACATGCCATATTTGACCTGTCTACTGACCATATAACTCTCTAGATGTTGTTGACAATATTGACTAAATTAAAACGGGAGATTAGATACCTAGTGCGCAAGTAAACATCTTCATATGGACATCCAAAATCAGATACCTTAGTCCAAAGAAAAACATCACTGCATTTATGTGTTTATTATTTACCAATCCTGTATATTTCAGTAAACCAAAGGTAAAAATAAGATGTCACCATTTCACGGTATTTTGGTGCTAGACTCTTTCCTGAAAATAATTCTACTGAGGCATGTGAGTGAAGACCGTGTTTCTATGTATTTACCAACTTATTGGCAAAGCAACAGTTACTCAAAAAGAACTTGGTTATAAAAAAATAATAATAATAAAAAGCCAAATTATGTAATAAACATAAGGGAATACTGAGTAACTTTGTTTTCTGTTTCTGAAATTCTATATTTCAGTGCTGTATAACATAAATAATTCTGTTATACAGAGGACCTGGACAGGCTGAAGAGCTGGGCAGGAAGAAAACTCACCTGGAGTATTGTGTCCAGTTCTGGGCTCCCCGGTACAAAAAAGACAGGGATCTCCTGGAAAGAGTCCAGCGGAGGGCCACAAAGATGATAAGGGGCCTGGAGCATCTTCTCTATGAAGAAAGGCTGAGAGACCTGGGAATGTTCAGCCTGGAGAAAAGAAGACTGAGAGGGGATCTCATCCGTGTTTATAAATACCTTAAGTGTGGGAGACAGGGGGATTTGGCCAACCTCTTTTCAGTGGTTTGTGGGGACAGGACAGGGGGCAATGGCCACAAAATGGATCACAGAAAGTTCCGCAACAACATGCAAAAGAACTTCTTCACAGTGAGGGTGACGGAGTACTGGAACAGGCTGCCCAGGGAGGTTGTGGAGTCTCCTTCTCTGGAGATATTTAAGGCCCGTCTGAATGCCTACCTGGGTAACCTGCTGTAGGGAACCTGCTTTGTCAGGGGGGTTGGATCTGATGATCTCTTGAGGTCCCTTCCAACCCCTACAATTCTGTGATTCTGTGATTCTATGATTCTGCTTTTCTACTTACAAAATATCCCCTCTTTATCAAATCATATTTGAAACCTAAAATATTCAAGTTTCCAGTTAAATGCTTAACCCTTCTCCCAGCAAAACCTTGTATTTGGACTTCATTGACAACACGATCTGGTTCCAAAATTGTTTTCTCTGATGATAAGATGTAGCTACAACCAGATTCCATTTACTACAGCCATATAAGAGAAGGAACTGAAATACAACAGAAATCATTTTCCATTCTGAACTGATTTAATATACAACTTTGTTATTATTATTATTTTGTTGTTGTTGTTTTGTTTTGTTTCTGCTTGTTTTGTTTTGTTTTTAAGAATGGCAGTTCCAGTGTTCAGGAACCACCTTCTCTTTTTGTGGATAGATTGTATAGTGCTGCTCCAGGATAGCAAAACAAATGTGTAAGTAAATGAACAAGCAAGACAGTAATATTAGGAAAACAGTTTAGAAAGGATATTTTGCTTTCAGGCCAACAAGTTCTGATCAGATGAGAGGAAATAATATTCTTTGATGTGTTGAGCATAGTAGCAATATCCTTTCTGAATGCTAATAAAATCTCAATGTTTTTCTTCCTGTTATAGCACCTGTCATGAACCCATGTAGTAATGGACAAACCTGATAATTCCATCACACATCCCAAGAATTTTCATACAAAATGTCAAATACATCAGGGCATAAACAATCCCTTGAATTCTGGCTAACTGCAGAGTTCGATACTGTACACAACTTAGTAAAAACTATGAAAAAATGTTGATTATGCTGAGCATAGTCAAACACACTGGTGTAATAATTGTTACTAAATTGTATCTAGAAAAATTTGTAGAGACCTGGAAGAAAATTACTTAAAGCCTCTTTTGACTTTTTTATGTTCTATGGCCTACATTTAATGTTTTCTTCTTCTTTCACTTAATATCAAATAATCTGCAATGCTAAAGAAAAAGTTGCACTTAAGAAATAATTTTGTCTTGGTATTAAAATTATTAATTTTTAATATTTTTTCATGATGTCATAGCCCAGTATTCCCTAATAATCACTGACTTTTCTCAAATGATGTGCGATCTAGTGCCATTTGCATTATACCACTGCTCTGCTGAACACACCCCTTCCGTAAAAAGATGCATGATTTGTTTAGATCTATATGAACCTATATGAATTCATAGGAAGTCATTGTTTCTAATTTTGGCCCATCTGAGGAATTTGAAGAAAGTAAAAAAACTTTTAGTAACCTATTTAGAAACTTTTCATTTCAGCTCTATATACTTCTGCTCAGTACTAGGAATTAGTTTAAAAAAAAAAATAATCATGTTTGATGCTCAAGATCCCATGAGGAGTTTATTGTATGCATACATTGTGTTAAATCCACAGGGCAATAATTTGATAATATATGCCTGTGTACTAAATGACTGGACAGTTACCAATTAATATGTATCAATCTCTTTCCCAGTTCACAGAGCACATAAAGCTAAAATAGTCTGATAAACAGAAACAAAAAACAAACTTAATTATCTTCAAGAAGTAAACAATTCCTTTCACGTGCCTTATCCCATATTGTTGGAATCTTCCCTTCAAGTTTATAGATGTATAACCAGTAAAGGACTGTTGAAGCAGACGTATTCTGTGAACAGCAGGAGATTTGAGCATGTCTTTAGTTTTGCCTTCTGAATCGGTCATGCACCGCCTGAAATATAGATTGCCTGCTGTGTATTTAATGATATGGTGTAATGTATACATGCACTGGATTAAAAATTAAACTAACTTCAGATTTCCAGGTTTTAGTCTAACTTTACAAAAGCCTTCATCTGACATAACCACATTTTTTTTGTCATAAAGTACAAAAAATAAATGAGGTATGGGTTATACAACATCAAACAGATGTGTATCATGTGAAAGATAATAAGTGGCTACAGGATGAAAACAGAAAAAAAAAATAGAAAATGTCTTTCTGTTAAGGGAGGGGTAATGACAGAACAAGTAAAAAAGTAATATGTAACAAACTAATGGTAAATGGAGAAGAATGCAGAAAATAGAGAAAGGGCCATCATGGTAAACAAAGAGTAAAACTGGGAATGGCAAAATCAGTACTATATTTTAAGTGGTGATCAGAGACCAGGATTCAAGTACAATTCAGTAGCTATCAAGTCTCTCTAGTGTGTACATAGAGAAAAACATAAGGTGAAAGGGGTGGCTTATCTTGGAGAAGAAAGAATCTTCAGTTATAAGTGTATAAGTTTTTTATAAGTATATGGCCTTTGAGTGTATGCTTGTCTAAGACCTAGATAGCTTGAGTTGTTTTTTCTTAAATGTGATTTTCGAATTAAAAAAAAAACAAACATATAGATATATGTCAACAGGAATTTTGAGGATTGCTCTCTGTTGTGCATATTTCATGAGATTAAACCAAAAGTACTCATGACTGAAATGGAATCTTCTCATTATCAGAGGCTGATTGTTTAAGAGGATTTTGTATTCTTCTTATTTGATGAAAACAAGATTGCCATCTGCTCAGATTGATCAATATATATATATATATATATAAGGAGAACATAAATGTATCTTGTGAAGTCAGTGGCAAGTAAGATTCATAGAAAAAAAAATCTCAATCCTCTTTCCTATTATGGTTTAGGAGTTGATATGGTCTAGGAAATGATTTGGAGTTTTAGCACAGCTCAGAATGTTGTCTGTACATTTGCACTATTGCATGCCCACATATATAAGCATTTACTTAACTTTCAGTAGGTCCTTAACATGTTGAAATTTTACTGAAAACCGTAATTTCAGAAGGTCATTGTATCCCATATCTATCATTTACTGCAATAGATCTTCACTACTGCTTTGGAACACCTCAGATTCTCACTGGCAAATAAGTTGACGATTGTTATACACCAATGCTTACTTCAGCAAGATCTTCTTGCTAGGTTGAAGGGGAATAGAAAAAGTTTGATTTCCCCAGGTATCTCTTTGATGCAGCTTTTGATTTGGTAAGCTCATCATACCACATTATGAAGGTGACATCTGTAAACCTCCAAAATTTACTAACCATAAACTTCATCAGTTTTGTATCTGGTGTCTGCATGAGTACAGATTAGATTTGTGCTTTAGAGCTTTACATGATTCCTGATACTACTTCTACTCAGTCAGCAGAAAAATAAATAAATAAATCTCTAATTATGCTGGGGTCTCAGTCAAGAGAGTCAGCGAAACAAAACTCATTATGTATTACAAAAAATCCAGCAGTGAGCAGCTAATGCAAATTCTTCATGGAGTTACAGAAAATATTCTCTATTAGTAGGAAAATAAAATTTTGACTTTTCATCTTGATAAGTTCTTCAACTCTTTTGTCTTTGGTCCCTGGTATATTGATATTACCATTTCATACATTCTCATTTCTATAATTTTGGCAGTTTCTTTGTCATAGAAGTGTTATTAAAACACTGAAAATTCAATATCTCATACTCCATGAAAATGTTAGCTTTAGTAATATATGTAGTGCATGTTTGGCTTGCACTGTTTTACTACAAAGGTTTTTCTTTTTCTTTTCCATGTTCTACAGGAGCATGAAAAAAATGCATATATAATCTCGTTTAATCACAGTCTGCTTTCTTCTACTTCTTCCTGTGACTTCCAATAATGTCTTTAAACTTAGTGCAAGTTATCTGAAAATCCTTATGATACCAAAACAAGGTATAAATCTCCACCATTTTCATGGACTCTTGAATAGTTTGTGGGTTTGGAATATGTTTTTGTTTTTTACCTGATTTTTTTCTGTTTCAATTAATGACCATTTACTCTTAACTTCTGTTTTTCCTTTACCTGTATATCTATTTTCTTATTTCTCAATTCTGTCTCTGTGTTTAGACTAAAAGAATGAAGGATGACATAGCCATCTTTTTTCCAGTCTGCCACACAGATTTGACTTTTAAAATTTTTATTTAAGGGAGACTTTCTTGTAGTAGTATGCATAAGTATGTAGCTGGCTGGTTATCCCACATTTGCTCCCATCACCTCTGCTATCTGTTTTGCATATTGCAGAGATGACAGCGGTCATAAGAAAGAAAAGCCAACAAAAATATAGTGAGGTAGATTTTTTTTTTTATATTGAGGGTTATATTAAATTGGTTATTTTATGAATTTTATACTATACAAAGACAACCTTTATATGAACACTGCTAAGAATGTTAGATCTAAAGTCAGATATCTTTTGAACACTGAGACTAATATGCCCCCAAAAACAAACAAACAAACAAAAACAGAAAAAAAATGGTTTTCTACCACTAAAAAACTTTGACAGCAAAGCCATCAAAAAATTAAATTTTAGAACAAATTATAATGTTTAAGTGTTTTTTTTTTTTTTTTTAAATTTCCTTTTCTTTATATTATCTTTAACATAACTAGTCTCCAGGTTCCACTGTTAACTGTGCTATTCTCTTTCCTGAGCATAAGTTGTATACCATAGGCTGAAATTCCTTATTGAAAAATTCTATTTTTTTAACGGATTATAAATATTTTTGCACCTTATTACGCTTTTAAAAACTCTAGATTAGAATTTCTGTCCCTTAACCTCTATTTCTTTTCCATTTTTGACAAAATTTTTGATTTATATAACATTTTTTTACTCACTTAGGCCCTGTAGAACATATGAAGAACATATGAAGCTATAAAATAATTTCTGGGGGGAGATTTACTTCATCATGTATAACTGGCTAAATCCTTTGAGTTCCCTACTGAAACAGGATCGAGCTAAAATATCTGATATCTAAAGACTGGGAAGTCTGATGTAATTTGGCTGATTTCAACTATGGTGTTCTTTATCCACATAGATAATGAAAGCAAAATCAAATTCCGTGTACATCCACTTTCATGAACTTTCAAATATACTCATTTTCACTGTTTTTTTGCCCCTTATCTTAGTAAGATAAAATGCATTTTTAATCTTTGTCCTGGTTTCAGCTAAGATAGGGTTAATTTTCTTCAAAGTAGCTGATGTGGTACCATATTTTGGATTTAAGAGAGAAATAAAAAATAAATCTGGAGGTGTTGGTTGGGAGGTGCTGCTGCTGTTTGGGAACAGGCTGGGCATTGGTCAGTGGGTGGTGAGCAATTGCATTGTGCATCACTTGTTTTGTATGTTCTTTATCATCATCATCATCGTCATCATCATCATCATCATTATCATTATCACTACTTCCCCTCCCTTTTCTGTCCTAGTAAACTGCCTTTATCTCAACCCATGAGTTTTAGCTTTTTTTCTGATTCACTCGCCTGTCCTACCATGGGAGAATGAGAAAATGGCTGCGTGGTGCTTAGCTGCCTGCCAGGTTGAAACACAGCAATCTTAAACAGTATTTTCACATAGTTTCCTAGTGCTAGAACTTATCTTAAATTTGTAATGTATGATTTACCTCAATAAAAAATATTGCTCTGAAGCAGTGTTGTGACTGCACCATTATTAGAGATTTCTGAAAACTATTAATGTCAAATTTACAAAACAACCTACTTGAACCTTGAATGACAGGCTTCATGAAAAATGCAAGTAATTTTCAACTGTAAAATAAAAATTTTTAAAACAGTTGTGAATAAAGACCTCACTCAAGAGACTCTTCAACTTTAACATAATTATTTGATAAAGGTGAAAGAGGCACTGGAGATGTATACTAAAAACAGCTTTCTCTACATGTCAGTGGTCATCAGAATCGCATCCAAGATGCAGATGTATCTACTAACAACGTTATTTGAAGTCAGATGCAGACCCAAGTCAATGCTGTTTCTGATCTGTTTTCACATGCTGAAATTATGCTTGTAACTGACAGCAAAACTATTATGTTTCTTACAGCATTAAAAACAAAAAAAAAGGCAATTTTTTTTGTAAAATTATTAATTAGAAAGTGATACAGCGGTACACTGATGAGCAATTCATCTTCTGTTGACTTGAAGATGTAAAAAAATACACTTACAAAATTGCAGTCATAACACAGAAGAAGTCTTAATTTTACACCTCTCTCTCTCAAGTAATGAAACAGTACAGCCTGAGGAGTCAGTAAAAAAAAAAAAAAGAGGAAGAACAAGGGAATATGACATAGATAAGATAAACAAGTATCTATTTGAACTGGGTAAGTTTGGGTGAAATTTTGAACAATATCTGAATGTTTGATCTCTCTGTCACACACACATATAATCTAGTTTCCTCAATTTGTGATCTGTGTAAGCCCCCATACAATATGATATAGAGATACTTTGAGGACATACAAAAGCTCATTATTATCACCCAAAATTAGGTCTATGCTAAAGTGCTTACTTAAGTATTAGATGTGTTGACTGAATTTGTACTACTATGGCTCTTTATGCAACTATGAAACAATGCAAGTAATTTTACATTATTATTATTGCTATTATTACTATTATTACTGTTATTACTATTATTACCATTATTACTATTATTACTATTATTACTATTATTACTATTACTATTACTATTATACCATTAAGTCATAGACCATAAGTCTGTGACTTAATATCAGTAGAGAATGAATGGTGTTTGCTTCTTCATCGACAGTTCAGTTTCAGGTTTCTATCCTTTGTTAAAAATGGGTACATGCACTGTTCATTAAGCACAATTCCAGCTCCCCAGAATGTTCCCTGTAGAAATGGTTTCTGAGGAATTTTAACTTCATGACTGTGAATGTTCAACATTAGAAGTTCTAAAATGTTCAAGAGGTATTTTGGTAGTATACGAATACAATACCCAGTGAATTATTATAAACATTACTTTTAGGAAAAAAATATAACTAGAACAGTTGATCTCATTTGATTGTTTCCCATAGAATTCTTCTAACAAAAGTCTTGTTTATTAAAAGAAATCTAATCAGGATAGCACATTAAAAAAAAAAAAAAAGTGGTAGATATATTTTCTAGAAACATTAAAACAAATTTATTTTAATGATTATAAATGAATGAGTTCAAGTCAGCATGTAGATTAAGCCCTAATACGTTATAGAGTATTCAGGTATAAATGTGGGTGAATACAATACTCTCAACTAGTAATGTTGTGTTAATGAAGTTGACTGAGGGTAACTGAGCACTGGAACAGGTTGCCCAGAGAGGTTGTGGTCTCCTTCCCTGGAGATATTCAAAAGTTGTCTTTACACATCTTGGGTAATGTGTTCTAGGGTACCCTGCTTGAGCAGAGAGGTTGGACTAGATGATCTCCAGAGGTCCCTTCCAACCTCAACCATTCTGAGATTCAGTGATTCTATGAATCATTATTACATTCTGAAGAATATTTTTCTGTCCATGATTTTGTTAATACTCAAACAGTTATTTTAGAAAGAATATCACACTTGAGAAAAACGGAAAAGGTTATGAAACATGCACTGCAGTGGGAAATTAACAGTCTACTTGAAAACATATATTATATGCTGTTTGCATATATATATATATATT
This sequence comes from Anser brachyrhynchus, assembly GCF_964034855.1. Taxonomy (NCBI): domain Eukaryota; kingdom Metazoa; phylum Chordata; class Aves; order Anseriformes; family Anatidae; genus Anser; species Anser brachyrhynchus. The sequence continues at coordinate 132,304,639 of NC_137695.1, forward strand.
TCTTTTTTTTCTTTTTCTTTTTCTTTTTCTTTTTCTTTTTCTTTTTCTTTTTCTTTTTCTTTTTCTTTTTCTTTTTCTTTTTCTTTTTCTTTTTCTTTTTCTTTTTCTTTTTCTTTTTCTTTTTTTCTTTTTCTTTTTCTTTTTCTTTTTCTTTTTTTCTTTTTCTTTTTCTTTTTCTTTTTCTTTTTCTTTTTCTTTTTCTTTTTCTTTTTCTTTTTCTTTTTCTTTTTCTTTTTCTTTTTCTTTTTCTTTTTCTGTTTCTTTTTCTTTTTCTTTTTCTTTTTCTTTTTCTTTTTCCTTTTCCTTTTCCTTTTTCTCTTTCTTTTTCCTTTTTCTTTCTTTTTCTCTTTCTTTCTTTTTTTCTTTTTCTTTTTCTTTCTTTTCTTTTTCTTTTTCTTTTTCTTTTTCTTTTTCTTTTTCTTTTTCTTTTTCTTTTTCTTTTTCTTTTTCTTTTTCTTTTTCTTTTTCTTTTTCTTTTTCTTTTTCTTTTTCTTTTTCTTTTTCTTTTTCTTTTTCTTTTTCTTTTTTTTCTTTTTTTCTTTTTCTTTTTCTTTTTCTTTTTCTTTTTCTTTTTCTTTTTCTTTTTCTTTTTCTTTTTCTTTTTCTTTTTCTTTTTCTTTTTCTTTTTCTTTTTCTTTTTCTTTTTCTTTTTCTTTTTCTTTTTCTTTTTCTTTTTCTTTCTTTTTCTTTTTCTTTTTCTTTTTCTTTTTCTTTTTCTTTTTCTTTTTCTTTTTCTTTTTCTTTTTCTTTTTCTTTTTCTTTTTCTTTTTCTTTTTCTTTTTCTTTTTCTTTTTCTTTTTCTTTTTTTACTATTTTGTGTTTTGGTTGGTTTTGTGTGTGTGCACTCCTCCATCTCGACTCCAGAACAACAGCCATAAGAAAATCAACAGATCAACTCTTTTGTGAATGGTAGGTGGTTTTTAGTCTCTCTTTTTTTTTTTTTTTTTTTTATCTTCAATGTGCTGATATTCAGGTTTTATTTTCACATAGCTTCTTCGCTTCTAGCTTGTACCTCAGAGTCTTTTTTAATTTGTCTAGTAAGTGTTGAAACTCTGGGTACCTAAGCCATATGGTATCTGCTCTCAGGAGGAAAACCTAGCAGAAGCTATTAAGCAGAAAAATTTCAGAAATGGGATCATCAATACTGCTGTGGATAAACTTCAGCATACAAATGTATAGGTCTGATTATCCGGACAATGTATTACTCAGTCTGGTTACTACTTAAGCGTAAGGTTGCATTATCATTTTGGTTACACTCATCAACAGTGATACAGCAGAATGCATCGAATCTTTACAGAACAAATTTGTAGACAAAAAGAACTCAGTTAAAAGGTTAAAATCTGTTTAATCTTGTCTGTAAAATGATCAGCTAACAAGGTTCTTCTCTAAAAGACACTATTACTGCATGAACATTTAACACGCTAGAAGAAAGCGTAGAAAGGTAGCTGTAGACTTTAAGTTGGTCATCTTAGGATTACCAGAAAAAAAGAGATAAATCAATAATAATTCAGTGTTAAGGAATTTGATTTTTTCCCTTTAACAGATGCTCTATAGGTGAATCTCTTTGTATGCAACACTTCATAATACAATATATTCATACGTAGTTTACACTAAGCAAGTGGACTTTCAAATTATATGATTTTATTTTCAAACTGTTCAAATAAATGTGCTCTCAAGGGTACAAATCACAGATTCCAATAAGCCATTTATTCTAATTGTAGAAAATGACTCGAATGCTCTAAGGTGAAAATGACTTTGATCAGTAATAAAAGTTTTCCATGGTGATGAGTACTTTTTCAAAGGAAACAGGAAGTTGTTTTTTTCTGCAAAGATCCAGGAATCAGACACATATTATCTGGTATGAAGAATTGTGAAGGATTGCTCTAACTACACCAAAATCCCCAAAAGATTTCTGCCTATTTCCAGTGGGCTTTGAATCAAGCTGTTGAATCCTATGGAGACGATACGAAATTTTCAGATTACTACTAGTATTCTGAAAGTAGCTGTGGTACTTCCCCCATTATTTTTTGGCATCTCTCCACTCTTTTGAAATGTAAAAGAATATTGCTAAAAATCCCCATTGTTGTCCAACCCACATGATGGCTGAATTTACCACCTATGGAAGAAGGGAGATGCGACATATTGCAAACACTCTGGAGTCAGGTTAAGAGGGGTCAGGGATGTTGTACTGAGTTCACGTGGCAAGGTTTTGGTAGCGGGAAGCTGCAGGGGTGGCTTGTGTGAGAAGAATCCAGAAACTGCCCCACATTAGATAAGGGCCACTTTCAGCTGGCTGCAAAGGGACCTGCCGCTGCCCAGAACCAAGCCAATAAGTGATGTTTTTTTGCAGCTCTGGGAGAGCATATTTAAGAAAGGGGGAAAAAAAAAAAGCTGCACAACAGCAGATGGGAGAGTGAGGAGTGAGAAATAGCCCTGCAGACTCTAAGGTCAGTGCTGAAGGAGGGGGAGGAGGTGCTCCAGGCACGCAGCAGAAGTTCCCCTGCAGCCTGTGGAGAGGCCCCTGCTGGAGCAGGCTGTCCCCCTGCAGCCCATAGGTCCCACATGGAGCAGATCTCCACGCTGCAGCCCGTGGAGGAGCCCCTGGTGGAGCAGGTGGATGTGGCCTGGAGGAGGCTGCAGCCCATGGAGAGCAGGCCTTGGGCTGGAGCTGCAGCCCGTGGAGAGGAGCCCACGCAGGAGCAGGGGGTCTGGGGGGAGCTGCCGCCTGTGGGGGACTCATTTTGGAGCACTTGGTTCCTGATGGATGGACCCCATAGTACAGATCCATATTTGGAGCAGTTCCGGAAGAGCTGCTGCCTGTGGGAAGCCCATGCAGGATCAGTTTGGGAAGGACAGCATCCCGTGGGAGGGACTCCACATGGAGCACGAGCAGAGAGTGACTGTGAAGGAGAGACAGAGGCAAAGTGCTGTAGATTGACCACAACTCCCATTCTCCTGTTTCCCTGCGCTGCTCAAGGGGAGAAGGTAGATGAGGGTGTATGGGGGGAAGGTGTTTTTAGTTTGTTTTCTTTGTTTCTCACTTCTCTAGCTTGTTAGTAATAGGCAATCTCCCTATGCTGAGTCTGTTTTGCCCATCACAATAATTGCTGGGCAATCTCCCTGTCTTTATCTCAACCCTTGAGCCCTTTTCATCATATTTTCTCCCCCCTTCCCTTTGAGGAGGGGGAATGAGAGAACGGTTTGGTGGAGCTCAGCTGCCCAGCTGGGTAAAGCCACAATGGATATGTCTCCAAACAGGACACAAAAAACAAAATCCCCTGCCCTCCTGTCATGTTTGTAGCATAGAAGATAAAGCTGCTTTTCAGTGTAAACTTAGAGATGTAAAATCAATCTCTTCTCAGGGACCACAGTGTTTTTCTTTTACAGAACAGTACATTGTTTGGTAAACTGTGGAAATCAATGAATTCAGGTTACCCATCAGTTCATGTCCTCTATCCCTTACCTCCCACCAAATTAACCCCAGCTGATCTTGTGTCTTCTTTGGTGGACCCATGAACCAGAGAAGAGTACTTGCTACAATTTCCCTCACTGGCTGGCTCATTCCAGATTCTATTACTGATGATTTATATTTGCTTTTCCTCAGCCCGCTAATCTGAGTCACTCACTATCTGCTAGCCTTCGCATTACTTGTAGTAGCTTGATTATCTTTTCCACTTTTATCCATTATTTAAATCTGGTTGAATGTGTCTCAAGGACTGAGGAATTGCCAGTGGGGTCAGAGAGCCTAAATTGTTTCTGTATACCACTTACATTGATGGCATGCTTTGAATAATGCAGCTCATTTAAATGTGACAGATTGTGGCCATTGCATGTGTATTCAACATTCTTTTTATTTGATTTTTGTGTTTTATGTTATCATTATTGTATTGTATATTCATTTTATTTAACTGAAAATAAAATTTGGTACACTGCTTTAACTCTGTTTAGATGTCTTTGTTTAGGCATTCATGATATGTAAAACATAGGCTTCCCCTCACAGGGAGGGGAAGAAACTACTCTGCCTAAGTCTTTTCCACCTGGCATTAAACCTCATTTCCAAGCAGAGACACCTTCTGTTGAATGAAGAGATGGCTGATTTCTAACTTTTTTTTTTTTTATATCATCACTGATAATTATATTAAGACCCGTTTTATGATATAAAGACATTGGTAAGTTTAGATCTTCTATTTTGAAGCTTCTTCTCATACATGATTTATTTTTAATTGACACTCATGAGCCCATGCTAGAATATGATTTCAGGATTTTGCATCCTTTTTTCCATTATAGGACTTCCAGTAACATTGTTAATTGGTTCGAATAGTAGAAGAATCACAGATATCTTTCAGAAAATGCATGTCTGTATTATTTGTTCAGTTGCTCATGCAAGCACTGCCTGTAAAAAAGAATCCCTCTACGGATATATTTTCAGTTTCTTTTATTTTTTCTAACTTATAGCAACCCTTAGTACTTATCACACATTTTCTATGACCATTTTCTGTTACATTTTTCCTAGTCATTCACCAAGCCTGCCTAATCAAAGATTATTTTTTTTTCCTATTTTCTACTTGTTGTTGTTTCAGCTGGGATAGAGTTAATTTTCTTCCAACTGGCATGGCACTATGTTTTGGAATTAAAAGGAAAATAATTTTGATAACACACCAAAGTTTAAGCTGTTGCTTAGCAATGCTTGCGCTGAGTAAAGAACTTTTCTGCTTCTCATATTGCCCTGACAGAGAGGAGGCTGCAGGTGCACAAGGAGCTGGGATGGGATAGAGCAGGACAGCTGATTGAAACTGGCCAAAGGGATATTCCGTACCATATGGTATCATGTTAAACAATGAAACTGGAAGAGTTGGCTCGGAGGGGTCTGACATTCCATGAGGACTGGCTGGGAATTAATCCACTGGTGATGAGAAATTCCTTCCTTTTCCTTTTCCTTTTCCTTTTCCTTTTCCTTTTCCTTTTCCTTTTCCTTTTCCTTTTCCTTTTCCTTTTCCTTTTCCTTTTCCTTTTCCTTTTCCTTTTCCTTTTCCTTTTCCTTTTCCTTTTCCCTTTCCCTTCCTTTTCCTTTCCTGTTTTTATCTCAACTGAGAATTTCTCACACTGTTTTAATTCTCTCCTCATGCCACTCTGAGGGAAGGTGAGCAAACAGCTGTGTGGTGCTTAGCCACTCGCTGGTTTAAAACACAACACTACTTCATCTCCTAAAATAATCAGCAATTGAATAGTTTATGGTTTCATATGTGTGCCTTCTGTGGCCTGTAAACTTGACCCTTCAATCAGATTTTTAGGATTAATTTTCTCTTAGTCAAACTTCTTGCAAAGTTTCACAGTAGCAGTAATATCTTTTTATGCTCAGTTTACATCCGGAAAGTTTATTTTATGGTAACCTTTGTAGAAAAAAAATAAAAAAAATAAAAGTTGAAGAACCTGAAAAGGAATATAGGATAAAATATGTGATGTGTGATGGATAGGCTAGATAAGGATATTTCGTTAATCGTAGATTCATAGAATGGTTTGGGTTGGAAGGGATCTTAAAGATCATCTAACTCCAAACCCCCTGCCATAGGCAGGGACACCACCCACTAGATCACGTTGGCCAAGGCCCCATCCAGTCTGGCCTTCAACACCTCCAGGGATGGGGCATCCGCAACTTCTCTTGGCAACCTGTGCCACTGCCTCACTACCCTTGCAGTGAAGAATTTCCTCCTAATGTCTAATCTAAATCTATCCTCTTTTAGTTTAAGACCATACCCCCTTATCCTATCATTATCTACCTGAGTAAAGAGTCCTTCTCCATCTTTTTTATAAGACACCTTTAAATATTGAGAAGCAATGATGAGGTCTCCCTGGAGCCTTCTCTTCCTCAGACTGAACATTGCCAGCTCTCTCGGCCTTCATAGGAGAAGTGCTCCAGCCCTCTGATCTCCTTTGTAGCCCTCCTCTGGACTTGCTCTAACAGGTCCACATCTTTCTTGTGTTGGGGGCCCTCCCAGGCCCAGGCCCCAAACCTGGATGCATTACTCCAGGTGGGGCCTCATGAGGGCAGAGTAGAGGTGGACAATCACCTCCCTTGACCTGCAGGTCACGGCTCTTTTGATGCAGCTCAGGATGCAGTTGGCCTTCTGGGCTGCAAGTGCGCACTGCTGGCTCACGTCAACCTTTTCATCCACCAGAACTCCCAAATCTTTCTCTGCAGGACTGCCCTCAATGAGTTCTTGTCCCAGTCTGTGCTCCTGTCTGGGATTGCCCTGTCTCAGGTGCAGCACCTTGTACTTGGACTTCTTGAACCTCACGTGGTTCACATGGGCCCACTTCTTCATCATGTCCAGGTCCCTTCTTTGAATAACATCTCTTCCTTCTTTGGTATCAACTACACCACTCTACTTGGTGTCATCTGCAGACTTGCTGAGGGTCCAATCAATCCCATTATTTATGTCATTGATAAAGATATTGAAAAACACCAGTCCCAAGACAGACCCCTGAAGGACACCATTTGTCACCAGCCTCCACCTGGACATAGAACTATTGACTGCTACTCTCTGGATGCGACCATCAAGTCAACTCTTAATCCACCAGGTGGTCCACCCATTAGAAAAAAAAATAAAAAAAAATAAAAAAGAAAAGAAATGTATTTGTTCTAAATAAGCACATTACATATAGTCTCTACATTGTATTCAAATTCACGAGTGATATATATACCAATTAAACAGAATGCTTGTACAAAACAACATAAATATCCTGTAGTTTCCTGGGGTTACTGAGCTGTTAATCTTTATACTAGATGGATAGACATCACATAAGTATAATAATCAGTTATCTATTAACATTGCTCACAATAAGAAATAAAACTTTCCAACAAAACTGCTCCATTTGCAGTATGGAAGAAGCATAAGCTGAAATTCAGCTTCCAGAATCATTTTTCATCCATTTTTTCCCTTTATTCAAAAAGTTATTTACAGAACATTGAAAGAAAATACAGCCTTTTCCCATTTGTGTCCCCAGAAAATTACTTAGCTAGCATAGAGGAAATCATGGAATGATTTCTTTTTCTAGAAGGTAACTGTAGAGCAAGTGTATGACAGCTGCACTAGTATAGCTTTTCACAGTTGTCAATTAAGAGGAAACAGATCATCAAAACTTGAATGCTTCATTTTATAATGATCTTCTACATTGTGTTATTTTAAAAAGGCAAATGCCTCTTGACATAGCTAAAAAATAGGGGGGAGAAGAAAGCTTCCAGTGCTGGCAGCTGATGCTGTTCAGAAAGTTTTTTTCCAAGACAAGTTGAAATGGTGAAGCTTATTCTCCATTTTCCTTGATGTTAATACCAACAAAAATAGTCGCAATGGCAACACAAAAAAGTAGATCTGAAACAACCTTATGATGCTGCTACTATATTTTTTTTTCCTTATTTATCTGTCTATTTATTTATCATTAAAGATGTTTAGCAGAAGTTTGAGAGACCTTACTTGGAGGAAAATAAGGATATTACCTGCTTTTGCTGTTCAGGTCAGTTCATTTCTCGATTGACCCCTTCAAACTAAATGAGGTAAAGGAAGGTAAGGGAAACAAAACTGGTCAGCAATGATCCTAAGATGTAACTAATACTAAGACCAACGTTCTGGTCCAACAGAGCATTTCTTATTTGGGACAGATGATCATCTAATGTGTGATAATGTATGGATTATCACTGGGAACCAGGCATTGGTGTAACAAGCGCAAAAGTGGGTGTGCAATGAGACCTGCTGTAGTTCATGACAGATGGTAACAATTCAATACAAGTGTTGTTTTTCTCCCTTTTTGTCACCTTTTTTTCCTCCCTTGATTTTTCCCTTTCCTTCCTATCTGAAAATGCTACATTAGCTAGGGAATTGTGACTAAACCAGTAGATGCAACACATACACTTTTGGGCGCAATCAATTGCACATACATCCTGAAAACATTCGAGAAAGCTGTGATTCTGAGCAACTGTCTCCAGAAGAAGATACAGAGGTGGATGTTCTAGACCAGAGAGAGATGGATGAAGAGAGAGATAAGCTCTGAGGTCTCTGTGCTATTTTATTTAGAGCCAGACCACCCCTGAGTGCATTGTTGATTATAATACTGTCCTTGGCTCTCTTAAGGCATTGGTATTGTGTACATACCTGTAAGACAACTGAAAACATTGTTATAACAGAAGTCTTTCAGAGGAGAAATCCAAAGGGAAAACACATCAAAAGAAGATAAAAGTCCCAGTGCCAAATCCAACAACAATGTATAAACACTAACTACTGAAAATTAATCTGACAATGTCTTTTGTTCCTCTTATTTTCCACATTTTATGCCCATGCCTTAACTATCTGCTACATCTTATCAGTTTGCTTGCAAGATGTTGTAAAGTGGTTGGTTGTACAATGCTTAGAATAGGGGCCTAGTCCACCTGAGGTCTCTAAATACTGTGTAAGGAAAAATGTGATGATTAATAACATAACATGTAATGCTAAGTGACTACAACAAAATTCCAGAGACTATGCTTCTCTAATCTCAGTTAAATATGTTAGCAAACATTTTTTTTCAGATTTTTTTTTCCTTTGTTAATGGTATTACATATACCAAGAAATTACCCTATCTTGAAAATGAAAAACAAATCAGAGCGATGCTCTTCCCAAGTAATATGACTGTTCCCAAAAGCAGAGAAAAAAAGAATCATCTAAAATTTAACAGTTAAATCATGTTTTAGATCTGTGTGGTTCCACTGAAACACAGCAGGTAATATGTACCTGAGAACCTGTGAACAGTCCATTTTGAAGCTTACCTATTGCAAATCCAGGTTCCAAAGCATTAAAAATATGCAACAGGGATATTTCTCCCTTAGAATAAGCTATGAATAAGTTGTGCAATTAGCAAAGCCATAATTTCTACCAGCACAGAAATACACTGCAGTCCACAGCACACAGCTGAAAATTTCACTCCCAGTCAAGTGGCACAGAGTACCAGTAGGTAGGACTGCTTCTTATCTGGTTGACAGAGTCTCTTGGGGTTCAGAAATGACATTAAAATGAAATCTTAAAGGTGCAGCAGCAGCACATCCCAATACCCTGAAAGTTGAGCTGACAAAGAAGACCAGTGTCCTGGTTTCAGTTAGGACAGAGTTAATTTTCCTCCTAGTAGCTGGTAGGGTGCTATGTTTTGGATTAGGATGAGAAGAGTGTTGATAACACACTGATGTTTTAGTTGTTGCAGAGCAGTGTTTACACTAAGCCCAGGACTTTTCAGCTTCTCTCTCTGTCCTGCCAGCGGGCAGGCTAGGGGTGCCGCAGGAGCTGGGAGGGGACAGACCCAGGACAGCTGACCCGAACTGGCCAAAGGGGTATTCCATACCATCTGACGTCATGCTAAACAATAGATAGGGGTGGCTATCCAGGATGGGGGGGCCGTCTGCTCGGGGATAGGCTGGGCATCGGTCAGCGGGTGGTGAGCAATTGCATTGTGCATCACTTGTTCTTTATAGAGAATATAAGAGAAGTCCAGGGTCACAATCCTACTTTTTGCCCTGATTCCTCCTGGCAAGATCCTGAAGTCCACCATATCATGGTCACTGCAGCCAAGGCTGCCCCTGACCCTCACATCTCCAACTAGTCCTTCCTCATTTGTTAATACAAGGTCCAGTAGCACAGCTCTCCTTGTTGGCTTCTCAAACATCTGTGTCAAAAATTTGTCATCAATGCACTTCAGGAACCTCCTGGGCTGTTTGTGCCTAGCAGTGTGGTCTTCTCAGCAGATATCAGGGTGGTTGAAGTCCCCCATGAGAACCAGGGCTTGTGACTAAGAGGTTACTTCGAGCTGTCTAAGAAGGCTTCATCTACCTCCTCTTCCTGATCAGATGGCCTGTAGCAAACACCCACAATGGTGTCAGCCATGATAGCCTGCCCTTTAATCCTTACCCATAAGCTCTCAACTCGCTCTTCATTCACCCCTAGGCAGAGCTCCGTGCATTTCAGTTTCTCTCTCACATAAAGAGCAACTCCACCACCTCGCCTTCCTGGACCATCTTTTCTAAAAAGCAGGTAGCCTTCCATTACAGTTTTCCAGTCATGTGAGATATCCCACCATGTCTCTGTGATTGCATTGAGATCATAGCCATGTGACCACAAGCAGATCTCCAGTTCTTTTGTTTCCCATACTATGCGCATTAGTATATAAACATTTCAGGGAGCTGAAATGTTTATTTCTCATGCCACATGTCCATGTACAGAAACAGTTCAGATGTCTTTCATTCAACTCAGCCCCTCGTGGGGCAGACTGAAAGGCCTCATTAGCATGCAGTTCCGCAAAAACTGGCACGCAGTCCCACAGCTTATCACTGGTGGGGCCGGTTTTGTCTCTTTCCCCGCTTCAAATCTAGTTTAAAGCCCTGTCAACCAGCTCTGCTAACTCCTGTGCAAGAATCCTTTTGCCTCTCATAGAAAGGTGATCCCCATCAGGAGTCAGTAGGCTTGGTGTCCTGTAGACCTTCCCATGATCAAGAAACCCAAAACTATGTCGGTGGCATCAGCCTCAGAGCCACATATTGATCAGCTGGGTTCACCTGCTCCTTTCGATATTGATCCCCGCTACTGGAAGGATGGAGGAAAATACTACCTGTGTACCTGATCCTTCAAACAATCGCCCCAAAGCCCTAAAGTCCCTTCTGATTGCTCTTGGGCTTCTCTTTGCCACCTCATCACTGTCAACTTGGAAAACCAATAAAAGGTAATAATCAAAGGGGCATACCAGGAGAGTGACTGTCTGAGTGGCATCTCTTACCCATGCCCCAGGGAGACAGCAGGCTTCCCTATGGGTTGGGTCTGGATGAGATATCGGGCCCTCTGTTCCCTTCAGAAGGGAGTCCATTCTTTTTTTTTTTTCTTGGTGGGCCTTGTTGTGATGCGGGATGTAGGTAGACTTGCCCTGGGCAACTCCTCCAATGTGGATTGGCCATGATCCACATTGTCATTTGCTTGCACATCACGTTCCAGAGCCTCATACCTGTTGCACAGGGGCACCTGGGAAGGTGAGGTATGCAGCAGGGGGGTTCACCTGCTGTGCCAAACAGGAACCCGCTTCCACTCCCCCCTGTCTCTTAGATCCCTTACCTCTCTCTGGAGGCAGAGGGAGTAGGGAATCCTTCGTTTCTTGCACAGTGGCTGTGGCTGGCTGAGGAGCCTGCCTCAGGGATGGCAGAGCTCTACCCCACCAGTCAATCTTGTTCTCCGACTCGCTGGTGGTCCTCCACCTGCCCACTTCCTCCCAAAGCTCTGCCAAGAGGCAAAGCAGTTCTTCAACCTGGGCACACCTCCCACAGCCATGCTCATTACCACCATCCTGTACCGGCATAAGAGTAGGGCACACCCAGAAGTCTGACAGCTGGGTGGCAGCGTGTTCGTCCTGGAGCTCTATCTGGGAGGCTGCATCAGCTGTGATGGGTGCCAAGCTCATTGAGGCCATGGCCTTCTTCCAGGTGGTCACCATCGCTCCCGGGAGGAGTTGGCCAACCTTCAGTGCCCTCCCTGATTGCCCTGCCCACACAAATTGCCCTGCCCTGCCCTGACTGACACTGCGGTGCTGGTCGCTCGTGCTCCCCAGGGGCTGCCTTTGTACAATGGGTAGGGGTGCATACTCCTTGCTCCAGTGTGAGGGCTGCCGGGTCCTGGCGGCTCCCTTGCCTGCCTCAAAGGGACCTCAATACAGGAAAACCCCTGCACGCCATGATCCCCCCGCTCTGCTGCAAAATGTGTCTGCCCCAGAGCCGACTGCCTCATCGAGATGAGGAGGTTGTCAGTCTCTTTTCAGGTGACAAGTGACAGAACTTAAGGAAATGGTCTTAAGCTGTGCCAGGGGAGGTTTAGTTTGCACATTAGGAAGAATTAGTCAAACAAAACTGGAGCAGGCTGCCTAGGGAGGTGGTGAAGTCACCATCCCTGGAGATATTTAAGAGATGTGTGGATGTGGCACATGGTTTAGTGATGGGACTCACTTGGTCAGGTTGATGGTTGGGCTTGATGATCCTGAAGGTCTTTTCCAACCTAGATGATTCTATGATTCAATAAGTATCATGTCTTAAGACTGACATCATCATGCAATGAATATGCATGATTCATAATTATCTGCAGTTTGTATTAGCCATAGTTTTTGTATTCCTTATCTACTTTTGAATGAGGTTTCTGCACATTATTTATGTGCAAAATATTGCATGAGTACCTAAATAATGCAAGTAATTGCAAATGTTCAAAAATATAAGCTATGAACTAAAGAGAAATATTTAAATTCAGAGAAAAAAAAAAAAGAATGTAAATCTATATTTAACAAGTCTTTATCAATTACATGTTTATTTTTTTAGCTCAAGTAGTGTATTTATTTGGATGGATCATTACTCTTAGTGTAGCAGTGATATTAATAGCCATTAAGATCTAATAAATTGTCAGATTAATATTAAATTAATTTTCACAAATTTTCCTTTGCAATTAAGCTTTCTTTAGTTTTGCTACTGAAGAGAACTAAGTATAATCAATTTAACTAAAACAATGGGAAAAAAGATATTCAAGATTTTTTGCTTAAATTTCATGCTTCATACACTTCTCATCTTTGTTCAACTTGAACATGCATCCCACATTTTATATAATTTATACTTCTATGTTAAACATTTTTAATAAAGTAAATAACATTTTTTTTACACTTTTTTTTTTTTTTTCCCTGTAGTGCATCTAAAAAGGCTTGGAGGACTATACCTTTTGTTTGAGGACTGGGAGATCTTTTCATTTAAAAGCAGAATATATGTGTGAAGCCATTTATTGATATAGTCTTAATCCTTAAGCATTGCTGTTTGAATCCAGTTTGAAAGTCGGCAACTGTCATATTTACTCTACATCAGAAGGTTTTATTAACCTTGGACTCCTCTTATTGACTCTTCTACCCTAATATTTTGATGTGATTACACCTGAATGCAGCCCCATTTTTTCCTAATGTCTCTGTTAGGAGCCAATCATCATTTTTGTAAAAATATTTTGGCAATTGTCCTTTTGTATTTAAACAGATGCTTGAACAGGTTTTCCAGGCTTTTTGTTTGTTATTCTCTTTTGCTGTAATATCTCATTTTAGAAGTAGTATTCAGTTATTTCAAACTCATATGCTCAGCTTTATATATGAACCCAACAGTAAAAGGAAAAAAGTTGAATAAATGTATGAGAATGTCAGGTCTGAAATGCTTATTCCAGAAATTTTTCAGTATGTGAAAGGATCCTATTAATTTGGAGCACACATATTCATAGGAGTACATTCATTGTGGCATAGATAAACCAGTCTAGATCATAGATATTCTAGCAAAGACTACTTGATTTTCTGGTATATGCATATACAACCTCCTCAGTTTTTGAAGGTTGGTTTGATGGAACGAGTGTTATTGATAATCTTTATGGGATTTATCCTAGATATTAATTAATTGTTTACCACCAGTTTCCAATATGAAGTTTCCAGTTGTTAACACAAAAGTTCAAATCTTAGGTACATGTACACAACTAATTTTAGATATATACAAGGGCATAACAAATTATTCGCATGCCTATCCTGAGTACTTTACATTTCCTCAGTTTACTATGACATATTCCTGTGGGAATTAATCTACATTTTAAGGATATAAACATCAATTCCAAACATTTCTATACTTTAAGTAATATATTGAACTTTTTTTTTTCTATGTATAATGAGAAGGGGAAAAAAAAAATGTTGGATAGAACTTTTCATAGAATCATAGAATGGTTTGGGTTGGTAGGGATCTTAAAGACCATCTAGTTCCAACCCTCCTGCCATGGACAGGGACACCTTCCACTAGATCAGGTTGCCCAAAATCCTATCCAACCTGGCCCTGAACACTTCCAGGGCTGAGGCATCCACAGCTTCTCTAGGCAACCTGTGCCAATGCCTCACCACCTTCTGAGTAAAGAATTTTCTCCTAAAGCCTAAACCTAATTTAAATCTCCCCTCTTTTAGTTTTAAAACATTCTCCCTTGTCCTGTCACCATCTACCTGCATAAAAAGTTGTTCCCTGTCTTTTTTTATAAGCCTGCTTTAAGTACTGAAAGGCCTCAGTGAAGTTTCCACAGATATTTCTCTTATGGACTGAACATCCCTAGCTCTCTCAGCCTTTCTTCGTAGGTGCTCAGCCCTCTGAACATCTTCGTGGCCCTCCTCTCGACCAACTCTAACAGGTCCACATCTTTCTTGTGCTGAGGGCCCCAAACCTGGATGTAACACTGCATGTGAGGCCTCATGAAGGCAGAATAGAGGGCAACAACCTGCTGGCCACACTTCTGTTGATGGAGCCTGTGATACGGTTGGCTTTCTGGGCTGCAAGCACATACTATTGGCTCATGTCGAGCTTTTTGTCCACCAGAACCCCCAAGTCCTTCTCTTGCAGGGCCGCTCTCAATGAGTTCTTCTCCTAGTCTGTTCTCCTGTCAGGGATTGCACTCAACCAGGTGCAGCACCTTGCACTTGGAATTGTTGAACGTCATTAGGTTCACATAAGCCCACTTCTCAAACTTATCCAGGTCCCTTCAGAAGGCATCCCTTTCTCCTGTTGTATCGACTGCACCACTCAGCTTGGTGTCATTTACAAACTTGCTGAGGGTGCACTTGATGCCAGTTTCTATATCATTGACAAAGATATTGAAAAGCACCAGTCCAAAGACAGACCCCTGAAGGACACACTTATCACCGGCATACACCTCGCCATAGAGCCATTGACCACAAATGTCAGGGTGTGGCCATCACACCAATTCCTTACCTAGTCCACCTTTCGAATCCATACCTTTTCAATTTAGAGATAATTATGTCATGTGGGACAGTGTTAAAAGCCTTACAGAAGTCCGGGTAGATGACATCGGTCAGTCTTCCCTTGTTGACTGACGCAGTCATTCCATAATAGAAGGCCACCAGATGGGTCAGGCACAGTTTACCCTTGGTGAAGTCGGGCTGGCTGTCTCAGATCACCTTCTTGTCTTCATGTGCCTTGAAATTGCTTCCAGGAGGATCTGTTCTATGTTCTTCCCAGGCACAGAGTTGAGGAGGTCGTACTGTCTAGCCTCATAATCTAACAGAGGATCTCAGTGTTTTGTAGGTGTTATCTTAAGCTGTCTTGCTAAAATTTGTGCCCTTTATTTTGGTAGCATCTATTATGTGCAAAGTATACATTATATCATTTCCTTTATTCTTTGTAGCATTTTTTAAGATCTGTTTGAAGACTAATATAGCATAATACATTAAATTTCTCACCTCCTAATAACCTATTTTAAATTTGCCTAATCAGTGACATTGCCAGAATTTTAAGAATTTTAATTGTTTTCTTCTTAACTTAGTTGCAGAACATAGCCTCCAACTGAACACAGGAATGCAGATGAGATCTTGCCTAAAGTACGTATGAGGTACATAAAATGTATCAGCATGTAAAAGGTATGAGATCTTTGGGAGGAGAAGATGACACGCCAGAAGGCTGTGCTGCCATTCAGCAAGACCTAGACAGGCTGGAGAGCTGGGCAGGAAGAAACCAAATGAAGTTTAACAAGGGCAAGTGTAGAGTCCTGCACCTGGGAAGGAACTACCTCATGTATCTGTACAGTCTTGGGGATGACTTCCTGGAGAGGAGCTCTGCAGAGAAGGACCTGGGGGTCCTGGTGGACGACAGGTTGGCCATGAGCTAGCAGTTGTGCCCTGGTGGCCAAGAAGGACAATGGGATCCTGGCATGCATAAAAAGGAGCGTGGCTAGCAGGTCAAGGGAGGTGATCCTCCCCCTCTACTTTGCCCTGGTCAGGCCTCACCTGGAGTACTGTGTCCAGTTCTGGGCTCCCCGGTACAAAAAAGACAGGGATCTCCTGGAAAGAGTCCAGCGGAGGGCCACAAAGATGATAAGGGGCCTGGAGCATCTTCTCTATGAAGAAAGGCTGAGAGACCTGGGACTGTTCAGCCTGGAGAAAAGAAGACTGAGAGGGGATCTCATCCGTGTTTATAAATACCTTAAGTGTGGGAGACAGGGGGATTTGGCCAACCTCTTTTCAGTGGTTTGTGGGGACAGGACAAGGGGTGATGGCCACAAAATGGATCACAGAAAGTTCCGCAACAACATGCAAAAGAACTTCTTCACAGTGAGGGTGACGGAGTACTGGAACAGGCTGCCCAGGGAGGTTGTGGAGTCTCCTTCTCTGGAGATATTTAAGGCCCGTCTGAATGCCTACCTGGGTAACCTGCTGTAGGGAACCTGCTTTGTCAGGGGGGTTGGACCCGATGATCTCTTGAGGTCCCTTCCAACCCCTACAATTCTGTGATTCTGTGATCTTGCCTAGATAGAGCAATGTGTATTAAGAGTATCCTGCTATTTAGAAATCAATAATTTTCCTTTGTAAGAGTCGTGCTACATAACCTTTGATCCTTCAGAAATAGTTTAGTTCTTTGTTTCTTATACTGTGTCCATAAAACTGAGTGTTCTTGCCTAAACATAGCAGCTTGAGCTTCTCCTTTTTAAATAACAATCCATTTTATGTAATAAATGTTAGTTCTTTTCTGGAGTCTTTATAATTATTTAAGTTGATTAATCTTGTAGCATGGTATAAATTGAAGGTATTTGAAGTTTTTTAATGTTCTGTGACTTCTCATAGACGACTGTTGCTGACATTATTTCAGCCAGTATCCTAGGCACACAATGGTGAACTTTATCAATCCTGAATGACCAGGCAAATATTTGAATTTTCACAGTACTTTAAAACGTATTCCCTTAGTGCTGTCTGAGATGCTCTCTCTTTTCCTATTACAGAAATACCCATGCAGTTAGAGAAGTTTACTTTTCTACTGAAGATTAAAGCAAACTTATTAAAATCTTTTGTCTTCATGGAATCATTTTTAGTAGCTTTTAATTCTGATGAGCAAAAGAATGTGTGTTGGCAGTTACATAATTCAATCTTTTACCTGCTACTGCTTCCTAATTTTTCTCAGGAGGTCTCATCTAACAATTTTCTGTGCTCATAAAGTCTGCCCTTTCTGAAATCTATCATTTTAAGTTTGTCACTCTCCTTTCTTTCCTCTCTAACGATTAGCCATCTTCAATGGATGAGGCTATTCATGGTGGCCCTTCTCACCCATTCTGAATACTCAGCCAGTCAATCTTTCATGTTTAGAAGCAAATCTAGACAAAGCTCCCTTCAGGTTGCATGATCCACTTGTATTTCAAGATCTTGCTGGATTCTGCTTTATTATATCAGAAGCAGAATTCTTTCTTTTTCTGTCAGTAGGATTTAACTCACCTAGAGTTTGCTGTTTATCATATGGGTAGCTACACTGACCTAGCAGTGAAATTCCCATCATACTCATTGGCTATCCACGTTTGTAAGGTAATTAATCTAATCATAATGTCAGTTTGTACTTGAACATGACACTGAAACATACACCTGGGCTTCAATGTCCCTCGATTAATTTCCACAGGTCACAAAGGGAACCTGTTGTGGCTTTCTAGCATTTAGAAATGTTGTGTCTCCTTTTTCCTCTTTGCCCATTCTTTCTGATTAATGCTAAGCTTTTAAATTGATGAGTGATCATATTGCAACTGAAAATATATATCTAAATATTTTATGTATATATATATATATAAATTAGGGGATTAGAGATTTTTGTCATGGGAGAGTTTAAATGACTAATAAATCACGCCATTTTCAAACTCCAAGAAAACTCTTTATTGGATTGACAGTCATTAAAAATACTCATTGCCAAAGCTGAGTTCTTACTCATTATCGTTCGTTATCACTAAATAGACAAACAATTAATCCTTAATAATCTAGATTAGCTATGGGTATACAATGCCACAGAGCTGATAGACTGTGATTAATGCTGACAGTTCATGATGTTTTTAGTCCAAACTCAAGGTCAAGAGTTCTGAGAGTTCTTCCACAAGGAAAGCTGGATCCAGCGTGGGTATTTTATAACTTGCTGTTCTTTCCTCTCACTGTTGACAGCTATATATATATGTATATATATATATATATATAATTTCTTGAACCACTCTCCAAAACTAAAAAAAATAAAATCACGTTTGTTCACATTTGTTCCCAACATAGTTCATCCTACTTTCATACTTTCAGGATTAGGAACTGTTCTGTTTTTCCAGGTATCTTTTTGCTTGTTCTGCAGGATTAATTTTGCCTTTTTTACAATGCATTTCTTCAGTATGAAAGATAAGAGACAAGGAAATGTGGCCTTGAAATAAGCTCAGCCAACTCTCCTGCCTGTTCTAAACCCTTGTTTTTATTTTGCAGATTTTACTGCTTGCACGTTTTGCTTTAGCCCATTTATGCAAGTGTGCAAAAATATCAATTTCTCTTTCTTGTTTACATATTTCTTTTATGTTTATATTTTGCTGTTACAAACAAGCTGTGCTTGCTGCTGGTTATAAATATTAGTAGTGACACAAAGTTACAGAAAGGCTATACACTCTCCTCAGTTATAGTACTGGGGTATGCAAATATCTAGGTTCAAGGCAAGCAAATAATAATTATATCTTGGCTAGCATCCTTCTTGTTTATGGATGCAACTGCTTTGGCTACATTCTCAATATGTGGATCACACTCGTTTTCTGCTACAACTGTTAAACTACAATTATAACTCTTACATATATTCTATTATAGCTTTCTAACTGCCTTTGGGGTTGTATCTATGTCTAAAAATGCATGTTCTATAACAAAAAAAATCCTTTGATAATAGTTTAATATATGTACAAATAATAATAATAAAAGAAATAAACATAGAGAATTGCCTCTGACCTTGAGCAAAAATGTACTCTAATGCTGTATTTGTTTTTAATAATATCTTCAATGCAAGCATGAGGTTTGGGGTTGGAGAAGCTTTGAATTCACCCTCAGGATGCTCTCTTGGTAGACAAACCAGGACACTTACACCATGCTTGTTGAAAAGACATTTGATTACTTAAGTCTATTGTATAAGAGAGTAAGTCCTCAGGGTGTCTCTGTATTGTATTTCCAGCTGACAACAAACCTGACCTACAATGATGTGTTGATCTGGAAGCATAACAGCAAACAGAAGAATTCCCCAAGGAGCCAAGCATGCACTTTTGTCTGATAGAGGAGAAAAAGCTCAGAGTGACATGTAGGCATTACACTTTCTTATCACAGAATGTGATAAGCTTGTCCATGACAAGATATAGAAGTCCCTAGAACTTTTTCCCATGCTTGCCTCTCAAATTAGCTTTTATAAAAATGGCGAGGGAGAAAAATATTAAACCAGTGGAGAAACCTTCTTTGATGTAGATAGACTTGAAATGTAACAGAGGTCTGTCCTGTGGACATTGTTAATGTAGTCATTACTTCTCGTAGATAGGATGCCAATGAATATTATAAATACCTGGCATGTGAATGTCCTTCAGCTGTCCATTATAAAGCATTTGCACTTATTACACATTATCTCTTTCTCTGAGGTGTAAAAGATGGTAATTACCTGCTGAAATTCCCTGACAGATTTCTACATGGCGTTGGGGATTGTTAAGTAGAATAATACATTGTAACATGGTTTGCTGTAGTATTCACCTTTATAACCCTTTGTAATCTGCTGAAATGCTCCTCATTCTGGCTAGATGCACTCAGTCAATTTAGTGAACTAACACTTATTTCCAGCATATTATTTCTAATATTGATAGAGAGGACATTAAGATAACCATGTTGATTGAATATATGTGTTGTATGAAGAGTCCGTTGCACTTGCAATTTTATTTAAAATAACAAACATTAGTTTTTATATAATGTTTATATATATGTATATAATACATATACATCATATATATATATATGATATATATATGATATATATATATATATATATATAAATACTCCCAGTGTAAGATTCAAGGAAATACTAACACTTTAGATGTTTCTTTAGAGACAAGGAAAGTGCCAGTGATTTCAATGTTTGAATAGAGTTAAAATTTAGTTTAAAAATGATGAAGAATTCTTGTTTTGTTAGTCTACGTAGCGTTCCAAAAAGTATGTTTCCACTTTTTTTTTTATGTTGATAATTTTGTTTCAGATTATTCTTCATAAATAATTGATATGCTGTGAATTATTGAAGGTGGTAAGATAATAGGCAAATGATTCATAAATACATTGCAGAATTCTTATCCAGAGATAATTGCATGGGAAGTAGATGACTCACACTTAACTATTGTATTAGTGACTTCTGTGAGGAAATTGAATACAAACCTCATTAATGCTATGAAATCATGTTACAATAAGTGAAAGTCTCTACTGAGATGACTATTGACTCTATTGGCTCTATTGACTACAATCAATTTATTTTCCTTCCTGAATAAGTATCCTGCATATGTAGTAAATGTTACTACAGTAGTAGCAGTTCTCTCTTTGATGGTCTGTTTTTTAAAAGTATGATGACATAGGTGTCCTGGCACAAAGAACAGGCAATATCAACCACAATTCACAAGGACGACAAAAGGATAAAATAATTTGAGTCTTTGGTCTATTGTAAGCTTTCATACCCTGCAGCTGAGATTTTGTGATATTTATTATTTAATAAATCAGAGTTTGTCCACAGTTTAAAGCTGGGTGAAAAAATACTGCATGCTACTGAGAAATGTGAATGTTGCCCCTAGTGATCAGTGAATAAAATAGCAAAAATCACTTTCTAACCATTCAGCTTGGATTGCATGCTTTCTTCTTCATCTGTGTTGATACCTCCTTGTACTTGGCATTACTATTTAGTAGCCATGCACTTGAAAGAAATGTCTGGAGAGCTTTCTGGTTTACTTCAAGAATGCATTTACTGAATGAAAATAAAGTAGGATTCTTTATCTACTACCATTCTGTCAGGTTGTTTTGAAAATAAAATTGAAACTGCAATTAATATTATATGAAAGGATATTTCTTACTATCTAAGACATAAAACCTTACTGAATATGTGGTAAATTGGCTCAAAAATTGAGTGGGAATTCATAAGTAATATCTGTGTTGCTGTTCCTTGGATACAGCATTACATCATTGTTTCCTCACATTTTGTTTGCTGTCTTTTGGCCTGGATGCTATAAATGGAAGTCCACAAAGAATAGTATTAAAAGAGCGGCTAATATCAACAAGTGCCTCCAGAATATCTCATATCAGACCCACTATGTGTACATATTTGCAGTGATCTGTGCATACCAGAAAATTTGATGTTTTGTAGATTCTCCATGGAGGTGTAGACATTGTATTTTTATGAATACAGTTTGGATGCAACAAATTGTCTATGAGTTCAATGTAGACACACTTCATGTTCAGGAGGGCCAACCGTGTCCTGGGGTGCATCAAGCACGGCATCGCTAGTAGGTCAAGGGAGGTGATTGTCCCGCTCTACTCTGCGCTGGTGCGGCCTCACCTCGAGTACTGTGTGCAGTTCTGGGCACCACAGTATAAAAAGGACATGAAACTGTTGGAGAGTGTACAGAGGAGGGCTACGAAGATGGTGAAAGGCCTGGAGGGGAAGACGTATGAGGAACGGCTGAGGTCACTGGGCCTGTTCAGCCTGGAGAAGAGGAGGCTGAGGGGAGACCTCATCACAGTCTACAACTTCCTCGTAAGGGGGTGTCGAGAGGCAGGAGACCTTTTCTCCATTAACACCAGTGACAGGACCCGCGGGAACGGGGTTAAGCTGAGGCAGGGGAAATTTAGGCTTGACATCAGGAGGGGGTTCTTCACAGAGAGGGTGGTTGCACACTGGAACAGGCTCCCCAGGGAAGTGGTCACTGCACCGAGCCTGTCTGAATTTAAGAAGAGATTGGACTGTGCACTTAGTCACATGGTCTGAACTTTTGGGTAGACCTGTGCGGTATCAAGAGTTGGACTTGATGATCCTTAAGGGTCCCTTCCAACTCAGGATATTCTATGATTCTATGATTCTATGTTTGTGCATTGCTTTTCCAAGATTTACCTCCAGCTAGATACCCAGGAAAACGATAACCTAGCTGTGTAGCAAGGTGCTAGATTACCATGAATCAGAATTTAGTTATGTGGTAAAAGAATTTCACGTAACAACATTAGAATTTAAGGCTGCATGTGACTTAATGATGTACAGCAACCTTTTACAACCTGTGGGTCTGAAATTGTAGTATACTACAAAAAAAAAAAAAAAAAAAAAAAAAAACCCTGTAAATTTAAAAATATACTGTAGTTTACATAGATTATTTCAGCACACAGTATAGAACTAGTCAGGAGCTTGAATGTATTGGCAATAAGCAAATAACTAAATAAAAATTGATACAGGAAAACAAACAAACAAACAACAACAACAAATAAGCATTCAAATGCAA
Organism: Anser brachyrhynchus; assembly: GCF_964034855.1. Taxonomy (NCBI): domain Eukaryota; kingdom Metazoa; phylum Chordata; class Aves; order Anseriformes; family Anatidae; genus Anser; species Anser brachyrhynchus. The sequence goes on from NC_137695.1 coordinate 132,327,003, forward strand.
AAATTTGAACACAGAGTAGCCCTCTCCAGTTGTTCAAAACTCTGGCGTAGGGCTTACATTGATTAATGACTCAGGATGGGAGCCATATTCCTCTCATTTTCTCATTAGTCAATCTTGATCCAGCTTTGAATTTCCTCAGGGTTCACTGCTACTAATGATTCACTCCATTTAGCAAATGGCTTATTTTCTGTAAATCAGGCATTTCTTCTTTACTGAATTAATGTTGCACCAACGTGGACATCAGTGAAATAGTAATATAATAGGCCTATTTTCAGCAAAGCTTGTTGAATGAACTTCAGTAGAAACAAGTCAGTGAAAGGAAGTTATTTTGAAAAAAAAAAAAAAAAAGTTCATAAAATCACTGAATGGTTTGAGTTGGAAGGGACCTTAAAGACCATCTAGTAGCAACCCTCTTCCACTAGAAATTGCTAAGATCCAGTACATTTTATTAGATTTTTCATTTAAGATTTTTTTTTGTTTTGTCACAAAAATGGGAAAACTGCTTTGTAGAAGTAATGTCACGCTGTCACTTTCATCTTGACAAATGGATTTCTTTTAAAGTGGTTATAGATACATTTATTTTCCTTATGCATATCCATATGCATATCCCATGAAAGATGTGCTGGTCATCAAAACAATATGACTTCAAATATTCTGGTAAGTTCTCTAGTATAAAAAGTTTCGTATCAAAAGAAAACAAAAGATTTAAGAAGGGATTAACATCTCTATGATAATCTGGAAAGTATCAATATATCTTTTTGTATGAGTGGCTGGAAAGCTGTGCAGAGGAAAAGGGTCTGGGGATGTTGGTCGATGCTAGCCTGAACATGATCCAGCAGCGTGCCCAGGTGGCCAAGAAGGCCCATGGCGTCATGGCTTGTATCATGAATAGTGTAGCCAGCAGGACCAGGGACGTGATCGTCCCCTTGTACTCAGCTCTGGTGAGGCCGAACCTTGAGTACTGTGTTCAGTTTTGGGCCCCCCACTACAAGAAAGACATCGAGGCCCTGGAGCATGTCCAGAGAAGGGCTACGAAGCTGGTGAAAGGCCTGGAACACAAGACTTACAAGGAGCAGCTGAGGGAACTGGGATTGTGTAGTCTGGAGAAGTGGAGGCTCAGGGGAGACTCTATTGCTCTCTACAACTATCTGAAAAGAAGTTGTGGGGAGCTGGAGATTGGCCTCTTCTCACAGATAACTAGCAGTAGGACAAGAGGGAATGGCCTCAAGTTACACCAGGAGAGGTTTAGGTTGGAATTTAGTTAGAAATTTCTTCTCAGAAAGAGGAGTCAGGCATTGGAATGGGTTGCCCAGGGAGGTGGTGGAGTCACCATCCCTTGGGGTGTTTAACGAGAGGTTGGATTTGGTGCACAGGGACATGGTTTAATGGGTAATATTGGTGGTAGGGGTTGGTTGGACCAGATGATCCTGGAGGTCTTTTCCAACATTAATGATTCTATGATTCTATGGAAACAAACAAACAGATAAAAACCACCTCCAGTTCTGACAAAAGAAAACTGGTAAGCTATCATCATACATGATTTAAAGAAACACAGTGAGAGCAACAAGCCCAGGAAAGACAAGCCCAGGAAAGACATTCCTCTTTATTAGGAATCAGTCATTAAATAAAGCTGTGACTGGCTTCACTGAACAAATTATGTGATAACAATGAGCAAAGAAATGTGTCATGCTGGATGCAGAATAGGATGTGTAACAGCTTTTCAATTTTTTTTTTCATAACAATTGTCATGATGAACCCAATGTCTTTCAATTACTTTGAGAAATTATAGCGTTTCTCTCATTTGTGGCAAGATAGTCATAATAGTTTTAGATGAGTAGATTCAGGTCTGTGCTCTCCTTCATTTTACCTTGGCACCTTATTTTAGCATTGTCTGGTGAGTAACCCAGGAACAAAATCAGTCTCTTTCCTCATATCATTTATATAACAAGTGAATTAAAATATTCACTTGGGTTGTGGCATACCTAAGTTCAGTTCCCTTATTAATATGAGGTAGACCAGACATTTGGCCCAAGATCCTCTTCTGCACACCTACAGAGAAACACAGCCACAGAAATATACACTAGCTTTTTACATTTACCAGTATTTTTAGACTAGACTTATATTTCATTATTTAGACAAGAATCCACAGGTTTCTCAAAAAAAATTAAATAAATTAAAAAAAAAAAGCAGTAAGGAAAATCCTATTTGACTATAGGGAATTTGTCTGACAAAGGAATAAGTAAAGAAGGATATCAAGACTTTAGGTTTACTGGAGACCTACTTGCACTGTTTTGAAATAAACTGTTTTTCAAAGCCATTTTGCCTGAGCAAAACTACATGAAGAGGCAAAATAGTAACACTAAGGAATGACAGATTTACCATTCAAATCTTTGTCAGATCTACAGACCTACAGATATGTGAGTACCTGTTTCTATAAAATCTTCTTATTCACTTGAAAGAGAAATAAAATATCATTGTACACTGAATAACACCATTTCTCATCTCAGCTACAACGATATTAGGAAATCATAGAAATTCCAGTGCAATTACTTCTTTTTTTTTTTTTAACCATCTTTGTGTACTGTATTTCTTTTTCACCCTTTTCATTATGCAAGCTGAAAATTCAAGACACTTCAAATTGTCAATTTAAAGGTTATCACACTATGCTTCAGCTAACCATGAAGACTTTGACCACAAGTTTTTTTCATATTATTGAAAGCTTGTCTATGTTCTGTGGTTTTATAGGAAGTATTTTTTTCTTAGAAACTAAGAATCCCTCAAAACCTAAAGTTACTGAAAAAAGTTACTGAAAAAAAAATTCATTTTTAAAACAAATATATGAAAGTACTATTCTAATTTCTTGAAAAAACAACAGGGTTTTAATTTTCTTTGGAAGAATCCTTTGTAATTCTTCTCATTCATTGGAGCTATGGGACATCCGTGTAAAAATTTAATAAGTTTCTCTTAGAATCATAGAATATCCCGAGTTGGAAGGGATCCACGAGGATCATCAAGTCCAACTCCTGGCACCACACTGGTCTACACAAAAATCACAGTTCAGACCATATGATTACAGAGTACAAATGCTTCTTAAACTCCAACAGGCTTGGTGCCATGACAATGTCCCTGGAGAGCCCCTTCCAGTGCGCAACCACATTCTCAGTAAAGAACCTTTTCCTGATATCCAATCTGAACCTCCCCTGTTGCAGCTTGAATCCATTCCCTCAGGTCCTATTAACGGTCACCAGAGAGAAGAGATCTGCCCCTCCACTCCCCCTCATGAGGAAGCTGTAGACCACGACGAGGTCTCCCCTCAGCCTCCTCTTTTCCAGGCTGAAAAAAACAAGTGACATTGGCTGCTACTCATAAGTCTTCCCCTCTAGGCCCTTCACCATCTTAGTAGCCCTTTTCTGGACACTCTCCAACAGTTTCACATCCTTGTTGCACTGCGGTGCCCAGAACTGCACACAGTACTCGAGGTGAGGCTGCACCAGTGCAGAGTGAGACAATCACTTCCCTCGACCGACTAGCAATGCTGTGCTTGATGCACCCCAGGATATGGTTGGCCCTCCTGGCTGCCAGGGCACACTGCTGGCTCATATTCAGCTTGCTATCAACCACAACCCCCAGACCCCTCTCTGTGGGGCTGCTCTCCAGCATCTTGTCACCCAATCTGTACTTACAGCCAGGGTTGCCCCTTCCCAGCTGCAGGACCTGACACTTGCTCTTGTTAAACTTCGTATGGTTGGTGATTGCCTAGCTCTCCAAGTTGTCCAGATCTCTCTGCAAGGCATTTCCACCCTCGACAGAGTCAACAGCTCCTTCCAGCTCATCAGCAAACTTACTCAAAATACCTTTCTAGTCCTACATCCAAACCATGTATGAAAACATTGAAAAGAAACGGTCTTAAAATGGAGCCCTGGGGGACCCCACTGGTGACTGGCTAGCATCCTGATATAACTTCATTTACCATAACCCCTTGAGCCCTACGCATCAGCCAATTGATCACCCATTGAGTGATGTTTTTGTCTAGCTGTATGCTGGACATTTTTTCCAGTAGGATCATATGGGAAACTGTATTGAAAGCTTTACTGAAATCCAAAAAGGTTACATTAGCTGGCTTCCCTTGATTGACTAGATGGGTGATCTTATCATAAGAGGAAATTAAATTTGTTCAGCAGGACTAATCCCTTGCGAACCCATGTTGGCTGGGACATATGACTGCATTGTCCCCCAGGTGCGCTTCAATAACTTCAAGGATCATCTTCTCCATAATTTTACCAGGAACTGGTAGAGACTGACAGGCCTGTAGCTACCAGGGTCTTCTTTCTTACCCTTCTTGAAAACTGGCACAACATTTGCCAGCTTCCAGTCAACTGGGACCTCTCCAGATTTCCAAGACTTTTAAAAAATAACTGAGAAAGGTCCCGTGATGATGTCAGCCAGCTCTCTAAGCACCCTGGGATGAATCCCATTCAGACCCATGGACTTGTATGGATCCAGGTGGAGCAGCAAATCCCGCACACGTTCAAGGTTGGCTGGGAGTTTATCATTCCCACCATCACGGTCCTCCAGCTCAGGGCACCTGGAGTCCTGAAGCCCATCATTGGTGTTGAAGACAGAGGCAAAGAAGGCATTAAACGTCTCTGCTTTACCTGTGTCTTTGTTTATGAGGTTTCTTTATCTATACAAAAAGGTGTAGACTCCTCAGAGCTTGTCTTCAGGCATGAGATAAGTTTGAAATATAGAATTAGGAACAAAATGTTCACTATTCACTTTTAAAATCTGTTTGGACATTTATTTTAGCCATATCTACAATTCTGTGCATCTTTCTCAGAGCTGATGATCTTTGCAACAGCTGTGGATGTTCCTTAGGCATATACCACTTAGAATTTATTTACTGTATACCAACTTAGTAAGACATTATAGTGTGTCAAGACATGGCAAGACATCTGCACTAAACTGCCAATTAAAGACATACTTTAAAATGCAAAACAAATTGCTATTATTGTTATAATTGTATTATGTTCTTCAAAAAAACCTGTGCATAAAATGTCTTTCACTCACACATCTGTTTAGAAGACTGGTCAATTATATATAATTATCCTGACAAGAATAACTTTTTAAAGAGAGATTTTATACTGATGTAGTTCATAAAATGGTGATTCAAGGTCCTTAGTTATGAAAATGAATTTAGTTAGCTTGAATTGCAGTATAGAAATACCTCTCACCTTTCACAAGATTCCATTACAGAGAAGACTGTCTAATGTTGATGTCTGCATTGTTCACAAAATACCTTTTGCTGAGGCAAATGCAATATCATCACGTGCTCTTATATCCACAGGATCATCTATTTTCTGACAGGATGTCCTAAAATGAAAGGATTTTCAAGTTTCAGTCTGCTCTAATTAACTGCATATATATATATACACACACTTACATATACAAACACATACAAAAAAAAAAAAAAAAGATCTTTATGAACTCCAATATCTATGCTTGCCATTATTATTGGATATATAGACCCACAAAATGCTGATAAACCAACCAACCACTGGAAATGCAGCTTCTAGAGAAACATGAGAGAGCTCACTAGAATGAAAATAAAAAAGAGCATTCTTAGAGCATTTCATGTACCTAAGGGGAAACAAACAAACAAACAATCAATCAATCAATAAAACAAACAAACAAACAAAAACACTGATTCAACTAAAGAACTTAATTATTTAGCTAAACTGTTTGTAAGTCAGTGTGTCTATTTTCATCTTAAATGTAAACAGGTTTTATAGTGTTAAGATTTTGGCATGACTGAATTTGTTAGGAAAAATCAATAGTCCTAACATCTTCAGTTGGTGTGGCATATAATAATCAGTCCATTAGCAGTCATCTTCAAAGAAAAGGAGAGGAAAAGTTTTCTTTGTTGCAAAAGAAGAACAAAGAACTAACAATAGGTAAAGTCAACATTAAGCTACAAAATATAATTCTTACTTCGCTTTGTTCTCAGTGACTGGTATGACCAAACTGTTCAAGTCAGCATGTAAGCCGAAAAAATATAAACTGTTAATTAAAGTTAGGAGAAGAACACAACAAAACACAGGACCAAGCTCTTTAGACATGTTCACTTCTCCCAAAAGCTAATCATCACATCTGCTTATTAGTCCCCTTCAGAACAATGATGTCCTCACCAATTTTCTCAGGGTCTTTCTAGAAGCGATTGGGTTTCTCCAACCTCTCAACTCTCTTTGGAGTCAACTATATCAACAGTGACTGTGGAAGGTCCCCCCCAGTGCATTTGTATGAATCTGTGGCTGTGCTTTGTGACAGGATTTGGGGCAGGGGGAAAAAAGAGAAAAAAAGGGAGAAACAAAAGAGGGGGAGCTGCAATGGACTTTTGCTGCACAACTAGTTACTCTGAACTAGTTAAAGGGATCAGACTGAAAACAAAGATCAGCAAAAGAAAAGTAGCAGGTATTCAGCACTCTTTGCTTCATGATGAAGTACTTAAAATGTACTAGAGGGTGAGAATGCAAGCCAAGGTAAGCCCCATGTCTGGCTTGTGTGTGGTCCTGTGGCCTTATTTTCTTCCTAGTCTGTTTCAGGGAAAGTTGCACTAAAAGGTCAACTCAGTTGTAGCATTCTTAATGGGTCCTTTAAAAGATACACAGAGAGACTAATATTAGCAGCATTTACAGAATTAAAAGCAAGAGTGATCTCTCTCTCTTACTTAGAACAGAACAAAATGAAACAAATCTTTTGGTTTCCAGTTGATTATAACAGGACTAAGTGGCAAGATATTCATTCTCTCCCATGGTATAATCTAAGCTTTGTTATTTTCAACAAACAAAAGAAGTAGTGCATGATTGTTCTGTTGCACTTGGCTTTAAGGATTATTTTATGATAGAGTAATAATCAGGAGAGATGGCATTATAAAGGATATGAAAAAGAAGACAGGAAAATGAAGTGAAAAAAGCATACAGGAAACAATCTTGTCACCTATTAACTTATTTATATTAAATTCAGTGAACAGTATTGAACACTTTTCTAATTTTTTGTCAACTGAAAACGATATATAAAAATTTGTTTGGTGAGAAACTAATGAACATATAGAAGTAACTTTAATAAATGACTGGACCTAATAAGCACATGGGAATATATTACTTTATATAACTAAACTTCAAGCTCTTTTGAATTTTAGAAAATAATCATACCTCCTCCAAGTACTATTAGTGTTCTACATCAGTAGAAACATGCATTGTTCTTGAAGAGATATTGCTGGAAAATTTTCCTGTATTTTTTTTTTGTGAGACATCAGGTCCATCTCCTTGCCTCCTCCCTCCCTTCCCCCTCCCCCCCCCACAACTCCTCCCAAAAAAAAAAAAAAACAAAAAAAAAAGTGCTTTCTATACTTGTTCATTTATTTCTATTTTTACTACACGTAGTATTGATATATCTTGGAACACTTTAGACCTGTAATGCCCTTTATAACCTTTCTTAGCTCAGTGATACACTGGCAGGTGTAGTGAAGAATATTCGGATGTAATTATTTCAAGTAATATAGTCTCTCAACAGTGCAAAAAGCTTTAGAGATTTTATATTTATTTTTCACGTGACTGTAATGTTGAATTTTTATATATATCTTTGGTCTCTTTCCAGGTTTTAGCCGTTCACAGGAGTTCTACATATGAAATGATTCAGAAGAGATATCTAAATATATATATATGCATATATATTTATTTAAATAGTTAAAAAATGCTTCAATTCACTGCAATTAGACAAAAAAAAAATCCTTTGAGTAAGTATTCCTACCATATACACAAATAAATGTGTAAATATTTTAGAAGGGTGTCTGTTGAAATTCTCTTCTTTCGTAATTAAAATCTTTACATATATTGAAACTGTTCTTTCTACAGGTAGTCTGTTGCTGTAAAATGTATTTCTGAATGTCACAGTATGTTTTATCAACATTGAGGCATAATTTCTGAAAGTGCCATTTTTCAGAAATTACAATATAGTACTTATATATATATATATATTTTTTTTTTCTGGTGGGCCGACTGTCAAATAATAAATGATATTAAAGAGAAGAGGAGGACAGGCAGAAAGAGTCCCCCTTCAAATACTGTATGTTCTATATCTGTTTCTTGCTCTTACAAGCTATCTTCTTAACATTCATATTACCCTATAGCTGTTTCCAGTAAAGTTATGTCTTGGCTGATCATTGTTTCAGAAATGTGCAGCAATTAAAACAAAAATAATAATAATAGTAAAGGTACAACTCTACAGCATGTACTATTTTGTACTTGTTAAAATAGACTTGAATGAAGAGTTGAGTGACAAGAACATATTATGATGTTTCTTCACAAGTAAATAAAAAGGTGAATCTGAAGTTTTACAAACGCATGTGTTATTAGAATCACAGAATGGCTTGGGTTGGAAGGGACCTTAAAGATCATCTAACTCCAAACCCCCTGCCATAGGCAGGGACACCACCCACTAGATCACGTTGGCCAAGGCCCCATCCAGTCTGGCCTTCAACACCTCCAGGGATGGGGCATCCGCAACTTCTCTTGGCAACCTGTGCCACTGCCTCACTACCCTTGCAGTGAAGAATTTCCTCCTAATGTCTAATCTAAATCTATCCTCTTTTAGTTTAAGACCATACCCCCTTATCCTATCATTATCTACCTGAGTAAAGAGTCCTTCTCCATCTGTTTTATAAGACACCTTTAAATATTGAGAGGCAACGATGAGGTCTCCCTGGAGCCTTCTCTTCCCCAGACTGAACATTGCCAGCTCTCTCGGCCTTCATAGGAGAAGTGCTCCAGCCCTCTGATCTCCTTTGTAGCCCTCCTCTGGACTTGCTCTAACAGGTCCACATCTTTCTTGTGTTGGGGGCCCTCCCAGGCCCAGGCCCCAAACCTGGATGCATTACTCCAGGTGGGGCCTCATGAGGGCAGAGTAGAGGTGGACAATCACCTCCCTTGACCTGCAGGTCACGGCTCTTTTGATGCAGCCCAGGATGCAGCTGGCCCTCTGTAAATTCAAAAAAATTCTCTGTACCTAAAGGCATTTTATGGGACCTGTATGGTATATGTGTATATATTGTAACACTAATGTAATGATAGTGAGATTTTTTCAATAACATGAATTTTCTTGCCCTAGGTACAAACACACTTGTATCACTCTGTCAGATAATTAGAAAAAAATAATTTGCTTTTTCCCAGGTTTGTTGTTTAAGTAGTTGTATACATATGTGGGTGGCAGAGAGAGGAGAGTGATAAATTTACCCTAATTTCGATGTGCTAGTCCTCTGTTCTCTAGAAGTGAAGAAAGAGATGAGATGAAAGAAGCACTCACAAAAGATCAGGCACATCTCTATAGAGGAAGAGGCTGTTCTAAAATTTAAGAAGCAATGAATAGGAAGAGCCAAATATATAGTTCATATAGCGTAAACCGAGAGTGAGAGTTTTCTGCGAGGAACCCAAAGCTTTTTGGTAAGTTGAACATGTCTAAAGCTCTCCCTCCTTCCCCACCCTGTTCTCCCCCAATGCACACACATGAGAGGGAGAGGAAGGAAAAGGATTTTCCTCATTAGACAAAGTAAGATGCTAGATGAGGAACTCTATGGCACATTGGGTATTTGTGTGGAGTATGGAAAGGACCACTGAGTCTGGGGTCAGGTGACAGATTTCCTTTCAAATCTTGAGTTTACTTTTGTCTGGATTATCAGTTTTGCTTTGTCTCTTTTAATAAATTTATCTGGTTGTGGTTTAGTTTAATTTCCAATAAAACATTAGTTTAAGTGATGAGAAGTCTAATACCATTTTTTTTTTTTTTTTTTTAAGGTGAGAACCGTAGAAAAGGGATTCCACTTACAAGCTTTGGAAGCCTTCAGGTCTTTGTACAACAATATTGTAGCATTTCCCTGTAAAATGCCATTAGAATTATAGGTTAATGTTTTTACAATTAATTCTGTCACACAGCTTTGTAAACAAGTTTCCTTTAAACACTGATTTATTATCTAACCAGAGAGACACAGTTGTTGTTCAAGATCTAACTTGTCTCACCGGTCACATTTGGAATTGGAAACTCTTTCTGCAGCAAGGCACAATTGTTATTTAAGATCTAGCTTGCCTCACTGGTCACATTTGGAAGCTGTTGCTGCCTGTGCTGACTCTATTGCCTTCCTGGTAAATAATGCTCTGTCTCCCTTGAAATTACTTCAGCTTCCCTGCATTCTGCATTCTCTATGGAGTTCTCTGGAATTAAACCAGAGTGTTGTCATCTCGTTCCCCCTCCCCAGCCTCCCCTTTTTTCCTCTCTCTTCTCCTTATTTTAATTAAAATACTCAACTAAGAAGTAACTTTTTTTTTTTCTTTCTTTCCAATTCAGCTGTTGTATTTGACTACTTATGTAGGTTACTTGAAAATGTTAATGAAAACCCTAATAGCAGCAGCAGGACAAGGCATATGGTGAAGATTAACTGAGCAAAGTGACATTCTAACTCTCTATTTCACTCTGAACATGAAAAAGGTGAAAATCATGGCGTTCACAGATGCAGAGGATCACCCAGCTGCTTACAAAGCAGTGTGTGCTAGAGCATGGAGGTGCAAATCAATAATATCTGTCATTGCACTTTATCTGCTGTAGCAGAGGAAGGTTTCTGTGTATCTTATTAACTGTAAACAAAAACTGTAATGCAGGGGCATTGGGAATGCTGTTAATGCCAGGAATCCATCTGAATATCCATAACATCCCTTCTGTTGTTACTGGTTTAGAGCTTATATAAGAAATTTCACTGTAAGCATTAATTTAACATAAATGCTGCATTTTTCTATTCTAAAACTTTTTCTAATTTTTTCTTCCTTTTTTTTTCTTTTTTTTTTTCTTTTTTTTTTTTTTTTTAATCTCTAAGTAACTTGAATCCAGGAAGTTGCCAGATTCACAAAATTATGTCAATTATTTGCATGATAACATAGTATATAGTATCTTGAAGTGAATGTTTGAATGTTGCACAGCTGCACTCCACTCCACTCTGAAAAAAAAAAAAAGAGAGAGAGAGAGAAAGAGAGAAAAAGAGAAAGAGAGAAAGAAAGAGAGCGAGAAAGGGAGAAAGGGAGAAAGGGAGAAAGGGAGAAAGGGAGAAAGGGAGAAAGGGAGAAAGGGATAGAGGGAGAAGGAAAGAAGGAAAGAGAGAAAGAGAGAAAGAGAGAAAGAGAGAAAGAAGGAAAGAAGGAAAGAAGGAAGGAAGGAAGGAAGGAAGGAAGGAAGGAAGGAAGGAAGGAAGGAAAGAAAGAAAGAAAGAAAGAAAGAAAGAAAGAAAGAAAGAAAGAAAGAAAGAAAGAAAGAAAGAACAAACCAAAGTTTGACTGGTGGGAATTCTTTTAAAAATTAAAAATTCTTTTAAAGAAAACAGTTCTGGATGAGGATTTTTTTCTCTCTCTTGGAAAATAAAATCTACCAAGCCAGAAGATACCTCCAAGATATTTCTCTGTTTCACTAAAATATAGCAACACATTAATTCTGTTTTCATTAGATTTTTTTGCATAAGAATGCAAGAATTGCTTTCTTGATTCACACCAAATATCCACTATTATATTGACAGTAGTGACAAGATGCATGTGACAAAGGTGCTGCATGAGAAGTGGGGTATTTTCTATATAGAAATAATGATCTTCCTCCCTAGTGTACTGTTTTGGCAATCCTTGGGTGGCATTTCTGATTAGCTGATATCAATGGACTATTCTTTACATTTTTTTCAGCTTTGACTCTTTCATATTTAGCCTTTGTAATGTTTTATAGAAAGATTCTCATAATTGAATTATACTTTTTTTTGACAAGACTTTTTATTTTATCTCTCTGTTCATCGTCTATTGTTGTCAAAATACGTTAATATTAAAATATGTTGTTAAATATGAATTGTATTACACCCATGTACTCATGTCATTTATGACCTGCAGACATCAACACTGCAGACATCAATCCCTTTCCTGGGAAAGGGTTATCTGAGCTGAAGGTTCTGTAGTGATTTCATCTCTCCTTGAATAGAACCTGTCCCAAAAAGACAAAACAAAGCAAACAAAAAACAACAATAACAAAACAGACAAACAAAACAAAAAAACACACCACCAAACACAACCAGGCAACAGAATACCTTTGAAATGCCACAAGTATCCTGAAATTTAGTTACTTCCATCCAGACTCATTTCTATAGCATGTGAGTTAAACTGAAGAAAGCTTGCTATTAATTTATTTATTTGTTCGGATACTAGCTAATAATATCTCAAATGGGCATCTCACGTCCAGCATTTACAGAGGGGATTAATTTCAGGACACTGAAAAACTTCCAATACATACCATGGATGTGCATTACGGAAGTGGGATCCTTTGTAACAGACACAGTGTTTTGCTATATTCTGTTTGGACATAGTACTGTTATTAACATACAGACATATATATAAAATACAGACGGCATTTATTTTGTTGGTGTTAACAGAACAAGGTAAACTAGTTTTCAAGTAAGTTAATAGTTGAGAATGTGGGACAGAATCCTATAAATGCTTAGTATTTATACTAAGTGAAAAAAATCTCACTCAGTGATTTATTTTTTTTACACACTTTTTTGAGAGCGGATTTTTTTCTGGTACATCTATCTCTTCTACAACCAGTCTTCTTTGTTCAGTCATGTTTACCTTGCTCATTAGGCCATCTCAGTTCTTACAAGAAAAAAAAGAGAAATAGTGCTACCTTTAGCGCAAATTGGAACTTCAAATTTAGATGTGATTGAGAGCCCAGTTTTTCTAACAGAAGATAATGATGAGCAGTACCTACCAGTTAGGTATATAAAAGAGAAATTGCTGAGTCTACTAAGAACTGCAAGATGACAAAAGAGAAACAGTGCAAAGAAACATTTCTTGATGGCAACAATTTAAAATATGTAAATCATCAAAGACAGGAAAAAAAAATCATATGTAGCAGGATGTAAATATATAAAGGAAGAGGAAGAATCTGTTAGCACAGTAAGACCAAAGAGCAACACATTTCAAGGAGCAATGGAGGCAGATGCTTGCCCACCTTACAGAGGACCACCTGACCAATAAGACCCTTTGTCTGACTGAAGCAGGGGCAGTGAGAACATTCATGGTTCTCACTGGCACAATGCTAGACCTGGCACATCACACTGTATATTAGCAATGAATAAGATATATTGTGTAGTAATCAGCTGTTTGTATAGTCCTGTTTTCAAAACTGTGTACCATAAAAGATGCATAAATAAAGAGTGTCCCAAGGATCTAAGGATATTACAGGCAGCACTTAACTTCTGTTTCATCCTCCTTATCTATCAAAGACTTGGCATTAAGGTGGAAAAGCTGGAAAGATCTACAGCTCACTATTACTTTTATTTTTATTTTTACTGTTATTTTTATTTTTATTTTTATTTTTATTTTTATTTTTATTTTTATTTTTATTATTTTTATTTTTATTTTTTTCCTGTTTTAAATTCTTCATTACTTGAAGTCTAAAGGTTGGACCTAATTTCTGAAGACTATGACATCTTGTTTTGAAGATGAGGGACTTTTGTGCTAGAATTCAAATCTCTGTTGAGCAGCTTGCTAAGACAGTGTGACTGAGATAATAAATCAATATCCCATATAGGTCTTGCTGCTGTTTTAGCTGACTGCACTGCAAAAATACTTTAATGATTTCAGAATGTGCAATAGTCTTGGCATGATGTTATTGGTTACCCAGTACTCTGAAAGGATGCCAGAACTTTTGAAACCAAGAATTTGGCACAAATACTGTTATAGTATACAAAAATATTTAAGGCTTGCTGCTTAATATCATATGTCTAACTTGTATAATTATGGTTAAAATATGGGTGGGAGGAAGAGAAAATGTATTCAAATTGTTTTTGTGCTTTTCAGCTTTACCAAAAAGTAATGTTTCTATCTAAAGAGGAAATTAAGTGTTAAACCATGTTAAATGGTTTTGGTTAACATAATTAAAGTTGGTGTGTGTAGTATCCAGACAGACACTACTGAGATTATTGTAGTTGAACTTAGCATGGTCAAGCAAGTGACGCTGGAAGCATTTTAAGTAGCATATATACAGTAGTGGTACTGGGAGCACTGAAGGAAACAGATGAAAGCACAAGGGCACCTTCAACATAATAGGACATAAGGCAGTCACCTAGGCAAAAAGTATTGTGTCTATGGAATTTGTAGATGACTTGTGCCAAGGGCAGGCATATTTTTCTTAAAGTTACTGCTCTTAAATCTTTACTGTTAGCTTACAGTCTGTTCAGTTTCAGGCTAAGGTAGATTTCAAGTCAATTTTACATGTGAATATTGTGTTTTGTATAACTTCAATTAAAAATAATTGCATATTATTAGATGGATTAATGCCATTGCTAGTTATGTGAACTGCAGAACCATTCTTTGTTAAATAAAATTTAACCTTTATAATTGCAAGAGGGTAAATATATGGGTAAAAAAATATATTTCTAGTAATGCCAAGGTCAAATATACTACCTAAGAGCCTTTATCTTTTCATGAGATTTTTTTTGTTCCAGTTCTTTTTTAAATATTCAAGGCTAATGGTACATAATTTCAGTGGAACTATGAACAATATTATTATTATTATTATTTTTCTGATTTCTTAGAGTGAAGTTGCAAGGTGTTTTTGTTGTTGTTATTTGTTTGTTTGTTTCTCTTTTCTATTTCCTTTAGTCTTATTATTGTTTTCCCATCTTTCTTCCATATTTACTGGCTCTGTTTTGGTGGTGTTTTTTCTTGAGACTTTAAGCCCAAGTCTCTAGTCACTTACTAGAAATGAAAAGGGATTTTCCAGCGATCAGGAGTGGTCTTTAAGGATAATACTGTTTGTATTAAAGAATGGACCATGACTTAAAAGAATTTCAGATTTTTTTTGATCCATTTTTCACTTCTTTCACAGTAACTCTGATGCCCTTTCTTCTCTCCTAACAGTTCATTCTTTAAAATGTTTTTTTTTCTTTTTTTTTTTTCTCCTTTTATTCCCCGATATGTTCATTCTTTAGTATTCATTTGTATACATGAGAATGGCAAAAACATTGTGTCTTGTGTAGGCTTCGTAGTCTGATTCATTTGCATTTTATACTCACTTGCTCAGCTGGTTTAGACATGGGGTTGTGGGCCCATTTTTTGTTGGTGAAGATAAAAAATCTTTTCACTAAGAAGAGCACTGAAAACCTTTAGTTAGAAAATGTGTACCAAGATATCTTCTGACTGATATCCTGGAGAAGACGATATAGTCCCGTGTGAGATGAAGATAGGGTCTAATAAACACAATTTATTTATTTATGTATTTGTTTGTTTATTGGTGCATCAAGAAAACAGGAAAAGTAGATGGAGCCCCCTTTTTTAAATTATGAAATAAAATAGAAAACCACATTTCTTTTTCACTGGTTTATGGAGTCTTATTACATAGTGTTATGTTTAGCCCTGGCAGGCAGCTCAGAACCACAGAGCCAAAAAATCATTCTCGCCAGGTGGGACAGGGAACACAACTGGAGAGGTAAAAGTGTGAGAACTCATGGGTCAAGACAAAGACAGTTTGCTAGGTAAAGCAAAGTCACACAGGCAAGCAAAGCAAAAGAAGAAATTCATTCACTACTTCCCATCATCAGGCAGGTGTTCAGCCACTTCCAGAAAAGCAGGGCTCATCACATGTGATGGTTTCTTGGGAAGACAAATGCCATCATTCTAAATGTCCCCGTTTTCCTCCTTCTTTACCCCAGCTTTTGTTGCTGAGCATGATGCCACATGGAGTGGGATATCCCTTTGGTCAACTCGGATCAGCTGTTCTGGATGTGGCCCCTCACAGCTCCTTGTGCATCTCCAGATTCCTTGCTGGCAGGGCAGCAAGAGAAGCTAAAAAGTCCTTGGATCTGTGTAAGCACTGATTGGCAGCAACTAAAACATTGGTGTGTTATTACCACCATTTTCATCGAAAATCCAAAATACAGCACTGTGTGAGCCTCTGCAAAGAAAATTAACTCTATCCGAGCCAAAGCCATCATACACAGATCAACTCAATTCATTTAAAAAAAAAAATGCTGATATCTCTGGAACAGATAAAACATGAAAAAAAAAAGGAAAAAGTTACTAAAAGTGATGAAAGATTGCCCATAAAACCACATGATAAAAAAAAAAAAAAAAAGGAGAGAGTATAAGGTTCATGGGTTTGAAATTATCTTTCAAAGACAGAGAAGTAATGTATTGAAAACTCAGCATGTTGTGATTTAGAAAAAATTACTTGGTGATTTTTAGTGAAAACTAGAATTGTGTACTTGGTAATTATTTTATGGTTATTTCACGGTTCGTGGCAAATGCAAACATGTGACAATACTTGAGAATATGACATAGACTGAGAGACTGAGTAGACTGCCAGCAGTAGAAAGTAACCACTGAGTCAACAAAGTTGTTTGTTGGTCATTTATGTGGATCTGAAAATGAGGAATGTGCTTTTTTTTTTTTTTTTTTTTTTCCTGGGAGCTATAAACATGTCTGAGATTTACTTCCATGGTGATATTTTTGTTTTCTCCTATTTGACCTCAACAGGGAAAGAAATAATAAATAAATAAAATGATGAAGAAGAAAACACCATTCCAAGGAACTTGATATCAACCAGAATTGCACTAGCAGGTAGTGATACATGAAAGAGGATTCATAGCTCAGTCTTTTAAAAGAAATTTGTGCTAAGAGCTAACACCTTTGAAACCAGGATTAGGAATGTAGGACTGATGTTATTTGCAGAGATTAACTGCAACACACTGTATTATGTTCAAGTTTAAAATTACCCCCTCAGGAAAAGATACATTCAGTGACAGAAAGTGATTGGTCATAAAATGAATACTGAATTATTTTCCTAACACCTAGTAAATTCATATTGGTTGTAAACCATGAACCTTCAAGCACTTAAGTACCATGATGATAAAACCATGGCTCATGCTTGCCAGGTTTAATTTAAGTCACGAAAAGTTCTTGCTGTGGTTTAACCCATCTGGCAGCTAAGCACCACACAGCTGTTTGCTCAATCCCCCACAATGAAATGGGAGAGTGAATAAAAATAAATAAATAATAAAAAAAATAGTAAAACTTGTGGGTTGAGATTAGAACAGTTTAAAAGGAAAAG